>NC_083513.1:10668333-11336666 GCF_032362555.1 Amyelois transitella | reverse complement strand
TTAATTTTATCGTTTATTCCAATTTTGACCAGATAAATCTGTGTATGGTTAATCTCGGACACGTGGAACAATAAATATAGTACCTTAGCTTATATGAAAGAAATCCACGTTCACACTATTAATAAAGAGCAAAGTTTTATATTTAGTAACGATTAACTCAAAAACTACTGGACCTTTTTTTACGAAATTTAGGCACGCATATAGAATAGACCTTCGGGAGTGACATAGGCTTCCCACGGAAGCGAAGCCCCGCGCATGAGCTAGTAAAAAATAAAAAGAAAAGTCCCAAGTAGCCCTTTCTTCATGATTGGCTTTTACAAACTCGCGGGAAGAGAAGCAGATAACACACACTATATAGACAAGAGTGAATAGGCGTAGTTACTTAAGCTTGCGTGTACAACTTAAGGACTCATCTTGCTTACCACCAGGCAGAACGAGGTCACACGCACTCCAATTAATTATAAAAAATCAATCATACATACATACATATGGTCACGTCTATATCCCTTGCGGGGTAGACAGAGCCATCAGTCTTGAAAAGACTGAATGGCCACATTCAGCTATTTGGCTTAATGATAGAATTGAGATTCAAATAGTGACAGGTTGCTAGACCATCGCCTGAAAAAGAATCCCAAGTTTGTTAGCCTATCCCTTAGTCGCCTTTTACGACATCCATGGGAAAGAGATGGACTGGACCTGAAATGTTTTTCTTCGTCACAAGGCCAGCATGGGAGTTTGCACTAGATACATTTGCATCTATTCCCTCAGACGCCTTTTACGACATCCATGGGATACAGATGGAGTGGTTCTATAAAATATGCCATAAACAAGTTTAAAAATTTATAGCAAGTTAGAATTTATTACTAATTCCAAACTAAGTATTATTATAATATATTTTTTTAATATCTAAATAGGTTAAGGAGTTGTTTACGTAAAGAACAGACAGGCAGATGAAACATATGTATATGTATAGGTATTACTTAGATAACATAAATTATCTATATAAGTATTTATTATAAAATATAATTGGGAATTAAACGAACTTACCTGGTGAAGTTCGATTCCAATTATGAGAGGGTCCCACCGAAGACGATATTTAATTACAAGCAGCAGTACGCAAGATGATGCTGTCTCCGTCACATGTTTAGAGATTTATATGAAACTGAAAAATTAGGTATTCTCCCCTCTCCTTCCCACCCCACGCGGCTGGTCCGGTGCGGTCGCTTGTCATTATCTTCAAAGTTTTCCTGATTTTGTATTTTTATTTTCTGGGTTGGGGGGGAAGTCATATCGTCTTCGGTGGGACCCTCTCATAATTGGAATCGAACTTCACCAGGTAAGTTCGTTTAATTCCCAATTATAATTCGGGTCTCCACCGAAGACGATATTTAATTACAAGCAGATGTTTAGAGTTTGAAAGGCATATGGGTCAAATAAAAATACGATGAAGTACATACCAATCAATATGTCATTTATATTTTTTTAATGACATCACTCATTAATACAATAGATGCAATTGATTGTTCTGATTTTGCGCTGACTAATCAAATTTATAGTTAAACAAGAGTAAACTAAAAATAAATACAACACATTTCTCTTATACAGATAACTTGATCATATATTGAAAATAGATAATGCAAATTCCTCATTATTAGAATTAATAATATTATCTTTTTTATAATATTTCAGAAATACATTAGATGTATCGCTCCACCCCGCAGCTTTGCGAACCGCTTCCAGACTTACCCCTGCCTTGTGAGCAGCAGAGGTCGAGGCGTGCCTGGCGCTATGCGCGCCATACAAACTAATATCTATCCCACTATCCTCCAACGCTTGTTTAACCCAATGACCGAGCGTTTGGGAACCCACTTTTTTGTGGGGTTTTCTTAAACTTATGAATAAAAAATCACCCGATTCTGGAATCCGCAAGGATTTTGTTTTGTTTATGTAAGTTTGAAGAGATAGTGCTGGACAAATATTAGGGGTCTCTCGTATAAAGGGTAGTCTGATGAGCGGTTGGCATGCTCCAGGGCGCGATGTTTTAATCATGTCAGGGATTTTTATTATTATGGAATTTTCTTGACTAACAATATTTTGTAATTTTATAAGGCTTAAAGTCTGCATCCTCTGAGCTGAGGCAATAGCCAGTAGAGTAATTGTTTTGATTGATAGTTTTTTTAAACATAAATTTTCATGTGGGTAATAATTCGATAAAAACGTCAAGACTTTATTAGTGTCCCAAGTAGAGTTATATTTGGGAGCAGGGGGTTTTAATTTATAGACCCCTTTCAGTAAGCGATTTATGCGGTCATCATTAGTTACATGTTTACCTAAGATAATGGACAATGCTGACCTATGTGTATTGATAGTACTATATGAACCGCCATTTTCAAATGTTTGTGTCAGAAACAACATTACATGTGGAACTGTTGTTTGGAAAACGTTTAAATTTTTACCTTGGCAAAAATCCCACCATGCTTTAATTGAAGAGTTGTATTGAGCTAGTGTGCTTTGAGCAAATGATGCCATAACTATTCTCATGGACGTCGAAGGGACGCCCTGTCTTGTTAATCCCTCCCTGATAACATCGCTGCTACCAGGGTAAGGTCTGTGTGGAGCGGGTGGTACTCTCTGAAAGGAGAACATAACAAGTGTTTACTCGGTTCAAAAAAGATGAATCTTGAAACAGTTAGTCTTGACCACATGGGGAACCATGGTTGTGATGGCCACCAAGGTATGACAACGATACCTTTTGCTTTATCAGATATAAGTTTTTTTTTTTTTTTTTAGAACCTTTGCGATTAGGCAAAATGGAGGAAACGCGTAAAAGTAGATATTTTGCCAATCAAAAGTAAAAGCGTCAACCACTTCGGAGCATGGGTCAAGTTTCCATGATGCATATCTATCACACTTAGTGTTTTGGACACTAGCGAAAAGATCAAATTCTGGATTACCGAAGGAGTCAACAATTTGATTAAATGCGTAGTCAGCGAGTTGCCACTCTGTATCGACATCTAATCTGCGAGATTCTTTATCTGCGATTGTGTTTTCATTTGATTTAATGTATGATGCAAAAATAAATATATTTTTTCCTTCGCACCACTGCTATATATCACGAGCTATTTCATTTAGGTGTGTATACTGTATACCTCCCGTTTTATTTATGTAATATATAGCAGTGGTATTGTCTATTCTCATTAAAATATCACAATCTCGTAGGTGAGATGCAAATATTTTTAACCCATAAAATGCCGCCTTCAGCTCTAACACATTTATATGTTTGGTTGAGTCAACGTAATTCCAATTATCACTAGCCTTTTTTCCGTTACATGTTGCACCCCAGCCGGTAAGGGACGCATCGGTAAAAATTTCTAAAATATAGTTTGTGTTATGAATTATCCAATTCATAACACAAACTTTTAAATCATCATGTATAATTTCTGATAATGCCATTGTTTTGTTATAATTTTCTGAGTAATTTAAAGCTAAGAATTTTTCTCTTTCAAGCAGTTTGGTATACATCCAACCGTATTTGACAGCTGGGCAAGCAGATGTTAATAAGCCAATAAATTCAGCAAGATATCTATCTAACCTTGCAAGATTTTGGTGAAAAGATATGGAGCTGTACACAGTCCAAAGGGAAGATCGTTAAATTGGTAAATTTTATCTTCCCATTTGAAAGTGCAACATTTTTCTGTCGCGTTCATCGATAGAAATAAAAAAAAATAGGCGTCCTTTAAATCAAGTGTTGACATGAAATAATTTTTGTTTATTAATTTTTGGGCGGTACGATGATCTTCCATTTTAAAATGATCTACTTCAATGAATTTATTTAATTTTTTTTTTTTTTTTTTTAAATAAAGCGGTATTTTCTGTCAGATTTAGGAACTACAAAAATTGGTGATAGAAACTGATCCTTGCAAGGTAAACAATGTGAAATAGCACCGCTATTCACCATTTCTGAAATACACGAGTCCATAGCTATAATTTCTGTTTTTGAAAAGTGCTTATTATTTGGAAAACATGACTGTGTTGGTTTTTCCTTAAGAGGTATTCTATATCCTTTTACCCACGATAAAATCCTGGTATCCTTTGTTAATTGATACCATTGGTCATAAAAATATTTAAGTCTACCGACTTTTGGTACAAGTACCTGTTCAGTATTATTTAACGCCTGTGTCCCCGTTGACTGCTGTATCTCCTCGACGACGCCTCCTTGCGACGATCCCTCGTGGTTGTCGCTGCTGGTGCCGTTGTGTATTTCCGGACTCCGGGATTGGTTCGCGATTCCGGCACTCGCGAGCCCCCCCTTGCGTTTAAAGCCCCGCGCTGAGGTTGACTCGTTGAGGGTTTAGACTGTGGTCGTCCCGGTTTGGGTTTCATTTCTGTACCCGATTTCTTAATGGCCTTTGATGATTTCAAATGTTCCCCAAGGCCAGAACCAAACAAGTATTCGTCTATTTTGGTATTTTTGACGGTATCTCTAGCTTCTTTATTAAGTGAGTTTATAATAGCGTAACGACGAGATTGTGATTCTCGGTAGTGGAGGTCGCACAGGAGTCGACCGGCGTCACTTAATGGTTTTATAAGATCCTGTGACGTTTCCTCATTGCTAAGAGCAATATTCAGTGCTTTACCGATTGCAGCTAGACAGTTAGATAGTTGTTTTTGTTTATGCTCGTTATATGTTTCTTTTTTAAGGTTTTGTTCGTCTATGGCAGCTTTAACTTCCGGGTTTAATTTTGGTGGGTTAATGCTGTCGCAGTTCTCAGGCACTAAATATTGTTTTTGCAATTCGGTTTTAATTTCTTTACTCATGCCATTTTTCAAAATATGTGTCCATCTGAGCGCTATATCTTTGTGTAGTTTTTCGCCTACACAATTATCTTTTGACGGGTCATCGCCTAATATCTCCAGTATATCTGGGTCTAAATCTGGCGTGGTATCTGGCTCCGCAGTATCATTATCGTTTTCGGTACAGGGGAGTGATGGTGAATCAACATCATGGTTACCATTGTCATTTTCTTCTACTGTTGGAGCGATGTCTGCAATAGACAAGTAATTGTAAGCATATATAATATATATTAGTATATATCAGCTATCTTATGCTTTGGTCTAGCCATATAAGCCGCTAGTATAGTAGCAAGACTAACCATTTAGGTTGTCTTTTGCTTTGGTCCAGCCATATAGGCCGCCAGTATAGTAGCAAGACTAACCATTTAGGTTGTCTTTTGCTTTGGTCTAGCCATATAGGCCGCCAGTATAGTAGCAAGACTAACCATTTAGGTTGTCTTTTGCTTTGGTCTAGCCATATAGGCCGCCAGTATGTAGCAGTAAAACTAACCATATAGGTTGCCTTATGCTTTGGTCTAGCCATATAGGCCGCCAGTGTATGTAACAATAACCAACTAACCATATAGGTTGTCTCAATAAACACTATTTAGTCTTAGGGACTGCATAATTAGTGAGAATAACAATGTTAAAACATTTAAAGTAATCCAGCATACCATGACCGTACGATCTGTACACGATCGATCACACATAATATCTAACAACTATATTTCATCATAGAATGTATCAAATTATTATTATTTATCAATCAAGCAAACTAAATTCTGATTATCGATTGATGGTTTGTATTTTATATGTATTTTGAGGGTAGATGATAAAATCTCCCGTTAGAGATATGTGTGATTCAATACTGTTGAAACTATATGAAATGCATTTAGTTACCTGATATTTTTTCGCTGCACGATGAATTGTCATCATCCGAAGAAGAGATAACGCGTTTACGTTTTTCTAACTTCCTTTCGAGTTTCTTCATTTTCTTCATGATATCTTTGTAATCTTCATCCATAAGCCTTTTTTTATTTTCCCATTTTTAAAATGTATAAAAAACTCAAAGTTCGAAACTATTAAGTTAGTGACGTGAAAAATATTAATAACGATGTGACATCGACAGCACACAAAAACGTAATGACAAGCGACCGCACCGGACCAGCCGCGTGGGGTGGGAAGGAGAGGGGAGAATACCTAATTTTTCAGTTTCATATAAATCTCTAAACATGTGACGGAGACAGCATCATCTTGCGTACTGCTGCTTGTAATTAAATATCGTCTTCGGTGGAGACCCGAATTATAATATCGTTGAGTTAGTATCTCGTAACACAAGATTCGAACTTACTTCTAAGGTAACTTAATTTGTGTAATTTGTCCCGAATATATTATTTATAATTTCACTAATTTCATTAATATTTAAGCCATTGCGCATGTCAATAACCTTTTATGAAGACTACTGAATAACAAAAACTTTGATTTTAAACTCGATTCTTTTCTTTTAATTAACAAACTATATCTAAATTGAAACCCGCTAACTTCGTCTGAAAGATTTATACGAGTAGCTGTAGTTATAACTTTATGACGAGACATAACTTGGAATTCAACACTTCCTTTGTTTGTGAAGCAATTATCATCTATACTACTAATATTATAAAGCTGAAGAGTTTAAGTATTTTTTATTATTTTAAATGCGTGAATCATACTGGTTCGAATTGAAAAAATATTTTTGTGTTGAATAGACAATTTATGGAGGAAGGCTTTAGGCTATATAACATCACGCTGCAACTATAAGAAATAATGGAAAATGTAAAAATCCTATCACTTAGTCGCCTTTTACGACAATTATACCTATATCTGATATTTTTATCAAACTTAACAATGGTAGAATATTAATTATTTAGCTTTAACTGTCGACTTGGAAAACGCAAAATTTCATTTACCCGCTATTTTTCGAAATTTCCGTGTGGTTCGCGGCACCAATACAAAAAAAAAGAATAGGACCACACTAGTGAAAAAAAAACGGGGAAAATTATTCATCCTTGAGGGCTTCAATGATGCACAAAATAACTATTCCATGCGGACGAAGTCGCGGGCACAGCTAGTATTTAATATTCGGATATTGTTTGAAAAACCATATAATTTATAACTTGCGTCCGCGAGTGCATACCTCGCGCTTCGTTTGAATTATAGCTTATGTATAGGTTATTCTGTAACATACATACATAAAGTCACGCCTCTATCCCGGAGGGGTAGGCAGAGACTACCTCTTTCCGCTTGCCACGATCTCTGCATACTTCCTTCGCTTCATCCACATTCATAACTCTCTTCATGCAAGCTCGGCGGTTTCGGGTACTTTTGACCTGACCCTTTACCAGGACGTCCTTAATTTGATCAAGATACTTTAACTGTAATTCTGTAACTGTGTTTATATCTTATAATATGCTAGCTATATTAATGTAAAGATTAATTCAAATCTCCATTTATATCCCACGCATAAGGCGACTAAGGGATAGGCTAATAAACTTGGGATTCTTCTTGTAGGCGTTACGTTGGCAAACTGTGAACCCTTTCGGTCTTTCGAGACTGTCGGCTCTGTCTAACCCGCAAGTTATATAGACGTGATTGTATTTATGTAAGCTGTAAAGAAGTTTGACTTAATTAAACACTTTCTATGACACATTCCAGAACAAGGAACAATAATTATACTTACATGAAATCTGTTTCAAGAAAAAATATTATTGTTTTCATACTTCATAATTGTTAACAGTCTGACGACGTCGGATCGGGTGGAGATTCAATTACTGCGTTACTTGCGACCGAATGCACTTCAAAGCGTTCATCGCACAGACACTCGTAGACGGACAAAAAACAAATCTCTTCCTTTAGTACCAACGTTTTATACCCGACCCGCCCGGCTTCGCACGGGTGCAAAATTCGGAAAAAATTATACATAAAAGCCTTCCTCTTGAATCACTCTACCTGTTACAAAAAACCGCATCAAAATCCGTTGCGTAATTTTAAAGATTTAAGCATACCGACAAACAGACTAAAATAGCGACTTTGTTTTATACTATGTAGTGACTAGCTGTGCCCACGACTTCGTCCGCGTGGAATAGTTATTTTGGGCATCATTGATACTCAAGCCTCGAAGCCCTCAAGGATGAATAATTTTCCTCGTTTTTTTCACATTTCCATTATTTCTTCGCTCCTAATAGTTGCAGCGTGATGTTATATAGGCTAAAGCCTTCCTCGATAAATGGTCTATTCAACACAAAAATAATTTTTCAATTCGAACCAGTAGCTCCTGAGATTAGCGCGTTCAAACAAACAAACAAACGATCAAACTCTTCAGCTTTATAATATTAGTATAGATATACTCATGTCTATATTCCTTGCGGGGTAGACAGAGCCAACAAACAGTCTTGAAAAGTGTTATGCTACCTTCATCTGTTTGACTTAATGATAAATTGAGATTCAAATAGTGACAGGTTGCTAGCCCATCGCCTAAAAAAAGAGTCCCAAGTTTAAAAGCCTATCTCTTAGTCGCCTTAACGACATCCACGGGAAAGAGGTGGAGTGGTCCTATTCTTTTTGTATTAATGCTGGGAACCACACGGCACACGTTTCATAGGGACCTTTTAAATTTGAAAAGGTGAAATTTAAAATTGATGACTGTAACATAATTGTCGAACTGATTTGAAGCTCATTTTGATTAATATCACGAGAAAAAATGCTGATTAGTGTGTATGAACATTTTATTTATTTACTATTATTATTTGTTTACTATTATTATATTACTTATATTATTTGCAATCTAAAAAAAACAATTGTCATTGTTTTTTTTTTAATTACTCAGTCTGTCCCGTAAGAGATAAATATGTGATATACATAATGTATGTTTTCTGATTTTTTTCCCATAAAATCAACAGTCAACACTAAGCCCATAAAATTAGACAAACAGGATATATTTTCGAAAGGAAATTCTGTAACAAAATCCTACCAGCATATCAACGCTAAAAGAATATGGAATAGAAACGAAATAGGTACTAAAGTGTTCCATTCGACTAGAAGTTTATTGTTCGTGTGTCAGAAACTTTATTCTGTAAACATAGAAAGTTTTACGCGAAGGGGCATTGTCCAACATATATATCGGACTTTCAGTTCTCAGGTGTTAGAGTAAATATCGGCTCATGGAGTGCGCACTCAAGTAAATGGTAAAAGAAATAAGTTTTAATTACGTAAACATCACTCCTCTTTTCCCGAGGGTAAGGCTGTGACTACATGTTTCCGCTTGCCACGAGCTTAGGAAGAAATTTAATGAAATCTACATACAGATTGCTCTGAAGAAACTTTTAGCACGTTTTGATTTTAAAAGAAGTCTCCTTTGTGCTGTAATTCTATTAAGAGTATTTTATTTTTAATCTGGTAGTTTCAGACGCTCTGCGTAATTTATCTCTACTTTCAATTTTCTAAACCAAACTTTCCCAAAAAAAATATTGATTTTAGCTACCGTTTTGCCAAAATGCATTATAGCAAAAAGTGAAAGAAAATCAGGTTAAAAAACTATTGTAATCATTACGAATATCATTACACCATATTAATATTAGCAAGCTGTCGAATATTCGGTTTAGACACAAATCTGTTGCAACAACATAATTTCTGATACTATTGTTACCGTTATCATTACCTAGTCAAAGACGTGTGGCGACATCTCTACGTCACAAGTCACAAGCACAAAATCACGCGACGCTATCAGTCAAAAACAGCGAAAAGTCTAAATCGCTCTATCGAAGATTTCACGGATTTCAGCATATACACAACATCGTCTGTCGCGCGGTTCCCCAGGCATCACACCTAGCCTGGCGGAAGATCTTCCCTTTGGTGGCGGTCGAGCTGAACCATCTCTCCCGCTACAGACGTTTACCCAAGACAAAGGCTTAATTCACACTTACCGTTCAAAACTAATAACTAATATTCTTAATCAACAGACATAAATAAAAAGAAACGATAATTCGAAATATACTATAAATATTTCAGAAGCCAAGTTACGAGTATTTATCGTGAGGCTAAATAAACAATATTTCTCATGTTATCGCCACATGTGAAGCTTTGCAATTAAGCTAACAACGACAGCTTAACTTGGCGGAAGCAAGTAGTATGGACGGGACTGTCGGAGAGAAAAGTTTTAATGTAAATCTTGCGGGAGCGAAGTTGCAATGTTTACTTTCAAAGTTCGTGCAGTATGTTTTACTGCCTTATGGTATATTCTTTTTCTTACACCAATGGAAATACACTATCACAAATTTTTATTAATATAATAATAGCTATATATATGAAAGCTATTTAAATTTAATCTTTTATATTAATGTATTGTATGTACATTGTTGGTGTGGCTTTTCCTAATATAAAAAAATATCGATTCTCGTACGAATCAAACTTATTCATTTAGTAAAATATAACATTTTCTCTACAGTGATATAGTAAATTTCTTAAAACATAAAATTAATACGATTGAATTAAATAAGTATAAACAATGTAAGAAAAATAAATACCTATGGTTTCATAGCAAGTTATAATTATAACTATTTATAAATAATACAGGTATTAAACGCGGACATTACTTACCTATGTACATTTTATTTGTTATATGTTACAATGATTCGTGGTCATCGAGCGTTTAATACATAGCATAACATCATCAAATGATCAATACATAGCAATAATTTTCATTCCAAAATAAAAAGTTACCCACGCAATTTCGTATATGACAACTTTTCCTTGTACCGAAGAAGAAATTAACTCCATTCAAAGTAATTTTACCCTAAGTTAACCTTAACTTTTAAACGACTACTTTGTTAAAGTTTTAAGGAAAACGCTTTTCTTCAACATGTTACAAATTGGGGTCGGTGACCCGCGCCGCTCGATACCACGCCGCAGTCTATGCACTTTGCACCTACAGGGAGTGTTCGTTGCTAGGCTACAAGGAATAAGTAACTAAATAGAGGAATATCGATGGTTAGTTTCGTTATTCAAAGAAATTTTTTTATTTTTGTATATTTACTAGTATTTAAAATTTTTTGGTAGGTTTTTAAAAAAAGATTTGTAACATATTCATTAATTTGTTTAATGAAATAAAATAAAAAATGAAATAAATTTAGTTTGAAACAATTTAATGTTAATTCTATAATACACTTTTTTCTGAACACTTAGAGTTAAAGAAACTGTTGTCTGGTTAAGTTCAGTTTCAGGAATTATTCATGAAGGTGGAATTTCTGATAAATCCTTAAGTTTCACGTGTAGGTACTTTGTCTCGCCACAATTACTTTCACTCGGAGAAAGATCGGGACAATTAATTCAATAATTGACCTGATCTTATTGGGCATCCCAACAAACGAGGCAACATATTTTTTCAATAAAAATCAAATAAAACAACGACAAAACGAAACTCCCTTATAGATTAAATTGCAATAAAGCAGGATTTTTTAAAGCAAAATCTGTGAACTCCATTACTTTAAAACTCCTTGTTCAGAAACTCTTTTTCGCGATACGATTCATACCGTTGAAATCAGTTCCAACAGTTTTGAGCGTCGGACTTTCCATTTCTATCTGACGTTATTTTTATTTTTCAATCTAAATATTCATTGCATTAAGGCTTATCTTTTCGTCCGTTCTTTACACATTTGTATGGATATCCCTTTGATATAAATAAATATTTCATACCCAAAATATTGACATTACTTAGTAGAAAGAATAATCTCTCAGGCTTATACATACGAAATACATATAATACATCTATGTATCATGCGGGGCAGACAGAGCCAACAGTCTTGAAAATAGTAAATTGATAGGGCATGTTCAGCTGTTTGGCTAGTGACTGGCCCACCGGCTAAAAGTAGAATCCCAAGTTTGGAAGCCCATCTCTTAATCGCCTTTTATGATATCTATAGTAAAGAGATGGAGTGGTCCTATTCTTCTATTAATTAGTGCCGGTAACCACACGGCACAGGCTAAAATTGAAGTTATTTAAAAAAAAAAACATTGAACACGTCTATTTTTTCGCTTTCTAGTGATATAAACTTATTACGTACATAAAATCACGCCTCTTTCCCGGAGGGGTAGGCTGAGACTACCTCTTTCCACTTGCAACGATCTCTGCATACTTCCGTCGCTTCATCATCGCTCTGTTCATGCAAGCTCGGCGGTTTCGGGTACTTTTGACCTGACTCTTTACCAGGACGTAAACTTATTAATATAGAATAAATGTCTCTTACTTTTTATTTCTTTGATCTGCCAACTTATCAACAAACGCTAGCAACAAGGAAATTAAAAAATATATATATATCCCCAGCAGGCCGTGTCGCGAATACCCGAATACGTGAACCAAACTGGGTTACAACTTTCAATCGAATATAATTTTTCATCGAAAACTTCGCAAGTAGGTGACCGGGAGCCCTCATAAAGGGCCTTTTTCTGAATAAAAACCATGAATCACTATCCATATTGAATTCGGAAAGGTGACCTAGATTTTGGGGTAGCATTTGCTAAATGACAAAGTGAGAAACGTATTCAGTTAATCTAGGTTTTTCGTTATATTGAGTGCAGGCTTTCGATTTTCAATGAATAGCTTCCTGTTGGCAAATGGTGTGCTTTTAACATTTGTTAACGTAAGAGATGACTAAAGGCCTAAATGCAGTAACAATATCCTTCTCTAGACTCTTTTTTTATATAAACGTGATATTTCAAGAAGAGCCTTTCGTCACCCGGGTCCTTACCGCGCATTACGCAGGTCCCGAGTTCGAATCCCAGCCAGGGCGTGAAGAGAAAATAACTTAATCTGATTGGCCTGGGTCTTGGATGTTCATCTATATAAGTATTTATTACAAAATATAGTATCGTTGAATTAGTATCTCGTAACACAAGTCTCGAACTTACTGCGAGGCTAACTCAATCTGTGTAATTTGTCCAGTAGTATATATTTATTATTATTATTTATTTCACGTCGAAAATAATTTTCAATATTTTCCCTATGAAAGTTTAGTAATTTAAAATAGTTCTTAAACAGCGACAAACTTTGGTATCAGTTTTTGTGTTATTCAGTCTAGAATCTGGAAAACCATTGAACCTTAAGGTAATATTCTTACGGTTAGATGAACACCAAACATTTCAATACGAATTCCAATACCTTTTCACTGTCCATCATTGTTCGTGGTACATACATGCACATTGCACATTCACATTGTTTATTACTGTTTATTGTGTATTTGTCCAACAAATGTATTGTGATAGTGAATAAAGATTTTATCTATCTATCTATCGTTATACGTATCTATCAATATACTTCTTAGTTATAGAAAATTGTATTTTTTTTCACAAAAACATACATACATACATCGCATCTATATCTCTGGTGGGGAAGAGGTGTTTCAGGCACTGATAGAAAAAATAATAGGACCACTCCATATATTTTCCACGGATGTCGTAAAAGACGACTAAGGGATTGGCTTATAAACTTGGGATTCTTCTTTTAGGCGATGGGCTAGCAACCTGTAACTATTTGAATCTCAATTCTATCGCCAATCCAAGCTGAGCGTGGCCTATCAGTCTCTTCAAGACTTTTGGTTCTGTCTACCATGCAAGGGATATAGACGTGATGATATGTATGTATGGCTTTCTATAAAGCGATGGAATTACCCGTCACTAGATTTAAATATAAATTCTACTTAAGTCGTCTCTAAATGTGGCCTTCCGAGTCTTTTTATAATTGTAGGCTCTGTCCACCCCTTGAGACACAAAGTCGCGATAAATTTTTATATGTACTCATGAAAATAACAATGGTTCCCTATATATATAATAAAAATCTCGAAGGCCAACAGGAAAATGGCATCCCATTCTTTAATAGTGGTAACATAACAGATATTACATACTAACATAGAGGACATAATTAATTACATGCTATATCAAATTCAAGGGCATGCGAGTGTTATGGATGAGACAGGAATTTATTTCTTTGTTTATCTTGGATAAATTAACTATTACTTTTGGTCATTGGATTTATGGTATAACTTTTACACGCAGTTTCGCCCGCGCGTATTTAGGTAATTTGTTAGCGCCAAAAAATACAGGTTTGTCGCAAATCCCATTCTTCTTAATATTAGTAACAGTTGTATTTTTTTAGCTTGTAAGTCATGAATAATAAATAATAATTAATAAATAAACATGTCCGAGTCCAAAATAATACATAACAAGTTATACGTTTGTTTATGGTTTTGCTATGACTACGTCTTTGAGGTCCATGATAATAAATAAGAAGAAATCTTTAAAATATTAATTTCAATTTAAACGCATACATACATATAATCAGATCTATATCCCTTGTGGGGTAGATAGAGTCAGTTTTGAAAAGACTGATAGGCTTCGTTAAGCTATTTGGCATTAAGAAAAAATTGAGATTAAAATAGTGACAGGTTGCTAGACCATCGCGTAAAAGAAGAATTCCAAGTTTATAACCCCACCTCTTAGTCGCCTTTTACGACATCCTTGATAGAGAGACGGAGTGGTCCTATTCTTTTTTCTATTCGTGCCGGGAACCACACGGCACAATTTCAATGCAAATAAAAAAAAGGTGTACATCAATCATAACGCCGCACCTCTTTTTTACAGCTACCAAATAAAGGGACCTGAGTCTAGATAATTTCCACCTGAACACATTTTAGGTCACGAACAATAAACAAGGGTTTTTTGGGCCAGCGTTATGACAGAAACAGATGGTTCCATCATTGGGGTCGTCCACCCCGCTATGTAGGTTAAGCGTAATGTGTTACAAATCACAAAAAAATATAAGCGTAACAATTTGATTCGTTAAATCATAATGTTCTTCTAAAAAAATTTAATGTTAAAAGTCACAGATTCCAAAATCACCTTTGAGTATATTGTCTTCATTATTAGCCTTACGGGGTAGACAGAGCCAACAGTCTCGAAGAGTCTCAAAGGCCGAGGTTAACTGTGTGGGTTTATGTTGGTATTGTGATGAAGATAGTGACATAGGTTGCTAGCCCATCGCCTAAAAGAAGAATCGCAAGTTGGCATTTTTTATTGATGTAATGTGTTAGTTTTTTAATGTATTAATAATTTTGAAGTCAGGATTATTTTAGATTATTTATTATCATGTATAACTATTGCTACTATCCTGATTCCGTGTGGTTCCAGGCACCATTATAAAAAAGCAATAGGACCACTCCATCTCTTTCCCAATGCATTTTGTAAAAGGCGACTAAGGGAAGGCATATAAACTTGGGATTCTTCTTGTAAGCGATGGGCTAGCAGCCTGTCACTATTTGAATCTCAATTCTATCATTAAGCCTATCAGCTGAACGTGGCTTATCAGTATTTCAAGACAATTGGCTCTCTCTACCCCGCAAGGGATATAGACGTAACCATATGTATGTATGGAGATTTATCTTACAAATGTGCTTACAAACCACTCAGCCCAAAGTAAATCGATGTTTTTTTTTATATGTAGATTAAAGATCGTGGCAAGTGGAAAGATATAGTGTCTGTCTCGTGATTTTATGAATGTATGTATGTCTAGATTACAGCACCACTATAATCTGTAACTATCTAACATTACCCAGTCTTTACAGGCACCAAAACTGCCAAGTAACCTAGATTGTAGGGTGAGGGACCTGATAAATGGCCACCTGTCGTCAGTTCACGATCGATTGTAATGTAAAAAGATACACAACCATTGCGAATTTGTTAAATAGTTAAAAACAAAAAAACCATTTTTGTATCGCTATCTGATATTCATGTATTAAAAGATGATATTTTTCTAATCTGTTTATCATTTTGTTAAGGTTTTCTATTGTATTTTTAGGAAATATGTCTTAAAGTATTTATATTTAAATAATATAAAAACAACTCCATATCTTTATCGTGGATGTCGTTAAAGGCGACTAAGGGATAGGCTTATAAACTTGGGATTCTTCTTTTAGGCGACAGGCTAGCAACCTGTCACTATTTGAATCTCAATTCTATCATTTAGCCAAACAGCTGAACGTAGCCTATCAGTCTTTTTAAGACTGTTGGCTCTGTCTACCTTGGAAGGGATATAGACGGGTTTATATGTATGTATCTTTTGTAACAGTAAATTGAACAATTGATTTGGACAATTGCAAATTGTAGTACTTAAGCAATTATGTATATTTGAAAACTAATTAAATGAAATTACATTTTTAAGTTCTGACTCGTTTGTTTAATTCACAAATAACAGTTGAGTACTCCGAATTAACTTTTTAATTAAGTAATTACGTAAGTCTACCTATAAGTACCTAAAAATAATATAGCCTTTAGAAGCTTTTGATAAATTAATGTTCTCATGCTTTACAAAACTATGTAATGAAATGAGTCGCTTTATTTATTAGTTTTTCATAACGATTTTTTTTATTTTCCTAACATTCATAACATATAATCATCTCTATCCTCTCCGGGGTAGATAGAGCCAACATTCATCAAAGTACTGAAAGGCCACGTTCAACTGTTTGACTTAATGATAGAATTGAGATTCAAATAGTGACAGGTTGCTAACCCATCGCGTAAAAGAGCTCTTAATCGCCTTTTACTATATCCTCGGATCTTTTCCTTGGATGTCGTAAAAGGCAATTAAGATGGAGTGGTCCGATCCTGTCTTCCCCGTAAGGTAAAAAGACATGACGAATGCATACATAATATCTTCACGCAATGATGATTTAAAATTAACATTTATCAGAATTGACTTAATCAAACTTCGTCAACGATTAACCCTGATCAAATTAAGAAAAAAGTTGATCAAGCGTATTGTTTTTTTTTTCGTATAAAGACTTCTAATAACTAAATTGAACAGTCTTGCTCAGTCGAGAATGGTCTGAGAGCCTTTCAACTTGCTTTTCGAGTGTCCATTATCGAGTTATTGACTCCTGTTCCCCTTTCTTGTAGACAATTTTCTTGCAACTTCTCTCTCTATTAGAAAATTGCGGAGTGCATTGTTTCGGAAATTGTTATGAGACGCTGTATGTATATAGGTACTTGTTTTACAGAAAATCTCTCGCATCACAGCGAATTATTACATTCTTTGGTTGAGGTCCTCTGAAATCACATACATAAATATAATCACATATTCCTTGTTCATATATCACAGATAGAGTTAACAGTCTTGAAAAGATTGAAAGGCCACGTTCAGCTGTTAGGCTTAATGATAGAATTGAGATTCAAATAGTGACACTAGCCCATGTATTAAGCTAATCCATATGTTAAAAATGCCGGTTCCTCCTATGAAACTTAAGAATAAATTACTGTAGAAAAAGAAGTAATTTTTTCTTAATTAAGACAGCAACAAAATTTTACAAAAGTAGTTACTAGTCTAGTCTTTCGTCTAGAGGAAACATGCAAAAAAAAATAGTGGTAAAGATTGTTTTTTTTTATTAAAAAAACTAAAAGAGAATTTAAAAACAAATTAAACTGCTCACCTAACAACACAAACTCATCTCAATTTTTATTCGGGGCAATTTTTTCCGCAAATTTAAGCTCCGCAAAATCTATTTGGTTTCAAATGTTACACATAGACTTCTTTGGGAACAGACTGGACAGTCTTATTTAGAAATGTGAATAAAATGGTTTTACCAAAGATACTTTTTGAATGCATGTTGTAAAGTATGTAAAATTAAATATGTTATTAAATGTTGAAAATAATTAAATTTTCAAGTAGGTACCTTGTGCATGAACATTTGGTTAGTTTATGAAATTAAGTTCGTGTTTAATAATATTAAAACTATTATAATTTTAATAGTTATTTTTAACAAGGCCAAAGAGACCTAGATTAGAACCAAGAAATAATGAGTTGTACGAGAAAGCAAACGCTAGAGCAGCGTACCTTTTCATAGGCAGCATGGCACGCGCGCGAAAAAACTATCGCTGTTTCGCTTTTTATTATGACATGAAACGGGACAGCAATATATAGTGTCATTGTTGTTTTTTTAGGTATGGATAACGTAATTTGAATAAGAATTCTTTTGTTTTACTATACACTTTTATTGAGAAAACTTAATCAGACATTTTTGATAGGTGAGTACATATAGCGCCATTAGTGGCAAGAAAAGGAACCTCTTTTTTTTTTTTAATATACGTGCAAAGACGTTCCTAAAATTTACATCTTAATACTCCCACTCAAATTTTATACTAAATTTCAATGTAACTTTATAACAAAAAAAAAAAAACTTAACCATAACATGAATCCTTCATCTTAACATATTTATTTTAACTAACTTGACCAAAGTTAATATCTATTTAACACTTGATCTCTATTATAAATAAATTTACTAGAAGGTAAAGCTTTTGTTAAAAAGTCTGCAATTTGATTTGAACTTTCTACATATTTTATGCTAACAATATTCTGTTCTACATTTTCTCTTATGAAATTATACCTTATATCTATATGTTTTGTCCTTCTATGGTAAATAGGATTACGAATGAGTTTAATAGCACTTTGATTATCGACACATAGAGTTATCATTAACTGTGGTTCACCAATATCAATTAATAACTGTCTAATCCATAAAATTTCTTTGGCAGCTTCACTTGCAGCCATATATTCAGACTCTGTAGTTGATAGTGCTACAGTATTTTGCTTTCTGCTAGCCCAAGTGACGGGCCCACCGTTCATCATAAAAATATACCCAGTATTAGATTTTCTAGTATCAATATCTGAGGCAAAATCAGAATCAGAATAGCCTATTAAATCTCCATTACAGTTATAAGTGATACAAAGGTCTTTTGTATTCAACAAATACCGAATAACTCTTTTAACAGCATTCACATGATCTTTACTAGGATTATTTAAATACCTACTAACTATATTCAACGAGTAAGAAATATCAGGCCTAGATACTGTTGACAAAAACATCAGGGCTCCCACTGCTTCCCTGTATGGAAAATCAATATTAAACTCATCAACATTTTTCTTTAAAATTACATTATTATCAGCAGGGGTATTACAAGCGTTAGCTTCTGACATGTTAAATCTATTTATTATTTGCTCTATATATTGTTTCTGGCTTAAAATAATTGAACCATTAACTTTAGTTATCTCAATGCCAACAAAAATATTTGAATTCAACAGTTTTATCTTAAAACTACTTTTTAAATCATTAATAATGTGCAACAAAGTATCTTTACTTTTCGATAGTAATAAGGCGTCATCTACGTACAAGATTAAAATAACTTTGTACCCATTAAAATGACCAACAAAAATACAATTGTCTGAGGGACATATCTTAAAACCATATGTAGTTAAGAAAGAAGAAAATTTTCTATTCCAACAGCGTGATGACTGCTTCAGACCATATAATGATTTTAATAGCTTACAGATTTTTCCTGGCTCAGCATGGACTCCCTCAGGCACCTCCATATAGACATCTTCTAATAACTCACCATTTAAGAATGCTGTCTTTACATCAAATTGTTGAAGTTCATAATTTTCCCGAGCTGCAATAGATAGTACAATTCTTATGGAGTCATACCGAGTTGTCGGTGAGAATGTTTCCTTATAATCAACATCCTTTATTTGTGTAAATCCACGTGCACAGAGACGAGCTTTGTATCTTTCTATATTACCATCTGAGTTTCTCTTCAAACAAAATACCCATTTTGATGTCACCGTCTTCTCATTTTTATAATCTATTAATTTCCATGTTTCATTTTCTTCTAGTGACTGCAATTCTTCTCTGATAGCTTCCTTCCATTTACTACTATTTTTAGAATTAATAGCTTCTTCATATGTAGTAGGTATATCATATTCTATAAAATTTGCTTCTTCATTTCTATTTCTCCTAGGTCTTAATGTCATATTTCTTCTATCAGATTCAAAAATTATTTGTGAAGGCTCATAAGTCACATCATTGGGATCCTCTATTGACTCTATACTTTCAAAGCTAGGTTCTGAAGTATTCTGCTCTCCTGGTGAAACTGGAATATCCTCTACTTCTTCACAGTGTTCTTTCTCATTAGTAATGCAAATCGGAGTGATATTTCTTCTCTGTGTTGGTAAATTGTTCTCATTAAAGCGTACATTTCTACTCACTGTTATCTTCCCAGTTTCAATATCAAACATTCTATAATTGTCATTATCATATCCCACTAATATTAGTTTTACACTTTTTTTATCTAATTTTCTTCTTCTTTCATCAGGTATATGGACATATCCTTCTGAACCAAAAACTCTTATATGTTCAAGGTTAGGTTTTACTCCATTCCACAGCTCATATGGAGACACATTTCTTGTTTGTGTAGAAGAACTTCTATTTAGTAAATAAACTGAACAGTTCACTGCTTCAGCCCATAGATTCAATGAGATATCACGAGAATATAACATAGATCTTGCACTCTCCATAATTGTTCGCATCTCTCTTTCCGCTCGGCCATTTTGCTCAGGAGTGTATGGTGCTGTCCGTTCGTGAGCTATTCCTTCATTGTCCAAATAAGTTTTAAATTCATTATTTATATACTCACGACCATTGTCTGTATGCAATATGCGAACACCATGACCCAATTTATTTTTCACTATGGCATTATACCTTTTAAAGCAATCTAGAGCATCACTTTTGTGCTTAATTATAAATACATGTCTATAACTAGTGGCTCCATCTTTAAATAAAATGAAATATCTTGCGCCAGATATTGAAGAATGTTCCATGGGTCCACACACATCACTGTAGGTTAATTCACCGGCTTGACATTGTCCTCTGCAAGACTTTTGAAATGGCAGACGGCTCTGTTTGCCATATTGACATGCTTCGCAAATAAAGTTGTTATCATCACTCAAACCTACTGGAATTGCACCATTTTTGCTCATATTTTGTATTTCTTTCAAGTTCAAATGACCTAAGCGTTCATGCCAAATTTTCAAATTTGATTGCACTAAGTTGCAATTTATTTGCACTATAGTTTTAACATTTACTTCATATAGGTTATTTTCCTTTAGTGTGGCAGTCATAACAACAACATCATCTTTCAATATCATGGCATCATTTAATTTTTTTATAATAACATAACCTTTCCTTGTCGCCATACCTTCTGAAAATAAATTTCTGCGTAACTCTGGTACATAAAGTACATCTTCTATAATGCTCTGCTCCCACTTTCCATTCACACATCTATTGATTAATATATTTCCATGACCTTGCACTGAGAGTAATTTTTTATTTCCCAATCTCACAGTTTTATCATTATTACTTTGGTTGTATTCTTGTAATTCACAAAAATAATCTTGCCTGTATGACATGTGCGCTGATGCACCACTGTCAAGTATCCATACATCTGTATTGGTTTCAGATTGTAAACATTGTTCAGCACTAAATGCTAACATCTTTTGCTCTTGAGGTTTCTTCTCAGACTTCTTAGGGGCTCGACAATCTCTTGCAAAATGCCCTCTCTTATTGCAATTGTAACACACAAATCTATGCTGATTATGTTGGCCAGGCGTTGAATTATTTTGTATATTTTTATTTTGGAATTTTTGCTTTTTAATATGTTTCACAGCTACTAAAGCATTCTCAGATTCTTCTTCATTTGTTAAGCTAGCTTCTTCATCTAACAATCTCGCAGTTAAATTCTGAATTGTTTGTGAATCTGGATCTAATGACAACCATGCTTGACGTAAATAACGATATTTTGATGGTAATGTGCTTAATATTTTAGTCATGATGGCTGTATCACTTATCTTTTCTCCACTTTCTTTTAATTGTTTCGCCAAATTCTCTACTTTGGAAACATGTTGTGCGATATTGTCGGTAGGTAACATTTTATATTGATAAAATTTCTCATGCACCATCATTTTGTTAAGTTCTGACTTTTGTTCATAAATAGATTCTAGTTTATTCATCACTTCTTTTGCCGTTTCACAGTTTTCAATTAGCGAGATTTGATTTAGCTCCATAGATGAGGTTATTATGAACATAGCCATACCATCGTTTTTCTCCCACTGGTTCGTATCACCCGACGTGGGTCTCGCTGCGTGAATATTCAAACCTTTCGCTTTTAAGGCACAATTTATTTGGAACTTCCATTGCCTGAAGTCCTTGCCATTAAACTTCTCCACTCGCATTGAATTTGTGACTTCCATGTCGAGGCTAATAGGTTAGAAAAAAAAAACACGATGCCGGCAATTCACAACTCACAAGTTAGCTTGTACTGCTCTTTATTCAAACTCAATTCGTTCTAAAACGTAACTGGGCACCATAACCTGTTGTTTTTTTAGGTATGGATAACGTAATTTGAATAAGAATTCTTTTGTTTTACTATACACTTTTATTGAGAAAACTTAATCAGACATTTTTGATAGGTGAGTACATATAGCGCCATTAGTGGCAAGAAAAGGAACCTCTTTTTTTTTTTTAATATACGTGCAAAGACGTTCCTAAAATTTACATCTTAATAGTCATGATACGTGGCAACTCGTATAACTGAAAGGTTGGTAGAGATATGGTTCTATTAAAGTTTAGAAGTCTATGTAATACTAAAGACACCGTATAAAAATGTGGTAAAACCTCGGGTTGCGCTAATGAGATGGCGTTATTAACTCGCGGCTCATGGAATCTTGATCCAGGGTTTTTATTTTACCAAATTAATCTTGATTAAGTCGGTCGTCAAAAATACTCTTAACCATTTTGTTCCATTATTTTGAGGATAAAGTAAGATAATAAACTTTTATAAGGCTATTCTTTTGAATGAAACTAGCAGTATTTACTTATACTAAATATTATTTTTATTTTGTAAGTTTTCTATTTATTTATTACG
The DNA here is from genome assembly GCF_032362555.1 of Amyelois transitella. Lineage (NCBI taxonomy): Eukaryota > Metazoa > Arthropoda > Insecta > Lepidoptera > Pyralidae > Amyelois > Amyelois transitella. Next base: position 11,314,004 of record NC_083513.1, on the reverse strand, counting down.
ATAAAAACCGTAATGTATGGTTATCTCTCTCTTTTTCCAGAGTGTAATGGCGGAGGACCTTAATGCTTCGGGTACGCTATAATACTATGTTAATTATCATAAATACAATTTTTTTATCAGGTAGGCATCCCCTAAATTAAATAAATTATTTTGTAATTAGTGAGTGGTAAGTAATAAGTTCTTTTGTTAAGACAAAGAACCTCAATAGTTCTTGGATTACAAAGAATATACCTGTCTGTCATGTCACTCAGAAAATTTAGAGGTAGATTGGTACATAACAACATTGAACTAACCGGGAATCCAATCTGAGACCTTGTATCTCAGACCTTGTGGCTTCGTTCTTGTAGGAGCTAGCTTTAGTTAGATGCAATCTTTATGTATTCTGTAACGACTCAAAATGTATCTCAAGCCCATCTCAAACTATTTAGATTTGTCCCGACACATATATTGATCAAATTAAAGACGTCTTGGTAAAGGGTCAGGTCAAGAGTAGGTACACGAAATAATTTGTTTTTCTGAATATGAAGTGAAGTTTGAAAAACAACTTTGGGACAGATATCTACCAGTTTTTATGACACATCTAACGTCCGTAACGTGAGAAGCCATTTGTGAGTTTGTTTACGGCAGGGTTCGGGAATAAATCTCCTAAACTGTCGCCCGTATATCAGATGTACGCACGAAAAGGGTTAGGTCAGGTTAGGAGAACTCGGTTGCTATGACATCCTGAATGGGACGGGTTTATTTTGTACTTATTTTTTACTTAATATAAATATATGTACATACATAAAATCACGCCTCTTTCCCGGAGGGGTAGGCAGAGACTACATCTTTCCACTTGCCACGATCTCTGCATACTTCCTTCGCTTCATCCACACTCATAAGACGATATCGAATTCTGAAGACGACATTGACGACAAAAATCTATGTATATTTATAAACTCTGTCTACCCATTAAAGAATGACAATGATAAAACTTACAGAAGACAAAAGATTTTCATAGTCAACTATGAAACTAATGTTAAGCCATAATATGTAAACCTTTGAGTATTTTTTTTCAAAATGAAATTACTTTTTAACGTAAACAAAATTGTATCCAATATAACTCTTTGTTGTAGGAAAAGATATTTTTAATATTGAAGAAATTTCAAGCATGATTTGTTGCAGGTGCTACTCAGCACTTTTTCACTTGATTCTCGTTTGAAAATATTATTTTACCCTTTTTCGACCCGAATGTACTTCACCTTGAAGGCAGGTGGTTTGAATAGTACTTTTGATATACATATAACCTTAAGATGGACTGTAAGGCTGTTCAAATAAAAATCTAATAAATCATCGTTTAGTGTTTTACTTCTTTATTCATTTTGCATCATCCATTTTTGTCATTTCAATCAATATTTTGCATTATTATTTTACTTAGTTCTTTGTTACATCTTCACGGGTTATACCTACCTTACTAACTAATTAACTAGACTAAGTTATCTGACCTGACCTTCACAGCTTAAATATGAGCCAAAAATCTTATATTTCTGTCAATTTTAACAGCTATCAGTAAAGTTATATAATTTGTATAATTATATCATTAATCCAAGTCACGTCTTTGCCCTTTGAGTAGACAGAGCCAATGGTCAAAAGATACAATGATCCGTATTATATTGTATTTGTCGAAATATTCGTATTGACATCATAAGTTTTATATTTATAATTTTTTTTAATGTAGACAATGTGCATTCGTCCACGATTTAAATTTAAGATATCTATATTTGTAAATTGACGTCCGGTGGAAATGCTGCAGTGTAGTTTGTTCCGCCGCTTCTTCTACACAAATGCTTATGGAGGGGATAGTAGATATAATTAGATTTAAGTGATGTGACGTTGTATACAGAATAAATCTATTCATGATTCAAAAAGTTTGAAATAAAATAAAAATACATTTTTTAATTTTAGACGTATGTAATTACCGAGCTACTGAATATAAATGTTTACTTATTTGCATATCAATATTAAAATTACATATATCAAAAGTTCAAATCTGGCATACGAAAATCAAGTAGGTATATGCACAATTTGAGAGTAAATTGACTGTATTTCGAATAACGAGCAATGTATTGTAAACAATGGAAAACTTCAATTAAATCAGAGCAGATCAAACAAAGGGATGCTTTAAATTAAAAAAAAAAAATATGTAGACACAATGAAAAACAGAAATGAAAATTAGTATTTCTTAAACAAATGTAAGAACATACTTAAGTGAATTAAGTAAAGCAATTGGATTTTGTTCAACTGTAACTAAATTTTCACCGAATATCCTTATTACTCTGGTCTGAAAGAAAAGTTTCCTATCGGGTAATTAAGAAAACGAAGAATTTAAAATAAAGCCGCGTACACATTGTCTTACAATTTTCAAAGACAAAATAGACTTGTGAAGTAATACTCCAAAATCAAATAACTTAAAAAAAGTTACAGTTAAAATTTGAATCTCAATTCTATCATTAAGCCGAATTCTATAATTAACATCTATTCTATAATTAAAAGATCAATTCTATAATTAACAGCTGAACGTGGCTTATCAGTCTTTTCAAGACTGTTAGCTATGTCTACCCCGCAAGGGATACGTACGTGATTATATGTATGTATAACTTCTAACTGTTATCTCTTAGGTCATTCTTTTAAAACTTCATAACACTAAACACGAATAAAACGGCAAAATATCAATACCTACTACTATAAATAGTTTAAATTTCGTTTTTATTTTTATACTCATTCACAGTGCAAATGTCCCTTAAGACTGCGGCCGATAACGTGACTTCCTTCCCAATGTGTTGATAAGAGGGTGAACGAACCGCCTTTAAAGTCCTTGCAATCTGTTACTTTACGACTATTGTAAAATTCAGACTACGAAACGGGGACCTATCTAAATTTTTAGAACCTCCTTTTTTTTGTTCTGTTTATAAAGGCTTTTTAATGCAATTAAATTCCAAGTCATTACATGTGCCGTGTGGTTCCCGGCACCAGTACAAAAAAAAGAATAGGACCACCCCATCTCTTTCCCATGGATGTCTTAAAAGGCGACTAAGGGATAGGCTATAATAAATTTGGGATTCTTCTTTTAGGCGATGGGCAAGCAACCTGTCACTATTTGTATCTCAATTCTATCATTAAGCCAAACAGCTGAACATGGCTTATCAGTCGTTTCAAGACTGTTGGCTCTGTCTACCCCGCAAGGGATATGGACGTGATTATATGCACTAACTTTTTTCTGCACTTTGAAATTGCCTTTCATATACTCTACACCCTGAGCCTTACAATAGTAATAAGAAATTTAACATTATAATTAAGACATCTGAAACTACCAAGGCTATCTAATAAGTCTTCAGTATTTGTCAAACCGTCTGCGCAACCGGGTGACCGAGTGTTGAACTTCCAACAGCTTGTTATCTCGTCAACTGTTGCAACTTCCCTCGGGAACTCGTTAAACTTTGACAAACACTTGTTTTTGTATTAACACCGAGTTTGTTGGTAATTAGTATTTAGTGGGAAGGAAATATCTAGACGGACGTATCTTGATCAATAGTTTATAAGTATTGTTGAATTTATAATTTGAAATTGTTGTTTGTGTCTATGTTTATGTCTATGTAGCTTGTCATTTCCTAAAAAATCTGCTGGTGTCATTTTTGTTACAATAAAACTCATGGTTATTTATTCAAATCTCGTTTATTTACAACAAGTATACATAGAATTTTGTGGAGGGAAAGGTCGGAGTGGGAAGGCCTAAACGAACGTATCTTGGTCAAATTGAGGACGTCCTGGCAAAAGGTCAAGAGTACCCGAAACCGAGCTTTCATGAAGAGGGTCATGAATGTGGATGAAGCGAAAGAAGTATGCAGAGATTGTGGCAATTGGAAAGACGTAGGTAGTCTCTGCCGTGGCAAGGGGTGACTTCGTGTATGTATGTACGAATACAAATCAATCTTAAAGTATAAGTAAGGAAAAGGTGTGATTTTATGTATTTATGTAGTATTTAGTTGTGTCCGGGTCACAATAGGCCTGAAATTCAATGCTGGAAACGTTATGATGCCCAGCATATTACTGATGTTTATGGTTATATAAGCAGTTTTTACTTATGTCGTACACACATACAATCACGTCTATATCCTATGCGGGGTAGACAGAGCAAAGAGTCTTGAAAAGTAAGGCCAAGTCCATCTGGACTTGGCCTTACTTTTCAAGATTTTATCTGTATGACTAAATAATGGAATTGAGATTCAAATAGTGACTGTTTGCTAAAAGATGTATCCCAAATTTGGTATACCTTCCCTTAGTCACAGTATTGAGTGGTCCTATTCTAAAGCGCTGTCTAAATAGAAATTCGCCGTTATCGTCTATTGGCTTTGTTTAAAAAAACGACTTGAAATAAATTCGCTTCAGCTTGTTAATTTTTATCGCTTCTAGGTCGAGTGCGTGCAGTAAAAGAAGAACATCTTTGTTACAGCCCATTTTATGGCCCATCTAGTCGGGAACGCCGTTAATTGTGCCCTTTTACTTGTTTCACGTTTTCTAAGGTATGTTATCTTTGAATGTTATCGTATTTTCAAATCATTGTACGAGTATTTAGTGCCGTGTGGTTCCCGGCACCAATATAAAAAAAGGAATAGGACCACTCCATCTTTTTCCAATGGATGTCGTAAAAGACGACTAAGGGGGAGGGTTAACTTGGGATACTTCTCTTAGGCGATGGGCTAGCAACCTGTCACTATTTGAATCTCAATTCTATCATTATAACAGCTGAACGTGGCCATTCAGTCTTTTCAAGACTGTTGGCTCTATCTACCCCGCAAGGGATATAGACGTGATTATATGATTTAATGAATGATGTTTTACTAGCAGATGGAAATATGTGATAGTGATATAGAAAGGTAATTAAATGGGGGAAACATCGTGATGCAAATGCAGTGGTTGTCCAAAAAATCTAGCCTGGCGGTGTGTAGAGGTGTTGGTCACGACACCAATGTATGGGAGTTCAAATTCATATTTTAAATTTTTATTCGTTATTACCTATAATGCCATTTATTGAGTGATATGACGTGTCCAAACACGTCATATCACTTAATAAATGGCATATCTTTTGGTTTCACAACATTGGTTGATGTCAAATAAATAACTTAAAACTGAGTTTACTGCCGCTTCCGAAGCGTCAGTGCAGAAGAAGCGGTAATAAACTGAACTATAGAATTTACTTTTTCTTGATCACAAAAATCTACAATTACTATCGGACAAAATTCTTAGAATACATCAGATATGGACTAACGTATGTATATTGAATCTAGAAAGATGTCGCCGACCTCTGATTCTTCGAAAATCTTTGTGAACAAATTGGGAATCGGAGAAAATGAGAAAACATTACATATCTTCTTTACGAGGTGATAGCGGTAGAAGTAGATTAACTAGCCTTTATCTTAAAGAGATAGGGTCTGTAATTGAATAGGTATAAGTTTCTTAAGTAAGTATAGCCGAAAAATAATATAATGAAAAGAAGGTGTTAATAAAACTAGACGTTGACCGTAAACATTGAACCCACATATGTATGAATTTTGTTTAATTTTTCGCAACTCCCTTTTAGTGTAAAGTTAATAATGAATTATCAGATAGATTAACCCCTCCTGCAAAAAAGGCTTCATATTTTTAGTTATTTTTTTTTTTCATTTTGCTTGTACGTTTAATTTAAGTAAGGCACATTTTGGAATGCTGACGAATTCTACTTTCCTGTTTTGGTACCAAAGATTTATGATTTTTAAATGGATTTAAATTAAAAAAAATCACAGCAAGAGCTATCGCTTAAATATAAACCTCTTTAATTTCAGAAATCCCATTAAAGTAATTATTATACATTTCAAAAAAAACACTTTAAAATAATTTGTAAAAATATGAATTAATTAATTATACTAGTTTAATTCCGTTAAAATGGTAACATGAATAACGGTATTAAATTCGAAATAAACTTTCATAAATAGGTTTCTTTCAGCTAATACAGATTATTGGTTGGTCAATGACTTTCGATTGTTTGAAATATCTTTTCACAGGTGATAAGAATGCGCTGATTTCGAAATTAGAAAACGGATTTTGTTCCTCTTTGATATGTTGGAAAAAGGATTTTCTGGGAAAGGTTTATATCAATAAATGCTACATGTCCGAAACCGGGGTGGGTCGCTAGTATCAAATGAATATATGTATAACAGATTCAGATATAACAGATATAGAAACTGATTGACTAACTAAGACATCTTTCCACACGTCACGATCCCTGCAAACTTCTTTCGCTTCATCCACATTCATCAATTATACTTCTATTCATCTTATAATAACATAAATTACGAATATCCAGGGTGTTTTGATTAACATTTAACGGCCGATTTAATTTACGTTCCCTGTTGGTCGTGTCGATGACCTGTGCCAAAGGTAATGAAAAGCTTACCTGTTCCTCTTAAATATTGTCTTGACAAATCATTATTAATTTCTTGAGATCCCCAATTAAAAGAAGGAACAGGTATAATTGCAGTCTTTTTACGTTTGTTCAGAAATTTTCAGTGTTTTACTCATTACTTCTCGTGTTATTTGAACCTTAATAATCAAAAAATTTGTATGCCAGATGCTTGTTTTACCCAGATACATTAAATAATAATAAATAAATATACATATAAGGACTACACAGATTGAGTTAGCCTCGAAGTACGAGACTTGTGTTACGAGATACTAACTCAACGATACTATATTTTATAATAAATACTTATATAGATAAACATCCAAGACCCAGGCCAATCAGAGAAAGTTCTTTTCTCATCATGCCCTGGCCGGGATTCGAACCCGGGACCTCCGGGGTCACAGACAAGCGCACTTCCGCTGCGCCACAGAGGCCGTCATTGTACAAGCCAACTTAGCTGATAAACTTGTCATATAGCCATCTATGCAAATGTAGCCTTCCAGTCGTCTGATAATTGACTTTAGTCTTTCCCTTAAGTGGTGGAGACTTAGTATCAGTATTGTGTGTAAATAAAATTAATTTTAAAAAAAGAACAAATAAAATGGGATTTTTTTTTACTCTACACAGTTTTCAAACAACCAACTTTTGTTTTTTTTTTAGAATAGTTTAAAGTGCGCTTGACCTCAAGTTGACTGGTAGTATAGGAAATAGCATGAACGTATATTAGGAAACGGATGAAAGTAAATTACCAATATTTGTATATTTTTTAGTCTGTAGATTATTCCAACCGATGATTTTCAAACACTGATATTATTCAAACATATTTTTATCAGCGTAACTTCAATACGTCGATGTGAAGGGTGAATGGCTGAATGACTGAATTTCACCTCGGAAAATATGAAAAAGTTAGATTACAAACAAAAATATAACTTTTTGCATTTCGTATTCAGTCTTGATTTATCCTGAAAAGATAAGTTGTATGTACCTTGATTTTTTTTTTGTTGTCTAGACAAAACAATAACTTACATGTCGGTTCGATGGCAAAGTCGTTACTTTGTTGGTTTGTACCACGAAGTACCAGATTCAAATGGTTATATTATAATGGTTCGTTTTCTTTTCGAAAATTAGCACCTTTATAATTAACTATACTCTCAAATGTTAAAGTTACTCGTAAATCCGCCTATGTAGTCGAAGCTTGCAAAAAAAACAGAATTAACAAAGATTTTAGTAGTCAGTATGCGTTTAAAGATCTGCTGAAAATATGAGATTTCTTGAAGTTTCAGATTGCAGGTGACAAAACAAATTACACAATGCACTTCATAACTTTACTGTAATTTGTACTATTAATATTAGTATGTACTCTATTAAAAATGAACTCAAGTCTCTGTTATCAATTACGCGCTATTCTCATTTCACTTGTTTTTTTTTCATAAACTGCTTATTACCAGCCATTAATTCTGACAATCAAATGAGGTTGCTTATTCTTTTTTCAAACGTTTATTCAAACCGTACAGTACGCCTGATACCATCCTATTTTTACACAAGTCTTTAAATGATAAAATTTGGTAGAGATGGAGCGTTCCATTCATATTCTACCAAAAACAACACAATAGTTTTTAACGAACTAAACTAAATACATTCTATATACATTACTCGAAAATATAATTTAATAATCTGTAACTTTTGTCAGAACTGAACTTCGACAAATTCAACTTCACATAAACAAAGGCATATCTTGTCAGGACATAAGACTAAGAATCACAGGGTATTTAGCTATCTTAACCCAAGAATCTTCGATCCAAAAACTTGTTAAATTGGCTGAGATCCTATCTAGCCAGCTAATTGGCTGAAATCCGCTATAAAACTTAGATCTCTTGTTCTGTGTGTGTTCTCACAACTTTTCAAGTGCTATAGATTGTTGGTCAGGTATATTGATACGAAATAAATCTGAATAATAGGAGAATATTGTTCTGATTTTATATAGATAAGAATTTTGGGGTGTGGTCTTTCTCGAGTAGCATAAATCGTTTTTGCCATAATCTAATGTAGCATATTATGGTATAATAATAATTTTCAAGCGTAAATATGTAAATCATAACTAAATTCCCCTTACAATTAATTATTTATGTTTGCAAATGTAAGCATAAATAATTAATTTTGAAACGGTTAAAAATACCCGTATGCCAAAATTAAATATTATGCCTAAGGCCCATTATGCAAAAATATTTTATGCCAAACACAATGTTTTATGACAAAATATTTTATGCGAACAAAGCATTTTATAACATCAATGGAGTGGTTCTATTCAACAGTGCCTTAAACCACACGGCACCACTCGGCCTTTAGGAGCCTAAAGTTGTAGTTATGTATATTATCGACTCCTACATAACTAATTCTAATAAAATTTAATATCCAAAACGGAGTTATCAAATATTCCTGAAATTAAACTGGGTTTTCTGACGTTAATTGAACTAATTATAGCAATTTTCACACTGTTCTTAATTAACATGATATTATGTGTCTATTAAATATACGTAATGTTACTTTGACCTTTAAATTACGAAGAGTAAATGGATAGAATATTTGCGTACCTTTCTGTTAAAAAAAAATACTTTTTATCCAACTCATCTTGATCAAATTAGGACGTCCTGGCAAAGGGTCAGGTCAAGAGTACTCGAAACCGCCGAGCTTGCATGAATGAATGTGAATAAAGCGAAGGAAGTATGCAAGAAGTGGAAAAATGTAGTCGCTGCCTACCCCGCCGGGAAAAAGGCGTGATTTTATGTAGGTATGTATAATTAGTTGTGTGAGTGGAGTACTGTCACCCTTTCCATCATGTCTCATATCTCGTGTCTGCTGGAAGAGATTTCTTTTGAAATAAGCAAAATCTATGTTATTTTTTTTTCTTGTGATTATCAGTCTCGATGTTTTTTGTTTACATAGATTAGTTAATAACCATTTAACTTAACACAAGGGCACTTTACCTCAAGACTCCAATCTGCCGAGACTTGCCTTTTTTGTAAATAAGTGTAAGTTTTATATTTAGGCTTATTTGCAGATTTGTCATTTATTTTTCTTTAATTAGTTTTATTTAGATTTATTTTAGTTTTATTAAGGTAACTATCACTACATAATGTTAATAAATAAATAAGAACACATATGTATATATTTGTTCATCTGTTTTGCAATTCACAAGCTCATGAGTAGACTTCATATTATAATACCCTGTAACATATTATACTAGGCTTCACTTTGAATGTACTCAGCGTCTTTGATCGTTTAAACCAGTGATTCCCAAAGTGGTCTATTTCGCCCCCTAGGGTTCTATGACAACCAGCAAGGGGTCTACGTCAACGCAAAAATAATTTGGAGGTCCATGAAGTGAAAATGAGGGTCCATGAAAGTGGATCTCAATACATACACTGATAGTACCTATTTATTTACATCATACTGTCTTATAATATCAAAGCATATACTATACATTATTTAAAAAAGTAACTATGAAGTTAAAGAAATATTAAATATGTTTATAAAATTGTGTAAGTTGTAGGATACAGGAAATCAATATCAGCTAAGTAGGTGGTCTACCCAACACGGAAAAACACGCAAGGGGTCTACTAAAAAAGTCTAAAAAAGTTTGGGGAACTCTGGTTTAAACCTAAGAACTAAAGTACCACGCCCGACACAAATGATTGCTCAACATTTATCATATCCTCTGTTACATATTGTTATTATACTGAGCGTTCGCCGGAACAAATATATGCTAAGACAAACATTTGCAGACAGCCCAATATAATATACAATACAAAAAATACAGAAGAATAACTCTCAATTCTACAATTTTTATATAATTTGTAAAAATATTTTTTTTTTTTTTATTTGCCGATTCTCCAAAGATACAATTTACTTTGTTTTTCCTCCTGGCTTTAGCTCCCGGTTGCATCCTCACCTCTCTGGAGAGGAGCCCGGGGTATGCCATTGACCATGGATCCTGGATTGGGTGAGTCAGGTTTTTACACAAACTACATATGTACATTGTTTTATCTGTTAGTATGGTAGGAGTCCACAACTCTAAATGTAAGGCTCCTAAAGGTCGAGAAATTGGAGAAAAGTTTATTTCTTTTGCCTTTCTTGTTAGAAAACATCTTGTTTTTATAAGCAGTTTCCTAATTGTATAAAAAAAGAACTCAATTTTTTTTTTTCAATCTTTTTTAAGTCAATATAATTTATAAAATTGAATATCTTACATATATATTTTTTTTCTTTGTCTGTTTACACAATACCTTTGAAATTTGTACAAAGTGTCACGTTTATATTTTTTCTATTTTACCAATATATATATTGCTCAGTACGACGACTGAAACCGGTCTATTATGTCTTTCGGTATTATTCTTTCTGTTTTCTGAGTATTTTCTATACTGTTTCGGAAGCAAAAAAAAATAAAATAAAAACGCCGAAGTAGATAAAAATGGGAAGAATATGTCTGAAAATAATTGATACTTGTCAAGTCTCTAAAATTCTCTCATTGTGTTCTCAATTGCATACATAGCTGTTTATGTATTATGAAAGTATTATGAAGTGTTTTATGAAAAACTGTATTATGAAGTAAAATAAATTTTGCAAAAATATTAAAGGTCTATCTGAGAACAAAGCAAACAGATGAAAGTGGCATATCAGTGTTTTCAAGGCTGTTGGCTCTGTCTACCCCGCAAGGGATATAGATGTGATTATATGTATTAACCTATGTCTATGTGAGACCAAACATTTTCCGGAATTTTGCCCGTCTTCATCCTTTACAGGGTAGACAGAGGCGAAAAAGCAACGTTTAGGCTCAGATGTTACTCAGATTCAGAGTTTGTATCAGGCTTGCCCATAAATTAATATACAAATTACAAGCTTGTGAACTTTTCCCTTAATCGATTCCAATCATCTGCGCGGAAAGAGAAGCATACTCTATGTTTTTTTTTTTCTTAAATTTGGAACTAACACGGACGCAAATACTGAAATCCAATGGCAATAAAATAAAAATCTCCATCGTGACCCCACCCCCAACTCTCCGATAGGTCTTATTTAGGTTTATATTTAGGTTTACTAGGCATTAAACTGAGCTGTAAAGATATCCAGCCGTAAAACGCATGCCGATATGACGCAAAACTGCAAGAGTCCATATAAAATGACTGTGTCGCCTGGTTTTTGGCACTTAGAGCACTCCATCTTTGTTGGATTTTTTAAAGTGAATACAAACATACAGACATAGATACATAAATCACGGCTCTATACCAATTTATGAATAAGGATGAAACAATAAGAGTATACAGGGATCGTGGCAAGTGGAAAGATGTAGTCTCTGTCTATCCCTTCGGGAGATATGACGCAAAACTGCAAGAGTCCGTATAAAATGAATGTGTCGCCTGGTTTTTGGCACTTAAGAATTAGAGCACTACATCTTTGTTGGAATTTTTAAAGTGAATACAAACATACATACATACATACATAAATCACGGCTCTATACCAATTTATGAATAAGGATGAAGCGAGAAGAGTATACAGGGATCGTGGCAAGTGGAAAGATGTAGTCTCTGCCCACCCCTCCGGGAATGAGGCATGTTAATGATATAAGAATAAGAATAAAAATTGTTAATGTACCAATTGTCTTAGAATTAAGTTTTTTATATTGTTCTATTTAACTTAACTGTAATTGATTATGGTGAGCAATAAACTTATATTATATTATATTATATATATATTATATTATATACGGGACAAATGACAAAGTAAGTTAATGACTTATGTAAAAGTAATTCTGATTGACGCTGGTGTTATTTCCTACATACTCAATAAAACTGTATTAGCTACTACTAGCCCGGGTCTTCACTCCCGTGGGTATTTCCAGAAAAAAAGAAGCAAAGATAACTATGTAACTAAACTTTCATCAAAATCAATTTATCACTTTGACCGTGAAGACTGACAAATAGACTTTACATAAAGTACATTCATACATATATATAGTCACGTCTTTATCCTTTTCGGAGTAGACAGAGCCAACAGTCTTGAAAAGGCTAAAAGACCACATTCAGCTGTATGGCTTTTGTGATGTAATTGAGATTCAAATAGTGACAAGTTGCTAGCCTATCGCCTAAAAAAGAAGACAAAGTGTATAAGCCTATCCCTTAGTCGCCTTTTACGTTTAAATAGAGTATCTTTAAAAAAAAGCCAAGAGAAAATTATTTAATAGTTTCGCATTCATTTAAAAGGAAAGCACTTATTTGAATTGAACGCAGCATATTCAAGAAAAAAAATGTTACAAGTTGAAATACAACTACATATATACAAATAAAAATCTCTTTATTACGGAAGTATGCAGAGATCGTGGCAAGAGGAAAGAGGTAGTCTCTGCCTACCCCTCCGAGAAAGAGTGGTGATTTTATTTATGTATGTATGTATTACAGAAAAACACACAATACAGTCATTTCAGTGTCACTGAAAGCATCTTCAAAAGATCTGTTATTCATATTAGGTATTCCAAATAATAAGGCAGCATTATTATTCCATGGTAATACATATGGCTTATAATTAATTGTTGGCTGATAAATTACTCATTGTTTGCAACAGAACTTGAATGTCATAAGAAAATTCAACTGTCAACCACAGGGGCACATTTGACCTAGAAACGATCAGGAGATCTTACATATACTCTTATTACATACACACATATAGTCACGTCTATAACCTTTGCGGGGTAGACAGTGCCAACAGTGTTATAAAAGACTTATAGGCCGCGTTTAGCTGTGTGGATTAATAATAGAATTAAGATTCAAATAGTTACAGGTTGCTAGCCCATCGCCTAAAAAAGAATAGCAATATATAAGCCTATCCCTTAGTCGCCTTTTACGGCATCAATGGGAAAGACATAGAGTGGTCCTATTATAAACGTGACTATATGTATGTATGTATGTTAGAATCCTTATAAATTTCACAACCTTGACTGTTGTCCCACTTGTGTTCTTTCTAGTATATTTTTGTACATACAAACACACATAATTATAATCACGTCTTATACCCTTTGTAGGATAGACAGAGCCAACACTTTTGAAAAGACTGAAAGGCCACATTCAACTCTTCGGCTTAATATAGAATTTTATTTCTGTATGTATCTATATAAGAGAGTTATGAATGTAGATGAAGCGAAGGAAGTATGCAGAGATCGTGGCATGTGGAAAGAGGTAGTCTCTGCCTACCCCTCCGGGAAAGAGGCGTGATTTTATGTATGTATGTATGTATTTATCTACATATTTTTACAAGCTATATAATGCTACACGTGCGAAGCCAGGGCGGGGGCGCTTGTAATTAGTAATATTATGACTTTGATATTACGTTTTCATCTGAAATGAATTCAACTACACAATACATAAAAAAAAAATTATAACGGCTTTTAAAATTATATTTGATTAATTCACGACATTATCGAATTAACGTAAACCTTATAATACATTACATTGTTATATTTCATGCATTGAAAATGAAATGAAAAAAAAGATTTATTTTCCTTAGATTTTAGACCTTTAGATTTTTATTTTTGACCTTAGATTTTATCAATAAAGAGTACTCACCAACGAATATATTTAGCATTAACGTAGTCAGCAAGCAGAAATTAATGATTTTAACCGTTTAACAAAATATTACATTCAAAGAGAGGATCATAAAAGCTTTTATATTAAAATCTGTGTTATTAATTTAGGCGACTAAGGAATAGGCTTATTAACTTGGGATTCTTCTTTTAGGCGACGTGCTAGCAACCTGTCACTTTATATGAATCTCAATTCTATCAGTAAGCCAAACAGCTGAACGTGGCCTATCAGTATTTTCAAGACTGTTGGCCTCTGTCTACCCCGCAAGGGATTTAGACGTGATTATATGTATATATTCATTTCTTCTATTCATCAGATTGCCGGTAAAATTATCCCTTTTTACATTATTCGTTGGTTCCCTATGCACTAAAAATTCACTATTTATAACTACTGAAATATGTTAAAAAAAATACTCACGAACGAAGATATTAGACATGAGCGTAGCCGGCAGGCAGAACACGATGACCAATATGTCTGCCACCGCCAGATTCACTATGAAAAAGTTCGTCACCGTCCTCATTCGAGGCGAGCGGTACACGACCGCTATCACGAAGCAGTTCCCGATCAGACCCACCACGAACACCAACAAGTACGCCGCACAGTACACCGCAGTCATCGCCCCACTATGTCTATACATAAACTCATCACTCATCACCCCCAAATCGGAACGGTTCATCGTTATGTTCATCTTCATCGGGTAACGATCCAACTCTATATGCGTCGACAGCGGCTCCAAGTCCGGCAGCACGCTGTTATCAACAAACCTCGTATTTATCACATCCATTATTGAATTCGATAATAAATCCGCCACGTTGTGATTCTTCACGTGATTCTCTCTGTGCGAATGATTCCTGTGTCTCCCATGATGCCGGGTCTCGTGGTAATGATGTGGAGTTTGAGTGGAATAATTGAAAAAATCAGTCAAATCATCTGTGAAGAGATCCGACGAGGGTATTCTTAACGGGGCCATTTTTATTTTAAGACACGCACATTTTAACACCAAACGTCAGCAAATCAAGTCACAGCACTTTGAAAATAATTGTTAGAAAAAGTATTAAAAGTTTCGTAATGTCGGCGCGCGGAGTCGTAGCGGGTACGCGCGGCGTAGTCGGCGTAGCAGCGCCGTCTGCTCTACGACCGCTACGAGCGCTACGAGTTTAAGAGCTCAACGCATGTGCAATTTGCTAAGTATACTACATTTATACCTTTCTACGCTTGTGTATTTCTTTATTCCTATAGAGGTATGGTTTAAAATTGTTCGTTTGAGCGGTAGAGTATAATGTTTTAGGGAAATTGGAAGGTCGTTGAGAATGCATCCGGGCAGCTTTAAATGGTCGAGTTCCGTGCATTCGTTTCCTTTTCCGTACTTTTTTTTCCTGAAGCCCTTTTAAAAGCTTTTCAATTGGATTTCTATGGCTTATTCCACTTATGTTTTCTTCTTTGGTTTGAATTCCTCGTATTTATAGACTTATTTTTCTTATTATACGTTGGGGTTTCGTTTTGTCACTGATTATAAGGTATAATAAAATGACTTCCTGGTTAGAATAATATATGTACATACATAAAATCACATCTATATCCATAGCCGGGTAGACAGAGCCAACAGTCTTAAAAAGACTGATAGGCAATGTTCAGCTGTTTGGCTTAATGATAGAATTAAGATTCAAATAGTGACAGGTTGCTAGCCCATCGCCTAAAAGAAGAATCCCAAGTTTATAAGCCTATCCTTATATTTCCGGTAAAGTAGAATAAATTCATTAAAAGGCGACTAAAGCTAATTGTATTCATTTTTCTAACTATAAACTATTCCTTGTAACTTGTATTTATATCTGTGCAATAAATATATAACACACGAAAAACCGTTTCACATCAATATTATTTTTTCCGCATAGGTAAGTAAACCCATCCATCCATAATTATGGATTATCATTATCCATAATCAATCATTATAATTAAACAAGTTAAAAAGCGATGCGAATATCCCATTGCCGTGCCGTGTGGTTCCCGGCACCAATAAAAAAAAGAATAGGACCACTCCATGTCGTTCCCATGGATGTCGTAAAAAGCGACTAAGGGATAGGCTTATAAACTTGGGATTCTTCTTTTAAGCAATGGGCTAGCAACCTGTCACTATTTGAATCTCAATTCCATCATAAAGCCAAACAGCTGAACGTGGCCTATCAGTCTGTTCAAGACTGTCGGCTTGACTGTCTACCCCGCAAGGGATATAGGCGTGATTATATGTATGTACATACATACATAAAATCACGCCTTTTTCCCGGAGGGGTAGGCAGAGACTACCTCTTGCCACTTGCCACGATTTCTGCATATTTCCTTCGCTTCATCCACATTCATAACTCTCTTCATGCAGGCTTGGCGGTTTTGGGTACTTTTGACCTGACCCTTTACCTTTATTATATGTTTGTATGTATGTAATATCCCATTCTTGATTGCATTTGCGAAGTCAGCAAAATTCACTAACTACTCGTACTACCTCTTCCGACATGCATCCCGGACGAAATGAAATTACATTGACGAACGGCCATTAGCGCCAAAGCCAGAATTAATATTATGAGTGGATGAACGAACATGGCCGCTTCCATGTGTACAATTAAGAAATTTTTGAAACGTAGTATAGTTGTAGTCTTATCTAGATGACATACATACATATGGTCACGTCTATATCCCTTGCGGGGTAGATAGAGCCAACAGTCTTGTAAAGACTGAATGGCCAAATTCAGCTATTTGGCTTAACGATAGAATTGAGATTCAAATAGTGTCAGGTTGCTAGCTCGTCCCCTAAAAAAGAATCCCAAGTTTGTAAGCCTCTCCCTTACTCGCCTTTAACGACATCCATGGGAAAGAGATAGAGTGGTCCTATTCTTTTTTTTGTATTGGTGCCGGGAACCACACGGCATCTAGATGATAAGACTAAAAATATACTATACGATTTCGTTATAAGTGGTAACATGTAATCTCTGCTTACTACTCCGAGAGAGAGGCGTGTCAATTATACACAGAACGAAATCGCACATATTAAGTTAACCCAGAAAGTAATTTCAGAATAATCCACAAAGTTTTCAAATAACATACATACATATGTATGCATTTATAAAATAAAAATATATTCTCTCCTCGCGTTCATCTTAGTTCTGAAGCGAAAAGAATAATAATTACTTACAATAAAAATCATAAATCATATCTTTTACAAACGTTATTACAGCCGCATGCAGATTAACTTCATCATAAAGTTTTGGTTTCGTTAAACAAGGGGTCACATTTCACTGTAGCCGACTGTACGTGTATGAAGTAAACAGACTTCAAATAGCTGTGTGCATACAAAATCTAATTTGAATTCATAAATGGTTATCCAAATAGTTCGTGTTTATGAATAGATTTGTAGCAAGATTAAGCGCTCCATGTGATATTTACAAATTTGTCATTCAACCCTAATAAGTTTTAATAAAACTTACACACATACACATATCACGTCACGTCTATATTCGTTGTAGGGTAGACAGAGCCAACAGTCTTGAAAAGACTGAAAGGCCACGATCGGCTGCATGGCTTCATGATGGAATTGGGATTCAAATAGGGACAGCAGGCCAATTCTGCTATTTGTTAACCAAAACAGTTCGGATGCGTTTCAGCTTGGTTACAGTTGCGTTTATATTGTCAAACGGTATTCCAGTAACTTACGTTGATAGCTGAAACGCAAATGAAACGGAACCGGTTGGTTATTAGCTGCCGATGCTAAACCGTAACTTTGGACAATTCAACCAATGCAGAACCGTTGCGTTTCGGCCGGACCAACTGTCAAAAACTTATCAGAATACGAAATAATAGCCGAACGGCAAACGGAAGGTTACGTGTCCTTTAGCAGAATACGACAACCGAACCATTTCGGCTACGTAACCAATGCGTTACGGCTTCGTTTTGACAAATTGTTAGTAGAATACCAAAAGTTGTCATCAATGCGTTTCAGATCCGTTTCGGATTAAAATAAAATAGCAGAATTGACATGCAGGTTGCTAGGCCATCGTCTACAACAAGAATCCCAAGGTCAAAGCCTATCACTTAGTCGCCTTTTACGACAATTATACCTATATCTGATATTTGGTCAAACTTAACAATGGTAGAATATTAATTACTTAGCTTTAACTGTCGACTTGGAAAACGCAAAATTTCATTTACCCGATATTTTTCGAAATTTCCGTGTGGTCCGCGGCACCAATACAAAAAAAAGAATAGGACCACACTAGTGAAAAAAAACGTGGAAAATTATTCATCCTTGAGGGCTTCAATGATGCCCGAAATTACTATTCCACGCGAAAGAAGTCGCGGGCGCAGCTAGTCATAAACAAGACTATTGCACAAGTTCATCGACTCCAAGTCTATTGGCCGTGGTACAAACAATGCTAAAACCGCACCGGACACCATAAACCCTAACACTTTGACGTCTCACTTACTTTACTACAATGCAGTAAAAATGGCAGTTAAAATACTGCAAGTGTTTTGCATTTAATGGGGAATCCTTTGTTTTATATGCACTTAATGTAATTAATGTATGTTGTACCACTTTGATTGATTTTAAAATTTCACATTGCATTTATTAATTTATAAATAATTCCGGTATTACGAGTATTATTGCCGTGTGGTTCCTGGGAGCAATAGAAAAAGAATAGCACCACTCCATCTCTTTCCAATGGATGTCGTTAAAGGCGACTAAGGGATAGGCTTACAAACTTGGAATTCTTTTTTAAGCGATGGGCTAGTAACCTGTCACTATTTGAATCTCAATTCTATCATTAAGCCAAATAGCTGAACGTGGCCATTCTTCTTTTCAAGACTGTTGGCTCTGTCTTCCCCTCAAGGGATATAGACGTGACCATATGTATGTATGTAGATTCTAACCTCTCTGGAGAGACGGAAGAAGGAAGGACCCCAAGTCAGTGGGTAAAACAGGTTTTAACGCAAAGCAATGTCTTTTGACGTCCGCAAACTTTGCGTACTCCTTTAGTCGCCTTCAACTAGTGTTTTCGACACGTGCCCAATTAATAAAGGGTGTTATCGACAAAGAATATTAATAAATGTTTTTATAAGAATTCAACTCTTAAGGTACGGTGTTAAATTTAAATTTTGAATTTGAATTTGACATGGATGTCGTAAAAGGCAACTATGAAATAGGCTTATTAACTTTGGATTCTTCTTTAAAGCGATTGGCTAGCAACCTGTCAATATTTGAATCTCAGTTCTATCATCAAGCAAAAAAGTTGAACGTGGCCTTTCTGTATGTTCAAGACTGTCGGCTCTGTCTACACCGCAAGGAATATAGACTTGATTATATATTTGTATGTATTTATTGCATTACTAACATTTTCATATGGCACTATTTAAGGTGATTTACATAAAAGCGTGTTTAAAGTACCCTGAGGAATTTAAATACTTACATAAGAATCATGCCCCTTTCCGGGAGGAGTAGGCAGAGACTATTTGCCATATTCCCTACATTCTTCTTGCGTTTTCATTCATAACAACAACTTATAGGTTACCTGCAAGAGATCGTTTTTAGTGATAATGTCACCTTTTGCTGCTATGTTTTTCATATCAATTTGTTGTAATTTATTATGGTGAAATAAGTAGTTACTGTATTGTATTAATGAATTTCTTCATGTAAGCTCATCATGGAAGAGATCCCACTCAGGGATAAGCCCGCCTTTGTACTGGTACTGTTTCTATTGTAATGTACTCCATTAATTAACAATAAAGCATTTACTTACTTACTAACTCTTCGGTTTCAGATACTCTTGACTTTAACTTTTGCCAGAACACAGATTTGATCAAAGCATGTTGGAGTAGACCTCCCCACTCCAACCTTCCCATTCATACATACATACATACATAAAATCACGCCTCTTTCTCGGAAGAGTAGGCAGAGACTACCTCTTTCTACTTGCCACGATCTCTGCATACTTCGTCGCTTCATCCATATTCATAACTCTCTTCATTGACCCTTTACCAGGAAGTCCTTAATTTGATCAAGATACGTTCGTCTAGGTCTTTCCACTCCGACCTTTCCCTCCACACTCTCCTTGTAAATATATCTGGCTTAGTCAACCTGCTTTCACTCATCTTCTCCACATGACCGAACCATCTTAACATACCCTTTTCTATTCCTGTAACTACATCTTCTTTCGCATCACAACATTCCCTTATTATTATTCCCATTCATATATTCGTTGTATTTTGATAAATTTAATAACTCCCACTTACAGCTCTGAACGTTTCAGTCTTTTCAGGACTGTCGGCTCTGTCTACCCCACAAGGGATATAGACGTTATTAAATGTTATTATGAAATTACTCCGAGTTATACATCGCCTTAACAGCTTGTCACGTGTCCAACCACGCGCTTCAGTTCATACTACGATACCTTTTCAGGCCAATTAGTTTATATAAATAACTATTACCCTGTCACCCATGAACTTTGTTTTTCATACAAGCTTTCGCTCAGGCTTGCTATCTGTGAGATTTTTTTTCGAAAGTCCATGCTCATAAAGATGCAAGTTATAAGCATATCCCTTAGTCACCTTTTAGGATATCCATGGGAAAGTGATGGAGTGGTCGTATTCTTTTTTGTATTGGTGCCGGGAACCACACGGCACGTAGGTATGTATGTAAGAAGTAAGTACTATAATTTTTTTTACGTTAAAAGGTATTGCCCATTATTTATTAATGTTGGCAGTCATCTCATCATGTACTTATTCCGAAAATTCCTAAAATAAAGAGCTATTTTATTGAATAACCCCTCATCAAGACATCTATTGTACTCTCTAGATAAAACGAAATCTGATAGTAAGATGTCGCATAATGCCGACCTTTGATATTTTGATATAAAGCGTGTTTACTCTTATAGAGACATGCGGGGTGTTAAAATGTCACTGTATAAATATATGTTCCAAGAATCAATGTAGTTTATGTAACTAATTAATATTTATATAAGATTCAATTTGTATTTGGGTCGTTCTTCTTTTAAACCTACATTTTGAATAAAAATTTGCACAGTTTTGAAAAAATATTTACATTGTATGTACGTCTCCATATACATATATTCTAATAGACGACTTTCTACTCTATCAGAAAAAGTTATTGGCCGCGAAGTTTACAGATTTTTGTAGGATTTTCATGACTTTTTAGAGAGAATCGACTCAAAATGTTACATTTCCGTCACGAAACCTTTTATTTTATTCTATTAACTGCTGTTCGTTAAATAACTTTTACTTTTGTAAAACATAAATTAACCAAAATGAAGTTTAAAAAAAACATATTAATATTATTTATTTGTATTTATAAATATATTTTATTGATGTTCGAATACCACTCTGTTACATTTACTGCTGATATAAAGTTAATTTTTGCTGTAAATTAAAATTTAGTATGATTTACAAATAAATAAGTTTTGCACAGATGGCAATTTCATAAAACATTGTAAATAAAAAAACTCCAATGTTGCACTAGGTATAACTAAATATATTTACGGCCAAAACAATTTTCCTAACAGGAGACAACCATTGTGACAGGGATGTAACTTGTGTGACGGAGTTGTTATTCTAGGGGATACCAGGCTCTCTTTTGCAATAGTTTGCAATAAAATACATTTATTTTTATAAAGCTTAATCAGTACATACACACATACATAAAATCACGCCTCTTTTCCGGAGGGATAGGCAGAGACTACATCTTACTACTTGCCACGATCTCTGCATACTTCCTTCGCTTCATCCACATACACTCTTCATGCAAGCTTGGCGATTGTGGGTACTTTCAACCTGACCCTTTGCCAGGACGTCCTTAATTTGATCAAGATACGTTCGTCTAGGCCTTCCCACTCCCACCTTTCCCTCCACACTCTCCTTGTATATCTGCTTAGTCAACCTGCTTTCATTCATCCTCCTACATGACTATATTTCTATTCCTGTAACTAAATCTTCTTTCACATCACAACATTCCCTCATGACGCTGTTCCTTATCCTGTCACTCAATTTCACACCGATCATCTTCACAGCCACGGTGACGCAACACATCCTAACGCCTTTCTCATTCTTAAACCTCTCAGTGTGTGCTCCATTTATCCTGACACAAGCACTCGAATCCTCATATAAGGATTTCAGTGCTCGTATCAAGAGACTGCTCGCTCACCCCATGCCTAGAAAGTGCTGACCACAATTCATTCCTCTCAACTCTGTCATAAGCCTTAATCAGTCTTCAACATTATCATATAATATGATAAGGTGAGATCAAACTGAAACAATGAATGAAATCACATTTGAGATTAGAGCTTCTTAGACTCGTGAGAGCTGTAGCCCTCGTTACATCATCCCGCAAAAAGAACAATCTTTCGTTTAAGATCAGAATACTTTGGTAGAACGCTCTTCTATGTCAAAGGTCGGTCTACGCCTATTGCATCTCTTACTAATTTGATCTGCACTCGAGACTCTTTTACGATACGGGTTTGGAAAACCGATTGAATGAGGCGTTTTTCTCTTCGATTTTTGACAGTCTTGTATCGTTCTTTAATGGCATTAGATAGAACGTTGTACTTCTGTGTTATGACTATTATTTTCATTTAATCATTTTCCTATTTTTTGCTGCTGCCTTTTTGTTTTCACTGTTTTATTTTTTCTTGATACTTAACATTATCTCGTATAACTTTATTCTATCTCTTTTAATTATTTTTCTTGCCTTGGAACTGCGCGTTGATACTTCAGAGGGAGTCGGTGTTGCACATGGAGTTTCTCTTGGACTTTCTGGTGTTGGTGATGGAGCCGGTGTGTTCAAAAGTACCTCTTCAAGCATCTTTTTCCTCTCCCTTCTTCTTTTATTAGCTTCTTGCCATCTTCGCTTTTGAATTCGATGTTCTCGCTAGCTCATATCAGCCACTAGCTTTTTTCGAGCATGGTATGTTTCTAAATCTTTGCGTTTTCTTCAGCCACTTTCTCAGGGTCATTAACTCTTTTCGCGCGACAAATCCATTGTCTTTCTGCAGCTGTTAATGTCTTCTGTTACACCTTGATGTTATCTGGTGAAACTATACTACTAGAAAATAAGTAATTAGTATCTAAATGACAACAGAAGATTTTCCGTAGGAATAATTATCCTAATAACTACCAAAACTAATGAATTTTTTCAAGTATTTCTTGAATTAAGCATAAATAAAACAAAAACATTATTTATATTACCCCACCGTCACGTACTTACCACTTCGTCACAATAACTATGTGACAAAATTGTCGTGTGACGGAAGGGTAAATTTTTGTTTAAAAGTTGATAATATTTAAAAGTTAACATATAATTTGATAATTTACATGTCGAGCATAAAATATTTCTTATTACGTAAGAGTAAACAACAAAAAGTAACAATGATCATCATAATTTCAATCAATTACTTACGTAACGAAGCGGTAGTCGTTTAAAAACACGCGCGTCCTGACACTGCGTTTGGGCGACTGAGGCGCTGCCTTCTGTTCGCAGACGGGAACATGTAGGCAGGGTTGAAAGGGGGTAATTCCCTTGGTTCGCATGCCACAAGGATGAGCAGCAACAGCGCGTATTTCGTTAGACAACCCACGTGACAGAATTTACCACGCAAAACATTAGGTAGAGGGAGACGAGTATTTGAGATTTTTTAATAATTTTATTCATAGTATTAAAAAATAACTATTACTGTTACACGAAAGGTAATATATTAAAGAGATTTAGAATATTTTTACATTTTGTGTCATAATATATTTTTTTCGTAATATAATAGATAACACGCAAGCTCATGTAGCGGGAGACATAATGATTTTGTATGAAAACATCTCTGTCACGAGTATTCACAACTCTGTAACTTACTTTTTACAGTGAAATTATTTAATAAATATATTATTTAAATATAAGCGGTCATTGTATGTATAGTACAGTGTATATCAAAATGTAATTTTGAAAAAATATTGATAATTCACTTGTTTTGTTTTTAACGGTTTGGCGAAGACACCTTTATGTAGGTTAAAAAGAAGAACGACCCATTTACAATAAAAATAAGTAAGTTGACTGTAGATTCTGAGTAGAAGAGAAGAAGAAGAGTTTGTGGTACCCGGCACGAATAGAAAAATAATGGGACCACTCAATCTCTTTTTTCATGGATGTCGTAAAAGGCGAGTAAGGGAAAGGACTTATAAACGTGAGATTCTTCTTTTAAGCAATCAACTGTGCTCTCTTTTACCGATATTAATAACGTATCATTGTTCTATGCAAATAGTTAATTTTCTATTTCATTTTAAAAATGGCCGCCGGTCTTTCGCCTGCAGGGCGAGTCTATATTATATTTTGAGAAAGACCGGTCGGAAAAAAACATTGTTACTTTTAATTCACAAAATAATTACCTTGCCTCGTCCGATGCCTCAGGCACTTCGGACTACAAAATCCTCCGCTTACATTTTTGTTTTTGTGTAAATATATATTCCTCTCTTTCACACCAACGCATATTATTGATTACGCACATATAATCACGTCTATATCCCTTACGGGGTAGACAGAGATGACAGTTTTGAAAATACTGAAAGGCCACGATCTGCTGCTTGGCTTAATGATATTATTGAGATTTAAATAGTGACAGGTTGCTACCCCATCGCCTACAAAAGAATCCCAAGTTTACCTTAGTCGTCTTTTACGACATCTTTCTAAATGAAATAGGCCTATTCTAGGGAGCCGGGAATCACACGGCGGTTAAATATCAGTAAGCAGATTTTCGTTTATGACTTATTAGCTGTGCCCGCGACTTTGTCCGCGTGGAATAGTTATTTTAGGCATTATTGAAGCCCTCAAGGATTAATAATTTTCCCCGTTTTTTTTTCAAATTTTCCATTATTTCTTTGCTCCTTATAGTTGGCAGCGTGATGTTATATAGCCTAAAGCCTTCCTCGATAAATGGTCTATGCAACGCAAAAATAATTTTTAAATTCGAGTAGTTCCTGAGATTAGCGCGTTCAAACAAACAAACTCTTCAGCTTTATAATATTAGTGTTAGTATAGATGATAATAACGGTCCCACAACACACAACGCGAACGCATTCCCCAAAATTATACACAGAAAATTGAATAAGCCTTATAAATTCTATCTATGAAGGGAATCTTTTGAACGGAGCTTTCTTATCTGCGAGCTTTCAAGAGCTTTGACGAAAAAATGCAACGTTAATCTCAGCGTATCTTGGAACATGCAAACTGGAATGTAAAAAGTAAATTTACAGTTTAATTTTCTTTCTCGACTTTCCAAAGGGAGGGGTATTATTGAGAGAGGGATATAGGGTTATTTGTGTCATTTTAAAATCATGTTCTTGTTTATAATAAGAATAGGACCACTTCATCTCTTTCCCATAGATGTCGTAAAAGGCAACTAAGGGATAGGCTTATGAGCTCAGGTTTTTATTATTGTCACTATTTCAATTTTAATTCCATCATAAAGGCATACAGATGAACGGCTTTCAGTCTTCTCAAGACTGTTGGCTCTGTCTACCTCGCAGGGGATATAGACATATTATATGTTAGTATGTATGTGATAGAAAAACCGGATAAAAGGCATACATACATCACGCCTCTTTCCCGAGGGGTAGGCAGAGGCCACACCTTTCCACTTGCCACGATCCCTGCACACTTCTTTCGCTTCATCCACATTCATAACTCTCTTCATGCAAGCTCGTCGGTTTCGGGTACTCTTGACCTGACCTTTTTTTAAAAGGCATAGATGTACAATTTTAAAAGGTGTCACTTAATTAGGGCGGATGAAGATTCTTATAAACACGGGTAAGCTTTTTAGAGTTAGACGTACCACCAAAACCTGAACCTATACAAATACATACACATATAAATATATACGGGACAAATTACACAGATTGAGTTAGCGTCGAAGTAAGTTCGAGACTTGTGTTACGAGATACTTACTCAACGATACATTATTTTATAATAAATACTTATATAGGTAGATGCACATCCAAGACCCAGGCCAATCAGAAAAAAATCTTTTCTCATCATGCCCTGGCCGGGATTCGAACCCGGGACCTCCGGTGTCACAGACAAGCGTACTGCCGCTGCGCCACAGAGGCCGTCAAGATACATACATACATACCACAGCTGTACCTATCCAAGTACATACACGCCTGTTTCCCATTGGGGTAGGCAGAGACAATACATTTCCACTTAGGTACTACAATCTTTACAGACGTCTCCCGCTTCCTCCACACTCATTTCTCTATTCATACAAAAAGCCGGTGAGATAAAAAATCAAAGGTGTGACTAATGACACCCGTTGTTTACCAACTATTATAATTAAAAACGCAGTTATTTTAGAGTTCCAAAGCCTAAGAGAAAACTGTGCATGACTAGAGAATCAGATATTTTTTGTTTACATACATACATAAAATCACACTTCTTTCATAGAGGAGTAGGCAGAGACTACATCTTTCCACTTACCACGTTACTTTGTTAGCTTCATCTAGTTGTTATAAAAATATTAAAAACGTATAATCTATACTAATATTATAAAGCTGAAGAGTTGGTTTGTTTGTTTGAACGCTCTAATCTCAGGAACTACTGGTTCGAATTGAAAAATTATTTTTGTGTTGAATAGACCATTTATCGAGGAAGGCTTTAGGCTATATAACATCGCGCTGCAACTATAAGGAGCGAAGAATAATGGAGAATGTGAAAAAAAATCTGGGAAAATTATTCATCCTTGAGGGCTTAAATGATGCCCAAAATAACTATTCCACGCGGACGAAGGCGCGGGTACAGCTAGTAACATAAACAAACATAAATTGTCTTAATATTCTGTAAAGTTCGAGTTAAATTTGACTGTAGAGGATCCGTAAAAAAATTCACCAAATTAGTGTAGTATCGAGTAGGATAGCGTACATACATACATTTATATAGTCATGCCATATCCTTTGCGGGGTAGACTTAACCAATTGCCTTGACTAGTGACAGGTTGCTAGCCCATCGCCTACAAGGGGAATCCGTTGTATATAAGCCTATCCCTTAGTCGCCTTTTACGACATCCATGGGAAAGATTTGGAATTATTCTATTCCAAAGTACTGGAAATCACACGGCACTAATATACCTCCTTTTTTTTTTGGACCACTAGCTCTATGGATTTAATGTTATGCCGAATCTAAAAAAAAATTAGGGCACGTGGTTGTATATCTATTTAGCATCTAAAGAACCCCATAACCTCAAACAACACACGCTTAGCCACTATCCACTGCGTACCACGAAGGTATCCAATTTGAGCAATAGGTCGACGAACGACCACAAAGAATGCTATATTTCATGTCCACATTTTACAGCCTTTGGTATTATCAACATGCCACCATTTTGTTTGGGTCGGAAACGGTCGTACACGTGAATGGATTTTCAGATAAATAAACGAGATAAAGGATTTCGTTCCTTTATTGTCACACTAGTCGGTTGTAAATAAAAAAAAAAATTAACAAATTTGCTCGTGTAGATATTAAATCGGTTCAAGGCTTTGTATTTTTTTATGTTGATGAAAGGAATTTTTGATTAATTAAAAATATGATTTTTTTGCAATGCCGTGAATGAAAAAGAATAGGACCATCTCTTTCCCATGGAGGTCGTAAAATCCAATTAAGGGATAGGTTTGTAAACTTGGGATTCTTTTTTAGGCGATGCGCTAGCAACCTGTCACTATTTGAATCTCAATTCTATCATTAAGCCAAACAGCTGAACGTGGTCTATCAGTCTTTTCCAGACTGTTATCCCTGTCTACCCCTCAAGGGATAAAGACGCGACTATAGTATGTATGTCATATACATACATACATATAGTCGTGTCTATATGTCCTGACCTTAGAAAAACATTCTTGTATTAATTACATAAGTCCAAATATATTCTAATACGTGTCTCAACAGGTTTCCACTTGTTTATGTTTACATGACGAAATTCCAAATGTCACGCCGATGATTACATAATGGGAGAACACGCGTCCCTTAGCTATCTGAAATCGTAACTAATTAATGGTAGTATATTATAAGAAACTATGATCCCGCAGAGACTACCTCTTTCAAGTTGCCACGATCTCTGCATACTTCCTTCGCTTCATCCACATTCATAACTCTCTTCACGCAAGCTCGTCGGTTTCGGGTACTCTTGACCTGACCCTTTACCAGGACGACCTTAATTTGATCAAGATACGTTCGTCTAGGTCTTCCCACTCCGACCTTTCCCTCCACACTCTCCAACAATAACAACCATCTTTTCTTCAGTAATAGACAAAATCATCCGGTGTACGTGGAATTTCTTGAAAAAATTACACTACTCCAGCATCAGTAGCATGACACGCGCGACGCCGTTTCTATCGCGCGATTAACTATCGCTATTTCGTACGACGTGGAAGAGGACAGCGATATTTTTGTCACACGATCAAAACTGCATCGCGCGTGAGGGCGCTGCGCGACGCTGAAGTTCTCTGTCTCCCTATATCTACGTCCGTAGACAGAGACTATGGATTTCCACTTGCTACGATCCCCACAGATCTCTCCCTCTCTTCCTCTGCAATTCTCTTTTCTAACATCTCCTTTTTTATTAGTTTCTTAAAAGTTAGACGAGACTAGCCCTGTCTCACTCTTACAGTCGTTTCTTCCTTATTTAATTTTCTCAATCTATTATCATCAATTCTCTCAATTATGTGCTAATATTAACAAAACCAGTCCAATAGTTTATGAGATTATTTCTGTTGAATTATATGATTTAAATTACAAAAATTTGTCACTCAATTGACTAATTCATAATGCAATGCGACCGCCATCTTGTTTCGTTCATTACTTCGTACACGTGTGCTAGGAGACGGACATATCGCCTTCCAAATCTTATACAAATATTATAAATATATATCTACTAATATTATAAATCTGAAGAGTTTGTTTGTTTGAACGCGCTAATCTCAGGAACTACTGGTTCGAGTTGAAAAATTATTTTTGCGTTGAATAGACCATTTTTCGAGGAAGGCTTTAGGCTATATAACATCACGCTGCAACTATAGCCGTGTGGTTCCCGGCACCATAGACGTGTGGTTCCCGGCACCAATACAAAAAAGAATAGGACCACTCCATCTCTTTCCCATGGATGTCGTAAAAGGCGATTAAGGGATAGGCTTACAAACTTGGGATTCTTTTCTAGGCGATGGGTTAGCAACCTGTCACTCTTTGAATCTCAATTCTATCATTTAGCTAAATAGCTGAAGGTGGCGATTTAGTCTTTTCAAGACTGTTGGCTCTGTCTACCCCACAAGGGATATAGACGTGACCATATGTTATACCTTATTCCCAATAGTATCTATCAAAAAACATATTTTCCCTAAAAGGTTCATGTATAAAAAAGGTAAAAATAAAAAAGGTTTGTTATTTCTGTTTAATTCAAATAGATTTTTCAAATTCTCTTTAAGGTCAACTAGAGGTCGCCGGGAAGCCTACTACCACAACCATTATATCGGCAAACAAAATTTTCACAAAGGTTTCATTTGCATACCTAAAAGGTGTAAAAACATATTTACCGTTTGATCTACATACTTTTGTTATGACTAGGCCGTTTGTGTTATTATATTTATTTTTTATCAGGAATATCGATAGGATGGTTTTGGTTTTGCACTAAATATACGAAGATAAGTTCATAGGTTGCTATTCGTACTTTTACAACTGTGTGGCGGTCAGGTCATAGTTCGATTCCCGTTCGAATCATGATCGAAAATCAAACTTTTCTGATTAGCCTGGATCTTGAATGTTTGAGAAGAAGTTTGGTTTCTTTTAGGCGATGAGCTCGCAACCTATTTGAATCTCAATTCTGTCATTTAGACAAACAGCTAAACGTGGCCTTTTCAAAACTGTCGGCTCTGTGTACCCCGCAATGGATATAGACGTGATTATGTGTGGATAAATGAAAGCAGGTTGTCTAAGCAGATATACAAGGAGAGTGTGGAGGGAAAGGTCGGAGTGAGAAGACCTAGACGAACGTATCTTGATCAAATTAAGGACGTCCTGGTAAAGGGTCAGGTCAAAAGTACCCAAAACCGCCGAGCTTGCATGAAGAGAGTTATGAATGTGGATGAAGCGAACACAATATGCAGAGATCGTGGCAAGTGAAAGGAGGTAGTCTCTGCCTACCCCTCCGGGAAAGAGGCGTGATTTTATGTATGTATATGTGTGTATGTAAATCATTGGTACATGCTGTGGTTGAATTTGAAAGTACATATACATTTCGCTGTGTGGATAATATTGATCCTTGCAAAATATAGTCCATCTCCAATATCTAAACAAAAACAAAATTCCAAAGAAAGTTTGTCTCGTTCATTGCGTCATTAAATTTTTACAACGGCGCAGGTAAATTGATCCTGTTACGCAGTTAGATAAGTTTAAAATAAACGACCAAAACAAGACGAAATTACACCCGACTTAGGTATCTTTATGCCCAATTAATCATTGTAAGTAATCTAGGATGACCATCTTAATCTCCCCAATCCACGACTAGACTATTTCAATTGTGTACAATTTGATTTAAGGCAGCTTACGCCGAAGGAGTAGACGGAGAAAGATTTCAGTCTATTATACTTACTATATATACCAGAATAAGCTGTTTGGCTTACTGATTGAATTGAGATTCATATAAAGCGACAGGTTGCTAGCCCGTTGCCTAAAAGAAGAATACATACATACATATGGTCACGTATATCCCTTGCGGGGTAGACAGAGCTAGCAGTCTGCTTAATGATAGAATTGAGATTCAAATAGTGACAGGTTGCTAGCCCAACGCTTAAAAAAAAATCCCATGTTTGTAAGCCTACCCCTTAGTCGCCTTTACGACATCCATGGGAAAGAGATGGAGTGGTATTATTCTTTTTTGTAGGTATTGGTGCCGGGAACCACACGGCATAACTAACCGCGTTATAAACCAAATTGGAAACATAGTGGGCGATACAATCGTCATCACTGAATTTAATTAAAATCCTACTGATATATTTTAATGAGTTCATCAACCCTTCGGCATTGTAACGCGATATTTCTTACAGCTCTCGTTAATATTATATTATTATTGTGTTACAATCCACATCTATTAGTCTATCACGATATAAAATCAACAATGTCTAGCGGTTTTTGTGAAGGAAATGAGAAATTTATTTCGGAGTATTTTATATGAAATACCTCTGAATATATACATATGTATGTATTTGACGGCCTCTGTGGCGAAGCGAAGTATGTAAATAACATGATGCCATGGCCAAAAGGTAATAAATAAATACAGGACAAATTACACAGATCGAGTTAGCATCAAAGTAAGTTTGAAACATGTGTTACGAGAAACTAACTCTACGATACAATATATTATAAGAAATACTTGTATAGATAAACATCCAAGATCCAGGTCAATAAGAAAAGGTTCGTTTCTCAACCTGCCCTGACCGAGATTCGAACTTAGGACCTCCGGTGTCACAGACGCACACTACCGCTGCGCCACAGAGGCCGTAATGTAAGAATACAATCAGGAATACGCAATGAAGAAAGAGTTTTAACCTGATAAATTACAACCAGTTTTTTCCACTTACAAAGCGTAATCTGCATCTCCAAAACAATTTGGTTGCAATATTACGATAAGGATCACGTGGTCATCCAAAAGGATTTCAGTTCTTTGACATCATGTTTATGGCCATAAGACTTATTTATACCTCACGACTTACCTTACGAGTGTACGACTAAAAAAATCGGATTAATAGGAAAATTCAGAACTGATAATTCTTATGGGTTAGGCTCCCCTACAATGGTTACTGAGGTCGGACGGGAGGCAGTTCGCGAAAATACCTGCTTACCCAGAGGATCATGGTCAATGCACAACCCTGGGATCTCACCAGAGTTGTGAGATTGTAACATAATATTTTCATATTAAACAATGGACATGAGCATTTTATTAATTTCTTTTTATTAATTTATTAAGCCGGCACCACTAAAAAAAAATTGTATCACTCCATCTCTTTCCCACGGATGTCGTAAAAGGCGACTAAGGGATAGGCTTATAAACTTGGGATTCTTATTATAGGCGAAAGGCTAGCAACCTGTCACTATTTGAATCTCAATTCTATTATCAAGCCAAACAGCTAAGCGTGGCAATCAGTCTTTTCCAGACTGTTGGCTCTGTCTATCCCGCTATTTATAATGCCAACATTTCAAAAAATAAATTCCTCAAAACATCTTCCGGTCGTGTCGAAAACTATAAAGAAAATCGTCTGTTCAACAATTTGTATAGCCAAATTAAATATAGACTGGACAAGTTTGAGTGTAACTTGTAAAGTGAAGGTTCCGTAATGTTATTTTTCGGAAAACATTCAGATTATGGGAGTAAATAGGCATAATGGCTTATAGCTAATTTTATATTATAGATGTTTAACAAAATACAAACTAGTTCCAATATTGTTTGCCCCTATAACAGGTAAATGTACTTG
The DNA here is from genome assembly GCF_032362555.1 of Amyelois transitella. Taxonomy (NCBI): domain Eukaryota; kingdom Metazoa; phylum Arthropoda; class Insecta; order Lepidoptera; family Pyralidae; genus Amyelois; species Amyelois transitella. The sequence continues at coordinate 11,281,364 of NC_083513.1, read as the reverse complement.
TATGAGAACAAATGAGATTTAATCTTTTAAAGCAATGTATTGTATGTACATACTCTTAGTGGGCCTTTTAGAATATAAATATTTTGCTTTTGGTGTTAAAAAATGTAGTTTTTAAACATCTTAAACATAAGTGAAATTATTTGTATTAATAAACGAAAAACAAGAATAGTGAAACATGAAGCTCTTAAAGTAATTAGGGTACACGTATATTTTAATAAAATAAAATTATAATTTTTGAGAATCGTACTGAATTCTTATTATTGCCCCCAAAATTAATAAATCCCATTAAATTCTGTTCGTGTAGATTTCTGAAAGTTATAATATTTTCCTACGATTGCTATGAAAAATTTTTGCGAATTTTTCAGTCAGATAGTCAATAAGTTATTAAAAATATTATATGGTCCATTGAATTCTTCTAAAATTTGTTCATTGATTTGAGATAAACATAAATGTATATTTTATAATGACACGAACTTTCTCTGATTGGCCTGGGTCTTGGATGTTTATCTATACAAGTATTTATTATAAAATATAGTACCATTGAGTTAGTATCTCGTAACACAAGTCTCGAACTTACTTCGAGGCTAACTCAATCTGTGTTATTTGTCCCGTATATAAATATATTATATTTTTGAGCACGGGTCCCTAAAAAGATTCCATTACTATGTAAAGTGGATTGGTTGGGAAGTTGCGAGTCGTAAACCATCTTTCATTTTGTTCCTAGTAATAGTTTAAGATGAATGACATGTTACAAATTATATCTTGTAGTTGTTTTTTTTTTTACACAGCACTGAAATCTGCTACTTAGATACTGGAAAGTTTGTAGCTCTATATACGTTTTTTTATTCTACCACTCAAATTGATGCGAAAACATAACTTTTGTTTGTGTGTTCGTAACGCGATAACTTTCGAACCGGGGGGGGTCTGATTTTGATGAAATTTTAAATGTATCAAGGACCTTATTGAAGATGCAGAATAAATAAATATCTCAAGGTAATACATGACCTTAGTGTATTGATTTATAGAAATATTAATAGTGTGCAAAGAATCGGAGTCAGAAGGCCTAGACGAACGTATCTTGATCAAATTAAGGACGTCCTGGCAAAGGGTCAGGTCAAGAGTACCCGAAACCGCCGAGCTTGCATGAAGTGAATTATGAATGTGGATGAAGCGAAGGAAGTATGCAGAGATCGTGGCAAGTGGAACGGTGTAGTCTCTGCCTACCCCTCCGGGAGAAAGGCGTGATTTTATGTATGTATGTATGTATGTAAGCAAAGAGTCATTTCAATCAAGTGTTGCATGAATTATATGGACCAATCACAGAGAGCCGAGGTCACTCGCCCACACTTCAGTTTTCAAAGCAAATTCATTTCTGGTCTTCAGCGCTTATAGAAATGGTATAGTCAGAAACAGATATATAGATATAATGTATTAAAAAATTATCAATTAATTAATTATACTTATTTGTAAATAACAAATATTCTAAATAGTTATTTTTTTTTAATTGAAGACTATCTATCTAAATGTGGTCATGAGTAGGTATCTACCCGAAACCGATGTGCTTACATGAAGAGAGTTATGAATGTGGATGAAGCGAAATAAGTATGCAGGGATCGTATCCAGTGGAAGGATGTGGTCTCTGCCTACCCCTCAGGGAAAGAGGCTTGATTTATTTATTTTGAAATTTTTTAAAAGAAACCTTCATAAATACATGTTTAATTTTTTTTTTTAAGAAATCCACATATATTATACAAGGTAGTGTTTCTATGCCACTAGCCTCAAAAATCAGTTTTACTTATTTAAAAGTGACATATGGAAAGCTGTAGTCTCTGCCTACCCCTTAGAAAATGTTCGATTCCCCTTCGATTTTATGTACCTAATTAATATTATACAAATGCATCTCAAAGCATAATGTGAGACATTTTAAAGCAAGGAATGTATGTTAGAGAAAGCTGACTGACTATGTTTTATTTAAAACTAGCAACCCGCCCCGGCTTCGCAAGGGTGAAAAATTATAAATGTTATTATACATAAAAACCTTCCTCTTGAATCACTCTACCTATTACAAAAAACCGCATCAAAATCCGTTGCGTAATTTTAAAGATTTAAGCATACAGACAAACAGACTAAAATAGCGACTTTGTTTTATACTATTTAGTGAAGTCATGTTTCCCTGCCGCCGACTGTACATCTCTAAATGTCATCTGCCGTTGAAGATCGCGATACAGCGCATGAACTCGTGTTTCTAAGCTTACCTCCAGGTCAAAACGCTTTAAAATACGCCTATTTTGTTTGTTGTAGTGTTAAACATAAACAGATTAATATCCGAATTAATTGACAACATTGTATTAACTATACTTAATATTATAAAGCTGAAGAGTTTGTTTGTTTGGAAGCGTTCATCTCAGGAACTTTCGGTTCGAATTGAAAAATTCTTTTTGCGTTGAATAGACCATTTATCGAAGAAGGCTTTAAGCTATATAACATCACGCTGCAACTATAAAGAGCAAAGAAATAATGGAATATGTGAAAAAAAACGGGGAAAATTACTCATCTTTGAGGGCTTCAATGATGGCCAAAATAACTATACCACGCGGACGAAGTAGCGGGCACAGCTAGTTTGCTATATTTTTCTGCATTGCAAATAATAAAATACCGTAATTGTAATATTAATTTAAATACATGTAATATTGTTGTTTATTTTATGACCAGACCAGACCATTAATACAAAATTACTTACATCAATTTATTTTTCTGCCACTTAACTTGTTCAGTTCTTATAAAAAAGTATTTGTATCATCATTCACACTAATAGTTGAAAGGGTTCGAGATTTTGAAAACAGTAGCCTCCACACACAGAAGAAATAATCTAGATTTAGATCATCCTCAGTTACTGGCGATTCAGTTGTCTGAATGTGCAGGTTTCCTCACTTCAGGGTCAGGGTCTTCCTTAACTGTAAAAGCATCGGTTAGTCATGTTCATTTAATCAAATTAGGGTGCGTATCTCAACATAGTTAGCGTGCCGTGTGATTCTCGGCACAAATAAAAAGAATAGGACCACTCCATCTCTTTCCCATGGATGTCTTAAAAGGCGACTAAGGGATAGACTTATACACTTGGGATTCTTCATTTAGGCGATGGGCTAGCAACCTGTCACTATTTGAATCTCAATTCTATCATTAAGCCAAACAGCTGAACGTGCCTATCAGTCTTTTCAAGACTGTTGGCTCTGTCTACCCCGCAAGGGATATAGACGTAAACATGTATATATGTTTGTACGAATCATACATGGCCGAAGTAGGATTTGAACCTGTGCCTACTGTTCTCACATTGACTCGGCCACCTCATCCATTCTGCCAGCGACCACGCACCCTAGCATTATAATATTGGCTTAAAATCACGCCCGTATCATTTGTTTACTCATCGTACATTGCCCGGGCGCGGCTTTGTTTATACTGTATCTGATTAAGGGGAAGCTTGTCGATTATTGGAAAAATGGGAAAAAAGATTATAAGTATTTTCTTTTATTTCGTCATTCAGATTGAACTATAATTGTAACAAATCCATAATAACATGTCATATTTTATACCTAAATGTCTGTTCCTCTATTTTACACATTCACAGCTAAATTTTTGGATTGATTGTAACTATATTTTTGAAGCGTTGGTCTGATTTTGATAAAATTTGGTATAAGTATATGTATATAAAGGTTACCTATGTGGTGACATCTCAAACGTTATCAACCAATCACAGCGCAGTCTAAATCGCGCAAGCAAAGATTTTATGTTTGGAGCATAAATACAAATAAATACAACCTCCGTTCGAAACCGCGGTTCCCCGGCATAACATAATAAAGCCTTTTGGTATACCTCCCCATTGTGGCAGTCTAGGCCAAAATATTGGGTTTTCAAGTTCGTCAGACACCAAAATCGGTTAAAAAGTTTGCAAGATAATAGTGATGATGTCAAAATGTCACTGTAGTACAGAAGTGTCTAACTAGATGGCGCTGTAAATAATCGCGAGGTCTACGTTCGTGGAAACTAGTTACCCTTAAATACAAATTCGAGTGCCGTGATATTCCCATTAGCAATCTCGGGGCGGAAATTGCGATTCACAGTCGAGTTTGACTGATATTTTCATAGGCTAAGAGTTTGTTTACTTCTTCATGACTATGTAGTTAAAACGCGGGTCCATAACTTTTGGATTTTAGTTGCAAACATAAATATTATAATTGTTCCCCTCTGAATTCTCTTTTCATTGCCATCTTTCTGGTTTTAGTCCCGGTTTCATCTTCATTTCTCGAGGTGCAATTGTGACTTCACGAAGATTTGAACCTACTTGAAGAGAATTCCGTCAGATAAAATGGCGGCCTTTCCATCTCATCATGAAGGCTAACTCTAATATCGCAAGCCAGACAATAAGAGGACATTTTTTGATATAAAGGCAGATTACGTAAATATGAGTAACAAAGATTCTTCTACATGCATAAAATCACATTCCCATCCCTTACGGGGTAGACAGAGCCAATAGTCTCACAAAGTCTTTTTATATTTTAATAAAAAATTACAACTCCTTGTCTAATATTCCTTTCTACCTTCCTACATTTGTCTGGTTATGACATCAGGGGAGAAGGGGCGAATGAGCTAATTCGGACAATGACATTAAACCTTTACTTAAAGAGATCAGTGAGTAAGTATGTTGAGATCATTCATTCATATAGTCACGTCTATATCCCTTGCGGGATAGTCAGAGCCAACAGCCTTGAAGAGACTGATAGGCCACGTTCAGCTGTTTGGCTTTATAGAATTTACTTAATTGAATTGAGATTCAAATAGTGACAGGTTGCTAGCCCATCGCCTAAAAGAAGTATCCCAAGTTCCATCTTATCCATGGGAAAGAGATGGAGTGGTGGTATTCTTTTTTCTATTGATGCCAGGAACCACACGGCTATGTATGACTCTTTTGCGAGTTAAGTAGTTTGAGTACTAACTGATGCTCTTACGGTAAGACAAAACATCGTGAACCTAAACATTCCAACCTAGGTCGTCTAAAATAAGAATCCCAACCTTAAAAACCTTGTAAATAGAGAACAAAATCAGCTGTTTGAATTTGTTGTGTTCGAAGCTTGCACTAAATGCGTATGCTTATTATAAGTTGTTGATATTATATATTTTGTTGTTATTATATAAGTTGTTTTAATGATATAAGTTGTTGTCTTATATATAAAGTTCTCGTGTCACAATGTTCGTTCCCGTACTCCTCCGAAACGTCTTGACCGATTCTCATGAAATTTTGTGAGTTTATTGAGTAGGTCTGAGAATCGCCCAACTTCTATTTTTTCATACCCCTTAGTGATAAGGGTTGTTCACCCTTTTCATTTTTATTAACTAGAAATTACTTAAAAGTATTTATAATTATGGAAAAACAACGTTTGCCAAGACAGCTAGTTATAATATAAGTTGTTGAAAAATTAAGAACGTCCTGGTAAAGGGTCAGGTCAAAAGTACCCGAAACCGTCGAGCTTGCATGAAGAGAGTTATGAATGTGGATGAAGCGAAGGAAGTATGCAGAGATCGTGGCAAGTGGAAAGAGGTAGTCTCTGCCTACCCCTCCGGGAAAGAGGCGTGATTTTATGTATGTATGTATGTTGAAAATATATAAGTTAAACCAAAGTAACGTATAAAGTAAATTCCAAAATCACACAATGTTATCAGTAAAATTTAGGTCTTTAAAGGGCAAAGGGTGATATATGTCATTTCTAACTAACCCAATTATTATTAGTTTAACTTACTAAGTCGTCCTATGAGAATAATTTTCACGGCGTAATACCTAGCTGGACCAAATATGATAGATACGGGAAAAGGGAGACCTTGCTGAAGGACTTTATACATACATACATACATAAAATCATGCCTCTTTCCCGGAGGGGTAGGCAGAGACTACCTCTTTCCACTTGCCACGATCTCTGCATACTTCCTTCGCTTCATCAACATTCATAACTCTCTTCTTGCAAGCTCGGCGGTTTCGGGTGCTTTTGACCTGACCCTTTGCCACAGGACGTCCTTAATTTGATCAAGATACGTTCGTCTAGGTCTTCCCACTCTGAAGTACATTATGCTACCTCCAATCCAATGGGAGCTAAGAGCGATAATAAAAGTTGACAATACACAGTGTAACCTCATCATACACATGCATATGCTAAGTGGAAACCCCTTTTGATCGCGTCATGTATTTTTTTTTTTAATATATTTGTTTATGAACATTACAAAAAATAATAGGACCACTCCATCTCTTTCCCATGGATGTCGTAAAATGCGACTAAGGGATAGGCTTATAAACATGAGATTCCTCTTTTGGGCGATGAGCTGGCAACCTGTCTCTATTTGAAACTCAATTCTATCACTAAGCCAAACAGCTGAGCGTGGCCTATCAGTCTTTTCAAGACTGGTGACTCTGTCTACCCCGCTAGGGATATAGACGTGATCATATGTAGGTATGTATGTAACTATGTATTTAATGTAATGTTAAACATCTTGCGCCAAATAAACATATTTCTTTCTTTCTTTCTAAGAATATAAAGGTCTTCATAATTATAATTTGGTTGGAGAGTAAAAGAAAAAGCTATCCTACCGAAAAGAAAAAAATCTTTGATACTGGAAGGTGGAAGTGGAGGAAGGCTAATGGTGAGGAGAAACATCGTGAGGAAACCGGCACATTCAGACAACTGCATGGATGCGTAACCATGATCGATCCAATACGGGTGTGGCAAAGGTTTCAGCGGTCAGATGGGCATCGCTTCATGTAAAAACATGACTCAACCAATGTAAGATCCAGGGTCAAAGGTAGGTATGCCAGAGTGGTGACGATGCAATCGGGACTAAAACCAGGTGGAATAAGGAAAAATGAAGGTACATACATATGGTCACGTCTTTATCCCTTACGGGCTAGACAGAGCCAACTTGATGCCCGAGTCTTGAAAAGACTGATAGGCCACGTTCAGATGTTTGGCTTAATGATAGAATTTAATGATACAAGTTTATAAGCCTAACCCTTAGTCGCCATTTACGACATCCATGGGAACGAGATGGAGTGGTCCTATTCTTTTTTTATTGGTGCCGGGAACCACACGGCACCTAAATGAAGGTCTAGAGTCTAGACCTTCATTTAGAAGCCGTGTGGTTCTTCGTGTAGGTACCTATTCGTGTATATATTCTTCTAGACTATATATTCGTCTAGACTCTAGACGAATATATACACGAATAGGTACATTCTGATGAAAGTTTTCAGGGGATCGTGGCAAGTGGAGTATCAGCTCACCCCCCCGAGAAAGAGTCATTATGTAAAAGCTAGGTAAAGCAGAAAGATACTATGATGGAAAATTCTGAATCAAATGTTTACCTTACAATCTATTTTAGTTCATAAGTTGTATCCTAAAACAGTTCCTTCAAAAGTTAAAATTGATAAACCATTGTCCTTATTTCCCGTGCCTTATTTAGGTCAAAAAACGAAATTCCGGCATATTATAACCATCAAACTGAATATTAAGGCAGCTGCTCCTTACAAAACGGTACTTAGTTCAAGAGTACATTTTGCAACGCTTTTGAAATTCCAGCCCGGGGCGAATCAAAGGCAAACAAAAGCACGCGAATATCCCCCTTAATTTAATATTTACAAGTACCACATTAGCCCAACGGTCTTGCATACAGAAAGGAATATCTTGGGTAAGTCGGCCAAGGTCGCTACCGCTGAATTATTTGCTACTGGAAAAGACTTTAATCCATTTTCAATAAAATACCTACACGAACATTACTTGGGATGACATGTCAATTCAAGTGTACCCTAAACAGACAAGCTTGCGCGATGAATGCTTCAGGTAACACTAGCTGTTTCCCGCTACTTCTTCCGCCCTAATATATATTTATTTATTAAAACTTTTTTGCTAATAAATTAATGTACAATAGGTGGACTTAATGTCATAAGGCATTCTCTACCAAACAAAATAAATATATTTAAACATATTCACATACTTATGCTACACAGACGGCTTTTTTCAGCGATCACATTCGCGAACACTCCTATTCTCAAAAACTATGTAAGCGGTATTACGAAGAAAATGCTGCAGTGTAGTTTGTTCCGCCGCTTCTTCTACACATGCGCTTTGGAAGCGGTAGTATGTAGTTATAATTAGATTTAAATTATGCGACGTCAATAAGTGATACCTTGTATCCAATTTTGAAAATAAATCTATTCTATTCTATTCTTACTTTCGCAATGATAATATAAGCCGAGCAAGTGTTATGATACCTGATTAAAAGAAGCCACATCCAGCAATATTTATCAAATAACAGATGCAAGTAGTGTTGCTAAACAGTCGAGCCTTTTACCCCTAAATGTTTAGCCGGCTGGAAAGAAGCGGATCCTCAAATCTACTGTGAATGATGTTTATGTATTTGAGGTAGTTCTTTTAAGCTCATCATGGTTTGAGGTTGGAGACTAATGCTTTTATACAGTTTACACATCAAATAAGACTATTTAAAGTCTAAAAAGGACTTTAGAAACCGAATAGACAATCTATACTAATATTATAAAGCGAAAGAGTTTGTTTAACTACTGGTTCGAATTAAAAAAATATTTTTGCGTTGAATAGACCTTTTATCGAGGAAGACTTTAGGCTATATTACATCACACTGCAACTATTAAGAGCGAAGAAATAATGAATAATGTGAAAAAAACGAGGAAATTTATTCACCCTTGAGGGCTTTTTTAAATGATGCCCAAAATAACTTTTCCACGCGGACGGAGTTGCGGGCACAGCTAGTCCAGTTATAAGACCTGATGTGCTGATAGGTCATCCTATCGTACTTATTATTCACCATTGCATTAATTAGTAAAAGAAGCTTAAATTTTCAGGGTTCGCAGATAGAAGCAGATTTGACGAAATATTCGTATTGGAATACTATGAATTTTACATTCATTCATGTTTTTTTTTTATGTAGACAATGTGCATTCGTCCAAGACTGAGATTTAATTGTTATTGCTACTTCATTACCTACACAAATACAGATATTACCAATACACCTCCTTTTGCACAGAGGTCTAAATACAGGCTCGAAACTCCCACAACACTAAAAGATAAAGATTTGATGATCGCCAGTGCTCGCTTTATTTACGACATCCAGTGCCGGATATGATTTAAACAGGTCAATGGTTACCATATATTTTGTCGATATCCGATACAGTAAATGTGGTCAAAGTATCAGTGGTCGAGTGGTAAGGTTAAAATCTTATTAACTAACTACTTACAACAAAAAAGGTTCAAAAAATTTTCACATAGGTTTTACATAACTATCATAAATTCATACATAATTATGGTCAGCTATTTGGCTTAATGATAGAATTGAGATTCAAATAGTGACAGGTTGCTAACACATCGGCTTAAAAAGAATCCCAAGTTTGATCGTGTGTAACACGCCCAAAAAACGATAAAACATTGGTTTGTGTAATAATTAAGATTCATTCCTTTACTGATAGGAGGCAATAACAGCATTCCCAAACATGTTTGACGTTAGTAGAACATATAAACCATATAGTAAATCACTTAAAACGGATCAACGGCACCTAGTAATACAAACAATATAGCTCAAAATTTTTTATAGCGACGACGTGGCATCTGTATCAAATAGCAGATGCCCATCAACGCTACTCTCTCGCCACCAACATATAGTATACTCAATCGTACAAATATGCTCTTAACAGATAAATCTTAGTATAAAAAAAAAAAAAAAAAAACATGTTTGACGTCAGGCAGGTGAATGAAATCGTAAAGCTCAATCCTTATTTACTAGGAAGCTCCCGTGGCTTCGCCCGCGTTTTATAAACCCCATTATCTCCCGATCTCGCAATAATTTCCAGAAATCGTAGCGGACCTTTCATTAATTCCTGCCTAATTTAATTTTTATTTACTCAATTGCTTTCGATATTTCGTGAACAGTGAATGAGTAAGTGTTTATCTCTTTAATGACCTCTCATTAAGATTTTAATAATTATAGTAGGCCACATTTCGTCAAAGCATCAAAAAATAAATTTAATAATCCTGAATGCTTCTTTACTTTTATCACTTTGACAGATGACATTTGACACGTTATCATTCGCACGAACTTCACCCTAAACTTAAACGACCTCCATTCATCCTCTGTCGTGTTCAAACAGCGGTTTTTACCATCTTACGCGACAATTATCACATAAAAACACCATCAAATATATCCTTAAAAGCGCATTAGTGCAACAAGGATTGTTACAAGTGTAAAAATCTAGTGTAATTATAAAAATGGCTTTAAAATCGTCGCCGACAGTATTGGGTATGGTAGCCCGTATTTCACGCCGCTGTTTTTCGACTTCAAAGGCTTTGGCATCAAAACCTGTAACTGTAAGAGATGCCCTGAACCAAGCCATCGATGAAGAAATGGAAAGGGACGAAAGGGTGTTCGTTTTGGGCGAAGAAGTAGCTCAATACGACGGCGCCTACAAAGTGACAAGGTAGGCCCAAAATATAACCTTATTCTTTTAAATTTCGACGTATTTCTCCAATTGAGTGGTTTAAATTTGTTGAAATTTCATCCTAAAGGATCTTTAATTAACATTTATTGATAGTAAATGAATTAAAATTACGGAATACTAAGGTTACATAACAAAAGTTTGTTGACAGGTTTTCAATGGCATGTTATCTATACAATACACCATACTGTAAGATTTATCTTAAAAGATTGTGTAAATATCTGATTAATTGTGCCTTCTTCTGATTGTCCTGGCTCATAAACGTTTATCTATGAGTGTATAAATAGTAAATTATAGTAACATTGAATTAATTTCACAACATACAGAAACTGGATTATGGACTTGCTGAATACATTTTTGTGGCTTGTCGCAATATAGAATTTGGAATAGTAATAAAAATTACTGAATGTGGATGAAGCCAAGGAAGTATGCAGAGATTGTGGCAAGTGGAAAGAGGTAGTCTCTGCCTACCCCTCCAGGAATGAGGTGTGATTTTATGTATGTATGTATGTATTACTGTTTTAATGTTATTACAACTGGTATTAATGTCAATTATAATATCTGATAAAGAAATGTTGAAATAATCATGTCTTTTTTTCCTTATAGTTTCCTGCTTCATTGTGGAATTAGGAATTCCTTATGTGTCTTATTATAGTTACATCCTCACCTCTGGAGCGGAGCCTAGGGTGCAAAATTGACTATAATCTGGAATTAAATGGTCATTCTACAAAAAACAACAAAATTACAATATTTCAGGGGCCTATGGAAGAAGTACGGAGACAAACGTGTCATAGACACGCCAATCACAGAGATCGGCTTTGCGGGTATAGCAGTCGGATCAGCCTTCGCTGGTCTGAGGCCCATCTGCGAGTTCATGACATTCAACTTCTCTATGCAGGCTATTGATCACGTAGGTTCTTTATTACATACATACATATGGTCACGTCTATATCCCTTGCGGGGTAGACAGAGCCAACAGTCTTGAAAAGACTGAATGGCCATGCTCAGCTATTTGGCTTAATGATAGAATTGAGATTCAAATAGTGACAGGTTGCTAGCCTATCGCCTAAAAAATAATTCCACGTTTGTAAGCCTATCCCTTAGTCGCCATCAAGGACATGCGTCTCTGAACTGAACAGATATAGCATAAATGGTGATATCAACTGTTGCATTTTCTTGCATTATTGCAGTACCTTTAATTTCTGAATGCGAGCTACGTTAAGTGAGTACTTAGCGAGGCCTAAACGTGCATCTTGAATTCAAGAACGTACATTGAGTAGAGAATTAAAAAAACGCAACTAAAGGACAACATAAGGAATTAGAGGAAGTAAAGAAATATTAATCTTGTCTAATAAACTTAAAAATAAGAGAGTCCTGTCATTGCGCTAAGGTTTTTAGGTACGAGTCACTATGCCTTCCTCTTGATTAAAACTAAAAAAAAAACAATATTTTACAGATAATAAATTCAGCCGCAAAAACCTTCTACATGTCAGCCGGTACGGTGCCGGTTCCGATCGTGTTCCGTGGGCCCAACGGCGCGGCGGCCGGCGTCGCGGCGCAGCATTCCCAGTGCTTCGGCGCCTGGTTCAGCCACTGTCCCGGGTTGAAAGTCGTCATGCCGTACTCTTCTGAAGACGCTAAAGGTAATGTTGTTTATAGGTTCCATACCAACGTTCTTCTTGGCCAGGATCATTGTTATAGATACTGAAAATGAGCCCAATATTGACCATGATCATGGATAGGTGTTGGAGATTCTCCAATGGTATTTGAAATAAAAAAGTGGAAATAATTGAACTACTAAGAGAACGTGTGGTTCCCGGCACCATTCCAAAAAATCTTTTTTGTACTGGTCCTATTCTTTTTTGTACTGGTGCCGGGAACCACTCGGATCCGAAACCAGTTATATAAATAAAAGTAACAGTTATAAAACTAAAGTTGTAAAAATAAGAACGATATATACAATTATATTCCAGGTCTTCTGAAGGCTGCCATCAGGGAGAACGATCCAGTTGTGATGTTGGAGGATGAGATCCTGTACGGTGTTCCCTTCCCGATGTCCGATGAAGCTCTCTCCAATGATTTCGTACTGCCCATAGGTATGATGACCTTGACTACTTACGAAAAATTGATATTAGTGTATGGCAAGTTACTCGTACATTACTATAATGCCGTGCCGTGTAATGATAGAATTTAGATTCAAATAGTGACAGGTTGCTAGCCCAACGCCTAAAAGAAGAATCCCAAGTTTGTAAGGATATACATAGATCACGTCTATATCCCTTGCGGGGTAGACAGAGCCAACAGTCTTAAAAAGACCACGTTCAGCTTAATGATAGAATTGAGATTCAAATAGTGACAGGTTGCTAGCCTGTCGCCTAAAAGAAGAATCCCAAGTTTATAAACCTATCCCTTAGTCGCCTTTAACGACATCCATGGAAAAGAGAAGGAGTGGTCCAATTCTTTTTGCCGGGAATGCCGGGAACCACACGGCATCGGTTAATTTAATGATATTAATGATATATTAATATTGGTGCATCGTTTCAGGTAAAGCGAAGATTGAACGCGAAGGTTCTCACATCACGCTGGTGTGCGCCGGCCGCGCCACCGACACCGCTCTGAAGGCGGCCAACGAGCTCGCCGGGAAGGGTAACAGACGGACATACATGCATTGATGTAGCTGGGTGTATGTGTTATATACAGGGTGACGTTTAAAACAACTGCATCCTTGTAAACATAGACTGTACCTATGCTTCTGAGCCGTTTGAGCCTATTTTTATTTAAATTAAACGTCATCATTTTCACATTTAAAAAAACCCTAAAAAAACTACGTCACACGCTTTATTAAAGACCAATACTGCAAATAGAAATTGAAACTAAACATGTAAATAAATGTCTGGAAAATAAATTATTTTTCTAGTATCAAGATCAAGTAAAGTACAAGTTGTCGAGATCGCTCAGCTGAATGAATTGTGTCGTTGACCTCTGATTCTTACGCGTCTCTTTTCCGCCGGCCGGGGTGATATTACGTATTTAGGATCGTGGATTTTGATACTTTTATTTTTTTCGTACTTTCTGAAATATGAACCGATATTTTTCTTTTAACGTTTTTAAATATCCTTTAGTACACTTAACAGTTAAATTTATGCAGTTGAATTAAAAGTCACCCTGTATATACAGCTATGCTGCCGTGGTATAACTAAAATGCCGTTATCTGACATCAGGGCGATTTTCTACTTTTTACCAGTAGAATAAGAAAAATTTTTTTTGGCGTTTTACTTCAAACAATGATTTGGCAGATAACGGCATTTTAGTTATTATAACAGGGCAGTATGTATATAGCTACAACAGTACATTTTAATATATACAAAAAAATCACGTCTATATCCCTTGCGGGGTAGACATACACACAGCTACAACGGTACCTACATCTTCAAACATACATACATACTCATTTATTATTATCTCTTGCGGGGTAGACTGAACCAACAGTCTTGACTGATAGGCCACGTTCAGCTGTTTGGCTTTATGATGGATTTGAGACGTGATTATATGTATGTATGTATGTAATATAATAGATTTCTCACATACATTAAAACACATTATGTCATCTATATTGCGGGGTAGACAGAGCCAATAGTCTTGAAAAGACTGAAATGCTTTATAACGGAATTGAGTTTCAAATATAGTGACATGTTGCTAGCCCATCGTCTAAAAGAACACTCGCAATTTTTCGCCTATCCCTTAGCCGCGTTTTACGACATCAATAGAAAAGAGTCCAACTCTTTTCTTTCATTCGCTTATCAATAAAAAAATACATACATACATATGGTCACGTCTATATCCCTTGCGGGGTAAACAGAGTCAACAGTCGTGAAAAGACTGAATAGCCACGTTCATCAATTAAGATTAATGATATAATTAAGATTCAAATAGTGACAGGTTGCTAACCCATCGCCTAAAAAAGAATTCCAAGTTTGTAAGCCTATCCCTTACTCGCCTTTTACAACATCCATGGGAAAGAGATGGAGTGGTCCTATATTTTTTTTTCGAATGGTGCCATAAAAACAAATAATTATTTACAGGTATAGAATGCGAGGTGATAAACCTCCGTTCCCTCCGGCCGCTGGACTTCGAAACGATCGCTCGCTCCGTGTCCAAGACGCACCATCTCGTCACTGTGGAGCAGGGCTGGCCACAGTCAGGTCAGTACATACACATACATACATATAATCACGTCTATATCCCTTGCGGGGTAGACAGAGCCAACAGTCTTGTAAACACTGATGGGCCACGTTCAGCTATTTGGCTTTAAGATAGAATTGAGATTCAAATAGTGACAGGTTGCTGGCCCATCGCCTAAAAATAATCCAATGTATGTAAGCCTATCCCTTAGTCGCCTTTTGCGACATCCACGGGAAAGAGATGGAGTGGTCCTATTCTTTTTTGTGTTGGTGCCGGGAACCACACGGCACGTGGATCAGGTCGGTGCGCACAAACATACATACAGTTTTACGTCCTTACATTATGTAATATAAAATTGGCGTTTTGTATAGGAGGAACAGAGAGTCAAATATTTTTTAATCTTAATGTTATAAAGCTGAAGTTTGTTTGTTTGAAACACCGCCAAGATTAAGAAGAATACATTAAAAGGGAACCATAAATCAATCAAGATATATCTATACTAATATTAATCTATACTAATATTATAAAGCTGAAGAGCTTGTTTGTTTGTTTGAACACGCTAATATCAGGAACTACTGATTCGAATTGAAAAATACTTTTTGCGTTGAATAGACCATTTATCGAGGAAGGCTTTAGGCTGTATAACATCACGCTGCAACTATAAGGAGCAAAGAAATAATGGAAAATGTAAAAAAAAAACGGGGAACATTACTCATCATTTAGGGCTTCTTCTTTAGGGCATTTAGTACGATGCCCAAAATTACTATTTCACGCGGACTAAGTTGCGGGCACAGCTAGTCGAATTATAAGACGTTGTCACGCATGAAAAAAATGACTCATGCGGCGTTACCTCGCTCTGAGGCGTTCCATGTAAGGTTTCAAGTGCAAGGGAGAGCGCGGAACGAGCGACAAAGAGGCACAATCGGCCTTCGCGTTCGGCAGCGTATACCTCCATCTCTATATACATACAAATCTGTAATAAACAAAGGAAATTAAAATTTTCTTTTGAAAAAATGCTACCATTCCATCAGTAAGGTGCTGATAAACTTGAGCATTCACATGTAATGAGCATTCATGCGAATGTTACATTACAGAATAGAAACGAGAGCGTTTTAGCGAGCATTCTGTCAAGCGTTTTGGCGAGCATTCTAGCGAGCATTGCTTTTAGTTTTTTGCCGAACCAAGTAGTATAAATGCAGCACACGCGCCCGTCAAGTCTGACATCTTGTGAACAATGACGAGCATCGACTAGAGCGTTCACTGGAATGCTCGTAAAAATGTTCATAGCAATGTTTGGCTTTATGCTTGCTCGGCTCGTTGTTCAGTTCGACAAATATTAAAACGGCGAATGCTCGATGTTTTGTTACAAATGAATGCTCAAGTCTATCAGCACCATAAAAAAAAATTCAAAAATTTTATTAATTATTATAGGATACTTCGTATCGCTTAATAATTGTCGAAACGTTTGGTTTCACAACATTGGTTGACGTCAAATAAATTACTTAAAACTAAGTTTACCGCTGCTTCCAAGGCGTCAGTGCAAAAAAACCGGTAACAAACTGCACTGCAGCATTTTATTCAACAATTTGTTGATTGATTGTTTAAAAACTTTAATTTGTGTTGATTATATAAGAACTTACTGTTTGTGTTGTTTATTTTAAATTGATAAATTTAATGATATAATTTATACGGCGTTTATTTTGACATTAATTGAAAAATTAGGAAAAAAAATATCAATATAATAAAATCGATTATTTTCTTACGAACAATCGATTATTTATTAATCGATTTTTCATACTTAAGAAATAAACCGATTAAATAAAAATAGATTTTTTATCAGCAATGTCCACATCCCTAATCGTCAGTGAACCTACTTTACCGACAACCAATAAATAAATAAATAAATATATACGGGACAAATTACACAGATTGAGTTAGCCTCGAAGTAAGTTTGACACTTGTGTTACGAGATACTAACTCAACGATACTGTATTTTATAATAAATACTTATATAGATAAACATCCAAGACCCAGACCCAATCAGAAAAAGTTCTTTTCTCATCATGCCCTGGCCGGGATTCGAACCCGGGACCCCCGGTGTCACAGGCAAGCGAACTACCGCTGCGCCACAGAGGCCGTCAAATTTTTTTTTTATTCATTTATTTTTCCTCTCATTTCCACCCAGGCGTGGGCGCGGAGATCTGCGCACGCGTCATGGAGTCGCCCGCGTTCTTCGAGCTGGACGCGCCGGCGTGGCGCGTGTCGGGCGCCGACGTGCCCATGCCGTACGCGCGCTCGCTCGAGCAGCTGGCTCTGCCTACCCCGGGCAGCGTGGTCGACGCCGTCACCGCCACGCTCGGGAACCAGTGAGTATATATAACCACTCTGCCTACCCCCAATAACGTGGTCGAGGCCGTCACCGCCACGCTCGGGAACCAGTGAGTATATATAACCACTCTGCCTACCCCCAATAACGTGGTACAGGCCGTCACCGCCACGCTCGGGAACCAGTGAGTATATATAACCACTCTGCCTACCCCCAATAGCGTGGTCGAGGCCGTCACCGCCACGCTCGGGAACCAGTGAGTATATATAACCACTCTGCCTACCCCCAATAACGTGATAGAGGCCGTCACCGCCACGCTCGGGAACCAGTGAGTATATATAACCACTCTGCCTACCCCCAATAACGTGATAGAGGCCGTCACCGCCACGCTCGGGAACCAGTGAGTATATATAACCACTCTGCCTACCCCCAATAGCGTGGTCGAGGCCGTCACCGCCACGCTCGGGAACCAGTGAGTATATATAACCACTCTGCCTACCCCCAATAACGTGATAGAGGCCGTCACCGCCACGCTCGGGAACCAGTGAGTATATATAACCACTCTGCCTACCCCCAATAGCGTGGTCGAGGCCGTCACCGCCACGCTCGGGAACCAGTGAGTATATATAACCACTCTGCCTACCCCCAATAACGTGATAGAGGCCGTCACCGCCACGCTCGGGAACCAGTGAGTATATATAACCACTCTGCCTACCCCCAATAACGTGATAGAGGCCGTCACCGCCACGCTCGGGAACCAGTGAGTATATATAACCACTCTGCCTACCCCCAATAACGTGGTACAGGCCGTCACCGCCACGCTCGGGAACCAGTGAGTATATATAACCACTCTGCCTACCCCCAATAACGTGGTCGAGGCCGTCACCGCCACGCTCGGGAACCAGTGAGTATATATTGTTTGTTTGTTTGAACGCGCTTATCTCAGGAACTAGTGGTTTGAATTGAAAAATTATTTACGTGTTGAATAGACCATTTATCGAGGAAGACTTTAGGCTATATAACGTCACGCTGCAACTATTAGGAGCGAAGAAATAACGGAAAATGTGAAAATTATTCATCATTTAGAGCTTCAATGATGCCCAAAATAACTATTCCACGCAGATGATGTCGCGGGCACAGCTACTAAATGGATAAATGATTTACACACATACATATAATCACGTCTACATCCCTTGCGGGGTGGACAGAGCCAACAGTCTGAAATGCCACGTTCAGCTGTTTGGCTTTATTATTATGTTTCTTTTATTATAGAATAATTCAGAAAATTAAATAGAAAATCGAAGAACGCGAGATGAATTCCATTGGCAATGAAAAAACAATGATTGTCGGATCCAGTCATTGGGTAATTTTTAACATACATACATATGGTCACGTCAATATCCCTTGCGGGGTAGACAGAGCGAACAGTCTTGAAAGGACAGAATGCCCACGTTCAGCTATTTTGCTTAATGATAGGTTTTAGATTCAAATAGTGACAGGTTGCTAGCCCATCGCCTAAAAAAGGAATCCCATGTTTGTAAGCCTATCCCTTGGTCGCCTTTCTCGACATCCATGGGAAAGAGATGGGGTGGTCCCATTCTTTTTTGTATTTGTGCCGGGAACCACACGGCACTCCATGGGAAAGAGATGGAGTGCATTATACTAATTATGAATAAAACAGGTATTTAACGCGCACGTAACGTACCTTTATTTTATCACGTAGACGTAGAAGTAGACTAAGTATTCCGGCAGAGTAGAATAAAACTGTAGCAAGTATGGTCGCAAATTTAGTTATATACTTAAGAAGACAGAAGGAGGAAAGAGGAGAGAAATAATCAAAAAACATACATATGTATAATCACGTCTTTATCCCTTGCGGGGTAGACAGAGCTAACAGTCTTGTAAAGACTGATAGGCCACGTTCAGCTATTTGGCTTTAAGATAGAATTGAGATTTAAATAGTGAATATGAAATCAAAATAAAAGCACTATATTAATATTTATTTACATATTAATTTAATTTTTATATTTATGTGGATGAAGTGAAGGAAGTATGCAGAGATCGTGGCAAGTGGAAAGAGGTAGTCTCTGCCTACCCCTCCAGGTAAGAGGCGTGATTTTATGTATGTATGTATGTATTAATTTTAGCGATAAGTCCGCATTAGCTCAACATATTCATTTAGACTTAAAAAAGAGGGATATCGATCGGAGACGGTTCCCTTTTTACAAAAGTTACCTTTTTTATTTTCAGGATAGTACAGCAATCCAGTGAGTCGGCGAGTCAGTGAGGAATCTCCAGCCAGCTACCGTGTAAATATTCTCATGTTATTTAGCATCATTTCATCGTTTTGTTATTACCACGCACGCCTATGTGATATTGTATCTATGCTAAACTCGGTTTGTATGAAGCAATATATAGATAAAATTTATTTGTAAATAAATATTTTAGTAAAATGTTAACTGTGTTTTTTTTTATTTATTTTGTTTAATAACAAGCTTATGCCCTGGAATTTTCTTGTTCCTGTGGGGAAATCGGGAATCTCTTGCTTTTAAAAACCGTTTACCTCAGAACTTTTTGCTATTAGTAGTTATCGTTATGCGTTTATTGCATAACGATAACTGAAACAATGAAAGCAATTTCTTTAATATAGTCTACTAGAGGCCGCCCGCGACTTCGTCCGCGTGGAATCAATCCCGCGGGAACTCCGGGATAAAAAGAAGCCTTTATGTTATTCTGGGTCTTCAGCTACCTACATACCAAATTTCATCGTAATCGGTTCAGTAGTTTTTGTGTGAAAGAGTAACAAACATACATCGTGACATACTCACAAACTTTCGCATTTATAATATTAGTAGGATAATCTTCGTAACAGACGCACTTTTTTGGGACACATTTGTGAACCACACGGCACAAATTTATAACCAACTCACGAGTAACTTCCCATGGGCTCCTGACACCATAGCGAGGCGCGCGCGACGCTTTTTTTAACGCGCGTATAACTATCGCTGTCCCTTTTTAGCGTCTTAATAAAAAGCGAGACAGCGATAATCTGTCGTGCGATAAAAATGACGTCCTAATTGCCATATGTACTACAACGGCTGGATATTTTAGACAAAAGAATTAGAAGTAAGTAGGTGTAGAAGGAGCGATGATTCTGCTCGACCGCCACCAAAGGGAAGATCGCCCGCCAGGTTTGGTGTGATGCCTGGGGAACCGCGCGACAGACGATGTTGTGTCGGAGGTTGTATATATGCTCCAATTCGTGAAATCTTTGCTTGCGCGATTTAGACATTTCGCTGTTTTTGACTAAAAGCGTCGCGTGATTTAGTTTTTGTGACTTGTGGCGTAGATATATCGCCACATAGGTTAGTTATTTAAAGATACATCTCGTAAATACGTCACTTTCTCAACATTTCACAGCAAGCTATCCACAAGTGTTATAGCATAAAATACATATAATCACGTCTATATCCCTTGCGGAGTAGACAGAGCCAACAGTCTTGAAAATACTGACAGGCCACGTTCACCTATTTGGCTTAATGCTAGAATTGAAATTTAAGTAACGACAGCTTGTTAGCCCATCGCCTAAATGAAGAATCCTAAGTTTATAAGCCCATAAGCGCTTTTAACGACAAACATGGGAACGAGATGGAGTGGTCCTTTTCTTTTTTTTATATTAGTTCCTGGAACCACACGGCACTAACATAACAACTGTATTACATATGTATGTAGCATAAAATATTTGTTAGAAAAAATATCGCATCCCATAAAAGCAAGTAAACAGTAATCCTAGTACAATAGCGAGCGTGCATTGTGTTGGGACGTCCGCGCTGAGGGAATCGCGATGACAGAATGATGGATTGCGGTGGTGGGGGGTGGGGGGAGAGAGGGGGGGGGGGGGGACATGTAACGGCTCCTGGGCAATCAATGACGGTTTCAAGTGTTGGTAAGGACAATAGAATCCTACTAATATTATAAATGCGAAAGTTTGTATGTCAGAATGTCAGTATGGATGTTTGGTACTCTTTCACGCAAAAACTACTGAACTGATTACAATGAAATTTGGTTTGGTTACTTTTTATCCCGGATATCGCGGGATTGATAGGTTTTCCACGCGGACGAAGTCGCGGGCGGCCTCTAGTATGGAATAAAGTTATGAAATTGTTTGTGACAAGTTTCTTTCCTCGGTATCACTCGACTATGAAATATCCCATATCATTCGGGAACAGAAATTTGTTAGATAACCTGCAGATGGTAGGTGGAACATTTAATGCATTAATTAAAATACTCCCGTAAAACGTGGTCCATCTCGTTCCCATGGATGTCGTAAAAGGCGACTAAGCGATAGGCTTATAAACTTGGGATTCTTCTTTTAGACGACGGGCTAGCAACTTGTCACTATTTGAATCTCAATTCAACAATTAAGCCAAATAGCTCAATGTGGCTCAATCCTATCAATCTTTTCAACACTGTTGGCTCTATCTACCCCACAAAGGATTTCTTTATCTATAGTTACTTATATTATAAAGCTGAAGAGTTTGTTTGTTTGAACGCGCTAATCTCAGGATATACTGGTTCGAATTGAAAAATTATTTTTGTATTAAATAGACCATTTATCGAGGAAGGCTTTGGACTATATAACATCACGCTGCAACTATAAGGAACAAAGAAATAATGGAAAATGTGAAAAAAACGGGTCAAATTATTCATCCTTGAGGGCTTCAATGATGCCCAAAATAACTATTCCACGCGGACGAAGTCGCGGGCACTGCTAGTTTTTTATACAATTTTACTGCGAGCTCTTAAAGTCATTGTGCTCCACTCCTGATATTTAAAATTTTAGCGCACATATGAAGGATCGTTACTCTGCGAAGGTAAATATTTCCCGAAACATCTCCATTCCCTAATTTCGTGGAGGCCTCGCTGACACATTGCAGAAAAAAGGGACCAGCCGTCTAACGAAAATGTCAATCTCCGTATTGGAATAAGTATTATTTCGGTTTTCGGGACAACCCATAGAGTTCGGAGGAATAATAGAACAGCTTTAACCGTTCAATGTTAAGAGTGTTTGTTGTGTTATGTTAGTACAAAAATCAGTGAAAAGGTACCTAAGTAATTATCGAATAAGTACACAGGGTGACATTTAAACAACTACATCCTTTTAAACATAGACTTTACCCATGCTTCTGAGCCGTTTGAGCCTATTTTTATTTCAATAAAACGTCATCATTTTCACAGTTAAAAAACCCTCAAAAACTACGTCACACGCTTTAATACATACCAATACTACGAAAAGAAATTAAATCTAAACATGTAAATAAATGTCTGAAAAATAAAAATATTTTTCTAGTATCAAGATCAAGTAAAGTACAGAGTTGTCGAGATCGCTCAGCTGAATGAAATGTGTCGTTGACCTCTGAATCTTACGCCTCGCTTTTCCGCCGGCCGGGGTGATATGACGTATTTAGGATCGTGGATTTTAATACTTTAATTTTTTTCGTATTTTCTGAAATATGAACCGATAATTTTCTTTTAACGTTTTTAAATATCCTTTAGATGAGTACACTTAACAGTTAAATTTATGCAGTTGAATTAAAAGTCACCCTGTATATTGTTTACATAAAAATTTCAATAAAATTGTACATTTTCATTATGAAGCAAAATATAGTAAAGTAATGAATAAGAACTTTATGTTGGGTCAAACTAAATAAATATATTTAATATATGTGAATTAACAAAATATAAATAAATAGGTGCAGCGGTTACCGAAATGAATGAAAAGATTGAGACATGTTACCGCCGTTCTATAGCACAATAGCAACTCTATGCTAGCCGAGTGATCGATCACGCGGATTTCCAGGAGACGAACACGTGCGATTCCCGGATTAATAACAAAAATGGATCGTGTCCCCGCTCCGGTGAAGCTGAACGTGAAATAGACAATATATTTTTTAATGCGTGCCGTGTGGTTCCCGGCACCGGTACAAAAAAGAATAGGACTACTCCATCTCTTTCCTATGTCGTAAAAAGCGACTAAGGGATAGGCTTACAAACTTGGCATTTTTTTTTTAGGCGATGGGCTAGCAAACCTGTCACTATTTGAATCTCAATTCTATAATTTAACCAAATAGCTGAGCGGGGCCTATCAGTCTTTTCAAGACTGTTGGCTCGGTCTATCCCACGAGGGATATAGACGTGACCATATCTATGTATGTATTTTTTAATCGAACATATTTTTTTAAAATTGAAAAATGATAAAATATTATTCCCTGTTTCACATGACCCTGTTTCCAGGGGAAAGTAACCATGAAATGGTTATTTAAAAGTCTTCTACGTCTTTTGCGTTAGTCCCGATTGTTGTGACCAAATTGACAAAGACCTTGGACCGTAGTCATACATACATACATACATAATATCACGCCTCCTTCCCGGAGTTAATTTTAGTAGGAGTAGAACCGTAGTCATATTGAATCATAATTACACATTCTTTTGTCTCGATGTGCAGATTTCCACAGGACACTTTTCCACAGGTTAGCACTCAAACTAATGGAGTCCGAAGAAAGATATTTATGCACGCGCCATACCGCTCCAAAATTCATCTCTCCTCTCATGGGTCAACTGGAAGAGATTTCTTTTGAAATACGTAGCACCTTTGTACTAGAATTACTGTAACAATTCCTGTATATATTTTTGTGTACATAAATAAATAAAGATTTGAACCTGCGCCACCGAGCGCATCGCATGTTTTTATTCAGGCACCCTAACCGTTTTACTCTGAAGATGAACCGACGATTATACATACATATAATCATCAAGACAGGAATATGTTATAAGAAAACCATTGTATTGTTGTAAGTTAATTAAGGGAAAATGCTAATTAACTTAGGATTCTTCTTGTAGGCGATCATTAAGCCACATAGCCGAACGTGGCCTTTCAGTCTTTTCATGACTGTTGGCTCTGTCTACCTCGCAAGAGATATAGACGTGATCATATGTTTGTACATATGTATGGCTAACGGCTTGTCACTTTTTCGACTCAATTCCATCAGCTAAAGGGGTCGTCTTTTCAAGACTGTCAGTGCTGTTTACCCCGTAAAGGATAAAGACGTAAATTAAGAAAACACTGTTTTTGTTCACCGAAACAAATTCATCGCCTATCAAAAGTTTAGTATGTCTGTTGACCTTTCCTCGAGAACTTGCCAAAGTCTTGCACGTGTCTATGTCAGTCTGTCGATGTCTGCACACCGCCGTAACTGTTCGACTGTGTGATGGATGGTGGAACTTTGTACAGTGCCCTGGTGTAACTAAAATGCCGTTATCTGCCAAATCCTTGTTTTAAGTAAAACGTCAAAAACTGCGGTAAAAATTTAAAACTGATGCCATTCATCAATGAGAACGCCTATTTATGACTTAAAGGTACCAAAAAGTCGTATATACAGATCGAAATTTTTTAGAGATTTTTTTTTCTTATTTTACTGGTAAAAAAGGTGTAAATCATGATGTCAGATAGGCATTTTAGTTATACCACGGCAGTACAGTAGAATTTTATTCGGCCGTTTTCGATGGTAATGATAACTCAGAGTTGTGGTTTGATGGTAATAAATCCTAGATATTAGGAGGGTTGGCAGTTTGACAGTAGCTATGCAACTTTGGTTTTGGTTGCTATAGTTAGCCGCTAGCATATAATCACGTCTATATTCCTCGCGGGGTAGCTAGAGCCAGCTGTCTTGAAAGACTGACAGGCCACGTTCAGTTGTTAGGCTTAATGATAGAATTGAGATTCAAATAGTGACAGGATGCTAGCCCATCGCGTATAAGAAGAATATCAAGTTTATAAACCTATCCCTTAGTCGCCTTTTACGACATCCAAACTTGGGATTCTTTTTTAGGCCATAGTTTAACAACCTGTCACTATTTGAATCTCAATTCTATCATTACGCCAAATAGCAGAACGTGGCCATTCAGTCTTTTGCAGTACTATTGGGTCTGTCTACCCCCCAAGGGATATAGACGTGACCATATGTATGTATTTAAGCATTCAAGAAGATGTTTTTAAATTCCCAAGGTCTCTGTAATAAGATAGTCAGATCATAAATTAATGACACGTATAATACCGCTCAACCGCCGAGCTTGCATGAAGAGAATTATGAATGTGGATGAAGCGAAGGAAGTGACGGCCTCTGTGGCGCAGCGGTAGTACGCACTGTCTGTGACACCGGAGGTCCCGGGTTCAAATCCCGGCCAGGGCATGAGGAGAAAATAACTTTCTCTGATTGGCCTGGGTCTTGGATGTTTATCTATATATATGTATTTATTATAAAATATAGATATATCTCGTAACACAAGGCTCGAACTTACTTCGAGGCTAACTCAATATGTGTAACTTGTCCCGTAAAAAAAAAAAGTATGCAGAGATCGTGGCCAGTGGAAAGAGGTAGTCTCTGCCTACCACTTCGGGAAAGAGGCGTGATTTTATGTATGTATGTATGTATAATACCCATCAACCCCTCAACTGTCGGATATCCTTTCAATATGCGGTTGTTTCACCCCGAGTTTGAAACGACTTTAAACACTCAATTTGATGCCATTACTGGGGTGCGATAGTCGGGCTCGGGTCACTGGCTTTAAAATTAGGGATGTGCTTACAACAAATTATACGAGATTGGCGGATTTAACGGATTTACTTTTATTGACAGGCCATTGTGATAGATTTAACTTCTATTTTGGGGTGTTAAGAAAGGTAGAGAGAGTTACAAAGAGCATACTTACTAGGTACTTATACAAACAATTGCACAGTTTGGGAACTGTTCAATTATTTAAACATTCACGCCTCTTTCCCGGAGGGGTAGGCAGCGACTACCTCTTTCCACTTATCACTTGTAATTATTTATAACCGTAAATTTCTTCGTAAACGTATAAACGAAAGAACCTTGATCAAATTGAGGATGTTTTGGCAAAACGTCAGGTCAAGAGTACTCGAAACCTAAAGAAGTATACAGCCATCGTGGCAAGTGCAAAGATGACTGCATGATGATGATGAGGCTTTGCCTGCCCCACCGTGATAAAAACGTGATTTTTATGTATGTAGGTATGTATTTGACGAAGTATTCGTATTGAAATCATTAGTTTTACATTCATATATCGTTTTTTAATGTAGAAAATGTGCATTCGTCCACGATTAAGATTTAAGAGATCTATATTTGTAAATTGACGTTCGGTGAAAATGCTGAAGTGTAGTTAGTTCCACCGCTTCTTCTATACATGCGCTTTGGAAGCGGTGGCAGTTATAATTAGATTTAAGTGATGTGACATCAATAGGTGATACCTTGTATCCAATTATGAATATACTCGTAAATCTGTTCTATTCTACGTGTGGATTCCGGCACCAATAAAAAAAAAGAATAGGACCACTCCATCTCTTCCCATGGATGTCGTAAAAGGCGACTAAGGGATAGACATATAAACTTGGGATTCTTCTTTTAGGCGATGGACTAGCGAACTGTCACTATTTGAATCTCAATTTTATCATTAGGCAAACAGCTGAACGTGGCCTATCATTCTTTTCAAGACTGCTGGCTCTGTCTACCCCGCAAGGGATATAAACGTGATTATATGTATGTATGGATGTGATTCCCGCGCCGATTAAAAAGTATTTATATTACAAGGCATTTTTTGAGATTCTTCTAATAGAATAGGTACATATGTACATACATTCATATGGTCACGTCTATATCCCTAGCGGGGTAAACTAAGCCAACAGTTTTGAAAAGACTGAATGGCCACGTTCAAGTATTTGGCTTAATGATTGAATTGAGATTCAAATAGTGACAGGTTGCTAGCCCATCGCCTAAAAAAGAATCCCAAGTTTGTAAGCATATCCCTTAGTCGCCTTTTACGATATCCATGGGATAGAGATGGAGTGGTCCTATTCTTTTTTGTATTGGTGCCGGGAACCACACGGCACAGATAGAGTAGGTATGGGCAAAGTATGCGAGATACTCCACGCGTCAGTATTCATTACCGTTTTCTACATTTCTTTCTCACTTTTACCTAAACTATCCTCCCCTAAAGAAGACTAAGGACAATAATAACATGAGGTAAGTAATCTTATGTATATCGCTATAAGATTACCTATATGTATGTATATAAGTCTGGTCCAAGTTGGATGGAAATATTTGTTGTTTACACGTTTATTTGGGAGAAATTCGGCAGCGCACGGCAACGGGAAATTACTGGCCGGAACGTTGAAACGTTATTTATTTATTTAAAACTTTATTGAACAAAAGAAATGTACAAAAGTCAGACGAATTAATACCGTTTGGCATTCTCTACCAGTCTATTATTTGACCAAAACGACGATGTGCCGTGTGGTTCACGGCACCAATATAAAAAAAGAATATGATCACTCCATCTCCTTCTCATGGATGTGGTAAGAGGCGACTAAGGGATAGGCTTATAAACTTGGGATTCTTCTTGTAGGCAATGGGCTATCAACCTGTCACAATTGCAATCTCAATTGTATCATTAAGCTTAACAGCTGAACGTGTCCTATCAGTCTGTTCAAGACTGCCGGCTCTGTCTACCCCGCAAGGGATAAAGACGTTATATGAATCAATGAATTTATAACCGAAATGGAATTAAAGCCAGTACTTATATACTTTAAATAATATATATCTACAAACTGGTTTGGTGATATACAGATTAGTTAGTCAGTCAGTCTCACTTTACTTTCATTACCTGTTTAGAATGCGCAGTTTCGTTACTCAAAATATCCAATAAGTATGGAAATAGCTATAATTACAGCTTTTATTCAAATATCAGCAATTAACCACTGGTTAGTCCAGTTGGAATGCAATCTCACGTTTGAAAAGGTAAGAAAAGAGTCCAAGTTATATTGTTTAAGAATATAAAGCTGATAGAAAAAAATAATTCATGTATATTGAACGTGTGGTTCCCGGCAGTGCCGTGTGGTTCCCGGCACCAATACAAAAAAGAATAGGACCACTCCATTTCTTTCCCATGGATGTCGTAAAAGGCGACTAAGGGATAGGCATACATACTTGTGATTCTTTTTTTAGGCGATTTTAGGCTAGCAACCTGTCACTATTTGGACCTCAATTCCATCATTAAGCCGAGCAGCTGAATGTGGCCACTCAGTCTTTTCGGGACTATTGGCTCTGTCTACCCCGTAGGGGATATAGACGTGACTATATGTATGTATGTATATTTTAATGAAAACAGATATTTCGCCATATCTTAAGACTAGCCAGATGCATTGCTTTTTCCTTGGAAGATATCAATGTTTCTGAAAGAAAGATGCACACGCTACTTTGCAGAAATGCGCACGCGCAGACAGGTACTATTGTGAAAATTAGGTACAATTGGCCTTTCTGAAAATAAATAATTTTCTTATTTAAGGAAAAGTTTTTCATAAATGTAGTTCCCTGGACCAATCGAAAAAAGAATAGGAGCACTCCATCTCTTACCCATGGAGGTCGTAAAAGGCGACTAAGAGATAGGCATATATACTTGGGATTCCTCTTTTAGGCGATGAGCTCATCATGAATCTCAATTCTATCATTAAGCCAAACAGCTGAAGCTGGCCTTACAGTCTTTTCATGACTTTTGGCTGTGTCTACTCGCAAGGGATATAGACGTGATTATATATTATGTTAATATATCTTTAGGGTTAATGTCGCTTGTTATATATAGTATATCTACTCTGTAAAACACGTACTGGTTCAGTAATAAAGGGTAATCATAACTGTCACTTACTGTTGCCATTCGACGTATAGCTCTTGGCGTAATACTTTACGCCACGAGATTTTGTTGTCATAACGTTGATATTTTGCTGTAGAAAATATTTTAAAACGATTCTTAAGAACTTCTTTTTAAACTTGATAATCATAATTATGAAGAGAAGAAAAATAACTTCAAAATCTTTTTCATGAGAGAAATGTTTGCGCAAATTTCTGTTTTTGAAAACACTAAGTGTACGACTTAACAAGACTTATTAAGAAATACTACAAAATGTGATTCATCAGACTGATAAATGTAAATATTACATACATACATATGATCACGTGTATATCCCTAGCGGGGTAGACAGAGCCAACAGTCTTGAAAAGACTGATAGGCCACGCTTAGCTGTTTGGCTTAATGATAGAATTGAGAATCAAATAGTGACAGGTTGCTAGCCCATCGCCTAAAAAGAATCCTAGTTAGTAAGCCTATCCCTTATTCGCCTTTTACGACATCCATTGGAAAAGAGATGGACTGGTCCTATTATTTTTTCTAATGGTGCCGGGAACCACACGGCACATAAATGTAAACATTACTTAATATTTAAGCAGTGCAGTACTTACGGCCAGCCGTGCCGGGCCCTGGGGCTCGCTAATGGCATGTGACAGCCGCCGTGATGGATCGGCCCCACCCCCCGGCCATAGAGAATTAACCAATTTTTTCCGCCGAGACATTTTTGCAGCCTCGTTTTAGAAGATTGGGTGTTTGAAGCTTAAGTTATGTTTACGTTAATTTGCGATATAAAAATATGCCCGGCACTTTTTAATTGCACTACATCTCTTTTCCTCCATTTGTCGTACACGGCGACTAAGGGATGGACTAATAAACTTGGGATTCTATAGAAAAAAGATAGGACCACTCAATCTCTTTTCCTCATACACCTCGTACACGGCGACTAAGGGATGGACTAATAAACTTGGGATTCTATAGAAAACATAATAGGACCACTCCATCTCTTTTCCACATATGTCGTAAACGGCGACTAAGGGATGGACTAATAAACTTGGAAATCTTATTCTAGGCGATGGGCTTGCAACCTGTCACTATGTGAATCTCAATACTATCTTCAAACCAAACAGCTGATCTTCTTACAGTCTTGAAAAGACTGAAGGGCCTCCCTTCAGTCTTTTCAAGACTGTTGACTCTGTCTACCCCGCAAGGGATATAGACGTGACCATTTGTATGTATGTATTTAGTTTTTTCTTAAGATGTTCTTAAGAAAAAACTAAAACCCTAAACACACTTGTGAACATAAAAAAGTGACAAAAATATAAAAAAAAATTTAACAATATGTACCTAAGTAGATACAACCGCGGACTTATGCTATAAAGGATCTCTGTATAGCTAAATTTGATTGGAACGTCGATTAATTTTATATTTGTTTTACAATAGGTACCTAATTATTTTTTTAACAACCAGTTCACTTTCGTTTTTCAAAGAATATAAAAAATAATAGTTAGTTTATTTAGGTAGTTCGCAAAAAAAGGCGGAACTAATTACTTAACTAATATCAAAACGGTCATTTAGCACATACTTATCAATTCGCCTTACAAAATAATAATGGTTCCGCGTGACTTTTTTAATTATCACACGTCTATGAGCTCTGTGACCATGACATGACCGTGGTCAGGGAAGGTGAGGCACGCATGAATCATTACAACATGCGCAAGAGTTGCCAGAGTGATTTCTAACATCACTTTTGAAATTATATAAGCGTAAGTAGTCGAATCAATAATCCAAAGAGACACAGGTTCAATTCCATGATTCTTCTAAAATGTACTGTGTGGTTCCCGGCACCTATATAAAAAAGAATAGGACCACTCCATCTCGTTCCCATGAATGTCGTAAAAGGCGACTAAGGGATAGGCTTATAAACTTGGGATTCTTCTTTTAGGCGATGGGCTAGCAACCTTTCACTATTTGAATCTCAGTTCTATCATCGAGCCAGGAAGCTGAACGTGGCCTGTCAGTCTTTTCAGGACTCTTGGCTCTGTCTAGCCCGCAAGGGATATAGACGTAACTATATGTATGTATTCTTTTAAAATATGTACATTAGTTTGAGGCTCTTACGGTGTGAAGTGAAAAAATCGGAAACCTGCACATTCAGGCAATTAAATGTGTTACCAAGATCCAATAAAGGATTTTCGTAGAGAAGTGACTAAGACTTATAAATATTTATTTCTAACGGCCACGATTCTTACATAATTCTTTCGAATCAATCGCATTCATCACTCTCTTCAATCAAACTTTTCAGGCGTCGTCAGTTAAAAACAAATTACAAAGGTTGCAAAATCTTAAACTAATCTATACCTACAAAGTAAGGTCACGTGATAAAATAATTACTTGTCCGTCCATAAAAATATAATTATTCGTTATACATACATACATACATACATATAGTCACGTCCATATCCCTTACGGGGTAGACAGAGCCAATAGTACCGAAAAGACTGAATGGCTACGTTCAGCTGGTCGGCTTAATGATGGAATTGAGATCCAAATAGTGACAGGTTGCTAGCCCATCGCCTAAAAAAAGGATCGCAATTTTATAAGCCTATCCCTTAGTCGCCTTTTAAGACATCCATGGGAAAGAGATGGAGTGGTCCTATTCTTTTTTGTATTGGTGCCGGGAACCACACGGCATTATTCGTTATAAGTACCTAAATATCCATTCTATTTGATCGACACGCCTCACTAGACTAAATATATGATAAAATTCTTGCCCTAAGCTAAATACTTGATAAAGGCCTGTAAAATAATTATGATAGCAATTATTAAGGTATTTAGGTTGGGGTCATACATTGCTGAATCGATTTGTAAAACAAATGCGAGAGATTCCATTTTATAGACTGAGATTTTTGGCTTAAGACTTCTAAGAATTATTCAAAGGGGAGTTACGATATAAAGTTATTATAAAATGATTATTTACTTACACATACATACATATAAATCTATAACCCTTGCGGGTTAGACAGAGCCGACAGTTTTGAAAAGACTGATAGACCACGTTCACCTGTTTGGCTTAATGATAGAATTTACCTACTTATTATGAAGAATACAGGTCTTCGCAAATCCCACGGGAACTTTGGTATTTTACGGGATGAAAAGTGCCCTATATCCTTCTTCAGATTTTTAATTATATACACAAAATTTCAAGAAGTTTATTCTGTAGATAACGTGTGAAAATCTAACGAACAAACTTACATTGCCATTTATAACATACATATGTATATACATAAATATGGTCACGTCTATATCCCTTGTGGGGTAGACAGAGCCAACAGTCTTGAAGAGACTGATAGGCCACGCTCAGCTATTTGGCTTAATGATAGAATTGAGATTCAAATAGAGACAGGTTGCTAGCCCATGGCAAAAAAAAAATCCCAAGTTTGTAAGCCTATCCCTTAGTCGCCTTTTACGACATCAATAGGAAAGAATTGGAGTGGTCCTATTCTTTTTTGTACTGATGCCGGGAACCACACGGCATTTATAACATTAGTTGGTATAGCAGTTCACCACAGAACAAATCCGTGGAGCCCAGATTATATGCTCTGTGCAATCACTGAGCAAATCATAGGCTATCATTAACAGTTATCAGTTATATTGTGCTTATTGTCTATAGCCGGTTAAGGGAACTATCAATCATAGTGTTTCCAAGGTAAGTTATAGTTGTACAATGTGGGTGTGGCCGGAGGTCAAAAAAAGTTATTGAGGTCACTATCTATCACTTTTATAAAATGTTATTATTATAAAAATATTTAATAATAAATTTAAAAAGTCTTAGATATTGAAAAACAAAATTCTATTTATTTTTCAATATCCTACTAATATTATAAATGCGAAAGTTTGCGAGTATGTCAGTATGGATGTTTGATACCTTTTCACGCAAAAACTACTGAACCGATTACGATGAAATTTAGCATGTAAGTAGCTGAAGACCCAGAATTACATATAGGCTACTTTTTATCCCGGATTGTTAGGGTTCCATGCGGACAAAGTCGCGGGCGGCCTCTAGTTATTTAAACTTACATTATGAGTAACTAAATTACATGGAATTACTATTAAACAGCTCTAACTACCATGCATGCGATTCTGTAAATATAAATAATTAAGTAATATAAATAACTTGTTTCCAATCATTATGTTTACCAAAACAATATTTAAAATAAAAATATTTTTTATTACAGAATATTAAACCAATAACATTACAATTTACATGTAACAATTTGTCTGAAAAATGTAAATTAACTTATTGATGTTGTATTTGTATAATAAAATTTATAAGTACAACATAAAGTTTAACAATAAGAATAAATTATTAATACATACAGCAATAATTAGGTATCTCGCAATAAAACAATTGGATCTTTAAAACAATACTTACTCAGAACGTGAGTAAAACATTGTATCAAGCTCATAACATTGTTCATTCGACCACTGACTTCTATAACTTACTCTGGACATTATATTGGCGATGTTATGACCTCCTTTTGATTTTAAACGAGAGCGAATTTTAGAACGTTTATATACATCATAGTTATTCCAATAATTAATGTTACAATAATTAAGTAGGGTACAATTAGTTACAAGTTGTTCTTTTTTTACAACTTACTAACAAAGTTACAACCTCAACGGCCTTTTGCATCAAAAGTTATTCGTAACCAAAAGACAAGAATTGTTATTTTGGGCATCATTGAAGCCCTCAATGGTGAATAATTTTCCCAGTTTTTTTCACATTTTCCATTATTTCTTCGCTCCTAATAGTTGCAGCGTAATGTAATATAGCCTAAAGCCTTCCTCGAGAATATTCAACACAAAAAGAATTTTTCAATTCGAACTAGAAGTTCCTGAGATTTGAGCGTTCAAACAAACAAACAAACAAACTCTTCAGCTTTATAATATTAGTATAGATTACAGTGTGCATACAACTCCGCTTGCATGTAACGATCAATCTTATAATTCTTTTATCAGCTTCACAAGCTTTATTTTATAGGTATTATAAAAAGTAAGAAATAAATTTATTTAATCCAGTGTACTTTTATTAATAACATCAGTGTTTCCGGCGGCCATTATCAAAATTGGTCACAATACGGCCATGATGAAAATGCCTCTTGTAAATTTCTGCAATAAAATGAGAGATTTATCGATGTTTTGACCTAAGTGTACAACATAATATTTGATGGCGTTGCTTGGCGTTTGGAAAATGTTACTTTAATGTTGGGTAATATAATGTACTAGTGTATGCCACCGACTTCGCCTGCGTTAAACAAAAATCCCGTTTATTTCTGTTCAATCGGGTATTTCGGATTTTCTTACATGTCAAAGTAATAGCTAAAATAAAAACATAGAATAGCAATTAATTTCCCGTGTGGTTCCCGAAACCAATACAAAAAGAATAGGACCACTCCATCTCTTTCCAATGGATGTCGTAAAAGGCGACTAAGGGATAGACTTACAAACTTGGGATTCTTTTTTAGGCGATGGGCTAGCAACCTGACACTATTTGAATCTCAATTCTATCATTAAGCCAAATAGCTGAACGTGGTCATTCAGTCTGTTCAAGACTGTTGGCTCTGTCTACCCCGCAAGGGATGTAGACATTTACAATAATTTGTTTACAATTTGAGTTTACATACAAAAGATTTTACATTATCCCATCACTATAATCAGCAATACGCTTCGTCAATTGATTACAGAAGAACATTTAGAGTTTTAAATTTAAAGGACAATCCATACAGTGCTTTCATATCGCCAAAATATGAATTAATATACCGTTTATTAATTCATATTTTGGCTTGGCTTTAATTGATTTAAAAGCCAGTACAGGTACTAGAACTAACCAAGATCGCCAGTCCACCAGTTCCGTTTTTCCTAACCCGCAAGAATTCCTTACCATCTCTTGCGCGTGAGTGTGAACCAAATTACCCATAGACAATCGGCCAGTGGTCACTCGACAGCAAGCGCCCGCGTGCGTCCCCCGCGTCACAATCGCGGTTGAAAATCGAACGCGATCGATTCGAAATACGATGCGGACATCCCTAGTGCTGTGATATTTGTGTTCTTAATTCGAATTATTTTTTTGGCAAAATGTTTTGGCTTTTGGTGAGTTTATTTTTTTTTTATTTGTAACAATATCAAAAGAATGGCCAGCGAGCAAGAATCAAAAAAAAAAATAAACTCTTTCGCGGGAAATGTCATAAGTGAACTAGCTTATCGATGAGTTAAATGTTAATTATTTTTATGTTATTACGGTCCCTCGTTTTTTTTTCCATATTGAATTCTCAAACCCAAAAAGGAATATTTTTAATAGTATGAAATTTCGCTAAGGTTTATTATATTTCAAAAATCTATCTACTCGGCTAAATATTTCATATTTATGTATTTATTTATTTCATAATAATGTGTTTCTTTTACCTTGACACCAAGGATTTATAATCTGACAAAATTCTTATTTAAAAGACATAAACGCGCCGTTAGTTTTTAAACATCTCATATTATTTTTTTATGAACTTTTTACTATATATTTTATTCATTATATTTAGTATAATATAATTATATCTTATCTGATAATAAGAAACACCCATCCCTAGTTAATATTATACTTAATCTATATAAGGAAAAGGAGACTGAATTATATTTTTTTCAAAAAACGAAGCTGTGAATTTTTGAACATACTCGTATCTCTTTTTAGAATATGTTGTTCACTTACGAAATTACTTAATAAACTTCTTACGTATTAATCGATTAATATTGAATGAGGTATTGCGGTCGAGCTCAATCGATTAATTTTCCTATCAGTTTATCTGTATATACATACATAATTATATTACTACCAGTTTTTATGCTAATACGTCAATAATATAACATAGAAAGTCTTCTTTAATGGTAAGCAAACATACACATATAATCACGTCTATATCCCTTGCGGGGTAGACAGAGCCAACAGTCTTGAAAAGACTGAATGGCCACGTTCAGCTATTTGGCTTAATGATAGAATTAACATACAACATAAGTATGTACCTATAACAATAGTTCCGGTGTACATACAAGAAAATCATTGGAATGCGCACGCGTCACTATCACTGAGACAGCCTTGCCGACATACCTTACAGCTTTCTGCGAGTACTTAATTACCTTTATTACTGCCTACCACTCACCTCAGAAATAATTTCAGATATTGAAGCAACGTTCATTCATAATTTTAAGAGGTTTTAATGGTTATAAATTGTGCATTATTTAATGGATTAAAATTATTTATTACAAGACTTGAATTTGAGATTTTAGATATGTTAATCCATTGCCTAAAATAATCGGATTAAACTGTATTTTTTTTAATGCAAGGGATAGATATGAATGTATTATTTTAGTGAATAATGAGATAGTTTCTTAATTTGATCGTTTTTCACACAAAAATCATCACGTCTTTATCTCTTTTGGGGCAGACAGAGACAGCAGGCTTAAAAAGGCCCAATTCATGACCTAACGTCATACCGCTCCAATATTCATCTCTCCTCTCATGGGTCTACTGGAAGAGATTTCTATTGAAATAAGAAGCACCTTTGTACTAGAATTACTGTATTAAAAACTGTATCTGTTTATAATTTTGTGTTCATAAATAATTGAGATAAAAACAGTGACAGGGAGTACCGAGTTTGTTAGCCTTTCCTTGATTGACTTTTACAATCTGCAAGAGGACAGGACACACACACTTTATTTTCTTAACTAGCAATTAGTAGTTATGGTCACGTCTATATCCCTTGCGGGGTAGACAGAACCAACAGTCTTGAAAATACTGAATGGCCACGTTCAGCTATTTGGCTTAATAATAGAATTGAGATTCAAATAGTGACAGGTTGCTAGCCTATCGCCTAAAAAAGAATCCCAAGTTTGTAAGCCTAGCCCTTACTTAATCAATTAGTAGTACTTTCATTTAATTTCTCGATACAACTTTTTAACGTAATCGGAAATGAACCCGCGTACCTTGGCCGCGATATGCGAGTGATCCGCGACCTCTGAGAATTTCCTCACGTGGTTTTACGTAACATTTGGAGCACTCGTGTGGACCCTCCGGCGGTTCACGTAGGCAGTATGTTAAGATTGTTTTTTTATTATATTAGATAAAATTGTCTGGAATATTGCACACTTTTGTTTGTTTGTAATATCTAAAGTACACACGAAAGAACACAAAAATACAGTAAATATGTAATACAAAATAAACAAATGCGTACTTATCCCATTAAGGGATCTCTTACAGTCAATAATTTAATTAATTAATATTATTCTTAGTTATTTAATGGTTGATATTCCAACGACATTGGGATTAATGCTCGAGTGAAATTTTGCTGTAGAAAATTAAATAAATTTTAATATATTACCTGAAATTAATTTTTTAATCTAATACCTATGTTGAAGTGAAGCAAAGATGGAATTTTGATGAAAACTGTTTTTTTAATATACATGTATTTAAAAAAAAACTAAAACCATAATTTTTATTTTCCATTTACCTCGATTTGTGAGTAGTTTGAAAGTTTCAGTATATCTGAAAATTTTACATCAAGTCCCTGTAAATTAGGGATTAGCGATTGAAAAATGTAATATAACATATAATCACGTCTTTATACCCTACGGGGTAGATAGAATCAACAGTCATCAAACGACTGAAAGGCCACGTTCAGCTGTTTGACTTAATGAAAGAACTGAGCTTAGAGATTTAAAAAAATAGAATGAAATGAACCGCAGACATGCAAACAACGAGTAAAATACAGAACCTCCTTTCTCGAAGTAGGTTAAAATTTGTCAAAATGTTTGTTCTAATAAAACAATAACCCATTCCATCTCACAGTTAATAACAACTGCACGAGAACCAACAGTTAAGATGACCCGCGATAGCAAACAATGTGCTATTCAAGTTCAAACAATGCGGTCAGATTTTAGATTACCTTACGTGTGGATTATTTGGTAATACATACATACATACACAAATATAGATATTTCAAATACATTAATATATAAAACCACGCCTCTTTCCCGGAGGGGTAGGCAGAGACTACCTCTTTCCACTTGCCACGATCTCTGCATACTTCCTTCGCTTCATCCACATTCATAACTCTCTTCAAATAATTCAATTTAATTTCATATAATATAAATATATATATATGAAATTAAATAGAATAAACCATTTGTGTCTTCAAAACAAGTAAAACATTGGCCAACAAAGTAGTTTGAATTGTATCAAATTGCAAACAAGCTAAAAAGCTAAAGAAAGACTCAAAACATATGTGACAAAATAAATCGAAGGATAAAAAAAAATTCAATAAAAAAAATACATACATACACACATATAATTACGTCTACATCCCTTGAAGTATTAGACTTGGTCCAACTTAAAAACTGGTTATACAAATATACCTCACTCCACTACTCTAAGAGGAATACATGGGTCAGCTATTTCAAGGAACTTTTACCGCGAACGAAGATGCGGGCAGTAGCTAGTTTATAATACCTATTGACTTATATTATATATTATTTAGACTGTTGGCTCTGTGTACCCCACAAAGGATATAGACGTGACCATATGTATGTATGTTAAGAATTCCGTTTATATATGTTCATGGTGAGCAAATGTCTTGAGTGAGTGAAAACATTATTAGCATAAACACAAACATAGTTACCTCATTGTAACACGTTTAATATTAAATCGGTTTCGTAAAAAACCTGTTATTACGATACCGTGCCTAATTGTCGGAACCAATGCGGATCGCCTTACAATTTACGTATAATGTTACTTTGTTTCTATATTATTAAGTGTGTGAGTTTGAGCCGTATGAGCAGTCCAGTCATACCAAACCATAGTCACGTCTATATCCCTTGCGGGGTAAACAGAGAAAACAGTCTTGAAAAGACTGAAAGGCCACGTTCAGCTGATAAAATTGAGATTCAAATAGTGAGAGGTTACTAGCCCATCGCCTAAAAGAAGAATCCCAAGTTTATAATCCCTTAGTCGCCTTTTACGATACCCATGGGAAAGAGATGGAGTGGTCGTATTTTTTGCTGTTTGTGCCGGGAACCACACGGCACTAAATGTATAAATACAATGAAAAAAAATATTAAAGAAATGATGAAGTGCGTTCATCATAAGACAAAAAATTAGTAAGTTATTATATACTAGAGGCCACCCGCGACTACGTCCGCATGGAAACCCGATCAATCCCGCGGGAACTCTGGGATAAAAAGTACCCTATGTGTTATTCTGGGTCTTCAGCTACCCACATACCAAATTTCATCGTAATCGGTTTAGTAGTTTTTGCGTGAAAGAGTAACAAACATCCATACTGACATCCTGTCATACAAACTTTCGCATTTATAATATTACATACATACATACATACGTTTGGTCACATCTAAATCCCTTGCGGGGTACACAGAACCACCAATCTTGAAAAAGAAAATGAATGGCCACGTTCAGCTATTTGGCTTAATGATAGAATTGAGATTCAAATAGTGACAGGTTGCTAGCCCATAGCCTAAAAAAGAATCCCAAGTGTGTAAGCCTATCCCTTAATCGCCTTTATAATATTAGTAGGATTAATTTGTCTCATTTACATTACAGGTAGCCCTATCCTGCACGATAGTTTCAGCTGAATACAGCAATTACTTCTCTAAACCCCAGTCGGCTGCTTCCGAAGCGCAAATCCGCTTCGCCATTGAAAACAATTACGACAACACAGGACCTGGTGCAAAACAAAGAGAAACAGCCTACAATACATACAAACATCTGGACGATGCTTTGATTAGCTACCTAGATGATCCTGACACGAAACTGCCAGAAATCGAAAAAGATAAAGCCGTAGTCAAACTGCTCAAAACTAATAAGTATTATTCCAAAGTTGCTCAATCGTATTTGCCAAAGTCTGAGTTTGGACTGAAGCCTTTAGATTCTGTTTTGAAGAAAGGCTACTGGAACTTTAAAGAAGGGTTGGCAGATGAGAAATTGCGATCACAGAGTATACCGTTCTTGAAGAGCCCGCTCAATCTGAGTTTCTACTCCAAAGGAAGTCAGCCGGTGTCTCCTGCACTGTATTCACTAGTGTATGATGTCAATGTAAGTATTCTATTCATTCTTTATTTTTATTTTTTTTCGTTTTGTCAAGTTCGATATTGATTTTGACCAGTACGTTCTTATGTTCACTGTCTTAGGTCGCATTGTGTATCTGTGTATTCTTAAAATTGTGTTCAAATAACGAATTAAGATATATTTTTTTAGCTTGTAAAGGAAATAGTTTCCAATTTGACGCAATAAGGCCGCATTTTAGGCTACTAACTTTAGGAT
Organism: Amyelois transitella; assembly: GCF_032362555.1. Taxonomy (NCBI): domain Eukaryota; kingdom Metazoa; phylum Arthropoda; class Insecta; order Lepidoptera; family Pyralidae; genus Amyelois; species Amyelois transitella. The sequence goes on along the minus strand of NC_083513.1, from coordinate 11,241,170 downwards.
TTACGAATTTTGTAAAGGAAAATTTTACTTGTCATACATTCCTAAACGAGCAACGACTAATGTTCAATGCATTAGATAATTATTTGCATCATCTTATCGAATACTTTAAGGAAAATGAAATAAGATACAACAAACATATTTCAGAAGCCTACTAGCGTGGGAAATGACAACATATGTATCATGTATACACTATTTATAAATGGCTTCCCAAATCCGACTCTCTCCGAGACTCTGACATAACCGTGGATGTGAAGTAGGCTACAAGGTCAGTGGCGTAACACAACCTGTTTAATTAAAACGAGACAAGATGAATAAAAAAATGCCGCGTGTTACAATATAACCACAATTGTTTTTAAGAAGTGTTTAACCTAAGTTAAGTACCTGAGTACTTAAATTCTTCTTTTACGCGATGGGCTAGCAACCTGTCACTATTTAAATTTCAAAATTTTCTGAATTCTATAATTAAGCCTAACAGCTGAGCGTAGCCTTTCAGTCTTTCAAAACTGCTGGCCCTGTCTACTCCGCAAGGGATTAAGACGTGACTATATGAATGAATGAATGAACTTTTTTTCTACACATTACATATGTACATTCAGTCAGGATAAACGCCATAATATACTGACTATACCCGATAAGTCCCGTCCGGTTTTCCGAAGACCGTCCCGGTAGACGAAGGTCTTTTCACACGTAAATGAAAAGATTTCTATTCAATTCAATAGTGAAGTAAATTTGCAACTAGTTATCAAAGGAACAAATCAAGCGCCGTTACAAATAAGCGGCTAAAAATATTGCTAAAGATTGACACAATAAAAAAACTGAACACACAATTGAAATACTCAGTAGAAAGTCGGTTCGAAATATCTAACTAATCGTGCTTAGAAACGAAATGTACTGATGTCTGATTGCTTACAACTTCCGTAATGCGTATATTGATTAAAAGATTAGACGTACAAGTAGAATCGATAGGATATGAACCCGGAATATTAGTCGTAGGGTTTGACCATTTGTCCATTAGATAAGAAATAGTCCTTGAACTATGCGTAACGCTTTTAACATTGTCTCATAATATCACCAGGAAGCAATATCAATTAAAAAAATATGTACAGGCGATTTGAAAAGTAATAAGTAAGAAAGGCATACAAACTATTTAAACTATAATAGTTTAAATATAATAAACTAGCTGTGCCCGCGACTTCGTCCGCGTGGAATGGTTATTTTGGACATCATTGAAGCCCTCAAGGATGAATCATTTTCCCCGTTTTTCTTTTACACTTTCCATTATTTCTTCGCTCCTAAAAGTTGCAACGTGATGTTATATAGCCTAAAGCCTTCCTCAATTAATGGTCTTTTCAACACAAAAATAATTTTTCAATTCGAACCTGCTGTTCCTGAGATTAGCGTGTTCAAACAAAAAACAAACAAACAAACTCTTCAGCTTTATAATATTAGTATAGATAACTTATTATAACAGTCGCCACAAAAATTGGCTTAAACAAAAGAAACTGGACAATAGATATATCTTTGATCGTGCATTGACATAATAAATAAATAGAAATAAAATTAAAATCATTATGTTTCACTCACACCTGACATAAATCACAAACCAACTCAAGGGTTCAGACTTCAATGGTCTTCACTGTAATGTACTGTTCAAAATCGTGATCTGCTCAAGGCATAGAGAAAGCTCTGATAATCTCTCGGCAAGACATGACTTTTAATAATCGGTGTCATGACTCACGGTTTAAGTAAGGTAAAAATGGAGCAAAAGATAAAAAATCTTATAACTACTATCTTACCTCATGTGCCGTGTGGTTCCATCTCTTTCCCGTGGATGTCTTAAAAGGCGACTAAGGCACAGGCTTACAAACTTGGGATTCTTTTTTAGGCGATGGGCTAGCAACCTGTCACTATTTGAATCTCAATTCTATCATTAAGCCAAATAGCTCAATGTGGCCTAACAGTCTTTTCAAAACTGTTGGCTCTGTGCACCCCGCAAGTGATATAGACGTGACTATATGTATGTATGTAAAGAATTGTGTTAAAAAAATAATATGTGGATGGTTCACTTATAATAAAACAGACGGTTATCAGCAAAGTGCTTCGTCAAAAGAATCTGAAACTCCTCTCGGTAAAATTGCAATGAACAAATAAACAAAGATAATGTTTAATTTTCACAAAACACTTTTCTACGCGAGTATACATATCGGACGCATTCCATCGATCGTTTTGAACGTGTTCCCCGGCGCGTGACCGCGACAGGCTGCGCATTGAACTGTGACAATTTGCCAATTTCTACCAAATAGGTACCTATGTACCTATACTTCCCGGATTTGTGCCGTTTTTGTGCAAATGTTCAATAGAACTACAGTATTGTGGATTTGGTTAGGAACATACTTTTGATGTTGCACAATTATTTAGTTCCCTTTTTTTTAATAGATTTAATTTTTCCATTCCGCATGATGATGCCAATTAAAGATATTTTTAGTGTCTTGTACATATATACATATAGTCACATCTCTATCCGTTACGGGATAAACAGAGCCAACAGTCTTGTAGAGACTGTACGGCGTCGTTCTGGTGTATGGCTTGCCAAGCCTAAATTTCCTTTAAACTGACTTTCAATTTCAGTATTTAGTTCAGTTCTTTGTAATGAGCAGAAAAATACATACATATACATATAGCCACGTCTATACCCCTTGCGGGGTAGACAGACCCAACAGTCCTGAAGAGACTGTCAGGCCACGTTACGATGTTAGGCTTTATTAGTTTATTATAGAATTGAGATTCAAATAGTGACAGATTGCTAGCCCATCGCCTAAAATAAGAATCCCCAGTATATAAACATATCCCTTAGTCGCCTCTTATGACATCCTCGGGAAATAAGCCGGGAACCACACGGCACCAATATAAAAAAAATCTGAAAAATCCTTACACAATTTGACATTTTTCTTGTAAATGTTCATCATCGATGCGCAGGCACTGGCCAAAAAAACATTTAAATTTCAAACATAACACTCTTTTTACTTAACGTATGAACTCGTGAACACAAGCTAGTAATAATTGTGTACTTACTAGTAGTAACTCGTGAATACAAGCTAGTAATATTGTGTACTTACTAGTAGTAAAACATTAATTTGCATAACAAATTGCATTCGATGAACGCTGCGTTTGAAACAGGAAGGTAACTCGTCAGCGTGCATTTAAATCATATCCTACGCTGCAACAGCCGCGATTTCTCTTGACTAGCAACCCGCCCTGGCATCGCACGATATGTTGTTACAAAAACGACTCCCATCTGACCTCCGCAACCTTTGCGGGTAAACCTTACCCGTATTAGATCCATATTGACACATCCGTGTGGTTCCCGGCACCAATATAAAAAAGAATAGGACCACTCCATCTCTTTCCCATGGATCTCGTAAAAAGCGACTAAGGGATAGGCTTATAAACTTGGGACTCTTCTTATGGGCGACGGGCTAGCAACCTATCAATATACAGGGTGACTTTTAATTCAACTGCATAAATTTAACTGTTAAGTGTACTCATCTAAAGGATATTTCAAAAACGTTAAAAGAAAAATATCGGTTCATATTTCAGAAAGTACGAAAAAAATAAAAGTATCAAAATCCACGATCCTAAATACGTCATAACACCCCGGCCGGCGGAAAAGATTCAGAGGTCAACGCCACAATTCATTCAGCTGAGCGATCTCGACAACTCTGTACTTTACTTGATCTTGTTACTAGAAAAATAATTTATTTTTCAGACATTTATGTACATGTTTAGTTTTAAATTCTTTTTGTAGTATGGGTCTGTATTAAAGCGTGTGACGTAGTTTTTGAGGGTTTTTTTAAATGTAAAATGATGACGTTTAATTTTTTTTAAAATAGGCTCAAACGGCTCTGAAGCATGGGTATAGTCTATGTTTAAAAGGATGCAGTTGTTATAAATGTCACCCTATATGAATCTCAATTCTATCAGTAAGCTAATTAGTTGAACGTGACCTTTCAGTCTTTCAAGACTGTTGGCTCTGTCTACCCCGCAAGGGATATAGACGTGACTATATGTATGTATGTTTACACATCCAGTTGCCTGAATGTGCAGGTTTCCTCACGATGTTTTCTTGACTCCTAAACAGCAGCTTACTATTTTATCAAACCTCGATTGTAGTCTTAAAGAAATCCTGAGTCCATTTTGAAATAAAAATGCAAGGATTCGATTTCCTGGGTGTCAACACAAAATAACATTTAAAAAAGAATAGGACCACTCCATCTCTGTCCTATGGATGTCGTAAAAGGCGAATAAGGGAACTAAGGGTTTACAAACTTGGGACTATTTTTTAGGCGATGGGCCAGCAACCTGTCACTAATTGAATCTCAATTCTATCATTAAACCAAATAGCTGAGCGTGGCCTATCAGTCTTTTCAAGACTGCTGGCTCTGTCTACCCCACAAGGGATATAGACGTGACCATACGTATGTAAGTAACATTTTTACGATCTGAGTATCACAGTTTGGGAGAAAGTGCAATATGTATAGCAGAGGCCGAGTGAAAGCCGACAGACCACTGGCCTATTGATTCCATCAGTCGATTCATGTCGCTCCAATTTTTTATTTTATTTTATTTTATTTTATTTTATGTTATATATTTGGATGACCAACAGCAAGTTTTACAATCATTATATTTTTAAATATACATACATTTAAGAGCCAATTTCAGGTCTTCACTAATAAAAACAGATTAAAAAATTTAAAGACCTTTATATCGATATTCATTAAAATATTGACTTATTCCACACTAGGTATATGGTGGTTCCCGGCACCAGTACAAAAATAATAAGACCACTCCATCTCTTTCCCATGGATGTAGTAAAATGCGACTAAGGGATACGCTTATAAGATCACGATCAGCCATATGGCTTGAGATATAGCTGAACGTGACCTCGATATATCAAATGGTAACAGGTTGCTGACCCATCACCCTAAATAAGAATCCAAAATTTATAAGCATATCCATTAGTTGCCTTTTATGACATCCATGGGAAAAAGATGGAGTTGAACTTTTTTTCTATTAGTGCCGGGAACTACACGGCACGACAAATAACTTAAGGTTAGACATATGTACATACAAAAGAGTGCCTTTCTAGGTCTGGAAGTGATATAGAACAATATTTATCAATCAGTTAAATGAGAAAACAGCAGGTGGTGGCTCTGTCCGACCGCAATGACGCTAAATGGTTAGTCACGAAACATTTGTCAACGATTGTCAATGCACATTCTAAACAAAAATAAGTACCCTTGGTACTCGGTATCTATAGAGTGACTGCACGAATACATGTCCGTTATAGAGTGCTCAAAACGCCGCTTGTAATACAATACAAATAATATCTGTTCAAATTATATAATAAAAATTAAAAAAAAAACAATCCTCACACTTTTTTATTTTTATCACGTCTCGTATTGAAGTCCATGACTATTAGAAGTACAACTAACAACTATATCAATAAACTCCCCATGACCTAACATTTTTTAGTTGTCGGCTACACGGGACATGCCCCAAATATCATATACGAGTACATTTTCTGGTCTATTTCACAGACACATCCACATTTTACAGAGTAAAAATGATTATAATTATAAAATAGTAATAATTCCAGAACCAACATCGTTTACATTCCATACCGCTATTGTACCTAAAATAGTTTGTAACAAAATCTGACCGATACGCGAAAACAGATTTAAAAAAAATCATACTTTTTCTGCTTTTTTTCTCATAATTATGAACTGGCCAGTCGTATACTTATCAACCCTCGGATCTGACAGTGTTCTTGTCACATTTTGTCCTGAATTAGGTAAAATTTTACTAATTAAGTTTTCGGTCAAGTCCATTCTAACCAAACGCGCGTTCTATTAGCGAAAGTTACTCTAAACCTTGCTGGAATTATGGCACGACCAAAATTGGTCGTGTTGACTGAACTAAAGAACCGATTATAATCTGTGTAAATATCGGTTTGATTTGAATATCGATATCTTTGTTTTTCGGTTGTGAAACTATTTGACATGACATTTGAACCTGATTTTGTATGTTGTACGAATGATATTTTGTCATAACATCGGTGGACAAGTTGAAGGTATTTGTGACTTGTAAGCGTACTCGTTTGAATGTACTACGGGTTTTGTTTATTTATTTATTTGCACACAATACAGTTTTACAATATAAAATGTCTTAATACATACAGCAAAGGTTCATGACTGGTTGAAAACCAACAAATTAGTGCGCACAGCTTTCTTAACATTAGTGACAAGTTAATTCAGTGCATTGTAAACAAGAGGAGATGACCTCTTTTGTAAATTGTATGATGCATGATGACAAATAGTTTTTGCAACCTTCAAGTTTACAAAAAAACTATTTTTGACATATAAGCAGACGACACGATACGCTACGCTATGTACTCCGCCGAGTTTGTATGAAGAGAGTTATGAATGTGGATGAAGCGAAGGAAGTATGCAGAGATCGTGGCAAGTGGAAAGAGGTAGTCTCTGCCTACCCCTCCGGGAGAGAGGTGTGATTTTATGTATGTATGTATGCAGACGAACCCTATTTATAAAGGAATTAGGTTGAAATTATTATTAGGTTTGAAGAAATAAGGTTTTATTTTTGATGCAGATCAACCAATGTATTTTTTCATCAGTTAGATACATTAATTTATTTTGGATGCTAACTGATGCTCATGACATTTTCAAACGACAATCATGTGGAACTTCACTCGAAGTTCTCCTGTTAAAAAAATGTACCTAAGTAGTAATTAATCATCATGTTTCCCTTGGATCCTGAACATTGACAGACCTCAGGCTTCTAGGTCCAGCAGATGCAATCAGATGCGACAAGGATGAAAAATTACTTCACCCATATTCTTATTTTTTACTCATTCTATGCGTTTTTCTGTAACGAACTAAAATTAAAGAATTTAGAAGGCTAATTATAAAATTAATTGGTCTTATTAATTTAAAATTCGAATATAATGTCGGCGCACGCAACGGAGGTGTGTCCGTTGCGCAAGATCACACGGTCATTGATCACAGTAAGAAACGTGAGTACGTTATATATTGCGTGGGGATCTTATTGTTATTTTGAATTCGGAACTTATTCTTAAATACTGGCCAGCTATTAAACGCGTTATTTAGCCAATATTAAACGCGTTATTTGTGAACGTGGTTGGTTCACATCGATATTATACAATGTAAATGTGTGTTTGTTTGTCTGCCTTTCACATAAAAACCACGGAATGACTCCATGAAATTATGCATATAGTGTGGTGTACAAAGAACGACTAAGGTATTTTTCAGTTAGTGTAGCTATTATCCTGCTTTAAAAAATAGGTTAACATAGTGATAAAAAAATTCTACGTGACATAGCTAAAAGACTTATAGAAATACCAGTCTAACCTAAGCTCACGGAACCAAAAATACCTTTTTATATCCGCATTATTGACGTTTAGACACACACACATTACGCATTAGGCATATAATATTTCGAATTAGAAATATTGGCTATTGCAGAGATCGTGGCAAGTGGAAAGAGGTAGTCTCTGCCTACCCCTCCGGGAAAGAGGCGTGATTTTATGTATGTATGTATATATGTATAATACTATAGTGATAGGCTTGGCTTGGGATTCTTCATTTAGACGACGGGCTAGCAACCTGTCACTATTTGAATCTCAATTCTCTCATTAAGTGCCAAACAGCGTGGCCTATCTTTAAGTATTTAAGAATTGGATATGTCTACCCCGCAGAGATATAGACGTGATTATTTGTACCTATGTATGTATGTTATAATACTAATACCTAGCCTATCAGTCTTTCAAGTCTGTTGAGCTCTGTCTACCCCACTAGGGATAAAGACGTGAATGTCTGTATGTGTAATGCTAAATATTCTTCAGCCTCAGATCCCGTTTGAACGCTCAACTCTGTAGAGATCTCTGTCAGACCCAATGGTAGACTGGTAGATAATGCTTCTAGCATTAAGTCCGCTAATTGTGCTATACATTTGTATTTTGTGCAATGAAGTTTAAATCTATACTAATATTATAAAGCTGAAGAGTTTGTTTGAACGCGCTAATCTCAGGAACAGCTGGTTCGAATTGAAAAATTCTTTTTGCGTTAAAGAGACCATTTATCGAGGAAGGCTGTGGGCTATGTAACATCACGCTGCAACTATAAGGAGCTAGGAAATAATGGAAAATGTGTATTCATCCTTGAGGACTTTAATGATGCCCAAAATAAACAGTCCACGCGGACAAAGTCGCTGGTACAGATAGTAAATAAATAAACCCCGAGATGCGCCTATCACATTACATCATGGATTGGATAAGTCTGATTTTTACACGAAGCGACCCTCGTCTGCCCTCCAGAACTCTTGCAGGGAAACCTTACCCATACCGAGCCATGTTCACACATACAGTTGCCTGTATGTCCAAGACTCTCTCATTCTCTCAAGACTCAAGTGCTCAACACTTACTATGCTTTTTCAACACCGTTAGAGCATATAAAGTACCTACCTACAAACTTTTAAATCAAAATTTTGGTAGTAAAATACTCTTTACTTCCTTCTTAGATCCTGATAAGTTCCTTTTCCACAACTGTGTGACTCTTTAACATCATCCTTAAAATAGCATCGCTGTCGCACATAGCGTAGCGTGTCGTGTCGTGCGCACCCTATCGTTATCAAGCCACGTACACACGCATACCGTCCTTGCTGTGATCTTGTTCCTCGCATCGCCAAAACAATTGCTGAATGCGTGCGCGACACACTATCTAAATTAAAGGCCACTTAATGGGTCGGTGAATTTTTTGCAAATTTTTTTTAATTGCAAATACGATTTTGTAATTGGGTAGGTATTTATTTCAGTTTTAGCAATTCGTAATTAAGAATTTTTTGTCCTTGTTTTTTTTTCGCAAAAACTAACTAGTTAAATGTCGACTATATATATGTCGGTAGTTGACATTTTACAAGTTGGTTTAGATTCGTGCCGTGTGAATTACATTATGAAGAAAATGGAAGATTATGAAGAAAACAGAAGTTCGTTTTTGAAGTGAAGATTAATGAAACGAATGTTATTTTGTTGTTGTTATGAACTACAAAATAACATTCGTTTCATCAATTAACGCTATATCATCCGCGTGAACCATTGCGCTATGCAAAAAGAAATAACCCCTTTTAAAATTTGAAACTAGACTGATTTATGGAAGAAAGGAGTACTAGCAAATCGGTTGCCGTAATGAGAATTAGCCATAATGCGCCTAAACGATATATTTTGGGGAAACTAATTTCTATTGAAGAAAATGCTGCAGTGCAGTTTGTTACTGCTTCTTCAGCACTGACGCTTTGGAAGCGGCAGTAAACTTAGTTAAGAAACTTAGTTGTGAAACCAAAAGATATTATGACAAAGTGATATTGAAATGTCCTATAATAATGAATAAAAGTTTGGAATTTGAATTTGAACTTACATTTTCCAGGGCAAATCTACCTCGTTGCCTGCTGGACCAACAGGTCAAGGCGACTTCGTGAGAGGCTACTACTCCCTGAAAGACGGCGGCGGCAAGACCAGAATCATCGAGTACTCCGTCAACCATGATGGAGGATATTCTGCTTCGGAGAGGAGCGACGTGTTGTAAAGAATAAGATTAAGAATCTGCACTTTAGACTTTGCTAGGAGAATGATTCTGTATTTATAGCGTTTAAAAGACTACCCCAGTGTGGATGTGGATGATGAATAAATCAACGACTCAGTTCGTGTAAAATATAAAATGTCAGTATAATCACCATAGACTCTACAACCCTTTAATTATGGAATCAGCCTTTTAGTGATAGTAAAGGTGCACCTATCTATGAAAATAAATAGGACTGCCATATTCTGGAAACTATGGACTCCTTTGGGAATGGAAATTTTGAATTTAAATTTGAATTTTGAATTTAAATTGGAACAGAACACAGTGGAACTGAGCAACGTTTTTGAGAAATATAAAAATATTTAAAATCGAATAGACAATCAATAAGAAAAATTAATATAGGTACCAGTACTATAGAGAAGATGATTTTAGAGTAAAATATTTGTAAATACCTTTTTTTAAAATCCTATAGGTACTTAATAGTATGACATCCACCAATATTTTAATAAAGTAATTGTAAGAAACAGTCATTGCCTCTCTAATTAATTAAAATAATTACCTTATATCATCATGTAAGTTATGAGAATAAGAACATACGCATTAGCATTATTTAATTAGATTTTTCTATGTTTTGATATCGAAAGAAAATACTACATATATTATTAAGACATTTTTTTGTATATTTTTATGATGTAAGTACTTGTATCCTACGCCCTATCCTATCCTATAATTTCATTCAAATATTTTAAAGCTTGTTTGCAAATATTTCTTAGTGCACTTTTGACGAAACATGTTATGGATATTTATTTGTGTATTAATATATTTATTTGTCTGTCAGTTTTGGACGAAGCATTTCAATGTCTCTTTTTTGAAACATATGTACTTACTTACTCATACTTAAATAAACCATTAAAATAAATAGTTCGAAGTATAATTATTCTTTTCTCATTAAGCTTATAATTTACGCCGAGAATTCCGGCAAAGGCCCTTCAATCCCTTTTCTTGTTTAAGTATATCGTAAAAGACGACAAAATAAATTGCTACTTACTACATTATTAAAATATAGACATACATTACACATACATACATACACTACATACATTAGATAAATAAATTGATATACAATAAGGCCGAGAATTGCATGGTAAGTAACGATGTTAATAAAATTAAAGAAATTTATATGTTTGTTTATTATTTTATTTTTGTTTATCATAGGTACGTTTTCTTTAAGTGTTCCCAATTTCCGTAACTTTCCTCACAAAGTAAATAATTAATAAAATATATAATATAATGTATGTATTAAATAAATTTTCATTCATGCGAAAATATAAAAATGTACGTGATTAAATAAGATGGTAATAAAATTTTGGTGCCAATTGCCGATAAAAAAAATAATAATTTGATTTAAAAAATTGGCAACCTTTTTTTAGATAATGCAATGGCAAACCCTACATATCTTAACCTAAAGTCCATCCAGATTAACGTGGGCTACAAGTCTTGTGACAATTGGTTCTGCCTACCCCGCAAAAGGATAAAACCTGATATGTTTTATCGTACTAGTTTTGCAGGCTTGTCACAACTTTTCGATTTGGTCATTTTCATTTTTGAATTGTAATGTATCATACATACATATATACATCACGCCCCGCCCATATCCCTTGCGGGGTAGACAGAAACTTTCAGTCTTGAAAAGACTGAAAGGCAACGTTCAGCTGTATGGCTAAATTATAATTGGGATTTAAATAGTAACAGGTTGCTAGCTCACAAGAAGAATACCAAGTTTATTAGCCTTTCCCTAAGTCGCCTTTTACGACATTCATGGGCAAGAGATGGAGTGGTCCTATTCTTTTTTGTATTAGTGCCGAGAACCACACGGCATATATGTATGTATGTATCTCAGAGAAAGTTGATTGGGATCTAGAATCTTGAGTTTGCAATAAAACGCCTTTTTTACATTATAAGGCAAATATGCGCTCGCGATGATTTTCTATCGCAGGCGCTTTGGTTTATAAAATAAATTATATATTTTTTATTTATAGATTTAGATATAGATTCTTCTTTCAGGCGATGAGCTAACAACCTGTCACTATTTGAATCTCAATTCTATCATTAAGCCAAACAGCTGAATGTCGCCTATCAGTCTTTTCAAGACTTTTCGCTCTGTCTACCTCGCAGGGGACATAGACGACATTATAAGAATATATTATTTTAACAAAAATAACTCATAACCTACCTATTAAAGTTGCCTCATACTCATACAGCTAAAAAAACTAAAAAAATCCCGATTGAGATAAGTCCGTCATTGTACATATTCTTCTATATCCAATGACTGTTCTATTTTTGTTATATTTATTTTTATGTGCAATAAAGAGTTTACAAACAAACAAAAACTACAAAAGTTCGAGCAGTCCCACAAAAAAACGTCATTTAGCGCGACATTCAAAAACAGGCTTGCAGCTTATTGTGCTTCTGTTACAAACAGGATTAAGCTTAAGAGCTTTGTTATTGTAAACCTACCTCGGCTACTACGGTCATTGATACCCGGTTTGAAGGTGGTTCCCGGCACCAATACAAAAAATAATATGACCACTCCATCTCTTTCCCATGGTTGTCGTAAAAGGCGACTAAAGGATAGGCTTACAAACTTGGGATTCTTTGTTAGGCGATGGGCGAGCAACCTATCACTAATTGAATCTCAATTCTATCATTAAGCCAAATAGCTGAACTCGGCCATTCAGTCTTTTCAAGACTGTTGGCTCTGTCTACCCCGCAAGGGATATAGACGTGACCATATGTATGTATGTATGTAAGAAATTTAGTTTAGTATCTAATTAGCTATTTCTTAACATAACCTTGAAACTCAATAATGCCTGAAAGTCTATATCTTGTACCAAATCAATGAACGCAAAATCATGGCGATTTAATCTTGTGGAGTTAGTCCACATAATCTTTTTATCTTTAAATCTAAGATATAAACGTCATGCTATCATAATATATTGGTAATTAATCAATGGGAAGATAACGCTATCTGTGTACGTGAAAACAGTGTGATTACAATTGGTAATATTTGTTCTACATACTAAATTCAGATGTTCTAAATGATTCAGTTACTAATTCAGGCAAGTCAATTGCATTAAGCAACTTTCTCATTGTTACTTAATTTGTCAATTAGTGCGAGTAATATTAGAAAAAATTTGTTCTACATATAAGTTATTTTTTACTCGTCTTACATTATATTGATAGATAGATAGTGGTTCTCGGCACCAATACAAAAAAGAATAGGACCACTCCATCTCTTTTCCATGGATGTCGTAAGAGGCGTCTATGGGATACATACATACATATCATGTAGGCAGAGACTACCTCTTTCCACTTGCCACGATCTCTGCATACTTCCTTCGCTTCATCCACATTCATAACTCTCTTCATGCAAGCTCGGCGGTTTCGGGTACTCTTGACCTGACTAAGGGATAGGCTTACAAACTTGGGATTCTTTTTTAGGCTATGAGTTAGCAATCTGTCACTATTTGAGTCTCAATTCTATCATAAAGGTAAATAGCTGAACGTGGCCATTTCAATCTTTTCAAGACTGTTGGCTCTGTCTTCCCCGCAAGGGATATAAACGTGACCATATCTATGTATGATACATGGATAAAAGCTTTATACACAATCACAATACATTTGTTGGACACATACAAAATTAACAGTTATAAACAATGTGAATGTGCAATGTGCATATATGTATGTACCACGAACAATGATGGACAGTGAAAAGGTCCTGACTCAGCATAATATCGAGTTGAGTATCTTAGTGTTATTGCTCTTCAAAATTCAATTCGCTCAGTCATTCAGTTATAATCTCAGGTTAAATATGACTAAATGCCGTGTGGTTCCCGGCACCAATACAAAAAAGAATAGCTCCATTCCATCTCTTTACCATGGATGCAGCAACTGTTGGCTCTGTCTACCCCGCAAGGGATATAGTCGTGACCATATAAATGTATGTATGTAAATGTGAAGACATAAATGTTTTAAATAAGTAATATTGATTGCTTTAAATAAATTTACAATTTCATACCAAAATTAATTTAACCTGTCACTATTTGAATCCCAAAGCTATACAGCTGAACGTAGCCTTTAAGTCTTTTCGGAACTGATGGCTCTGTCTACCCCATACGGGATAAAGACATGATTATTAATCTATACTAATATTATAAAGCTGAAGAGTTTGTTTGTTTAAAAGCGCTAATCTCAGAAACTACTGGTTCGAATTGAAAAATTCTTTTTGTGTTGAATAGACCATTTATCGAGGAAGGCTTTAGGTTATACATATAACATCACGCTGCAACTATAAGGAGCGAAGAAATAATGAAAAAAAAAAGAGGGAAATAATTAATTCTTGAGGGCTTCAATGACGCTCAAAGTAACTAATCCACGCGAACGAAGTAGCGTTCACAGCTAGTGTATGTATGTATAAATTTGTGAATTTTTGTGACTTCCCAATTCCTTTACCCATAATCCGTAGGGATGTAATAAAAAACATATTCCCTTGACATGAGACTTTGAGTCCAGACAGTATTGTGGCGATGTCACTCGCCGTGAGACCTGTCACAACAAAACACGACCTGTCACACGGCCAATGGTTCCCAATCTTTATTTATATTATTTAATTTTATTTATATATTTATGTGCCGTGTGGTTCCCGGCACCAATACAAAAAAGAATAGGACCACTCCATTTCTTTCCCATGGATGTCGTAAAAGGCGACTAAGGGATAGGCTTACATACTTGTGGTTCTTTTTTTAGGCGATGGGCTAGCAACCTGTCACTATTTGGATCTCAATTCCATCATTAAGCCGAGCAGCTGAATGTGGCCATTCAGTGTTTTCGGGACTATTGGCTCTGTCTATCCCGTAAAGGATATAGACGTGACTATATGTATGTATATATGTATTTATATATTTATGTACATCATGCCGTGTGGTTCCCGGCACCAATACCAAAATGAATAGGACAACTCCATCTTGTGCCGGGAACCACACGGCGATATAATAAGTTACAATACGTTTTTTTATATACATAAAAACAAGCTTCTTACGTGGAACTCACTTGTCACGATCCGTTCATGTAGGTACATACATACATACATATGGTCACGTCTATATCCCTTGCGGGGTAGACAGAGCCAACAGTTTTGAAAAGACTGAATGGCCACGTTCAACTATTTAGCTTAGTGATTGAATTGAGATTCAAATAGTGACAGGTTGCTAGCCCATCGCCTAAAAGAAGAAACCCAAGTTTTTAAGCCTATCCCTTAGTCGCCTTTAACGACATCCATGGGAAACAGATGGAGTGGTCGTATTCTTTTTTGTATTGGTGCCGGGAATCACACGGCACGGTACCTACCTACTCTATGTAAGCTCGGCAATTTAATGTAAGTACTCTTGAATAGAGGGTATTATTATTATTAAATACAAATATTAATTCTTCTTCTTCTTGGCGTATGTCCCGGTTGTATCCTCGCCGCTCTGGAGAGGAGCCCGGGATTCGCCCTTGACCATGGATCATGTGATGGGTGAGTCAGGTTTTTACACGAAGCGGCCTCCTCTTTACTCCTGTCTGACCTCCGCAACCTTTACAGGGGAACCTATTTCATATTGGTTCATGGTTTCACATTCAGTTACCTGAATGTGCAGGTTTTCCCTCACCTTAACTACATACAAATATTAATTACTAGAGGCCGCCCGCGACTTCGTCCGCATGGAAACCCTATCAATCTCGCGAGAACTCCGGGATAAAAAGTAGCCTATACGTAATTTTGGGTCTTTAGCTACCTACATACCAAATTACATCGTTATCGGTTTAGTAGTTTTTGCGTGAAAGAGTAACAAACATCCATACTGACATCCTAATACTCACAAACTTTCGCATTTAAATGTTAAGTAGGAGCAGGATCTACATATGTGTCCAGTTTGAGCACCACTGACGCTGATTGTGAATCGCTCAATGATTCGGAAGGATGCCAGTTTTTTGTCGGCGACAAGAAGTCAGCTCAGGTAACCAACACCAATCTGATTCTGTCCAATTCAAACAAACATTTAAGTACATTTGTAATGGTTTGGAAGAATAAAAACTAATGCGGCCAAGTTACAATGCCCATAATTCTTTTTTTTACGACACGACCACTATAATGTTCCGTGTTCCGGCACTGTGGAATAGGACCATTCCATGTCTTTCCCATGGATGTCGTAAAAGGCGACTAAGGGAATGGATAATTGGGATTCTTCATATAGGAGATGGGCTAGCAACCTGTCACTATTTGAATTTCAATTCCATATAGCTGAAATTAGCCTTTTATTCTTTTCATGACTGTTGGCTCTGTCTACCCTTCCAAGGATAAAGTCGTGACTAGTCTAAGGGTTAACTAAAAGGGCATTTCCCGAAATTCCCGCGATAATGGGACTAATTGAGCCGCGGGCGTCCTCTTGTGTATTTATAAATCAAAGAATCTTTTTATCATTCATTTCATTAATTCATCATTCATTTCATTCTATATCTCCTGCGAGATAGGCCACGTTCAGCTGTTAGAATTGAAATTCATATAGGGACAGGTTGCCAGCCCATCGCCTTAAAGAAGAATCCCAAGTTTGTAAGCCTATCCCTTAGTTACCTTTTACGACATCCATGGGGAAAAGATGGAGTGGTCCTATTCTTTTTTTATATTTAGTGCCGAGAATCACACGGCACTGATTATTTTCAAGTACCAGTTAATTATGGTGTTCTAGCTTGTTGAAACACTTGGACGTGTGAAGTCTGTCTGTCTGTCTGTCTGTCTGTCTGTCTGTAGCGATCCGAGCCAAGGTGTGGCGATGTCCCGATAAGGTCGCGAACTCAGGAAATTGCATCGGGCGCATACCAGCTTTTCAAACGAGGGTTAGTTTCAACTTCATTCTGCTTTATAAAAAAACTAGGTAATTTAGGCTTTAACGTCGAATTACTATATTTAGAAGTTAGTTAGTAAATGCTTTATTGTTCACTAAAAAAGTACATTACAAATATTAAACAGTAGTACAGGACAAACGCGAGTTTATCCCTAAGTGGGATCTCTTCCTGACAATAAGAGGATCGCATACAAAATTGAGGCAAGGATGAACAACGGTTAATTTACGACATTTATGTAAGTAGCTACTAACTAATGTTTGAATTTAATAACAACTCTATTACGGAACTAATTTTAGTGATGGCCTAAAGTTGCCTGGAAGGGATTGCATGCTAAATGCGATGCCTTTTATACTCATAAGTTTAGGCTAAGTTATTTCTGCTATATATGATGTGCAATAAAGGGTATTAAAAAGAACTGAGGGATCATAGTCATAAATAGATGTCTTCTTCGGAGCATACAAGGTTCAAGTTTCTATGCAGTAGAATTTGGTACTTAATTCAGTTAGGTAGTTGTGGGACTGACTGAATTAAGCGCCATAAATACGCCTTCTGCTGAACAGATTCCAAATTAATTTGTTGACTAGCTAACATATATAAGGTATACAGATGTGAAATTAAAAAATTTTGTATATTGAAATAGAAATTATAAATTTCAAAGAGCATATTATAAGAGAATGAATGAATGCAATGGATATCGCGCTCTTCTTACCCCGCAAGGTATATAGACGTGATTATATGTATGTAAAAACCTAACAAAACATTACAGTTATTCAAAAAATCAAACTAAGACCGCCCGCTGAGAGCGCGTGTCTGACAGAATTCAAATATTTGTTACTAAAACTGCAACTATTCTCTTGCTGATACGAAATGAATCTTAATAAAAACGTATAAGGTTCAAAATAGTATGTAAAGGGTGCACAACAGGAGACCAACGTGATTCCCGGTTGCACTTCCTTAGGGAATACAGGAATGCGTATTTACTGTCATTCATATCTTCACATTAATCTTGAGATCGATCAGCGAATATTTCTTCTGTGAGTAACAAATTTACAATGGGAATGTTGCCGTGATAAAAAGTATTTTGTAACATACATACATAGATACATACCATCACGCCTGTTTCCCGTTGGGGTAGGCAGAGACTATGGAATTCCACTTGCTACGATCCTTACAGACCTCTCCCGCTTCCTCTACACTCATTACTATTCACATACATACATTTATCAGGTAAACCTCTTAGGGGGTAGACAGAGCCAGCCCTCTCGAAAAGACTGAAACGTTACTTATTAATATACTTAATATTCGTAATGAAATCATTAATTTCAAACTAATTCACATTTTTTTATATGGACAATCTACATTCGACCACGATTTAGATTTAAGAGATCTACATTTGCAAATTGACGTCCATTGTAAATGCTGCAGTGTATTTTCTGCACGTGCGCTTTAGAATTACCGCTTAGCTAGTAGATTTAAGTGATGTGACGTCAATAAGTGATACCTTGTTCCTCATAAAAAATATCTCATTTTAATAAACCCTAAGCATTTGGATACCTTTACCGACGAGCTTGAATTTATATAAAACAAAAGAAGTATGTAGGCAGGGATCGTGGCAATTGTAAAGATAAACTTAGTCTCTGACGACCCCTCCGGGAAAGAGGCGAGATTTTATTTACAGGTACATATGTAACTAAATAAAAATCAACATCTCTAAAACCAAAAAGAACTTATTACCCGACCAACACGGGCTCTGACCACAAGGTGTAGCGCCAAGCTAATTCTATTACGATGTAACACATTAACCCGAATTATAAATATCACATTACTAAGTAAAAAAAAAACCACGATAGCCTTCCACAAAAATGGTTGATGGACCCGTACATAAGTATTTCATTAAATATCTTTTTTTTTAAATCTATCGGGCACTGTAATTATTAATGTCTTAATGAAATCGATTTATTTTGAAACCTTGTATCCTAATGGCATCAAACATTACTTATAATAAATTTAATTATTCTAATTGCGGTGTTATTAAAAATTAACTATATTTTTAAAATTATTATTTTTTTAAACTTTGAGATAAATTTAACAAAGAGTTACAAAATTACTCTTATATGATGTCTGTATGTATGTATTTTTAGATCTTTAAAACTACAAAACTAATTTTGATGCAGTTTATAGATAGAGTGATTCACGCGGAAAGTTTACATGTATGTCAATGCTACCCGTACCAACCCGGGCCGGGTCGGGTCACTAGTGTAAAATAAATTGAACCTTCATGGTCCAGGGTGGGTCAGGGAGACCTTACATATTTATGCTCATATTAATTTGATCAAAAAAAAATGTGGTTCCCGGCACCAATAAAAAAAAGAATAAGACCACTCCATCTCTTTTTCATGGATGTCGTAAAATGCGATTATGGGATAGCTCTTATAAACTTGGGAATCTTCTTTTAGGCGACAGGCTAGCAAGCTGTCATTTTATAGGAATCTCAATTCTATCTGTACCTAAGACAAACAGCTGAACATGGCCTATTAGTATTTTCAAGACTGTTGGCTCTGTCTACCCCGCAAGGGATATAGACGTGATTATGATAGAATTAAGATTCAAATGCTAGCCCATCGCCTAAAAAAAGAATCCCAAGTTACCTATAACACCCATGGGAAAGAAAAAAGGGGTCCTATTTTTTTTTTAATTTTTGCCGGGAACCACACGGCACAAAAACGGTAAAAATTTATAAACCTTCTATTAATAAGGAACCCAAAACTGACCAATCACCGTGACAGGTCCTGTTTGTTTTGAAGCGTCATTTCCACGCATCGCACCGACATGATGCGCCGGCGCCTATTATACGGGAAAAAAACATGCCTTGAGATCATTTCATCCCAATTATGTGTATAGGTATTAGAAAACGCATACGGCTTTGCTTACTTTAATTGCGTATTACGTAATTATTTTTAACCGTTTCATTAAGATAATTTGAAAAATCCTTTTGTAAAAGGATGACTTAGGTATGTAAGTTGAGTATAAATTGCCAATATTAATATCTGTCTGGTTGTCTTGTGTGATGTCCAAATCAACACTGATCTTGATAAGGTTGAATTTGGGGTCCGTTGTCAACGACAAAATCCATAATCGCATATCTTATAAACATTCATACATACATATTGTCACGTCTATATCCCTTGCGGGGTAGACAGAGCCAACAGTCTTGAAAAGACTGAATGGCCACGTTCAGCTATTTGGCTTAACGATAGAATTGAGATTCAACTAGTGACAGGTTGCTAGCCCATCGCCTAAAAAAGAATCCCAGGTTTATAAGCCTATCCCTTAGTCGCTTTCTACGACATCCATGGGAAAGAGATGGAGTGGTCCTATTCTTTGTGTGGATCCATGGTCAAAGGCATACCCCGGGCTCCTCTCCAGAGTGGTGAGGTTGCAACCGGGACTAAAGCCAAGAGGAAGAAGAATATGACTTGCTAAGTAATCGTTCGCCGCGAGACCTAAATTTTTAACAACCTTGCGAACACTTTGTTTTTAACAAAATTGTGAATATCTCAAAAATTACATAACCTATTTTGATGCCCCACGAATTTCAGAATAACACAAACATTTTTAATTGCATCAGAAGCAAACCAATGCCATCATGATCGCCAATATGAGAAACATAAATAAAATGTATTTTATTTTGAAACTCTCTTGTCTTATTCTACAGATAAAATAACTTAACATTAATTCATTATACAGTTAAAATAACCCAGATATTTGATCAAGTAACAAGATGATAAGTGTAAAAAAGTTTGTATCCTCTGGCTTGTAATAAGGTTCATTTATAAAAAAATTAGAATTGATTTACTAAATAAATTAACCCAACTCGCTCTTGACCACATTTTTTCCAAACTTTTTTTCACCGGAAAGCATCCTCTTGTTTATCTCGGCCGTCGACAGGGCCGTCACCGCATAATTACAGCGACATGACACTTCTACAATAATTGAATTAACTTCAAACAAAATACACTAATCATTTTCAACCCTATTATAATGAGATAAATCTCAAATTTCAATCATTCAACAAAAAATGATTCCCCCGCAACAGGGCTGTCGAACATTTTCTTTTTTTTTTCGTTTTGAAATATTATTTTTCGTTGACACTGCCATTTTTAACATGTGAATAAGTTTGAGGTTATGTTTCAGATTTTTTGTTTTTGTTTGTTTTACCAAAACAAGCATTAAGCTTTATTCTTTTTTTTTATAAAATTAAAATTATATCGGTTTTTTTTTTCATTAAAACTCTAATTATAATGAGGTCTTTTTTTTGTAAAAATTTAAAATTATAACGTTTTTTTTTTATTAAAACGCCAATTATTACGAGGTTAACATTAGTTTTGCCCTCATATCATCCCGGTGATTTAGAACAAGACCACTCCATCTCTTTCCCGTGAATGTCACAAGAGACCAGTGTAAAACTATGATTGAAGCTGGGTATAAGGTTTTATTATTACATACAGGGTTCCCTAGGGCATACGGAAGTCAATTTATGTAGACGTTCTTACAAACTTACTTTACTAATTAGGACAATTTCCCCATGAACTGTGGTCAAAGAAGAAAATCTTCCTAGGATGCAAGGATAAACACGCAGTAGCATAATATTATCGCGCGAAAAACTATCGCTGTTTCGCTTTTTATTATGACGTGAAACGGGACGGCGATAGTTTCTCGCGCGATAAAACATGGAACAATGGATATAGAAGGAAAATGCACAACAGTTTCAACTTTTTTGTGTCCTATTCAAAGTAAAACAAATATCCATTATTATTTGACATTTCAATATCATTTATTAATTGTCATATCTTTTGGTTTCACAACATTGGTTGATGTCAAATTAATTACTTAAAACCAAGTTTACCTACAGCCGCTTCCAAAGCGTCAGTGCAGTGTTACCGCAAAAACAAACTGCACTGCAGCATTGTCTTCAATAACGTCAACTTCACAATTATCCAAACTTAGAATAGATATCGTGCCGATGCCGTTTGGTTCCCGGCACCAATAAAAAAAAGAATAGGACCACTCCATCTCGTTCCCATGGATGTCGTAAAAAGCGACTATAGGCTTATAAACTTGGGATTCTTCTATTAGGCGATGGGCTAGCGACCTGTCACTATTTGAATCTCAATTCCATTTATAAAGCCAAACAGCTGAACGTGGCCTATCAGTCTTTTCAAGACTGTTGGCTCTGTCTACCCCGCAAGGGATATAGACGTGATTATATGTATGTATGTAGAATAGAAATGTAGACGAGATAATACATTGTTATGATGATTGTATTGGTCACCCATCCAGGATATAGCCATGCATAGCTTGCTTAACATGCAGCTTCAAATATATTGTCCGGTACAATGTCGTAATTACGACATAGCAAACACCCACCAACTATACTATCACACCCTGTATTTCTAAACCAATTATTTACATAAAAAAACACTGGATTTTCGTTTCTACGGCTATGACAATAAAGTTGAGATGGAACGTAAATGATGTATTGGTAATTTAGAAGGTAATACATCATGTTTATCAAGTCGGTAGCTAGCAATTATTTCGTTCGAGGGATTTGGGCGAGCTTGTCTGTTTATCTTATCTGTCTAAATCACCTAAACACGTATCTTTGAGTATAGCCAATATACCTAAGTATTAAATGGAAAATGTATTTGGTACGAGTTGTTATTTTCTGAGCAAATAAAAACCACATATAAAAAAGTTAAGAATTCCTTGTTCAATTTCCTCCTTCTTTTCTTTTCTTTCTTTCTTCTTTATATAATCACGTCTAAATCCTCTGCGGGGTGGACAGAGCTAACAATCTTGAAACGACTGATAGGCCATGTTCAGATGATTGGCTTAATGATAGAAATCTTGGTTGGCGTTAAATCTCAACAGCGATCATTCTACGGCATTCTTTCTCATTTCAAGGCAACTAAGTTAATACTACATACATATAGTCACGTCTATATCCCTTACGGGATAGACAGAGCCAAGAGTCTTATAAAGACTGATAGGCCACGTTCAGCTGTTTGACTTAATGGTAGAATTGAGATTCGAATAGTGATAGCTTGCTAGCCCACCGCCTAAAAGAGGAATCCCAAGCCTATCCTTTATTCGCCTTTTACGACATTCATGGAATGATCGTATTCTTTTTTATTGGTGCCGGGAACCATACGGCACATTATATATGGGTTTCTCTTCGGAAATACTGAATCGATTATGAAACTGCTAAGGAGTTATCAGCCTTACAACCGGCTATGCATGTAAATGTTACCGGCAGAGCCATGGTGAGGTAAAAGTTTAGTGTAAATAGGGTTAGTTTAATTCAGCTAACTAACAGGTAGGTTGTCCAACCAATTAAAAGAACTATTAAACTAAAATATTTTTTTACACTTTTGTCTTATCTTACGACGTCCATAAGTTAGAACCACAATGCTGAAAATTCTGTTCTTTCGTATGTACAATAAAGATAATCACGAACAAACAAACAACATTTAATACAAAAAATATTTAAAAAAAAACCTTATTAAGTACAGTTTAGGAATTGTAATAATCACATTTCGTCAACATAATATGATCATTTATTAACAAATATTTTAATAATTATTATTGCAATTTCTACGTTTAGTTTAATATATTAGAATTTAAATAATCCTTATTTAATTCTATGCTCCAATAATAATGAACACTAAATTATCAAGATTCAAAAATCTTACGCCGTCCAATATCAGTGTCACTTACAAGTCGTTACTGATACGTTATCACGAGATCACTGATAAGGGTTATCGGTTGGAAATATCCAATTTTATCGTGACGTCACATGTTTATTTCTATCATTAACCAATTTTAGACATTTTGATAGTAACCTACTTGAAAACGTGATTTATTGCAAGTACTTAACGAGGTATGTTTAGTATGAAAAGGGTATGCTAAGATGGTTTTGTCATGTGGAGAGGATGAATGAAAGCAGGTTGACTAAATAAATGTACAAGGAGAGTGTTTATTCCTGGATGTTTATATAGTATCGTTGAGTTAGTATCTCTTAACACAAGTCTCGAACTTACTTCGAGGCTAACTCAATCTGTGTAATTTGTCCATATTTATTTAATTCTATCGATACTATTGCTTTCATTCAACTATCGATACAATATCGATAGTGCCGTGTGGTACCCAGCACCAATACAAAAAAGAATAGGACCACTCCATCTCTTTCCAATGGATGTCGTAAAAGGCGACTAAGGGATAGGCTTACAAACTTGGGATTCTTTTTTAGGCGATGGACAAGCAACCTGTCACTATTTGAACCTCAATTCTATCATTAAGCCAAATAGCTGAACGGGGCCATTCAGTCTTTTCAAGACTGTTGGCTCTGTCTACCCCGCAAGAGATATAGACGTGACCATATATATGTAATATATGTATCGATAGTTTGTCTAAACAAGTCACTTATGTAAAGTGGTGTAAAAAAAATTAAACAATCGTCAAACAATTAGCTAACTTCACGTGCGTATCGGCGTTATCTTAGCTATCGGGTGACGCACTTCCGGTTGCAGGGACAAGGTCAAAGACCTTCACAGGATACTTCAAGAAATTGAAACAGAAATAAAAAAAAATACGAGTAGAATAGTCTCTCTCAGTTCACGACTACATGAGAAAAAACTCGATTTCAAATTCACTATAAGGGTAAAAATAATTGTAAAAACTATCTAACAATATCTCGTACCCAGACGATTAAGTAGTGGGTTGATACCTAACGTACCAACACGAATCCTGGAGCCGGTTATCGCCGCGTGCGCACGTCATAAAGTAAGTAATATATTATGTGCAATCTATTAGTAATTGACACATAAATTTAGTAAGTTTGTATTATATTGTTTTGGCATTATTTGTGTTTCTGCTAGTAACTCGACTCAATCTTAAATATATGTATAACTGTCACCCAGATTTTTTGATGTTGTTCCCGGCACCAATTGGTGCCTTATATTGATATAAAAAAGGATAGGACCCCTCCCATGGATAAACGTATCTTACGTATTTATGTACAGATATCAATAGGCGCCTATTAATGTAGTTTATACACTTTATACACTCGATCAACCAACAGAATTTATGATGGACCCCCCAGCACGTTTTTCAATCTTCCCACGTTACACTTTATGATTTAACGGTGGGTACAAAGCCGCCGCTGTGAGCAGCTGATAAGGATGTTTGTATATTGATTCCTCAACAACAATCGGGCTTGAGATAATTTTGGTAACAGCACTTACTTACAAGGTTAAAATACTACGGTTGGACCGAATCTTTTTCAGGAACTAGACTCCTCCCAAAGACAATAATAACATACATACATACATACATATGGTCACGTCTATATCCCTTACGGGGTAGACAGAGCCAACAGTCTTGAAAAGGCTGAACGGCCACGTTCAGCTATTTGGCTTAATGATAAAATTGAGATTCGAATAGGATGACAGAAGGAGATTCATGTTTTGCGTCAAAATTCATACATACATACATAAATCACTTGCCACGATCCCTTCGTATTTTGCCAAAATCCAAATTCAAAATTTTTTATTCATTGTTATGGAACATTTCGAACAACATTTTTTCTGCCAAATATCACTTTTTCTTAAATGGTTTTCCGTCAAAGAAACGGTATTTACGGTTAATCAATCAAGATTTCGGAAGATGAGTCATCAGATGACTACAAAAAAATTAGCTATTCCAGTTCATACATGCATATAATCATCACGTCTATATCCCTTGCCTAGTAGATAGAGCGTACATTCTTGATAAAATTGAAAGGCCACGTACAGCTGTATATCTTAATGATGGAATTGAGATTTATATAGTGACAACTTGCGAGCCCATCGCCTACAAGAAGAATACCAAGTTAATGAGCCTTTACCTTAGTCGCCTTTTACGACATCCGTGAGAAAGATATGGAGTGGTCCTATTCTTAAATGACGGGAACCACACGGCAATAAAGAATTAATTCTTTCAAACACACCATTTCAGTACCAACTGCGAAATATTTTCTTTAATTTCCTTTTTTTTCAAAAATCTTGGATTATCTTCAGATAATTAAAAAAAAATTAAATAAAAACTTTAAATTATTTAAAGCGTCTTTTTAAACGCATACGAAATTGCTGGTAAACGATAGTTTTTTTTTTTTATAAAGAAATTAGTCACACATCAACATGCCTTCTGTACCTATCCCGTCCCATCAGAGTCTTCCCGGGGGAGCTACCGGGACGCCGCCCCGGGACCATCCATCTTGTCCACAAAGTTTCGCTAACTTTACGTTAAACATAGCTCTTATTTTTATCTCAGACTTGCTTAGAAAATTCAACTTGTTACGTAGGTACTTAATTTGGATAACAAAATGAAAAAAAATATTTTAAAAACATCTCATTAATATAGTTAGCTTCCTATGGCTTTCAAATATTTTAACTGTTGTCTATCTACTCTATTTTATCTCAATTTAGGATATAAGTAGAGGCATAATATGTGTGCATACCTTATTTAACAGGACATTTATTTTATCAGGGACATGGACTTCAGCTATGAGGATTGGAAACAGGCTCTTTTATGAGAGCAGACCTTAACTTTGGTAAGGAAGTCATATTTCTTAGTAGAGAGCGAGTAACGAATTAATCTTTTCATCAAATGAGTACCTAGGTATGTTCCTAATAATTTCTCATGCACCATGTTTGTCTTCGATCGAAAAGAATAATATTTGTATTTCTTTTCTGACAATCGACGAAACACGTCTATCGAAGCCAGCTTTATTGCGCACCTGTTTATACCTTGTGATCTCGTGACTTTTAAAGTTTGCGTCGACAAAATATTCCACAAGGAAGCGAAAACAACCTTCCGCTGCACCCTCGCGCCGCGCGACCTTGAACTGTCAAACTGACAGCTGTCACATTTGACAGGTCCTGTCAGCGGGCGACAGCTGCACGGTGATTAATTGGCGGTTGACTAATTGGCGGGCGTGTAAATAAATGTCGTTAAAGACGGCGTGATTAGCCGGAGTCACCGAGTTGGTAAACAATATTGTGTAAGTGACTAGCTCTTTATCGGGGCTCTGATTGATAATTAACACTACTTATATACCTATGTGTAGGTATATGGTTTTTTTTTATTATTCCAATTTCTATGCCCATAATAACAAAGACTCGAACTTACCCGTTGGAACTAGCTCAGTTTATGGAATTTGTCCTGTATTTATTTTTTTTTTTTTCTATGCTGCTGACAGATCGGTTGCTGTTCATATGAAGCCTAGAAATATGTTCAGATTTATGATTAGATTAAGAGTAAAATCTTCCTTGGTTTTAAGAGTAACAACTCTCTTACGAGTAGGTAGGTAGGGCTTCTGAAATGGATGTCGAGTTTTTTGAAATGGCTACACGATGGAATTTTTGCACAAACTATAGTTAGCAATAAAACTTTATATCAAATGTAAAGCCATATTTGGTCAAATTTTTTTAAAAATACAGGTTCGTCATAGAAGCATGGAATATGGATACCTAAAGGTGATTAGCCATTATACTTAGTATAAATCCGAAAGAGCAAAGAATCTGTAACATATCTGAAAATATTTTCCTTATCTATCCACAGGAGTGAAGCCGTTGACATTAGCTTGTTACGTAGGTAAGCTATTAAATTTACCTACTACAAACAAAATGACGATGAACTTGATAATTCCTACATGCCATGCTGACTATATGATAATAATAAAACTAATTGCATTCCCAGCCACCGAAGACGATAAAAATAATTGCTAGCAACATAAAATAGCGAGCGAATAGAAAGTCAGCATAGCCTAAAAAAAAATTGAAAAAGTTAGACCGTATAAAAATTATGCAACTACCGATACAGTATCGATATTCCCTTAAATTATCGACATCACTCATCACTAAATGTACTTCTAAAGGAATTTCTTGCGCTCCAAAAAAGAAAATTATTGTTACGAAAAATGTATTCTAAATGGTAATTTATTTGTCTTAATCACAACATTACTACAACATCCATAGCAAAGTTGTGAAGAAGTCCTATTGCAAAATGTCGGGAACCACACAGACTCTTAGGTATAAATTGATCTAAATACTTCTAAAATAGTTTAAAGATTTAAATAATAAACACGAATTCCTTATAAATTGATCTAAATTGTTCTCGTTGTAGTTTTAATGTATCAATTATGTGGTTTTATAAGAGTTCATATACCTACCTAGTAACGTAGGTATTTATTTCCCACTATCAGCTTATCAATTATCTGTACATTCATTACTTTTCCTAGTGAATCAACTTCATCCCACTCCCACTTAATGTCCACGCTTTATCATAATCTTAAAAAAAGCAGAACATTAACGAAAGGCAATCTTTATCGCGTTTCGGACAATGAAAGCAAGTTGACAGTCGATGTCTTCATACCTCCAACAAAAACAATGCCCTATCATTTTACACGCTATTAAAACTTAAAAATACTATCTAATTCAATATTGCACCCAAAATTAAATTGAACAGAGTCGACATTCCTTTAAACAATCGATAGCACCCCATCACTAAAAGGTACTTTCTACAGAATTTCAGTCATTCGAAAAGAGATTATATTCTTACGTAATAAAATTGAAATTTGTGCAATGTACTAAAAGAACGGGTTATTATAACGATGTCATAGTGTTGTGACGCGTCACTTGATTAATAATGGAACCGAGCTTGTTCGCTCTTGACTTTTTTTTAATAATGTTGATGTAGGTAACATGTAACGCTTTTAAGGTTTATGACGGATTTCAAATAAAACTATAATGTTCGTGATATCTTAAAAATTCAAAGGCTAAAGAAATCGTTACCTTAATCAATACAAACATGAAACAAAATTGAAAATATAAAATTATATATCCGTGCCCCGCGGGAAGAATTTGACATGTTGAAAAAAGCAATTTTACAGGGCGGCCATTTTAAACTTTGGCTTCCTCTGGAAAATGCATATGTTTGTTACATTTATAACTTATACTTTATCTAAGGTAAACTTTTTACGATGATTCGAATAACGTACAGTAATTTGCATAATTTTTCTTAGTTTTTGAAATAATCGACATGTCAATATGCGTACCGACGACTTATCAAGTGACTTATCCACTTATCAATATATTTTCCAGAATGTAAAGATGAGTTATCAAGTTTTTCACCTATTATATTTCGTCTTTTATGTAGTAAACAACAATTTTAAACCAAAACTGTTATTAAAATCCTTGGTGGATGGGTAGCAACTTCATCTGCATACATTGCGACCTTGACTTGCTTGCGAAAACTGGGCCGCTGTTATTAAAAATGTACCCCCAGAACATTATTTTCTATTACTATCATCATATTTCTATTACTACATATGTACATACATAAAATCACGCCTCTTTCCCGGAGGGGTAGGCATAGACTACCTCTTTCCATTTGCCACGATCTCCGCATACTTCCATCGCTTCATCCACATTCATAACTCTCTTCATGCAAGCTCGGCGGTTTCGGGTACTTTTGACCTGGCCCTTTACCAGGACGTCCTTAATTTGATCAAGATACGTTCGTCTAGGTCTTCCCACTCCGACCTATCCCTCCACACTCTCCTTGTATATCTGCTTAGTCAACATGCTTTAATTCATCCTCTCCACATGACCGAACCATCTTAAAATACCCTTTTCTATTCCTGTAACTACATCTTCTTTCACATCACAACATTCCCTTATCACGCTGTTCCTTATCCGGTCACTCAATTTCACACCCATCATACTCCTTAACGCTCTCATTTCCACTGCATTTATTCTGCTTTCGTGCTTTTTTTGCCATACCCAACTTTCACTCCCATACATTAATGTCGGGACCAACACGCCATGCAAAGCCAGTCGAGCCTTTTTGGATAGTTTCTGACTGCTCATAAAGGCATGCAAAGCTCCATTTACCATGTTCCCCGTGTTCACTCTCCTTTCAATATCACTATCACACTTGCCATCTGATGTAAACTTTGATCCTAGATATACAAACTCTTTCACTTGCTCAACTTTTTCTCCTCCAATCAAAATATTATATGCTGTCATTTCTTTCTCCATTTCAAAAACCAGTGTTTTAGTTTTACTTACGTTCACTTTCATTCCTTTCTCTTTTAAAGCTTCATGCATACAGTTTACCATCTCCACTAACTCTTCTGCTGATGACGCCAGTATAACCTGATCGTCGGCATAGAGCAGACATTTGACGAGTAACTCATTCATCCTTAATCCACTTTCAGACTCTTTCAAATCTGTCAAACAACTATCCATAAATAGGTGGAACAGCCACGGTGACGCAACACATCCTTGCCTAACGTCTTTCTCAATCTTAACCACTCAGTGTGCGCTCCGTTTATCCTAAAACAAGCACTCGAATCCTCATATAAGGATTTCAGTGCTCGTATTGAGAGACTGCTCACCCCATGCATAGAAAGTGCTGACCACAATTCATTCCTCACAACTCTGTCATAGGACTTTTCCAGATCTACGAATGTGCAATAGACTTTTTGACTCTTAGCCAAAAACTTTTCGGCTATGCACCGCAAAGAAAAGACCTGATCAGTACATCCCATTCCCGTTCGAAATCCCGCTTGAGCATCCCATATTTTATCATCAGTTTCATTCCTGACTCTATTTATCAATACCTTAGCATACAATTTGCCGACGACGCTAAGCAGGCTTATACCACGATAATTTTTGCAGTCCAGTTGTGACCCTTTTTCTTTGTAAAGTGGTACGATAACAGCCTTACACCAATCTTTTGGTAGGTACTCGGCCGCTTCTACAACACAAATTGAAAAGGCAGTACAACTGACTAGCTACTACGCCTTTTCCTGCTTTTAGCATCTCGACCGACACTATCATACCCAGCAGCCTTGCCCGCTTTCATACTCTTAAGTGCTTCCACAATTTCGAAAATTGCAATTTGGCCTTTCATCTCATTCTCTTTTTCTTCGCTATAGCAGAAATCGTTATTATGTCCTTTTTTTTCAAATAAACTTTTAAAATATTCCTTCCATATCTTTAGCACACATTCTTCTCCTTTCACAACGCTACCATCCTGGCATCGGATCCTAGTCAGCTCTCTGGTTATAGTTTTTCCTCGGGCTGACCTTACGGATTTCCAGAATACTTTCAGATTTGACTGAAAGTCTTCTGATAGCCTTTTATCAAATTCCTCTTTATACTCTTTTTTCTTTCTAATCACAGCTTTCTTAACCAAATCTTTCCTTTTTTATATTCCTTAAAAATAAAAGCTAGTGACAAAAATGCTTACAAATGTAAAAACCTTTTTATTGTATTCGATGGAGCCTGATGTGAGTTACTTTTTACGCAGGCGAAGCTTTGGACAACAGGTAGTACGAAAGTCAATATTTATTAAAATATAAAAATATTGTGAGATTGATCAAAGTTATGTACCTACCAAACTAGAAAACAATTATACTTGCGTTAGATTAACTAATTATCTGAATATATCAATTTACTATGTAAAAAAATAAATAAATTTTAAATGTATTAATCAAAATATTAAGTAACGTACGTATGATATAAATCGAGTATAACCGATTAATTCGTTTTATCAGTTTACATCGGGGAAGGAGGTACAATTTGTAAAGGAACAAATTCACATATCAAATTAGGAACCTCATTTGTTTTCAGATCGTAAGTTGATAAAACAACTTGTAATAATTTTCGCAAAAATTCTGAGAATTCGAAAATTGATATAAAGTCTTGTCAAGAAAAAAACCCTAATTATCGAGTTATCCACATACTACCAAATGCAATATCTCCGCAATTATTCTACCAATCTGGCTGTTTTTTTTTGACAAGGTGAATAATAGGCTTAGAAAGCGTTTGGACCAATAAAAAAAAAACATGTAGGTCTAGTTGTCAAGATCTTCCCGCGCGCCACGGATATAAAGTAATTATAAATAGAAAGATGATATATACTATACCTATAGAAAGATCATATGGAATGTTGACATAGAGAATAAGTATTCCAATATTTAGCAGTAAGTTACACGGTGTATTTAAAATTGCATTCTTTTTCAAACTTATACTGAAAGATTTTCTCACTCAAAAATTACGTCACACGCTTCTATAAAGAAAATTGTAGCAACTAAAAGTATAAGTTGTTAAATAAAAATAAAGTAATGAAGTATTAAGTGAGAACTTAATTTAACATGTAAGTACCTATATTTCTCGGGAGATTTCGAGACGAGTGGAGAGGGATAGAGAGAGGACGAGACGCCCAATTTCTCACTGAAACAGGAATTTGGTACTAAAATAAAATTTATCGTCATCTTTTATTACCTTTTTTGTTCTTTCTCGTAAAGTAAATACGAGAAAGAACAAAATGGGTAGGTAATAAAAGATAGTAGATAATATACCTAATAGATGGGCTTCTTGAAATCTGAATTGACGAAGAAGTTTGAGAACTATTTTTCTCCCTCTTTATTAGGTAAGGTTGCGGTTGTTCCTCTTTGTTTTGTAGCACAGGCAGTGTTACTATTTGCTACAAAACAAGCACACACATTTTTGTATCCAGAGCTTAAAACTTATTTCAAATAAAAAAACCGTTGGGACGAAAATCGTTCTAGAACACGTTCAAATTGACAAAATATCTACCGGAGTAATATATCACGTGGCATAAAAAAAGACAATAGCTTGTTTCGGTCAGTACCGTATCGCGAGAATAACCCCTATCGCATTAATCATTAGATCATAACCGGACTGCTTCCGTTACGGCGAGAGAGCGGGACGGAATGACAAGACAACGTGCGATAGACAAAGACAACGGTGAACAGTCGACAACTTAATTGAAAACAAGGCTGCTAGAGTTGGGATTTTATCGATGTTTTTAATATAGAATTTTAGGTATAAATTGATATATGAATTTTATATATTCCTAAACTTTTACGAAGTTGCTACTAACATAAAGAGAATAGTTTCGCACGAAAGACAAGCCTATTTAAAATGTGTTGAACTAAGACTAACTTTAATTATATAACGATGTAATTTTTTTTTATTATGTACCATTAACTGTAGGTATAGAATGCACGTCCGTCACTGATAAAAATGGTGTCCATTTCATGATCTTCCCTTAAATGATAATAATATAATGTCATACATATTATGTTAATGATTTAAGGTAATGCTCAAGGTAATGCTCATAACTAAATTAATTCATTTTGTAAGTTTCGAGAAAGTTAAATTATCTACATTTATTAATAAATAGTAACGCTAGCAAAAATTTAGTTAAATAGTTAATATCTCTATGATGATATTTTTTACTGAATCTCATAAATTAAATTTTAGTTTACTTGCAAGAAATCCCGATTTGAATAAGCCCGCCATTGTACATATTCTTCTAAATTCTATGAATGTTTTCAATTTTTTTGTTACATTTCTTTTTATGTGCAATAAAGAGTTTACAAAGAAACAAATAAATAAAACTGAGCAATCTTTTTGGTCGTAGCTATCGATATCGATTCCCGACCGTCCCTAGCACGTCACTCTTTATCAGCCCGTCTAGAACATTAACACGTCCACCTCATTATAATGTCCATTATTTCATAACTTACCGTTTAGTTAGACCCACTAGATGCCTATTGTGAATAGCTGGCTACCTGCCACGGGTTTACTCGCTAAGTACTTACATACAAAGAAATATTTAGTTTAATTTTAGTTTAAATTCATGTAGTATTTTTTAGGTTAAAACTTGGCGTCATTTTCTTAAAGGTCATTGCAGTATAAAAAAGAAAAGACAGTTTTTGATTAGATTTTTTCTATTAGGTACCTATAACAAAATAATAAAACATTGTTATCTCTACGGAATAAAGAATAACGAATTATGTATATAATAGGTACCTAATATAATAAATACTTACATAAACAAAATACTGAATCTATATAAATACTGAAAGTTTTATTAGCCTTAGAAGTTTTTGAATAGAATTGGTGTAAAATCGTTCTTTGCTTTTGATAAAGTTTACGAAATGTGTTAGGTAAGTACCTAGTAGCTTAAAACATAGGTACTTCCTCCTGATCAGCCATTAATTAATTCATGTTAGTAGGTTTGTATTCAAATTAGTCCAATTACTTACCATTTTTAAACCAAAAAAATTGTTAGGTCTTACAGAATTGGTAGGTAGGTATTGGCTGCGACTTCGTGGGGACCTTTGTCAGTTTAACAGGCGGCGTTCAGAGGGTTAAAATTGAGCTTATATCAATTGTAGGTATGTAAGTATTTCTTATTATTTGAAAATATGAAGACTTACTTTATTTTTTGTACTTTTTGTGTTAGATTTAAAGATTTTTATAAACTAGAAGTTATTTTGAAACATAGTTTTACTTTGGGAGAAAACCGCGAAAAAATAAACATAGGTACATCATCACACCTCATACCTCAAGTAATAGACAACCAAATGTCTCAAAACTAATTAAGAGGCTTCGCTTAGCTGGAAGGCTCAATAATGGAATTGAATTTTTATTGCTATCCCATCGCCTAAAATGATAATTCCAGTATCAAGAGAAAAAAGACTTACCTTCCTAATTATATTTTTAGGTCTATTTGTAGTAGGTAATTTTTTTCTTGAACAGATCTAAGAATGGACCTTCCAGTTATTTCTAGAATGAGCCCGTCAACTGGACCCAAGGTTCCAAACGCCGGATTCTTTCCAATATTTTCTTTCAGCGACTGTGACCAATCTTAGAAAAAAAAAACTCTAATAAAGTACCTACACTCCAAGTAAAAAAACATTTTATGTGTTGTACTTACCTACGTTGTACCTAAGTACTTACCTACCTACAATAAAATAATAAAATATTTTGGTCAAATAAGGGTAAATTTATCAACATAGGTACCTACTTACCAACAAATAAAAAACTTACCTACTTACCCGAGGAAAGAAATGAATGGAGGACGCTCCACTAACTCCACCGGCAAAAGATTTAAATTTAAGAAGAAGATTACGGTAATTATTTTTAACACAAGTAGGTAAGTAATTTTAATACATACATACATACATATGGTCACGTCTATATCCCTTGCGGGGTAGACAGAGCCAACAGACTTGAAAAGGCTGAATTCAGCTATTTCGCTTAATGATAGAATTGAGATTCAAATAGTGACAGGTTGCTTAGCCAACGCCTAAAAAAGAATCCCAAGTTTGTAAGCCTATCCCTTAGTCGCCTTTTATGACATCCATGGGAAAGAGACGGAGTATCGGTCGTAGACGGTCCTATTCTTTTTTGTATTGGTGCCGGGAACCACACGGCACGTTAAGTAATTTTAACCCTGCCTATATTTAGACTTTTCTTGGACAGTGATTTTTTGATAGTCGTACATAAATAGAAATTACTTACCTAAGTAGGTACCTAGCCAACTACTGACTTGTTGTTAACTGTCTTTAATTTTTTTTTTTAAATATTTAATAATTTGTTGACTATTTTATTATGTTTTGATTAAGTACTTAGTTGACAGTTTGTATTTCGTGTAAAATTGTATGCCATTAATGACAATTTTGAATCAGAATGACTTGGTGTTTAGGTAATTATTATATAGAGTACCTACTTATCAACAAATTACGCTTGAATGTTACAATTTGAGCTTCAACAATTGGTAGATGTCTGTCTCCCCCGCTAGGTATATAGGCGTGAGTGAATGTATTAGTAGGTATTCAGATTTAATTAGGTAGGATACTCGTATGCAGATTAAATAAAATAAAAATTTTAAATACCTAAGTAAGTACTTATTACTGGAAACAAATACCTAAGCAACCGCATAAACGCGGCATTAAGTAACCCTACTAGCAAAACAACTTTATTATTTAAATTAGGTACCTACATAATAAACTTTTAACTAAACAAATAGGTACCTAAGTAAACTCTTAATAAACACATTTACATTGCCAAATCTCTTAAATAATAAGTAGGTACCTACTTATTAGTACTTAATTTTATACCCAAGATCGATAGCTTGAAAATGTAAAAAATAAAAAATATACTCTACGTCCTATAAAAAACTGCTTCCAATTCCCTAGACATTGTTTCGAAAAAAAGTTTCGTACAAAACATTTTCTTTTATTTCAAACAATGAAATAAATTGCATGTCAAATTGACTGTCACGTGGAAACACATAAAGTGATACATGAGAACAGCTGTCGGGGAAAAAGTAACAATAACAAGGGAAAGAAAAGAGCAACTGTTGGCACCTTGAAATCGATTCACGTCAGCGGGAAATTAAGGCATTCGGGGTAAACGGACAGCAGGGCCATTCAGCACGAGGAGTAAATAAAAAATATCCGCCCGCATCCAGCCTCCCAGATTCGCACTATTATCTCGCCATGGCCAATACAAAATGGAGCGCGGAACGCAATAACCCGATTGGCCCACAGAGACCCTTAAGCCCCACCCGAGATCCAAACCCCGCCCATCACAGAGAAAAAGTTCCCAGAATAACGCTCTACCTGTCCGTGGAACCACGACTCAGTTTTACTATTGACCCAGCAAAATACCGTAAACTTATCCTCGGTGTCCGTAATTTAAATTTAAAATTTAAGTTTCATACCTTATCAGTTATATCATTAACACTGGCTGAGATAAACCTGTCTCTATCAGCCTGTAGTGGTATCAGTGTGCCAGACGAAGACGGAAAAATAATTTTAGGTGTGGTTAAAAAAATACGGCGCGGCGCGATCAGTGTTCGTCGGCACACCTGACGTGCGGGCGTCTCAAGTTTGTCGATACCGCACGGCGCGGCACTAGCCCGTTTAAATTTCGAACTCTCCGAATTCCGGGACGCCAATAGCCGCCGCGCGCTGTCATTCGATCTGTCGTCATAGTGATGTGTGTGATGTAAGCTATTGTTATCGATAGACACGGTGATCGTGACAAACATGATGACTATGGACGTCGGGATGTACAACAACCAACAAAACGGGTACGGAAGTGCGGAATACTACCAGCAAGGAGCGGCATACCAAGCGCCATACGAGGGTTACCATGAAGGGTACTACGAGCCCCCATCTCACTATTACGAACCTATGTTACACGGACAGTCAACACATGAACCTCCTACTCCGGTGATTAGTACAGATACAGGATTATGTTATACTAACCTGGATTATGGAGAATTACAACCAAACTATCAGTTGCATCCGCTGCCGCCTCACCCAGAGCCATTCAAACACAGAGAAGACCCGAGGCCTGAGGAGATGCATATCCACGAGCACAAATTAGACAATCATTACTTGGAAACGAAGTATAATATGCACTTCGTGGACGAGTCTTCGATGCAGTACAACCATACGGGTTCACCTCTGCCTTGTCCAGAGTTTGAGCACTATCAGCCCAAGGATGAGTTCGCGGGGCTTCGGGAAGGGTTCCCGCGGGATGGCGAGTGCGTGGGCGCTCACTCTCACATCCCGACGGGGCACCAGGCTCACCCGTCGCATGCGACGGTTCCTACGTACAAATGGATGCAGGTGAAGAGGAATGTACCGAAACCAACTGGTAAGTACAATAAGTAATATTTTCAGAAAATATGTATTTAAATTTCGAGTTATGTTCCACAACACTACTTACTTACTCATTATATGTCGTACACCTATAATAACAAAGGAAATAGGTATAACGATGACTTAAAACGATACTTAGTGGTAATAATTATACGGTTATTGAAGATCATCTATCAGATAATTGCATTAAAATGCTAGACCAAGTTAGCGAGTGTAATCTGACACTTGACAGGCACTTCCAGCAAATAACACGCATGTGCAAATTCAAGGATTACTTACGGAAAAGAAATACTTAGTTAGTTCGTTACATTGTCTTTAAGTACGAGTATAAAAGATATGAACAACCTAACAAGGCATATTTCTATTTTATAAATGGATTATTATATAATGAAACCCTTGTAATAATTATTCTTTTTTGCGTCTGTGGTTTTTCATAGAGATGAAAGAATAATAATTTATAATACAATAGGTAAGTCTATCTAAAATTTTGAGACCTAAAATTACAAATATTTTGTAATTTTAAAAATAAGAGCAAAGTCCTAAAGATACCTACTGAAGAAAGCGTAAAACTTTGAATTGAAAAACTATTTCAAATCAAGTTTTATAATTTAATTTAACAAAATTAAAATTTAATAGAAAATATACCTACCTATCTTTCTAGTGAGTTCAAATTTCTGTGGCATAACCATGACACAGTTTATTTTTAAGGAACTTAATGTCACACTTTTTTTTACTCAAATGATTCTTTAGCATAACGAAAGTTCTGAAATGTATTATTTTTTCATATCGGTGCTCTAAATTATCAGTTTTTAAGTAATTTAATTACATTACATATAATCACGTCAATTTTCCGGGTACACAAAGCCAACAGTCATCAAAAGACTGAAAGGCCACGTTCAGCTAATTGACTTATCTAATGACAGAATTGATATTCAATTAGGGACAGGTTGCTAGCCCATGGCCTAAAAGAGGTCCTTGGTCGCCTTTCAAGACAACTATGGAAAAGAGTTGGAGTCTAAGGTCCTTTTCTTTTTTCTACTGGTGCCGGGAACCACAATTACTAATAATTTCAATTACTTATAAACATACGACCAACATCTAACACTATTAAAACCATCAAGCAATCATCTAAAAATATCAGCGTGAATCAAAACTCCACTCCACCAGCACTTCCACATTTCATTGACATTCCAGCTGTGATTCTGACACTCGTGAGTGACGTCACTCGCTCGCCAGATGAAGTATTTACGAAGATAATAGAATCAGAAGCGGACAGACTGACAGCAATGACTCTAGAAGTGACATAGATGTTATATGTAGCTAAGTTGCTAGACAAAGTTAAAAACATATTGCTGATTTGCATAAAGTTATCTAAAATTCACTACGAATCCTTAAACTTACTGTAAAACTGTCAAAAGATGCAAGTTAAACTTTCTGACAGCTCAAACAGTAATCCAAATAATAAAAATGAATTAATCAATGTGAACTTTTTAGCTCAGGATGTAAATTTAATAGTTTAGTTTTACAGTTAATATAAAATTTATTATGCTGAGGGTAACTACTTACTTAAATGTATTTGCCTTCTTTCAGAAAATTTCAAACGAATAAAGTTTGACGGAAAAAATTGTATGATGTGTAGAAGAAGCGGCGGAACTAATTTTGCCTCATTCTCCACATTACAAAATCAGACGTCCTTATTCTAAATGATTGCAACTAATTCAGAAAAGTTTAATAGAATATAGGAGGTAACTGAAAACTATATCACTTTTCTTACTAATTTATTTTACGTAGAGTTCACACATCCAGGAACAGCATTAGAGGTCGTTGTAACTAGTGATGTTCTCCTCGTAATGACAAGAGTTTATCGAGCGTTGTGACGGGCGCCGTCACGGAGTCGAGGAGTCAAGGGTTGCGACTTTAACCCGGGTGGGCAAATAATTTGACAGTGATGTACATCACTAGTACTAGTGACGTGCGGCCGAGACGTGCATTAAATGAATTTAGGCTTTAAAAGGTTTAAATTGTACAATTTACTTACATAATAGGTGCAACTTTTACAAGTAAAGGTTCAAATGAAAATGATAGCCGTGTAATCTGTTTTAACCGTCATCAAATTCATTTGTTCATGATCATCAGTAAAGTTATTTGGCAATTAAAAAAAAGGAATGATTACATTACTAATATTATAAAGCTGAAGAGTTTGTTTGTTTGAACGCGCTAATCTCAGGAACTACTGGTTCGAATTGAAAAATTATTTTTGTGTTTAGTAGACCATTTATCGAGGAAGGCTTTAGGCTATTTATCATCACGCTGCAATTATTAGGAGCGAAGAAATAATGGAAAATGTAAAAAAACGGGGAAAATTATTCTCCTCCTTGAGGGCTTCAATGATGCCCAAAGTAACTATTCCACGCGGACGAAGTCGCGGGCACAGCTAGTTTAGAATAAACCAATTTTAGGATTCCGTATCTTAAAGG
Organism: Amyelois transitella; assembly: GCF_032362555.1. Lineage (NCBI taxonomy): Eukaryota > Metazoa > Arthropoda > Insecta > Lepidoptera > Pyralidae > Amyelois > Amyelois transitella. The sequence goes on along the minus strand of NC_083513.1, from coordinate 11,201,484 downwards.
ATAAAATTGAAAGCATTTAGTGTTTTCACATTTTCTTTACTCTTGCATTGCGTTGCCAGTATTATTGGCAATTAATCCGTTGAGCGGATTTAGGGGTCGCTCTTTATAAATAGAAATAATTTCTTACATGCAAGAAATTGTACAAAACATATATACCTATAATGCTACAAAATACGTAAGTAAAAGAAGAATAATTATGTATGCCTACCTCGGACAGAAGCCTAATATTTTTATGGATGAATAAATAAATAAATAGGTATATATACGAGACAAATAACACAGATTGAGTTAGCCTCGAAGTAAGTTCGAGACTTGTGTTACGAGATACTAACTCAACGATACTATATTTTTTAATTAATAGGTACTAATATAGATAAACGTCCAAGACCCAGACCAATCAGCAAAAGTTCTTTTCTCGTCATGCCCTGGCCGGGATTCGAACGCAGGACCTCCGGTGTCACGGACAAGCATACTACATATGATACAAAATAACCTCACATTAGTATTTACGTAAGTAGGTAGTTAATTGGATATCGATAAATTATTGCAAATTTAATGACTTAAGTTTATTAGACGCATAAATCTTTGTATAATGAAGGCGACCAGGATCTAATTTAATTAACTTACCTAAGTAAGTAGCAATTTATTTTATAACCTAGGCTTTTGTAACGCAATAGATTACCTAATGCCTTGTATTTACAAAGTATTAACTTCCAAACAAAAACAGAACCAAATAAAAATTCGACCTTTTATCGATTAATTTCATCATCTAACCTTCCAGCCAACCTCGGCCTTCGAACTTTGTGACATTTGGCTCAGTCTACCCCGTAAACGGACATGTGTATGGAAGTGAAAAAAAATTACGATTAATTTAATTTATCGGGGATTACAACAAGTGGCAGTTACTATAGAATATTAATTTAACAATTTTCAACACTCGCACACACCCTAAAGCTGTCTTATCCGGCACTTGGCTTTGTTCACCCCGTTGAGTTACCATGAGTCATAGAGTGCGCGCGCATGATAGAGTGAGTCCGCCCGTAAAAGGAATATGCCCGTAAATTTATCGCGCGGGAAAGCCTTTAGGTATGCTCCTTAAACACATGTATACTACTATTATAAAGCTGATGAGTTTGTTTGTTTATTAGACCGCGATAATCTCAGGAACTACTGCTTAAAATCTAAACAAATAGTACCTACTGCTGTCTTCTTTCTTCTTCTTCCTGACTTTAGTCCCGGTTGCATCCTCACCACTTTGGAGAGGACCTATGCCTATGCCTTTGACTATGGATCCTGGATTGGGTGAGTCAGGTTTCTAAACGAAGCAACTACCATCTAATTTCCGCTACCTTTGCAGGGGAACCTGACCCGTATAGTATCGATCATGGTTACACATCCAGTTGCCTGAATGTGCATGTTTCCTCACGATGTTTTTCCTCACCGTAAGAGCATCAGTTAGTATTCATACTAACATATCCTATAGCACCAACTGTGCAGTTAACATGTCGTGTTCATATTAAATTAAATTAAGAAATATACCAAAAATAAATTAGTTTAGATTTCCTACACACGTGTAGTGTTCACATTTTAATTATTTTAAATAAAATAAATACAATGAAATGTTAGTAGTTATTATAAAACTAGCTTTTGCCCGCGGCTTCGCCTGCGTTAATTTCGCTTCCATAAAAAGATTGCTTAGATTAAGAGCCTTGCATTGACATAAACTAATATTATGCAAAAAATAGATGTGCCTACGTGAGTGCGTGTTTGAGGATGCTATTCAATCATGCAAATTCAACTGGATAGATTTTGATGAATCTTACGTACACGGGAAGAATAATGCCTGGAATAGAACATAATTTAGTTTTCCTACAAAAGCAAAGTCCCGGGGGCGCAGCTGTTAAAAAACGAATAAATTCTAAAGACAAAAAAAGGTAAGTATAATAATGGAAAGTTAAAGTATCTCTTTGTATACAACATTCGCTGTCTTGCCCATTGGAGACATCACAAATAAACTGTCACAGCTGGTGACCCGCGAGCAAGCCACGTAGAGCTGTCCGTCTGAGAAGCAATTCGTCCTGAGGTCGACTCCGGCTGCTCCAAGACTTTGCGATTTGTTAATTGTCATCGCGAAACATATAGCCACTGGAAACTGTACACGCTTAAATTGAAATGGAAAGTTGTTGGGAATGAGGGGAATGCGCGGTATAAAAACAATTTCACCAGCTGCACAACCAGTAAGAATTTTAGCTTCTATAATATTGTTATGAAGCGACACCACTTTAAGGCGAGTCCCATTACAACGTTTCGGCGGCGTTAAGTTGCGTAGCAACATAATTGGAATGCCTACTTTTAGTGCAATTGTATGCGCGGGCAGTCCAGATGCCGAAAGTGAATTAAGGAACTCTACCGGATAAGTTGTAGTATCGGTACTATTTAAAACTGTATTTATGGATTGGTATATAATTTTCATATTACGTGTTAGACTTAATTTCCTAACCTGAGGCCAGAGTATGGATCGTTTGAGACATGCGCTTACTTCATCAGCTCTAGTACCTCGGCTTATTACGGGTAGTCTGGCGGAAATCACCACAAAATAATACAGTGGTACCACCCATAATGCGATTCCCTGTTATTTTCTCCAAATAAGTAAATGTCTTAACCATGGAAACTAAATCAATGAAAAACGAATTTTTAATTAATTAAAAAATTTGCCAGCGGCTACAATCGCGTTATTTCTTAAATTCTCATGTGGCGCCATCTCGTATCGGGTGGTCAAAAAATAAATATCTAAACCACGGGAACTAAATCAATGGTGAAACGGTAAGTACTGACGTTGCTATATGTGTGTTATTCCTGCTAATCTTGAGGAACATGGCAACCGTCGCCGATGCGGGGTGCGTCAAACTACCTACATAAATAAATCTTCTCATACATAAAAAAAAATCTTCTTAAAGATGTGGTGAAACAGTAAGTACTGGCGGAACTAAAATTACTTAATTAAAACTTAATTAATTAAAAATTTTGCCGGCGGCTACAATCGTGTTATTTCTTAAATTCTCATGAGGCGCCATCTCGTATCGGGTGGTCAAAAAATAAATACCTAAACCACGGGAACTAAATCAATAAACAAAGCATAATGAATTAAATCAATAAAATGCTATTTTTTTAATCATCATCATCATCATCATAATAAATATAAGAATTAATTATTTATAGTGCCGTGTGGTTCCCGGCACCAACACAAAAAAGAATAGGACCACTCCAGCTCTTTTCCATGGATGTCGTAAAAGGCGACTAAGGGATAGGCTTACGAACTTGGGATTCTTTTTTAGGCGTTGGGTTAGCAACCTGTCACTATTTGAATCTCAATTCTATTATTAAGCCAAATAGCTGAACGTGGCCATTCAGCCTTTTTAAGACTGTTGGCTCTGTCTACCCCGCAAGGGATATAGACGTGACCATATGTATGTATGTATGTATAATTATTTATAGCTTTTTATATCGATTCAAATCAAAAATGACGAAGTTCGATACAAACTTGCACCCCCTATTTCATCCCCTTGGGATAGAATTTCAGGATAAAAAGTAGCCTATATTCTAATCCAGGTTACTAACTATATCTGTGCCGAATTTCGTTCAGATCCGTTCGGTAGATTTTGCGTGATGCGCGTACAAACATACAGACAGACAGACGGACAGACAGACAGACAGACAGTCAGACAAAAATTCTAAAAAAAATTGTTTTGGCTTCTATTGACCCTAAAAAGACCCCTTATAATTTTTTTTCTTAAATATCTTCAATGTACAGACAAAGTTGAGTTACAGTTTTATTATATGTATGGATATAATATCGTTGAGTTAGTATCTCGTAACACAACTTTCGAACTTACTTCGAGGCTAACTAAATCAGTGTAATTTGTCGCCTACCTATATATTTATTTATAAAAAATTTTCTTGACGTTTCGACGTTAATTTTCTACATACCTACTCACAGTTCGCGGCTGTAAACTGTTCACGATTGTTGGATGCGCACTCTATTTTTAACTTTAGACATAGCACCTCTATGTACAGCCCCTACCGAATTCTCCCTTTGCGTGTAATTATGAAAACAAACACTGATATCGGTACACGCGGGATTAGCCGAATGTAGGCGGCGTCGCGTGTCCAAAATAGTGAGAGCTTTTTGTAGTGGCTTCACGGAATTCTGTGAAGTGGGTTTTAGCAATAAGTTTTTTTTTTCATATGAAAAACTGACTTCATATATGATCAGATTTTATTTAATACTAGCTGTCCCGGCAAACGTTGTTTTGCCATATAAATATTTCTTAAGTAATTAAAAAAAATGTTGAGGGTGGACAACCCTTAACACTTAGGGGTATGAAAAATAAATGTTGGCCGATTCTCAGACCTACTCAATATGCTCACAAAATATCATGAGAATCGGTCAGGCCGTTTCGGAGGAGTACCGGAACGAACATTGTGACACGAGAATTTTATATCAGTATAAGGTTTTGTATCCGAAATAATTAAAAGTATTTATGAGAATGTGTGAAAAGTAATTTGAAATTCTATTCCAGCAATACCATTATTTTTTTGGCATAGCGCAAAGCACGGCTTTAAAACTGTCACCCTAAATGCAGGTTGATTACAATTCACAATGTTTATTAATCATAGGAAAAAAAAATACTAATATTGTTACGGGAAATTTTCTGAATCGCTGACTTTTTGACTAACTAAAACTAAAGTTTTTGACCTGTCACTATTTGAATCTCAATTCTATCATTAAGCCGAACAACAGCTGAACGTGGCCTGTCAGTCTCTTCAAGACTGTTGGCTGTGTCTACCCCGCAAGGCATAAAGTATGATTGATGATCACGTGATTATATAAACACATGTATGTAAGTATGCAACTATTTAAAAAAATAGTGCAAGCGTTAATGCATTTTTTTTTAATAATTAAATTTTAATAATTTAATACTTAATTACTTCGAATCGCTTACGCCCCTCGTGTGATATCCTACATATGTATATGATCGTAACTAGAAAATTTAATTATCTAGAACGGAGGAAGTGCCTCGTAAACCACGCTTTATTGAACTTATAAATTAAATCACAATTTATGGACATAATCTAATGAAACTACGCAACGCAATTCCAAAACCCAGGAAGGTATTCTACCTGAACAAACTGTACTTAGATAATTAATAATTATTAAAGAAATAAATGATTATGAAGCTTTATAATAGGAATCAATAGAAAAAGAATAAAACCACTCCATCTCTTTCCCATGGATGTGGTAAAAGGCGACTAAGAGATTACATATAAACTTGGAATTCTTTTTTCTTAAGGCGACGGGCTAGCAAACTGTCAATTTATATGAATCTCAATTCTTTCAGTAAACCAAACAGCTTAATTCAACCATTCAACCTATCAACATTTTCAAGACTGTTGGCTCTGTCTACCCCGCATGGGATGAAGACTTGATTATATGCATGTATGCAGGCCAGTCGGAAATAGTTCGTTTCTCATCATGCCCTGGCCGGGATTCGAACCCGGGACCTCCGGTGACACAGACAAGCGCACTACCGCTGCGCCACAGAGGTCATCACTGTTATATAGAGTACATTACTTATTCACTATTAGGTAGGTATACCCCTAATAACACTTAATGCATTAAAGTGCACATAACATTGTAACTCCTACACCGGTGGTCGCATTACGCGTCGTAAAATTATTATTTACTGTTATAGACTCTACTTTGTGTTAAGGAACGTAATGTTTCGGCCGAGTGGTAACGGAATTTATAGCCATTATATGACTTTGTTATTAATTATATTTAGATTTTAATTATTGGCATATCGATACGTTAAGTTGTTGCTTTGTGCCGTGTGGTTCCCGGCACTGATAAAAAAAAGATAAAAGCCACTCCATCTCGCTCCCATGGATGTCGTAAAAGGCGACTAAGGGATCGGCTTATTAACTCTGGATTCTTCTTTGACTTGATGGGCTAGCAACCTGTCCGTATTTGAATATCAATTCCATCATTAAGCTAAAGAGCTGAACATGGCTTATCAGTTATTTCGAGACTGTTCCCAAGTAACAATTAGGCGCTAAAGTAAGATTTATAATAAGTCTATAAAAGCGCTAACTAGATTCTAAAGTGGTTTATGGGTGTAACAAATTAGTGTTAGAGCGCGCTCTAACCCTACTTTACCCCCGAATTGGGCACAATTTTTATATTACTTAAGGTTTTATAATGACGGTATACAAGAGTTATGGTAATTGGCTAAGAGGTACAATTAGTGCTAACTAAGCGGTAACAGGATCTCTTAGCGATACAAGAGGGGTAAATAAGCGTCAACTGACTCCTTAAGCGGTACAGTAGAGATACAAAGGCGTTAATTATATTTTCAAGCGCTAAAAGGGAGGTAAATAGGTGTTTTGTAACGGTCTGAACGCTATTCAAGATAATTAAACTAATTTTGTGATCTAATAATAAATAATTTTATTTTCAATGGCTATATAAGTTTACGACTAATGATTTTTATATTAAACAAAAAAAAGTGATATTGTATGGTGCGAAAGGAAGCATATTTTTGCTGCGAAGGGAAGTACACTGTGAATATGTTACATATTTATTGGCAAATAATTCGAGCGCCCGATGTATGTTGTCTATTTACTGAAAACTTTTCCACGTATTTACAACAATTTTTGTTTATTTTGGTTGCGACGCCATTGTCAAAAACAAGTAGTCAATATAAGAAATACAGTAGTGACCTTAAGCGCTATTACTTTACCTTTAGTCACAAAAAAGTAACAATAGACGCTATAGGATCTGTTATAGCGAAAAATTATACTCCTATTTGACTTAAGGTAATGCAAGAGAGTTTTGTATAACTTCAAGCATTTGGTTCTATATAAGATTAAATAAACACTATTGTAAGGCTGGTAGCGCTTATTAACGCTATTGTGCAACTTAAGGTTCTTGTAAAGAGTTTATTATCACCTGCATAGCACTTTTGGAGGTAGTAGCTAATTCTTATTCTTATTTAGATCTTAGAGTTCTAAGATTCACTTAAAGCTATAACACAAAATGCTGTGCATGTACAACAGTGTTAAGATTTGCCATAATACATCCATAACCTTTAAGCTCGCCTAATTGTCGCGCTTGTAACTCTGTATTATAAGTAGAAGTGATATACGTTACTTGGTACGCCACTTTATCGCCAATAGTCATAAGTGTTGCTACTGTAATGCCTTTGTAGCCCACTAAGTAACAAAATAAGCTCTAATCGTCGCCTAAATGTTTCTTGGGTTGGCTCTATCTACCTACCCCGCAAGGGATATAGACGTGATAAGATGTCCCATGTATGTCCTAATATTATAAATGTGAAAGTTTCTGAGTATATATGTATGAAGATATATATCGATGTTTGTCACTCTTTCACGCAAATACTACTGAACGGATTACGATAAAATTTGGTATGAAAGTACCTAGGTAGCTGAAGACACAGTATAACACATAGGCTATTTCACCCGAATTCCCGCGGGATTGATTCCACGCGGACGAAGTCGCAGGCGGCCTCTAGTATAATACAAATCAGCTTCCTTATTATAATTTTCTACAATATTTAAAACAACCATATCTTCTTTAATTCATTTTATATTTTATTTTAACTTGTATTACCTATTTATTGTTATAACAAGTGTTCAATGGTGTATGTTAAGAAAGAGCAGGATTTTTCTGATTCACGCATACTTTGCTTAATAGAAAATCCTAACAATGTATAGTGTACACTTTGTAGTTAAAGAAATAAATGCATTTTTCATTTTCTTTTCATTTCAATTTTACCGACAATCTATTGATAACTAACTTAGCTGTTTACAAAAAGACGGTTGCGTCCATTAAACTACCTACGACGAAGATATATCATAAAATAATACCCCTCCCACGCGCGTATCGGCTAATCTGTATGTCTGTCTGTCTGTCCGTATCGGCTGGGACAATGGCTATAATCTCAATGATGAGTTAACTTTGGTCATATAAATTATTTATGGTCTAAAAGTTCATTAAGCTCCAACTTGCAATGGTCATTTAAAAATGTACGTAGGTACTTACTTTACGTACAGTTTATTACCGCTTCTTCTGCACTGACGCTTTGGGAGCGGCATTAAACTTAGTTTTAATTAATTAATTTGACGTTGTTGCAATCAATGTTGTGAAACCAAAAGATTTGACAATTATTAAGTTCAAATTCAAAAGCTTTATTGTATATCATAAAGTACATCAGTTCAATTACAATTACCTACTGCTTATAAATAAATAGGTACAATATGAACCCTGTTGGGCATCGGAATTTTAAAATAATATGGCGGGCAGGTTTATGTCGGCTATTGTGATGAATATACATAACAATAATAAAAAAATGTCTCATTATTTTTGGAGTTAATACATACATACATACATATTGTCACATCTATATCCCTATACCCCGCAAGGGTTATAGATTTTATGTATGTAACTAAATCTATACTAATATTATAAAGCTGAAGGGTTTGTTTGCTTGAACGCGCTAATCTCAGGAACTTACTGGTTCAAATTAAATTCTTTTTGAGTTGAATAGACCATTTATCGAGGAAGATTAGGCTATATAACATCACGCTTCAACTATTAGTTGTGAAGATATAATGGAAAATGTGAAAAAAAACGCGGAAAATTATTCATCCTTGAGGGCTTATGATGCCCAAAATAACAATTCCACGCGGACGAAGCGGGCACAGCTAGTAAAAATAAAAAAATCGTAAAGTAATCGTCTATTTTAATAAAACTATAGTTTACCGTTAGCGTCCAATCCCTAACTGGCTTAAAATACTTCAAAACCATCTCACCGTAGTCTGTTATATTTAGCTCGATATAATATGATTACTATCAACAAGGATTAGCCTAATTGTATCGAGTTCGGCTCTATTACACCCGTTATCAATATCGGACTTCTGGGCATTAGGATGACCGCTCATCGGCGACTGACGCTGACGACTTATTACCGCTAGCTACTTCGTACGTTCGTGTTTTTTTTCGCAAACCTACATTTTTTTTACTTACCACGATACATACATAAATACATAAAATCACGCCTCTTTCCCGGAGGTGTAGGCGGAGACTACATCTTTCCACTTGCCACGATCTCTGCATACTTCCTTCGCTTTATCCATATTCATAATTCTCTTCATGCAAGCTCGGCGGTTTCGGGCTACCACGATGTCTACATACTATTTTGTTTCGCCTATATTTATAAACTAGCTTTTGCCCGCGGCTTCGCCTGCGTTAATTTCGCTTCCATAAAAAGATTGCTTAGATTAAGAGCCTTGCATTGACATAAACTAATATTATGCAAAAAAATAGATGTGCCTACGTGAGTGCGTGTTTGAGGATGCTATTCAATCATGCAAATTCAACTGGATAGATTTTGATGAAACTTACGTACACGGGAAGAATAATGCCTGGAATAGAACATAATTTATTTTTCCTACAAAAGCAGTCCCGGGGGCGCAGCTGTTAAAAAACGAATAAATTCTAAAGACAAAAAAAGGTAAGTATAATAATGGAAAGTTAAAGTATCTCTTTGTATACAACATTTGCTGTCTTGCCCATTGGAGACATCACAAATAAACTGTCACAGCTGGTGACCTGCGAGCAAGCGACGTAGAGCTGTCCGTGGGAGAAGCAATTCGTCCTGAGGTCGACTCCGGCTGCTCCAAGACTTTGCGATTTGTTAATTGTCATTGCAAAACATATAGCCACTGGAAACTGTACACGCTTAAATTGAAATGGAAAGTTGTTGGGAATGAGGGGAATGCGCGGTATAAAAACAATGTCACCAGCTGCACAACCAGTAAGAATTTTAGCTTCTATAATATTGTTATGAAGCGACACCACTTTAAGGCGAGTCCCATTACAACGTTTCGGCGGCGTTAAGTTGGAATGCCTACTTTTAGTGCAATTGTATGCGCGGGCAGTCCAGATGCCGAAAGTGAATTAAGGAACTCTACCGGATAAGTTGTAGCATCGGTACTATCTAAAACTGTTTTTATGGATTGGAATTTTATTTTCAAAATACTTAAATTATTAGCAGCTGGTTGCTCATTTTTGGGTGTTAGGATTGCTCGCTCGCATATCCAAGAATCCTCGTGATGAATTATTTGAGATAGGTCTCCATAAACGAAATGGATAAGTTCCTCCACCGAAGTGACTACTTGACAGAAGTTATCTGGCAGAGTCACCAACCCGTTCGATTCAGGCAACGTACCATTACCGATTTTTAATAACACATCTGAGAATTCTTGCTCTCGAGGATAACCACCCAACTGAGCTCTCATATTACGTGTTGGACTTAATTTCCTAACCTGAGGCCAGAGTATGGATCGTTTGAGACATGCGCTTACTTCATCAGCTCTAGTACCTCGGCTTATTACGGGTAGAGTCTGGCGGAAATCACCACAAAATAATACAGTGGTACCACCCATAATGCGATTCCCTGTTATTTTCTCCAAATGTCTTAACCATGGAAACTAAATCAATGAAAAACGAATGTTTAATTAATTAAAAAATTTGCCAGCGTCTACAATCGCGTTATTTCTTAAATTCTCATGTGGCGCCATCTCGTATCGGGTGGTCAAAAATTAATATCTAAACCACGGGAACTAAATCAATGGTGAAACGGTAAGTACTGACGTTGCTATATGTGTGTTATTCCTGCTAATCTTGAGGAACATGGCAACCGTCGCCGATGCGGGGTGCGTCAAACTACCTACATAAAAAAATCTTCTCACACATAAAAAAAATCTTCTTAAAGATGTGGTGAAACAGTAAGTACTGGCGAAACTAAAATTACTTAATTAAAACTTAATTAATTAAAAATTTTGCCGGCGGCTACAATCGTGTTATTTCTTAAATTCTCATGAGGCGCCATCTCGTATCGGGTGGTCAAAAAATAAATACCTAAACCACGGGAACTAAATCAATAAACAAAGCATAATGAATTAAATCAATAAAATGCTATTTTTTTAATCATTATAATAAATATAAGAATTAATTATTTATAGTGCCGTGTGGTTCCCGGCACCAACACAAAAAAGAATAGGACCACTCCAGCTCTTTTCCATGGATGTCGTAAAAGGCGACTAAGGGATAGGCTTACTTAAACTTGGGATTCTTTTTTAGGCGTTGGGTTAGCAACCTGTCACTATTTGAATCTCAATTCTATCATTAAGCCAAAAAGCTGAACGTGGCCATTCAGCCTTTTTAAGACTGTTGGCTCTGTCTACCCTGCAAGGGATATAGACGTGACCATATGTATGTATGTATGTATAATTATTTATAGCTTTTTATATCGATTCAAATCAAAAATGACGAAGTTCCATACAAACTTGCACCCCCTATTTCATCCCCTTGGGATAGAATTTCAGGATAAAAAGTAGCCTATATTCTAATCCAGGTTACTAACTATATCTGTGCCGAATTTCGTTCAGATCTGTTGGGTAGATTTTGCGTGATGCGCGTACAAACATACAGACAGACAGACGGACAGACAGATAGACAGACAAAAATTCTAAAAAAAAATGTTTTGGCTTCTATTGACCCTAAAAAGACCCCTTATAAATTTTTTTCTTAAAGATCTTCAATGTACAGACAAAGTTGAGTTACAGTTTTATTATATGTATGGATGAGAGCTCGTTTGATTAGGATTTCATGACCTGAAGGGTTAGTGCATATTTTACTCGATCAAACGCGTCGAGCAAGTAAACGTGAATTTGTATGTAATTTTAATCAGCGCCATCTAGTGGTAACGCGATGGCACTAATGCATTTCCATACAAATTCGCTATTACTTGTTCGACGCTTTTTATCGAGTAAAAATACATACATACATATAATCACGTCCATATCTCTTGCGGGGTAGACAGTGCCAACAGTCTTAAAAAGACTGATAGGCCACGTTTAGCTGGTTGGGTTAATGATAGAATTGAAATTGAAAGCCTTCCTCGATAAATGGTCTATTCAACACAAAAATAATTTTTCAATTCAAACCAGTAACAGTAACAGTAGTTCCTGAGATCAGCGCGTTCAAACAAACAAACATCAGCTTTATAATATTATAGTATAGATGATCAAAGACAGTCGTACCGTATGCGGCTAACCTAAAATAATTAATGCTTTGTAGCGATAAGTGTGCACTCCGCCTGAGCGAGTTAGGGTCCAACCTCCGTTTTATCTCCGCCCACAAGAATTAACCTCTGGTATGTTTGTATGTTGTTCAAAAGCACATGAACTCACTAAATAGAGGATTAAGATAGAGTAAGTAATGCCAGGCATCATTATCTTTTGGTGCGTAATGTCGGAATAGGACAGAAAACAGTTTACCTGGTTCAAAGGATACATACATATAGTCACGTCTATAACCCTTGCGGGGTAGACAGTAAATAGAGGATTAAGATAGAGTAAGTAATGCCAGGCATCATTATATTTTGGTGCGTAATGTCGGAATAGGACAGAAAACAGTTTACCTGGTTCAAAGGATACATACATATTGTCACGTCTATAACCCTTGCGGGGTAGACAGTTTAAAGTGGGTCGCAATTCTAAGGGGCCAAAACAATCAATGTAAAAACAAAACTGGATTGTATCTTAGTGCCGGGTGACCAAATAATAGGAAATATGCTGAAAATAATAAAATATTTGCGCTGGTAAAGAAAAGATGATGCACGCTCAAAAAAGACTGTCGTTTATTTTTGTTCTTATTTTAAACTAGCTGTTCCCGCTACTTCGTCCGCGTGGAATAATCATTTTGAGCATCATTGATGGCCCTCAAGGGTGAATAATTTTCCCCTTTTTTTTACATTTTCCATTGTTTCTTCGCTCCTAATAGTTGCAGCGTGATGTTATAAAGCCTAAAGCCTTCCTCGATAATGCTCTATTTGACGCAAAAATAAATTTTCTATTTGAACCAGTAGTTCCTGAGATTAGCGCGTTCAAACAAACAAAATCTTCAGCTTTATAATATAAGTAGGTATAAATTACAATTTGTTTGTTCTTTAGAAAGCAGTTCGGAACACTCTTAAGGAGATGCAGATAGTATTTTCGATTAGGTACAAGTAGTAGGTACCAAAGAAGAAATACATCTTTGCCTCTCAAAAAATGTAACCGAATCTTAACATACGAGTATGATTACGTCAGGCTAGAAATTGTGTGGTTCCCGCCAAAAAAATAATAGAACCACTTCATCTCTTTACTATAGATGTCGTAAAAGACGACTAAGAGATAGACTTATAAACTTGGGATAACTTCTTATAGGCGATGGGCTAACAACCTGTTACTATTTGAATCTCTATTCTATCATTAAGCCTAACAGCTTGACGTGGTCTATCAGTCTTTCAAGTCTGCTGTCTCTGTCTACCCCGCAAGTAATTCTCATTGCGATTAACTTATTATAATTATACATACATATGGTCACGTATATATCCCTTGTGGGGTAGACAGAGCCATCAGTCCTGAAAAGTCTGATAGGCCACGCTCAGCTATTTGGCTTAATGATAGAATTGAGATTCAAATAGTGACAGGTTGCCAGCCCATCGCCTAAAAAAAGAATCCCGAATTTGTAACCCTATCCCTTAGTCGCCTTTTACGACATCCATGAGAAAGAGATGGAGTCGTCCTATTCTTTTTTGTACTGGTGCCGGGAACTACACGGCACTAATATTTAAGAAATTACCCAATTTTAGAAATTTATATATAGGCTTATAAAATTGCGATCCTTTTTTTGGGCGATGGGCTAGCAACCTATCACTATTTGGATCTCAATTCCATCATTAAGTCGAGCAGCTGAACGTGGCCATTCAGTCTTTTCGGAATTATTGTCTCTGTCTACCCCGTAAGGGATATAGACGTGACTATATGTACATATGTATGTATGTATGTATAATTATTATCAATTCAGTCGAGTCAAGAACTCTGATCAGTGCTTCATACAAAACACAAATTCCCAATGAATCCTGGACTATTGATAGGAACAAAAGTCACCAGGTCATTACCAGTACCGGTCGCCGGTCGCGTGAGGTTGCGGGTGGCGCTTTGCGTGCCGATCGCGCGATAGTGACCCCCTCGGCCCGTGGTGGCCCGCCACCGTAATCGGTTTACTGGCCCGGCCGCTTTGACGGCTGGCCCAAGTTAATAGAGTTCAAAATTTCAAATTCAAAATTTAAAATTTCAAATTAAAATTTAAAATTTCAAATACAAAATTTCAAATTCAAAATTCAAAATTCAAAATTCAAAATTTCAAATTCAAAATTCAAAATTCAAAATTTCAAATTCAAAATTCAAAAATCAAAATTTCAAATTCAAAATTAAAAATTTCAAATTCTAAATTCTAAATTTCAAATTCAAAATTACAAATTCAAATTCCAAATTTTCATTCATTATTATAGGATATCGTATATGTAGACAATGTGCATTCGTCCACGTTTTAGATTTAAGAGATCTATATTTGTAAATTGACGTCCGATGAAAATGCTGCAGTGCAGTTTGTTCCGCCGCTTCTGCTGCACATGCGCTTTGGAAGCGGTAGTAGTTATAATTAGATTTAAGTGGGGGTTAGGTTTACCTGCAAAGGTCGCGGAGGTCAAATGGGATTCGCTTCGTTTAAAAACCTGACTCACACAATCCCGGGTCCATGGTCAAAGGCTCTTCTCCGGAGTGGTGAGGATGCAACCGGGACTAAAGCCAAGACGGAAGGATTTGACAAAAAGAAGTTAATAGGCGGCTCAACCCGCGCCCGCTACTTCTTATAACTCAGGCCATCTCCTCTGCTCGCTTAATGCATGTGACTTGCAGCCTTAGTTAATACACCCAGGCACTTTCAGTTAAGTTCACATAATGACCACCTCAGCCTGCCTCCGACACTACAGCTAGACATATATTTCTATGTCTTACACACAAAATTGTTGCCTATTTATGAATGTAGCTACTGTGCTATTAAGAGTAGTCAACACAAAAGGTGTTATAAGTGTTATAATTTGGTTATTATTAAATATCAATTTTATTATATAAACTTTTTTATTTTATTTTTTTAACAACACTATGTGTTATATAGGTTTAACAAATAATAATTAAATGTACCTACTCAAATTAAAACTAAAGCTAAAACTTCTGATTACAAACTAAAATTTAAGTTACAAATTGTACAGTCTCTGCATAGCATCAACATGCGGGAGTGTGCCCAGAAGGCTGGCAGCATTGCCAATTTGAATGGCAATGCTGATTCTCTGAGCCTTTATTTGGTTACTCTTTTCAGTGTAAATCGTGAATTGTAAATATAGTAAAAGTTTATTTTAGCCTTATTTTAAAGGCTTTAATAGCTTTCTATATCATTCGGTCTTTATTATGAAAATAACTTATTCTTCTTAATATTTTCTAAAGATTAAGCGGCAGATAATACTTACAGCATCAAGTTGACATGTTGTAGCTGTATGACACATACATACATAGGTACTTATTGAAAATTTTTATTTTATTCTTTACAACCGGAAACCCATAAGGTGTATACCTAGTAACAAAGAAGGTGATAAAAGTTAACACACAAAATAACTGAACGGTTGCAATTATTCATTAAAATTCAAATAATTTGAAGTTAATAAAATTGACGAAATTATTTGACGAAATATTGGTATTGAAATAAATCGTTTTACATTCATTCATGTTTTTTTCTTATATAGACAAAGTGCATTCGTCCACGATTTAGATTTAAGAGATCTATATTTGTAAATTGACGTCCGGTGAAAATTCTGCAGTGTAGTTTGTTCCGCCTTCTTCTACATATGCGCTTTGGAAGCGGTAGTAGTTATAATTAGATTTAAATGATGTGACGTCAAAAAGTGATACCTAGTATCCAATTTTGAAAATAAATCTTTTCTATTATATTCTATTCTTTTTAATAAATAAATTTGAGATTGTGAGATTTAAGATAAATCGCAAGATATAGATAGATATAATCAGTGATTTTATCCACTTTTATCTTTCAACAAGAGTGCCATAAACAAACGATATTGCAAGAACATAATTATGATAATGCAGGGAAAGATTTAGTCTCGGCCTACCCGTCTGAATAATAGACGTATGTTTCTCTTTCAAGGACCTTAAATATATGTACATATATAACCTTACAACTTTAAATATTGACATTATAATAATTACAAGGACTTTTACGTGTGGTTCCTGGCACCAATACAAAAAAGAATGGGACCACTCCATCTCTTTCTCTGGATGTCGTAAAAGGCGACTAAGGGATAGGCTTACACAAACTTGGAATTATCTTTTAGGCGATGGGCTAGCAACCTGTCACTATTAGAATCTCAATTCTATCATTAAGCCAAATAGCTGAACGTGGCCATTTAGTCTTTTCAAGACTGTTGGCTCTGTCTACCCCGCAAGGGCTATAGACGTGACCAAATAGTATGTATGTATGACTGTGACTGAACTGAAGTATGACTGAACAATCTTTACACCTTTATGAGTCAGCCAATCAGATAATATAATTTAAAAATATTTCTTCTATAAGGGCACAAAACACACTTCATCGATATCGCCAATAATAACTGCATTTCACTGCATTCCTGTTCAATCCAATCAACTTTACACTTTCGCAATACATGTTAAAGTCCAAAATTCAATTTCTAAAGCGAAACGTTACGTCGCAAGAATATGACACAATGTGAGATATCCTTCAACTTGACAATTTAGATTTTGCAGTTGAAATATATCAGTGTGACCTTTAAATCGAGTGGAGCAGATGTGATGTTTGGTTGTGTCGTGATTTTTGGCCTGCCAGTTTTGTGGTGGTGTTCTGCAGGATGGTTTGATGGGTTGTGTGACTCTTAGATAACATCGGCGCCGGTTGACACTGGATAGGGTTACCCTCCATCTAAAACTCCTTACCAAAATTTCAAATGTCCATTTTTTTTTATCAAGACTTGTGCATCTATACTTCTATAATTACTAGTTCATTCAACTGATTATAGTATTAAGAAACTTTCTTAATGCTATTTCATTTGTCTGATAAGTAACAGAAACTTTTTGTTTGTTCACTTTCTGACCTACTGTAAGTACAAAACAAAGTTGTACAATTACGATAATATTAACTATACTAATAAGCTGAAGAGTGTGTTTGTTTGAACGCGCTAATCTCAGGAACTACTGGTTCGAATTGAAAAATTCTTCTTCTGTCGAATAGACCATTTATCGAGGAAGGCTTTAGGCTATATAACATTACGCTGCAACTATTAGGAGCGAAAAAATAATGGAAAATGTGAAAAAAACGGGCAAAATTATTCATCCTTGAGGGCTTCAATGATGCCCAAAATAACTATTCCACGCGGACGGAGTCGCGGGCTCAGCTAGTTTAAAACAAATGATATTTGACAACCCTGCGTGTGGGACTATGTGTGGTCTGCCCTTGTTGTCTGTTTGTGGTATATATTGAGGAAATACATATATCGGACGCGAATCTTGGTATGCAAATATTGATATGTGAATTAGGGTCTGATTCATTTCGAGGTCTCAGAGATAATTTTATGACAAGTTAATATTTGGATGCTATTATTGATAATTCCGTGTGGTTCCCGGCACCAGTACAAAAAAGAATAGGACCACTCCATCTCTTTCCCATGGATGTCGTAAAAGGCGACTAAGGGATAGGCTTACAAACTTGGGATTCTTTTTTAGGCGATGGGCTAGCAACCTGTCACTATTTGAATCTCAATTCTATCATTAAGCCAAACAGCTGAGCGTGGCCTATAAGTCTTTTCAAGACTGTTGGCTCTATCTATATATACAAGGGATATAGACGTGACCATATGTATGTATGTAAATATTTGGATAGACGACCAGTACACACGACAGGAGATACCTGGGCCACCTCCCATACACAAATCGAGGCGAGGTGGCACATCTTTCTCTCGCACCCACCGTACCTACTTATCGTTCAAATATAAGCTCCATTACGACATACATACATATAATCACGTGTATATCCCTTGCGGGGTAGACAGAGCCGATGGACTTGAAAAGTCTGCATGGCCACGTTCAGCTATTTGGCTTAATAATAGAATTGAGATTCAAATAGTGACAGGTTGCTAGCCCATCGCCTAAAAGAAGAATTCCAAGTTTATAAGCCTATCCCTTAGTCCTTAGTCCATTATGAAATTGCAAGAAATTGTAAGAATTAAAATTATAAGAAAGAGGTAGTCTCTGTCTACCCCTCCGGGAAAGAGGCGTTATTTTATGTATGTATGTATGTAAGAAATACGATAGCTTTAACAGGATCTTTAGAATGTGTGACAAAAGATTATCTGGCACTTGTTCTAGCTACGACATACATTGGGAGCATTGCCAATGACTACTCCAGGAGTATTTAAAAACTCCTCTTTTATCCATCCATGTCTTTCCCATGGATGTCGTAAAAGGGGACTACGGGATAGGCTAATAAACTTCTTTTAGGCGATGAGCTAGCAACCTGTCACTGTTTGAATCTCAATTCCATCATTAAGGCATACAATTACCTAAACGTTGCTTTCTTGTTTCTACGAGACTGCTGGCTCTGTCTTCCCCTTAAGGGATAAAGACGTGATTTTATGTATGTATGTATGTTTATTACCAAAAACATTACATTTTACCCACCTGGGTGGCATGGCATCCGATTTTTGCGTAATCCCAGCGGAGCAATTTTTCCGATATTGACATTCCTATGAACGATTTGTCATCTGTATAAAGATGGCCGTGTCAAATAAGCCGACTTCGATGAGACAACTCAGCATGACTTGCTGAACCGCTTGTGATGCAGTTTATACATACACATGATCATGCCTTTTTCCTAGAGGGATATGCACAGATGTAAATATTTTACCACTTGAATTAACTACTAATCCATACATTAGTATTTGCTTCATCCGCATGCTTCGGATTTTCGCCTCTGAAATAGTGTACCGGGTTCGATCCCTGGTCAAGTAATATTGAAAAAAGAACTTTTTCGAATTAGCCTACGTCTTGAATGTTTATCTATTCCAAGATAGTTACATACATACATACATACAAACATACATACATACATATGGTCGCGTCTATATCCCTTGCGGGGTAGACAGAGCCAACAGTCTTAAAAAGACTCCATGGCCACGTTCAGCTATTTTCCTTAATGATAGAATTGAGATTCAAATAGTGACAGATTGCTAGCCCATCGCCTAAAAAAAGAATCCCAAGTTTGTAAGCCTATCCCTTAGTCGCCTTTTACGACATCCGTGGGAAAGTGACGGAGTGGTCCTATTCTTTTTTGTATTGGTGCCGGGAACCATATATTTCATAGTTATATATTACTTATCTGAACTTGTTTCACTGACATATAGACATATTTATCAAGGTGGCGCCTTTACTATTACTCAGATCAGTGTGATTGGCAAAAGTTAAAAATAAAATAACTCACGATTACGTCAACAATCATGATCATTCGATACTCGTATCCTTGCTTTTGATCAAATCCGCACTTGCTTAGTAGAAACTTTTATATATCGTGTGGTTCCTGTCTTTTTAGAATAGGACCACCAAACATCTTTACCATAGATGTCGTAAAAGTAAGGGAAATACTAATTAACTTAGGATTTTTCTAACAGGCGATAGACTAGTAACCTGTCACTATTTAAATCCAAGTTAAGCCAAACAGCTGACATGTTCAGCTTTCATTCATCTCATACCTTAGTCACCTTATACGACGTCCCTGGGAAAGAGATACATACATAGATACACACGTCTATATCCCTTGTGGGGTAGACAGAGCCAACAGTCTTGAAAAGACTGATAGGCCACGCTCAGCTATTTAGCTAAATGATAGAATCGAGATTCAAATAGTGACAGGTTGCTAGCCCATCGCCTAAAAAATGAATGCCAAGTTTGTAAGCCTATCCTTTAGTCGCCTTTTACGACATCCATGGGAAAGAGATGGAGTGGTCCTATTATTTTTTGTATTGGTGCCGGGAACCACACGACAAAGATCGTAATTCTAGAAATTGTTTTAATTGTAAGTATGTGACTATCAAAATAAAAGCCTCGATTTTTGCGTATTCCCGAAGGAATAATTTTTCCAACTATTGACTCCCTCGATAAACTATCTGACTTCTGTCTCTGTTTATTTGAAGCAATGCCGCAATAAAACCGGCACTGACTTGACTGAAATGGCGACTCACCATGACTTTGATGGTCCGTTTGACATGCGGTTTGTAGCATGTGTTACTGTATGTCAGGATTTGTCACGTTAGACGTGGCATAATGCAGGTTGAGAAGATTGAGAAAAGTATCTAGAACCATAGGATTTATAAATTGATACTGACACACAATCTGAGCATATTTATTTATCATAAAGAGTTTTAAAGAATTGTCTTTAAATCAAAAAAAATAATAGGGTTTGAAATATTTTTAATCTAAAAATAATAATATCGCAAGATATTAAATTAAATTTTCTTCTTAATCTTCGTGTTGCAAATAGATTTTCCTTAAATGTATATTCTTAGATAAATCTTACTTATAGACGGACACAAAACTATTTAATCTTATCGAATCGGTTTTTACGATGATTTACGTGATGGCTGCCTATCTCGACGATGGCTGGACCGTGTTGACGCAATTTTCTATAAGATATTGCAACGCTTGCAAATCGGATTGATCATACTTATTTTGACGGATGTGGCGCAGCGGTAGTACGCTTGTCTGTGACACCGGAGGTCCCGAGTTCGAATCCCGGCCAGGGCATGATGAGAAAAGAACTTTTTCTGATTGGCCTGGGTCTTGGATATTTGTCTATATAAGTATTTATTGTAAAATATATAGTACCGTTGAGTTGGTATCTCGTAACACAAGTCTCTAACTTACTTCGAGGCTAATTCAATCTGTGTAATTTGTCCCGTATATATTTTTTATTTATTTATTTATAATATAAAAGACTTACCATAAGATGATAACGACGTGTTCCCACAATACTCGATCGCTGATGAAATTCTGATCAATTCTAATGAAAATGCTGCGGCCGTTCAGAGCCTCCATGGACAGACATACTCTCTAACCAGACATTTAGACGAATAAATATGACGGACCAATGGAAAAAAGAATATGACCACTCCATCTCTTTCCCATGAATGTCGTAAAAGGCGACTGAAGGATTGGATTATTAACTTGGGATTCTCCCTTTAGGCGACAGGCTAGCAACCTGTCACTATTTGAATCTCAATTCTTTCATTAAGCTAAACAACTGAACATGGCCTATCGATCTTTTTAAGACCTTCGGCTCTGCCTACCCCGCAAGGGATATAGATGTGATTATGTATGTATAAAAAAAAATTCATTAGATAAAAAATATCTTACTACTTACTCTTACAAGTGCAGTTGCTCTTTGGATTATATCTCTTCTACGCTCCAAACTACGTAGCCGTTATAGTCAAAATCTTGAAGATTATCTACATTATCATGAGTTTGACACAAGGCCAAGGGGTTTGTCCAGATCAGATACCATCGACACTCGAGTAAGAATATATTTGGACGATGAAGATTTCGCCAAGAAATGTTTTTCGTGGTATCAGCGGTGACGTACGATGATAATCATAGTTGGATTGAAATCAAAATATCATGACTCACCTATAGGATGGAGGGAAAGAGGTAAAGAATTAATTAAGATGGTTTTCTCATTTGAAATATTGAATTAAATTAGTACAAACAAATCTATACAAATATACAAGAAGTGTGTGAATGGGCATGTTGTATAAATAAATCTATCTATACTAATATTATAAAGCTGAAGAGTTTGTTTGTTTGAACGTGCTAATCTCAGGAACTACTGGTTCTAATTGAAAAATTATTTTTGTGTTGCATAGACCATTTATCGAGGAAGGCTTTAGGCTATATAACATCACGCTGCAACTATAAGGAGCAAAGAAATAATGGAAAGTGTGACAAAAACGAGGAAAACTATTCATAAGTACTTGAGGGCATCAATGATGCCCAAAATAACTTTTCCACGCGGACGAAGTCACGGGCGGCCTCTAGTCACTACATAGTATAAAACAAAGTCGCTATTCTAGTCTGTTTGTCTGTATGCTTAAATCTTTAAAATTACGCAACGGATTTTGATGCGGTTTTTTGTAACAGGTAGAGTGATTCAACAGGAAGTTTTTTATGTATGTAATAACATTTATAATTTTGCACCCGTGCGAAGCCGGGGCGGGTCGCTAGTTTTAAAATAATATGGAATTAATTGTGATGCAATACAGAGTTATTGTAAGTACCATAAGTTTATCAAAATAAAACTCGTATCACTAAAATACCTACGATTGCGACCATTCCCGGATCTGGACCTTCGTCGGACGGTCGGGCGGGGGACGTCACTCCGCACGATTGATCGCCTCCCTCGGGATCTGTTCTGTCTTGTACGGACATTTTTATTTTTATTCCTACTTTTCTGGATTTGCGACGGTATAGCGTCTATTGAGGAGATGAGAATGGCCGATTTCGAAGTGCGTTTGATAAATTTGTATTATGCATATACCTAAATATTACATACATAAAATAACGCCTCTTTCCCGGAGGGGTAGGCAGAGACTACCTCTTTCCACTTGCCACGATCTCTGCATATTTCCTTCGCTTCATCTACATTCATAACTCTCTTCATTCAAATATTACATACATACATATAATCACATCTGTATCCCTTGCAAGGTAGTCAGAGCCAGTAGTCTTGAAAGACTGACAGGCCGCGTTCAGCTGTTAGGCTTAGTGATAGAATTGAGATTCAAATAGTGACAGGTTGCTAGCCCATCGCCTATAAGAAGAATACCAAGTTATAAGCCTTAGTTCTTTATTACTTTAGGCGCGTTTTACGACCTTTTACGCTATTTTGAATTTGAATTAATTACAGCTCTCGTCTCTGCGTGTTACCGGTTGCACCCTCCACAGAAGTGTTTCGGGGTTTGATGTCTGCCCCACTAAATTAGAGCTATAAGTTAATATAGGTATTTATTCAGCATATTAATTATATCATAAGCCAAACAGCTGAACGTGGCCTATCAGTTTTCCAAGACTGTTCTAACCCGTAAGTGTTTATAGCCGTGATTATATGTATGTATGTATGTGCCGTGTGGATTCCGGCACCAATAAAAAAAAGAATAGGACCACTCCATCTTGTTTCCATGGATGTCGTAAAAGGCGACTAAGGGGTAGGCTTATAAACTTGGGATTCTATTTTAAGGCGATGTGCTAGCAACTACTTGAATCTCAATTCTATCATCAAGCCGAACAGCTGAACGTGGCCTATCCGTTTTCCATGATTCTCTGTCTACCCCGCAAAGGTTTATGGCCGTGATTATATGTATGTAAGTATGTATAAATTACAGAAAATTCACATGTATGTAAAAAATACATTGCAGTAATAGACGACCTTAGATATCACTAAAAGCGATCTATTCCAAGTAAATTTTCAATTATGAATGAAACTTCACATAGATAATAGATTAGCAGGTGTGGTGGTGAGTTAAGTTTTTCTTTGTCGATGGTAGAATAGGTAAATGCACAAGTTTAAATCCCACCGACGCAATGTGAACCATAGACACTTAAATCGTTTAAAAATTTTGAAGTTTAGTCGAAAGGAAATAAAATTTTATTTCTAATTAGAATTAAATAGAATTATTATTATATAATAGAGAAAATTCAGCGTAAAAGTCCTTTAAAAGCTTTCCTATTAAAAGTCATAATATGAGTACAGTAATTTTAATTAAGTAAATGACAATAAAATAATATGTTTTCTATTATAATAACAGCGAAAAATATTTCTTTTAATTTTTAAATTGAATATTTTCCTTTTCAAAAATAGGTATTTTTGTTTTTTTAAGTTAAGAAAAAATTAAATTAAAAAGGAGCTGTTTCTTTTTAGTCTGTTGTTTTTTCAGCATAGGTTAAGACTTTGCAAACGTTGAGCACTTGAATTGTAAGGAAAAATGCACAGCACTTATTTTTAACTACAGACACAAAACGAAAACATAGTCACGTGCTAGCACTTATCATACCGCTGAAAACAAGATATTATTTTCAGGATTTTCACAAGTCCTTGACGACAATAACATTGTTTATCAATTAATACGTACGTCACTCGGATTACCCTTATCCAATGGAAATCGCTGGCTATCGGGTCGTAAACCAGATTGCCTGCCTGTTATCAACATCGCCAGTAAAAATCACAAATATAGATAAATCTTATCTGAAGCGTATCAATTTAGGTGTTTAATTTTTAAGTATTTTGATAGTTTTAAAATGTTGGAATTTGGTATTCGAATCGATATTATTAGGGGTATTCTCTATTTAAAATTTGAAGGAATTTATCAACTGAAATAATAAAACAAAATGATAGGCCATCGCTGTTGTCAAAAGTAGGTCTTATTTTTATTACATAGTATTAAGCAAAGTCGCTTCCCGCGTCTATCCCTATGCTTGTATGTATGCTAAGATCTTTTAAACTATTCAGCGGATTTGATGCAGTTTTTTTTAAATGAGTAATTCAAGAGGAAGGTTCTTAAGTACGAGTATAAATGCTACCGGTGGGAAGCCAGGACGGGTCGCTAGTAACTAAGTGAAACGTCAAAAAAAAAGTCTGTTATTTTATTACAAGGCTTTGGGATGAGACTGCTTGAAGAACAACACAGCAGAGGAGCCGCTTACGAAGATACGATTTCTGGCAATGCCTTTGCCGAGTCTAGTTTTCAAAAGATGATGAGAGCCATTAAGATACTGTTATGAGGACGGAAGGAGTTGGAACAGGAAGAGGTGGACCCCGGCCCTGAAAGCATGCAGTGGAGGGTGCAATATAATATGTAAAAATAAGAAAAAGTAGGTTTATAACCCAGAAAAATCTTATGATGAAAAAAAAGAAAAAGATTTCAGAAACTGGACGAATTTTCTTCCGATTCATATGTATTCCTTCTATTCGAAATCGATCGATTCGTCACGTCCCTACGCAAACAGCACTATCAACATTACCCGTTTAATTGATTTATTGAGTGTTGACGGAGCTGAAGATACGTTGTCCGGAAGCCTTCCTCCGGCCAAATATAATAAATTAAGGCCGGCGATAGTGCTGCGTCTGCGCATGTCGGCCGTGATCGATCGCGGCGCGTAATCGATGCAGCTGCATTCAAGATGGCCGAATGTCACCTTGATGGCTTCATTGTTGAATTTTTGACCGTTATTAGTTTATCTGGGTGTTGGTTATTCAATTTTGATTTTGTAACCTGTTAGGCTATATATATATTAACTTTTTAAACAGTATTAGATTTTTACGGAAAGCTTAGTTCATAGGATTGAAGAACAATTCTTGATTATATTTTAATTTTTAATATCCTTGTCATAAAGTCAAAATCTATCATTTTCGGGCAAGATTAAGGTATTGGACATATACACGGCATGATTATTTTTTGTAAAAAATCCTCCCTCATACTCATACATGTAGGTAGACACGTCGGAACACCGCCTGTGCCTGTAAACATTTTCCCGTAAAATTTGACAGTGGCAATTCTAAAGGTCAGAATCCTCAGTGATAGCTCCTGATAAGTTGTGCCTGATAACAATACTCAACGGTCAACGACGATAAGGTTAGTCTGCGACAATCTGCTGCTAATGTACCTACTGATTTTACAAGCGCATGGACTCCTTTTATACATACATACATAAAATCACGCCTCTTTCCCGGAGAGGTAGGCAGAGACTACCTCTTTCCAATTGCCACGATCTCTGCATACTTCCTTCGCGTCATCCACATTCATAACTCTCTTCATGCAAGCTCGGCGGTTTCGGGTACTCTTGACCTGACCCTTTACCAGGACGTCCTTTATTTGATCAAGATACGTTCGTCTAGGTCTACCCACTCCGACCTTTCCCTCCACACTCTCCTTGTATATCTGCTTAGTCAACTTGCAATAAAAAACCTTGAAAATACAAACGGTAAAATTAAAAGAAATAACTTTTCTTTTAATATGAGCTGTTATTCGCCATTTTATAATTGTTATCATTCTTCTGGCTTTAGTGCTGGTTATCTGTGACCATGATTCTGGATTGTATAAGTCAGGATTTTACACAAATTGACTCCGAGTCAGACCTCCGCAACCTTTGCAGGCGAACCTAACCAATATTTTAAAATGTAGTCTATGAAGATGGCAAATGTACCAATTGAGATTTTTTTTGAATCTAAAACTCTTAGACGCCTATATAATAAAGTTTTTTTTACTTTAGCAAAATTTATCAAAACCCCAATAAGATAAGTACATACTAAAACTAGCTTTTGCGCGAGGCTTCACTCCCGTGGGAAGTCCCAGAAAAAAAGTAGACCATGTCACTTCCTAAGGTCTTTTTCAATCATTGCCAAATTTCGTAAAAATCAATCCAGTAGTTTTTGATTCGTTACAAACATACAAATCTTATCTATTTATTTATAGTGTGGATGTGGATTAAGATTTCATTCCGGGATAAAGGCAAAACTGCGTCGTATGAAAATTTACCTTAACAACTTTGAGTTGTTATTACAACATACATACATAGTATAGTCACGTCCATAACCTTTGAGGGGTAGACAGAGCCAACAGTCTCTGAAAGGCCGCGTTCAGCTTTATGGCTTCATACTGGAAGTGAGTTTCAAATAGATACAGGTTGCTATCCCGTCGCCTACGAGATTAATCCCAAGTTTCTAAGCCTATCCCTTTGTCTATAACAACGACACTTAGGTATATCGTCGTATGGAGAATGTTTATATAAGTTTTTGTCTTACATAAAAATGCATACAAATCTGGGAAATTGTGATTTAGTGTGAAGATTTTATCAGATAGTGGTTATCAGATAGGAGTGATGGATGAGGTTGACAGCTTACATACAATTAGGAGATCATCTCGATGCTGACAGATAATGCAAGGTTACCCATGGAAAACTAAAATTATATGACGAAAGATTATGTTTAAAAAGATTCTGAGATGAGATTTATATCTACCTATAGCGTGCCATACGGTCTTTGGCACTGTAGAATAGAACCACTCCATATTTATATGGATGTCGTAAAATGCGACCAAGGAATAGGCTTATAAACTTAGGATTCCTTTTGTAAGCGATGGGCCAGCAATCTGTCACTATTTGAATCTCAATTCTCTCATCAAGCCAAACAGCTGAACGGGCCTTAAGTCTTTTCGTGACTGTTGGCTCTGTCTTCCCCGCAAGGGACATAGACGTGATTATGTGTATGTATGACATATGTTCCATTTTTTCACATCATGTCAGTACAATGATTCTGTATAAGTAGGTTGCCTTAAAACAAATAGAAAAAAATATTTTCACTGTTTTCTATGTATTTATTTATTGAACATGTGGGGGGAGTGTCAAGTCCTCGCCTAAAAATTTCCCGCTGTAATGGTGAACGCCTTGCAGCCAAACTATGTTGTCATGGTTCAACAAAAAAAAAACAATTTCTCTAGTAACATTTTTTACATACATACATATAATGACGTCTATATCCCTTGCGGGGTAGACAGAGCCAACAGTCTTGAAAAGTGAAAAGACTGATTGGCCACGTTCAGCTGTTTGGCTTTATGATGGAATTGAGATTCAAATAGTGACAGGTTGCTAGCCCATCGCCTAAAAGAAGAATCCCAAGTTTATAAGCCTATCCCTAAGTCGCCTTTTACGACATCCATGGGAAGGAGATGGAGTGGTCCAATTCTTTTTTTATTGGTGCTGGGAACCACACGGTACTTTTTTTTACATTTTATTACTACTACAAACTATGTTGTCATAGTGCAACAAAAAAAAAAACAATCTCTCTAGTAACATTTTTTTTACTACTACAAACTATATTGTCATAGTTCAACAACAAAAAAAAACAATCTCTCTAGTAACATTTTTTTACTACTACATATGTTGTCATAGTTCAATAAAAAAAAAAAACAATTTCTCTAGTAACATTTTTTTTACTTCTACAAACTACATATGTTGTCATAGTTCAATTAAAAAAAAAACAATTTCTCTAGTAACATTTTTTTTTACTACTTCAAACTATGTTGTCATAGTTCAACAAAAAAAAAACAAATTCTCTAGTAACATTCTTTTTACTACTACAAACTATGTTGTGATAGTTCAACAAAAAAAAACAATTTCTCTAGTAACATTTTTTTACTACTACAAACTATGTTGTCATAGAACAAAAAAAAAACAATTTCTCTAGTCATAAAATTTTTATTACTACTACAAACTATGTTGTCATAGTTCAACAAAAAAAAATTACAATTTCTCTACTAGCATTTTTTATTTTTTTGTTACAAACACTCAAAATCACATAAGCGCTGATGTCTAAAATTGCGGTCCATCACTTTTAGGCAAATATGCCGAGCAAACATCACTCGAGGGTCCCCCACTGAAACCGGGATCATCCGGACCCCGGGTCCCTGAACGGGGAATATATGTATGTATATTACGATACGAAGGGACGTACACTCCGTACCGACAGACAATATAAACAAGTGATTCTATATTCATACATACTTATAATCACGTCTATATCCCTTGCGGAGTAGACAAAGCCGAGTCTTAAAAAGAAACACCACGTTCGGCTGCTTGGTTTAATGATAGAATTGAGATTCAAACAGTGACAGGTTGCTAGCCCATCGCTAAAAGAAGAATCCCAAGTTTATAATAAGCCTATCCCTTAGTCGTCTTTTACGATATCCACGGGAAAGAGATGGAGTGATCCTATTCTTATTTTATTACATTCTACTCGTATTACACACGGCACTTCCCATTTTCATCAATAATTCAAAAATTCTTGAGTGCCGTTATAATAACCATATCCATAGAGAATGCGACAAGGCTCGCCCCCCGGCGTTACGCGGGCTAATAATTCCTACCAGCAACATGCATTATGCGGCCCGACAGGAATGACTGATCACCGCAAAAAAATATATATTTGCCTAAAATTATTAGGGCCCATAATCGGGGCTTCCGCGGGTACTATTCAATGATGACGCATACGATATTGTACAGTGTGTACATATCTTATTTTATCTTTATTTTTATTTATTTGACGAAATGTTCGTATTGAAATAATTAGTTTTATTTATTATTCATGTTTTTTTTAAATGTAGACTATGTGCATTCGTCCACGATTTAGATTTAAGAGATCTATATTTGTTAATTAAAGTCCGGTTAAAATGCTTCTGTGTAGTTTGTACCGCCGCTTCTTCTGCACATGCGCTTTTGAAGCGGTGGTAAGTAGTTATAATTAGATTTTAGTGATGTGACGTCAATAAGTGATACCTTGTATATAATTTTGAAAGGGCGTTGGCGGTAGAAACTAAAAACCTTCCTCTGCACAAGTCCTTGGAAATATTAGACAAAATGATTGAAAGAGTAACGCCCATCCATTGAGTTCAATATCGCAAAAGGTTCGTGGCAAATCAAATGCAGTTTTGTATAAAAACCCCAGTCTTGATGGAATACAGAAAATACATACAAACATATGGTGACGTCTATATCCCTTGCGGGGTAGACAGAGCCAACAGTCTTGAAGAGACTGAATGGCCACGTTCAGCTGTTTGGCTTAATGATAGAATTGAGATTAAAACAGTGACAGGTTGCTAAAAAAGAAAATTGATGCATTTATCAACGGCAAACTCTCCGGACAAACTCTTCCTGAAGGAATGCAGGAATGGCGCCAAATTTCAAGTTCTGTCCGAAAATGTCAGTTGACGTCGATAGGTCATTTTCAGCCTATAAATTGATCTTACCCCTCCGGGAAAGAGGCGTGATTTTATGTATGTATGTATGTAAATTGATATTAAGTGACAAACCTCACAAGTTTGCTGTAGAAAACCTGGAAAATATATTATTGTTTACTGTCACAAAAATTATAATAAATAAATAAAATAACATACATACATACATATCATCACGTTTATATCCCTTAGGGGGTAGACAGAGCCAACAGTCTCGAAAATACTGAAAGGCCACGTTCAGCTATTTGGCTCAATGATAAATAAAATAAGTTATAATTTTTTAGGTTTTCTGCAGCATTTATAACTTATTTATTTAAAGTAAGTAAACATATAAAAAAAAATCTATAAGAACTTTCTTTTTAGACGTGGGTTAATACCAGAAGCCAATCACTTTTATCACGGGCGCCGTTGCTTGGTGACACGTTATTACAATCCCACTTACCCCGGTATTAGTATCGCGGCGCGGGATTACGGGATTAAGTGTATTGAGAAACGTGTTTGTATTGCTTTTCAATTTAGGTAATACTACACGCTTTTTTTTTATTAATAATAGATATTTTTGAGGTATTTTGGTTTGTGTGCCTACGCGCTGCTGATAACTACGTTTGCTTTGTTTAATTCAGCAATGGTGAAAAATATGTTATGCTATTTTAATCAAATAGGTATTAAGAAAAATATCTTGCAATTAGAATTACAAATTTATAGTGATTGTAGGTAGGTATATATTAAAGTCGATGATCATTGGTTGATATAAAGACAGAATTTCATTTTAATTTATGACTTTTCTCGACCAACATTCCCACAAAATAAAAAAAATGTAAAACACATTTGATGTGAACATAAAAATTAAGCGCGAGCGTAAAATTTATTCGTTATCCCGATAATTTTACGAAACAGGAAAACGATTCATCATCCCCATCCACGTCGCCTATCGCACGTCGTAATAATTCTACTTATTTATATTCCGATGCTACTTAATATGTACAATTTAATCGCGGCCATCTCCTGTCAACTCTCGCGTAAATTGAAACATCAGCTGCTATACCAATGAAATATACACCCATTTCTCGGCAAAGAAATTGAGCAAACATGGCCGTATATAAAAAAAAATAAAACGCATCTGCCGCATTGTCCAATTTTCGACCAATCGCGTCGTCTCCCGCTCCCCTTGCTGTCAAAGATTTGAGTTTGGAATTGTTATTTTTTTCTGTCAGGGCGTTGACGCGTCGGTACATGGCCGGTCGTGTTCAACAATTGAATTGATTGAATTATGGGTAATTTGGAGCCGGGAGCCGACTTCAGCCGATGTAATGGATGAGTGTGCCACCCGCATTGTCCGGTTCATACATAGCGTATAGGATTGGGTGCTATATTCGAAATAACAAAGGAAGTTACAATTACGCCCGGTTGTAAATTTAAAAAGCGAATTATTATTTCTTTGGTCAAGAAATGAGGTTGAATTACTTAAATAAAATCATAATCCTCTCATCCCGAACAATAAAAACAAAACGCGACTTACGCAACCAGAGACAAATGCCATAGACGGTCCATTTTAAAAAGCAAATAATCGACGCAACTGGCAGGCAAACAGACAAACATTTGTCTATCGCGTAATGGATTAGCGATGTTACATCGGCCTCCGCGGGCCTTCTACTATTACAGGCAAACACGGCGGCTGTGATTGTCGGCCTAGATTGAATTGGTCGTTGGGCACTGACTCTGTTATTTATAGATATGTTACGGCTAAACCCTGAAGTGTTTAGGCGGCTAGGAGTAGGTGTTGCCGGCTTATCTCCAATTATACATAGGTTTTACCGACATAACAGCGGCTTGAAAAGGTAGTAACGATTTAAACAAGTCGAAATCAATCTATTTTTGGTCAACACGCGAATCCATAAAGTGGCGGACGTCTTTCAAAATTGAGATAAAGTAACTTTTATTTTCATATTTCAGTTAAGTAATTAATCTCAATGTCCAATCCACCAAGTCATTACTATACAAATCATAGACACAGCACGGTTGTCTCTCCTTTGCGTCATGTCAATATTGTCATAGGTAAGCTGCGTGCGCGCACGCCGCAGGACCGCTGTGGCTTCAACTCGCATTGTTTCCATAAACAGAGAGCATACGTTACGGAAAATTGTGAAAAGGTCCAAATAGACTAGAACAGTTCGGTTACAATATTATCAAAAAATGTCGTGCTCTTTAGAGAAAGAGGGAAATAGTGGCGTATGAATAAAACCAATAGAAAAAAGAATAGGACTACTCCATCTCTTCCCCACGGATGTCGTAAAAGGCGACTAAGGGATTTATTTATAAACTTGGGTATCTTCTTTTAGACGATGGGCTAGCAACCTGTCACTATTTGAATCTCAATTCTATCAAAAAGCCAAACAGCTGAACGTAGCCTTTCAGTCTTTTCAAGACTGTTGGCACTGTCTACCCCGTAAGGGATATAGACGTGATGATATGTATGTATGAATAAATAATACCAACCAACGGAATATACCAATCAATATTAATTCCATCCCACCAATGGTCTTGCGGTTTTTGAAAGGTCAGCTTTTCTTAATAATAGTTATTACTTTTTCAAATTCCCAGAAGATATAGTAGGTATTTCGACGGTAAAGTATGCCCAAATTTTTATTCTTTAATGTCGTAATCCAATGGAGATGTAATATCGATATGTTTGCAAGGTGTAGCGGATTGCGCATACGCAGCCTCGCACAAACACCGGCGTGTTTGATCTGTGCCCGCGCGGCTGCGAACGGGTTAAGTAAGGGATGACAACGGAATCACTTATTCTTATTATCTAGTAATACTTATTTGATGACAGTTATGTCGTAGGAAAACGTTATACTTATACGTATCTAATCGTGGTATTAATACAAGGTTTGCATACTTCTTATATTTTATTTATTTATTTAAACTTTATGCACATAGAATGTACTACAGGTGGACTTAATGCCACAAGGCATTCTTTGCCAGTCGGGCCTTTGGACAGAACTGAGATGGATGTATGGGTGGGGCGATAATTGTAAAAGAAATAATAATATAAATGTGAATAATAGGTTACTTAATAGATTTACATATAATAGCTTACACATGACATGACTGTAGATATATAGGTAGCTGCTACGTATAAACATACATATTCAAAAAGTTGATTATGGACTTTCTCCCTGAATGAAAATGTATTAGGCTATATATTTATACTCTTTTATTTTTGCTGTCTATGCGAAGCCGGGGATGGTCGCTAGTTTTCAATAAAAAAGCTAATGTCACTTAGAAAAGGCAAATAAAAAAGAATGTCCATAAAAAACATTTACTCATTTTAAATTCCCATCTTTGAAGATTAACTTTAAAGTTAGATCAGTAAGTAATTTAAAATTACTTACAACGTCACACACTTCATTCAGATTTATATGCCGTGTGGTTTCCGGCACCAATACAAAAAAGAATAGGACCACTCCATCCCTTTCCCATGGATATCGTAAAAGGCAAATAAGGGATATGCTTACAAACTTGGGGTTATTTTTTTAGGCGATGGGCTAGCAACCTGTCACTGAATCATTTGAATCTCAATTCTATCATTAAGCCAAATAGCTGGACTTGGCCATTCAGTCTTTTCAAGACTGTTTGGCTCTGTCTACACCGCAAGGGATATAGACGTGACCATATGTATGTATGTTCAACATTTGCACAGTTTCAATGAAGTTGGTATGTTTCATTCTAATTAGGTAGGTATTATCCGTACCCATACCAAAGAGAAAAGATCAAAATTGGGTTTTAAATATAACTAGACGCAGCCCGCGACTTCGTCCGCATGGAAACCCTTTCAATCCCACGGGAACTCCGGGATAAATGTAGCCTATATGTTATTCTGGGTCTTCAGCTACCTACATACCAAATTTCATCGTAATCTGTTCTGTAGATTTTGCGTGAAAGAGTACCAAACATCCATACTGATATCCTGACATACAAACTTTCGCATTTATAATATTAGTAGGATTAATCCTTTCTTATTTATTAGTGTCCGAAACAATCTGTTACTCTTAATTTCGGAGAAATCTACCATACTCGCGAACATACGAACAAAAACGGACGGCCATCTCCAAAGCCAATATAGATTTAATTAATCGACGCGAATGACGTCGTGAACATTTGTCGCAGGATTAACTGGACATTGGGAGGGTTATAGGATTGATGGCATTGTATTTTGTTATTTGTATCTGCGATTGAAAGGGTTAAACATAATTTATAGGGTCGCGAAATACTGCTTTGGAAAAGTATCTACACGTTTTCCCATAAAAGTTTTTGAAGTGTCTTCAATACTTTTTGTCCTCGCTAATTTAATGACAAACTGTTTTTATAACGACAAAATACTATCTATGTAAATTTATTATAAGTGTTATGAATAAGGTTAACAGAGTTTATAACTCAGCTCGTATTCTTAACTTTAAGACTAGACAATATATTACTATATTATATTACTAGAGGCCGCCCGCGACTTCGTCCGCGTGGAATCAATCCAGCGGGAACTCTGGGATAAAAAGCAGCTATATGTTATTCTGGGCTTTCAGCTACCTACATACCAAATTTCACCGTAATCGGTTCAGTAGTTTTTGCGTGAAAGAGTAACAAACATCCATACTGACATCCTAACCTACTCAAAAACATTTGCATTTATAATATTAGTAGATTATATTATACTTTGTATTTCACCTTCATCAGTTTATACAATAAACAACTTATCTCAAAGGTATTCTTTCAGTTAAATACATACTTAAATCACGTCTACATCCCTTACGGCAGACAGAGCCGACATTCCCGAAAATACTCGAACCACGTACTACCGCATGCCTTAGTGATGGAATAGAAAAACCAAATCGTAAAGTGCAAATCTCACAAAAGGGACAATGCACGGATTTGACACATATCATTATTGTGTTTATGTCCGTTTATTTTTTATATTCTTTATACAAGAAACGTGAATGAAACAAGGATTCAGGCTATGAGGTTCAAATACCATTTTAGCTTTCTTAGCTAGCTGCATTGTAGTTTTTTTCGCCGCTTCTCCTACATATGCGCTTTACAAGCGATAGTAGTTATAATTAGATTTAAGTGATGTGACGTTAATAAGTGATACCTTGTATCCATTTTGAAAATAAATCTATTCTTTTCTATTCTATTCTTAAATGCCATTTAAGTTAATTCTATCATAAAGCCAACAGTTGAATATGGCATATTGGTCTTTTCGGGACTGTTGGCTCTGACTTACCCTAGATAAAGACGTGATTATATGTAGGTATGTTTTCTTCTCAATTTTCGTTGCAATAATGCCGAACCGACTGTTTCTCGGAACGCTTCAATATTAATGATCAAACCAAACAGACATTCAAACAATTAGAATCCATGGAGCTGTTCACTTGGCCATAATAAACGTCAAGCTATCAAGCGCCTAGCCCGCCAAGCGCAGCGGGGCGCCATCTTTAGGCTAATATTGAAATATCTTGTGCCTCCATATTTTTTTTCCGAATTAGAAAAAGATGACACCTGTCAGAATCGTTCAGAAATGCTCCCACGAATTTCATTGTGAGTTCAATGAAGCGTTTGTAAACAAACACATCCGTTTTGCAAGTGCATTCTTTGTTTAGCTCTGTTTAAGTTTGGAACATCGCTGCAGGGAACTTTGAATTTAAGAAAAAAACATTAATAGTAAACCAAAAAGACCATGATATTTTTATTTAAAATAATAGGTACAATCCTAAAATTAAAATATTCTAATAAAATCTCAATAAGTTGCTAGAAATGTAGTTGTAAGTATTATGTAGGAACGAAAATAATATGAGGAAACCTGCATATTCAGGTAATTGGATGTTATGGGTTAGGTTCCCCTGCAAAGGTTGCTGCGGTCGTATATGATTCACATACATACATAAAATCACGCCTCTTTCCCGGAGGGGTAGGCAGAGACTACCTCTTTCCACTTGCCAAGATCTCTGCATATTTCCTTCGCTTCATCCACACATATGATTCACATCATATAAAAATCTGACTTAGCCAGTCCATTCTGGACCAGAGGCTTTTTTGAAGGATAACTCAGGAGGTGCCATGGGAATATTAATTTAGACCCATGGCTTACTGATCATGGTCAAAAATGCACTTTGATCTTCTCTCCAAAGAGGTGAGGATGTCACGACTAACGCTAGGAGTAAGAGGCAACGAAAGTTTTATAACTTTTGAAAAGCAACGCGTTTATGTCTTTATTACAAGAAGTAATATAATGTAACTTCTAAAAAGCAAAAAACCGTTTTCATTAGCCTACAGACACAATAGTTAACACAATATTATGGCACCGGAAGTGACATAAGTAAGCCTAAATTTCTTACAAAAATATATTTTACAATACTTATTAGATTTCACATGAAAATATTATCTATTAGTAGACCTACTCTCAGATAAAAAAATATTTTCTCAAGTTATCTTTCCACGCCCTTGAATCAGAATCCTAACTTTGCCAACATAATTTCTTGGTAACAAAAGAAACTACTATATTTAGAAGCATTTATCTTATAGGTCTATCTATATCTCTTTATGATAGTTGCTTTTAAAATCAATGCTTCAAATACAATAGATATACCTAAATTATCTCGACACTTCCAAATTCATCAGCCTAAAAATGATGATACGAACCAGGGGTTCGCCTGGGAGTGTATTTAAACCAGGTAATTACAAGAAAAGGGAAAATAATCCCAGCTTAGATCACGTTTGTTGTAATAGATGAAAAATTTAATCCCCGCAGTCGCGACGAGACAGAATAACGAAAGTTATGGTCAAATTATAAAATGTCAGAAAACTTACTTACACCAAAAACACTTACATACTCACCTCTTTATACGAAAAAAAAAATACTTATGCGCAAATGTTTTTTTTAAGCATTATTAAATTAAATTGTTTCTCTTGTTACAGCGCCGAAACTGATGATACCCCCCGCTGAATACGTCAACCAAGGTGTGATGGGCAGCCCGCAAGAGGGCCTCCGCACACCCACAGGCGGCCAGATGCTGGCCAACCCGCTCCTCAACCTGAACAACTCCGGCAGAACCAACTTCACCAACAAACAACTCACCGAACTCGAAAAAGAATTCCATTTCAACAAATATTTAACTAGAGCTCGTAGAATAGAAATAGCGTCGGCCTTGCAACTCAACGAGACGCAAGTTAAAATCTGGTTTCAAAATAGAAGGATGAAGCAGAAGAAACGGATAAAAGAAGGTTTAATAGTCGCCCCTGAAGTCACCCCCGCGACGCAAGCGCCGCCTATCGGCTCTAACGAGAACAGTCGAGAGTCCAGCTAAGTTACAGTGTGACAGTACAAAATGAACTATCCAGTGTTTTGTATTGGTCGTCGATCGATTTCATCAGTTTAGCGTTACGCTTTGCTAGTCAACTTGGGATTGCGAAATCTTTTTTTTTTAATTATTTTGTGCTCCGAAGGTCCCGTGAAAAGACATTTAAAAACTTTATAAACAGAAACAGTATATAGGTATAACAATAACTATGTATGCATTAGGTACATTTCATAAAATAACGTTTTCAAAAGGAAGAGTAAGGTTTTTATATTTTTGTGAATGATAAATTTATCTAGGTTTCAATTGTAGAGACTACGCATTATCAAAAACTGGGTTTGTACATTTTTGTCGTTATAAATACTGAGTAAATTTCTTGTGGTTTTATCTGATATACTAATTTTTTTATATAATCTAGGTATAATGTTTTAAAATTTGCAACATTTTTACCCACGACTGAAACGTACAAAACTGGGCTTTTATAAAAACATGTACTTCTAAATTGGACAATATAAAAAAAACCTTAAGCTCTTTGCAAAGTTATTGTATCATATAGACAAAATTAATTTAAAAAATATATATATAAACATTGAGTAAATTAAGTAGATAAACTCTGTTTTAGATATCTTTTCAAGGTGACGTTTCAATTTTGCCTAAGGTTCTGTCATAGAAGTAAAACTGGCTATAGATGAAGTATCGCAAACAATCCTCTTTCAGTGTACTTAGGTCCGTATCTAAAAAAGAAATGACCAAACAAAAATGTTATAATAAGTAAATACATATACACGGGACAAATTACACAGATTGAGTTAGCCTCGAAGTAAGTTCGAGACTTGTGTTACAAGATGCGAACTCAACGATACGATATTTTATAATAAATATACTTAGATAGATAAACATCCAAGACCCAGACCAGTCAGAGAAAGTTCGTTTCTCATCATGCCCTGGCCGGGATTCGAACGCGGGACCTCCGGTGTCACAGAAAAGCGTTTTACCGCTGCGCCACAGAGGTCTAAATTTCTTTTTCTCCAATTCTTTAGGTTTTCTTCTCAAACGAATTGATGTGAGATTTAACAAAGCCTCTTTCCCGAAATCCCAAGCAGATTTTCAAAGGAAATTGTAACGTTGCCTACTTTTAGTGGAGTTATTTCGGAACTTCTTATCTATAACAGTTATACCTCTGTGACTGGAACTATGATATAGTACTCTTTTCATTTGGTTTATAGATAACTAATCGGCAGTTATCATTAATAAATCCTAAAATGTGTCAAGTTTCAAATAACCATTAACTTGTATGATATTAGATTGTAGATTAAGATTCATTGCACAAACAGATAAGCTTGTCCTTCCATATTTATTAGTTAGGAAATAACTTTAAAGATAAAATACATGCTTTTGTCGAATTAGGTAATGTTATTAAATTGTTTTATTTTCTAACGTAAAAGAATTACCTAGTGGCATACAAGTAATAATTACCTTCTACCAAATTACAATTTAAGTCAAGTCGAAAGGCGATCCCTGGGCTCCGATAAACTTCTGTGGAGGGTGCAACCGGGAACACGCACAGATGAGAGAGAGAGAGATCAAATTACAACTTATTATCTTAATACCATTAGGTATCATAAAAATAAAATAAAAATAGTATTGAAAAGTATTGTATTTGTATTTTATGATTTTATGAAAGCTACTAATCCTGTACTTACAAGTATTCAATTTTAAACAACATTTTGAGATACAACCCTTTAGTTAATTTATATCAATTTGTGACGAAACATACTACTATAATTCGTGCCGTTCAGTGCATATGGACATAACATCTATAGGTATGATACATATAAAACTGACTGACTGTTAGACAACGCACGGCCTACACCTATGGGTTAAGAATATTAACTTTTGACATGTAGGTTGCTTAAATGATTTAGGGGTGTACTAAGAGAAGAGATCCCGAAATTCCCGCGGGAACAGAAATAAATATTAATCAATATTATTAATAATAACAGATATAAATTATATTATTAAAAATTCTAGTCTACTAATAAATTGGTAAACATTAATAAGGGATGCATCTCAAAATGATATCTCATTGAAACAATGGATCGTTCTACAAATTGGCTCACAGTTTATCATTGTTAAACATATCACTATTTATCTCAGCACTTTTGTAATAATTTCTTTACATACATACATACAGTCACGTTCATATCCCTTGCTGTGTCGACAGAGTTAACAGCCTTGAAATTTCCTACATTTAGTTTAGAAATCTTCATAAGTAAGCGACGTTATCGTATTTTTTGTATTTATTTTATAAAATTAACTTTTATTTTTAGACCAAAGCTCATTTACTAATTTATTGAGTAGGTACCTACTGCATGTAATAAAAAGATCGTTTTGCAAGGACATACCAAAAAAACAGGATAAAAATTGCTATTAATAGACCTTTTTTTATAATGAATTAAGTTTCCCTATTGGATATAATAGTATCCACTTATTTTTCTGATTTCAATCGCAAATTATATTTAAAAGAAATATTACCTAACATTTTTCACTGAATTCCGTGTATTGTCAAAAGCAAATGTATCTAATAATGAACAGAGTAGTCGTGTATATAATGCGTGTTAGGTTGGTGTGTACATTTCTATCATTAAGCTATTACCTAATAACATTATCAATAAATTAATTATATCTATTTTCTATCTGAAGTTTTACTTACCTCAACGTGTTTTGAAACATCAAAAGCTTACCTACATAAAATCACGTCTATATACCTTACGGGGCAGTCGGAGCTAACAGTCTTGAAACGACTAAAATCCCACGTTCTGCTATATAGCTCAATGATAGAACTGAGATTCAAATAGTGACAGATTCCAGCCCATCGCCTAAAAGAAGAATGCCAAGTGTATTTTCCTTTTCATTAGTCCCTTTCCCTATTTTAAGGTGACGGGAACCACAAGGGTACGAGCAAGGAATCTAAAGAAATATGAAATATGAATAGTAGAAATTATATACCTTATCCATAATGGATTAGGGTCTCCTGTTTTACATAAATAAGAGTTAGGTACGCAAGAGATTTACGTAAAAAACTGAATCATGATTTTATGTGAACTCCAGGTTCTTCTCCAAAGAAACTGCATTCAGGACAAATGCTAAAGGTATGATATGATAAAAAATACTCTAATATCCCTCATTATAAATCCATACTAAAAATAAAACATATTATTATTCCGACGAGCTTGAATAAAGAGAGTTATGAATGTGGATAAAGCGAAAGTAGCATCGAACTGTTAAGTGCCAGGAACCGCACGGCATTTACCAGTTCTATGGTGTTATTCCGAATTCTATGGTCTAACCTAAGCCCACGATTTACAAAATGAAGCCTGTGAAATGTGCGATTGCGCTATCTATCGGTGAAATCTGAAACTAAAATACAGTTACTAAAAGCATAAACCTGTACTAAGTATTGTTTATAAATGTTACCCGTTATATGCTGTAGATGGCATTAACAAAGTTAAAAATTCTTATTAGACATTGGCTGTTGCCCACGATTTCATTTGCCATGAATCGAAAATAGTTTGACTCTTACATTGCTCCCATATAGAGTTGGGAAGAGAAATTTTTGGACCAAGCGTAACACATTTGATAGATCACACCGATTTCTTGAAAATATCTTTATGTATGGTTAGATATGGAAAGAAAACACATAGTAAGAAATTATCTCTTTAATTAATAACAAAATATAAGCATTATATTAACATCAAGTTAACAAAACGCAAATAAATACATCTGGAATGAAAAATTTCGTAATATTCAATGAATATTTTTTTATTTGTTATAAAATTTTGTATTTCCTCTATTTATTAACAAAAAATGTAAAAAAATATATAATCGAATTTACATAAACAATATAAACATACAATATTAATTTGACATTACCTATGATGTAGTGCAAAGATAAAGTTGTATGAAAATGGTGCATGGGAATCGCTGTCACACATAACTTGTATATTTGTTATATATGGCATCTGTATAAAGTTATTTATAATATATTTTTCAGTTATAAAAGCAAGTTATTATTATAGTATAGGCGAACAATTAAATCAAGCTAAATGCAGTAGTGAATAAAAATCTGTGTTTTAACACATTATTCCTCTCAGAATTAAAATAAAAGAGGCAGGAGCGCTTTTTTAACTATTCCGTATGTAACTAAAGCCGGATATACATTACGAAATTAGTGGCTCGAAATTAAATAAAATAAATACATATATACGGGACAAATTACACAGATTTAGTTAGCCTCGATGTAAGTTGGAGACTTGTGTTACGAGATACTAACTCAACGATACTATATTTTATAATAATAATAAATACTTATATAGATAAACATCCAAAACCCAGGCCAAACAGAAAGTGCTTTTCTCATCATGCCCTGGCCGAGATTCGAACCCGGGACCTCCGGTGTCACAGACAAGCGTACTACCGCTGCGCCACAGAGGCCGTCAGAAATTGGTTTGATAAAACTAATTGAACCAGTAATTTCACGTGTAGACGTTCAGTTTTACAATGCATGCATTACTTTTGTGCAACTGGAGTAGTTTTGTGCTGTGCGCATATTTTTTGTAAAACAAATGTCATGCAACTAATTTCGTAATGTAAATCCGGCTTGATCATTAAGAAGCTCATACGTAAATTTTACAAAAAAAAAACGGAACGGGACTTCTTTATTCTTTTTTACCAATTAAAAAAAAATAATAATAAATAATCACATAACTTTAATCCCACAAAAGAGCAAATTTCACGAAATAAATTTTTATGAGAAACATATTTTTTTTTTGGGTGTATCATCATTTTGCGCTATCAGGCACAGTAAGGCTAAAGACACATTGGCACATAATTTACCAAAAAAAGCAGCTACTTTTTTTTTGAAATACGTTAAATACAATACTGTTTTCACTTGCCCTCGAGTATTTCAAACTTGAGTTCCTTTGTTTCGTTGAGATTTTTAATCAGGTTCGTGTTGCGGAAGGCCACTCCTGTGGTCAAGACACCATGCCTGAAAACATTCCCAGTCCCCCTATTTTATCTGTCTGTTTGTATGCGCTAATCTCGGAAAGTTGCGAACGGATTTTGCTCCCGTTTGTAATATTGAAAAGAGGCTTTTCTGAGGAAGGTTTATATCTGTAAATTCTACCCGTGTGAAGCCCGAACGTGTCTATGATATGAGTCGCTTCGTGTAAAACCCCGACTCACCCGATCCAGGATATATGGTCAAAAGCATACCTGTGCTCCTCTCCAGAGTGGTGAGGATGCAACCGGCACAAAAGTCAGGGGGACGAAACCTTAATGTCTAGTATTGGAAAATGTAAAATATCATCATAATCGGTTCAGTAGTTTTTGAGAGTTTTTTAAACAAAACAAATACATTACGGTAAATAACATATATTTGTACATACATACATAGGTACATATGGTCACGTCCATATCCCTTGCGGGGTAGACAGAGCCAACAGTCTTGAAAAGACTGATAGGCCACATTCAGCTATGTGGCTCAATGATAGAATTAAGATTCAAACAGTGACAGGTTGCTAGCCCATCGCCTAAAAAAGAATCCCAAGTTTGTAAGCCTGTCCCTTAGTCGCCTTTTACGACATTCACGGGAAA
Source organism: Amyelois transitella (assembly GCF_032362555.1). NCBI lineage: Eukaryota > Metazoa > Arthropoda > Insecta > Lepidoptera > Pyralidae > Amyelois > Amyelois transitella. The sequence goes on along the minus strand of NC_083513.1, from coordinate 11,158,595 downwards.
GTGATGGAGTGGTCTTATTCCTTTTTGTATTGGTGCCGGGAACCACACGGCTACATATAATTGTTTTGTTTAAAAATCCACATTTACCCTAACATATACAATACATATCTTTTTCACTTTAAACTATGACTTACTGCGGCATCTTGTCCTGTTCGCGGAGCACCGTTAAGGCCGAGTAAAGTAACGCCACCACTGTCGCGCCGTACCCAGGGTTCACACCCGACACCTGCAAAATAAAATTGAATAAGCTCCTTATTTTGGGGGGAAATTTCAGAATAATGTCTATAAGAAGAAGAACTTAATACTAAATTACAGTTTCCAAGCTCAGTAGCTACGTCTGCGTGTTCCTATAGTCGTCTTTCACAATTTCTGATTTATCTATTATCAAATATAGTGCCGTGTGGTTTCGGACACTAATAGAAAAAAGAATTGGACCACTCCATTTCGTGTCCATGGATGTTGTAAAATGCGACTAAGAGATAGGCTTATAAACTTGGGATTCCTCTTTGAATCTCAACTCTATGATAAAACCAAACAGCAGAATGCGGCCTTTCTACGGCTCTGTCTATCCCGCAAGGGATATGGACGTGATTTACATAACATAACATAAAAATCACGCCTCTTTCCCGGAGGGGTAGGCAGAGACTACCTCTTTCCACTTGCCACGATCTCTGCACACTTCCTTCGCTTCATCCACATTCATAACTCTCTTCATGCAAGCTCGGCGGTTTCGGGTACTTTTGACCTGACCCTTTACCAGGACGTCCTTAATTAATAGACGTGATTATACATATGAATGAATGTATGTATCAATGTGTGTTTGTATGTTTGTATATATATAAGTATATATGTATGTATATATGTATATATGTACATATGTATGTATGTATAACTCACCCTAGCAACGATCTCCTTATTAGGCGGCGTCTTCTCCACATCCCGCCCCTTCTCCCACCCAGCGCCGATCATGTCGAACCGGAAGTACGAGTTGTTCATGACTTCCTCTTTCGGTCCCTGACGAGTGACAAACCCCCCCGAGAACAATCTAGGGTGTTCCAGTAACAGTTGCCGAGTGAATTTCGTTTTAGACATTAGGAATATCACAATCCCGGCTAGGATCATAAGCGTGGTGTAGAATAGGTTCGAGAGTTGCACGTATACCTGAAAGGAATGTTGTTTGTTTGTTTGTAAATTCTTTATTGTACATAACAAATTAAAAGTAATACATAAAAAACATAAAAAATAACGACGTACAAGGGCGGACTTATCCCTGTGAGGGATTTCTTCCAGTCAACCAGGTATTTCAAAGAAATATATTAATGTTTGTATGTTAAGTTTCTACGTTCATTCATGTTTTTTTTTGATGTAGACAATGCGCATTCGTCCACGATTTAGATTTAAGAGATCTATATTTGTAAGTGTGTAGTGCCGTGTGGTTCCAGGCACCAAAACAAAAAAGAATAGGACCACTCCATCTCTTTTCCATGGATGTCGTAATAGACGACTAAGGGATAGGCTTACAAACTTGGGATTCTTTTTTAAGCGATGGGCTAGCAACCTGTCACTATTTGAATCTCAATTCTATCATTAAGCCAAATAGCTGAACGTGGCCTTTCACTCTTTTCAAGACTGTTGGCTCTGTCCACCCCGAAAGGGATATAGACGTGACCATATGTATGTGCGTATGTACGTATGTATGTATGTACGTGTGTACGTGTGTACGTGTGTACGTGTGTACGTGTGTACGTGTGTACGTGTGTACGTACGTATGTATGTACGTGTGTACGTACGTATGTATGTACGTACGTATGTATGTATGTATGTATGTGTGTTATCACCTTGAACTGCACAGGCCTGTCGCCGTGCGCCTCGTGCAGAGTCCGCTGCGTGCGGTACACGATGGAGCCGTCCGCGCCCAGGAACGGCACGCACCAGGCGTTGTCACGCTTGTGGAGGACCGGCCTGCGATCATTTATAGTGTCACGCGACTGCTCAAAGACAAATTTATAGTGTCACGCGACTGCTCAAAGACAAATTTATAGTGTCACGCGACTGCTCAAAGACAAATTTATAGTGTCACGCGACTGCTCAAAGACAAATTTATAGAGTCACGCGGCTGTTCAAAGAGCTGCTGGAATGTTTCCCTCCAAACAGGATAAATAAAAATAATTTACTGTGTTAATTGAATTTGTCGTGTGGTACCCGGCACCAATACAAAAAAGAATAGGACCACTCCATCTCTTTACTATTGATGTCGAAAGAGGCGACTAAGGGATATGCTTACAAACTTGGGATTCCTTTTTAAAGCGATGGGCTAGCAACCTGTCACTATTTGATTCTCAATTCTATCTTAAAGCCAAATAGCTGAACGTGGCCATTCAGTCTTTTCAAGACTGTTGGCTATGTCTTCCCCGCAAGGGATATAGACGTGACCATATGTATGTATGTATAAAGAATTTATTCATAAAACACCATAACAAAAAGACAAAAAAAAAGAAACAATAATATGTATAAAAATAAACATGTAGTATGGTGCTCCCGAAAGGGTACCCCCTCATCATAATGCTGGCCGTAAACAACAATATGCTACTTCCGGGGGTGCCCGGGTAGGCATTACGGACATACTTACAATGAAAACAAAAAAGGAAATATTATATATATATATATATTAGCCTCAGCCTCAGCGTAAGAGCATCGTTTGCCACTCAAAATGCACATAAGTCATTGATACATGACCGAAGTAGAATAAGTTTTGAACCTGACTCCCCACACACTTTAGCTAGACAACTTAACCTTTCGACCAACGACGCTCTTCACCTCACCACATATAATAAGTATGAGTATGGTCCGAAGGAAGTATGCAGAGATCGTGGCAATTGGAAAGAGGTAGTCTCTGCCTACCCCTCCGGGAAAGAGGCGTGATTTTATGTATGTAAAGGCTCACCGTCTCTCCAGCTTCGGTTTGAAGGTAGGAAGCCTCTCGGGGTACAACTGCTTACGAAGAGAGCTCAACTCGCTGTAATGCGATAAACTGAAACAAAACAATAGACAATTCATAGTCTTCAGTTCATTATTTTATGCACTAAACATTAATAGGACCATTTTATATCCCGTATCACGAAGTTTACCTATACTAAGGAAAGTTAACTTGCCGTGTGGTTCCCGGCACTTTTAATAGAATAGAAGTACTCCATCTCTTTCCAGTGGATGTCGTAAAAGACGACTTAGGGAACGGCTTATCAACTTGGTATTCTTCTTGTAGGCGATGAGCTGGCAACCTGTCACTATTTGAGTCTCAATTCTATCATTAAGCTGAAGCTGACTATTATCTCTGTCTACCCCGCAAGGGAAATAGACGTGATTGCATGTATGTAACACTTTAGCGTTCAAAGTCATACCTAATCGTATTTTTTTCTAATTATATTTATTTTTTTCACAAAAACTTACACGACTTATGCTGGGACGCGGTCATAGCCTATACCTAATGTAATATTTTTAGACGAACTATAGCACATCAAATTTACGACATCCGTGACGGCGTGAAAACATACTAAAAAACTTCGATCAACTATAAACAACTAGATAAACAGTTCCGAGCAAAATAAAACAAAATATCGTCCTCACCTCAATACGTAATTATTATTACGCATATTACTTCGACTATTTGACAAAGTCCTAAGTCCAAAAACAAGTGTATTGAAAATTGAACCTTAAATGTTTTAGAATAAGGCACGCAATCCTTAAAAAACGTAGTTTGGCGTGACATGGTATTAACTCAATGTTTCATTTAGAACAAAGAGGCTAGTGGAGTGGCTTTGTTATTTTAAAATGTTTACCTTCACACACTTTAACATTTTGATACGAAATGCGTTGCAATAAAAATTGTCTATTGGATGTTAGAAGGAGTTTGTTTGGGTGTATGAGTGTTTGAATGTCTGTGATTATGTGTCGATTTGGATGTAAGTAGTTTGTTTTTTACTTTAAAGGTAGTTCTTTTGTTTTTTGTGGACTTCTGTGGCCTAATGATCATCTTGCCTGACTGCCAAGTCGGAGGTCACGGGTTCGATCCCGATTAAAAACTCTTCACCTCGGTCTCTCGCTATAATAGAAATCCATTAATTCCTTATTATGGCGTTCTGCGGAAAACTGAAATACACGTAAATGTATGTATGTTGTTCTGTAAGGATTTACTTGCGACTTCGTTGGCATGTGATTAGAATTAACTAGATAGTCGTGTAATTGATGTAGTATCACCCCCTTACCAAATTTTACTTAATCGTTTTAACAGGTACCATTTTCAGATAACATTACATATTTCCATTCACCTAATTAAATAATTAATCAGCCGAACTAGTATCAAAATAAAAAATCATAAAAAATAAAACAAAGCGGCTCCACAACTTTATGTTCCTAGGCGAGCATCATGAAGCGCGGCGACAAAACTATATTTGTTTCGTTTACTCTTTTATATTTGTTGACCGCAAGAAAGAGATAGGCGCGGATAGTGCTAAATGCCGAGTACCGTTAAGTTTTACTTCAGTCCCTAAATAAAATGGACTATGATATATTCTCTGCACTGAATAAATATAAACAAATACCTGTGCACAAGAGACTCCCAAGTGCCGTAGTTTATGAGGCCGCTCTTCCTAGCCTCGGCTTGGTACTCCGGCGGGACGTATGTACTCATGTAAGACTCCACCGAGTTTAGGGTACCGCCTGGGAAAATACAATATTTTATTACAACAAAGGTAATAGGAGAAAATGCATACATACAGTCACGTCTATATCCCTTGCGGGGTAGACAGAGCTAACAGTTTTGAAAAGACTGAAAGGCCTAGTTTAGCTGTATGGCTTTATGATGGAATCGATTCAAATAGTGACGTGTGTTATAGAATAGAACCACTTCATATCTCTCCCATGGATGTCGTAAAATGCGACTAAGGAATAGGCTTAAACACTTGGGATTCCTCTTGTAGGGTATGGGCCATCACTATTTGAATCTCAATACCATTCTACGAAGGCACACAGCTGAACGTCTTACCAAGACTTTTGGCTCTGGCTACCCCGCAAGGGATGTAAACGTGACGATATCTACACCTACTAATATTATAAGCTGAAGAGTTTGTTTGTTAAACTCTTCAGCATAAAAATTCTTTGCGTTGAATAGACCATTTATCGAGTAAGGCTTTAGGCTATAATATAACATCACGCTGCAACTATAAGGAGCAAAGAAATAATGGAAAATGTGAAAAAAAAAACGAGTAAAATTATTCATCCTTGACGGCTTCAATGACGCCCAAAATAACTATTCCACGAGGACGAAGTCGCGGGCACAGCTAGTGTATGTATGTATGTGTGTCATATGAGTGTCAATGTCATTGTCAAGAAAGATAAACTAACAAGAAACATACTCGAATGTGTTTAATTTACAAATATCCTAATATAAATCATAAATTCCTATATGAAACAGTATGTATGTATAATCATATCATATCAATCGTATCATCATGATCAAATTAAGGACGTCCTGGTAAAGGGTCAGGTCAAAAGTACCCGAAACCGCCGAGCTTGCATGAAGAGAGTTACGAATGTGGATGAAGCGAAGGAAATATGCAGAGATCGTGGCAAGTGGAAAGAGGTAGTCTCTGCCTACCCCTCCAGGAAAGAGGCGTGATTTTATGTATGTATGTATGTATCATATCATTGTCTCACCAGCCAAAGCCTGTTGCAGGAAGATGACGCCCATATCGTTGGGGATACTGTCGAACCCGCAAGCGTTAATTATATACACGCCAGCGTCCCGAGCTTGGGCCGAGTACTTCAACTGGACCGTCTCGATGAACTGTAAGAATCAATACATAATTACTTATAATAAACCAGTTAAAAAAAAAAAATAAGCCGTGTGGTTCCCGGCACCAATAGGAAAAAGAATAGCACCACTCTATCTCTTTCTCATAGTGACAGGTCGCTAGCCCGTCGCCTAAAAGAAGAATCCCAAGTTTATAATAAGCCTTTCCCTTAGTCGCCTTCTACGATATCCATGGGAAAGAGATAGAGTGGCGTCTTTTTTCTTTTTGTGCCGGGAGACACACGGCACCAATGAGATACGGCACCGTTTTTGTCTAGTAATTAAAATTTGATAGAATTGTGATTCAAATAGTGACAGGTTGCTAGCCCGTCGCGTAAAAGAAGAATCCCAAGTTTAAAAGCATTCCCTTAGTCGCCTTTTACGACATTCATTGGAAATAGAAGGAGCGGTCTTTAGGCCAGCAGCCCAAAAAAATCTATGTAGTTTGCCTTCAAATAAAATGCTCAATAATATCACAAACTGGTAAATCAGGTACCTACGTATTTTTTCATCAAAGACCAAAAGAGTTGGTCGAGGTGATATTGGCGGCGCATGCGCAATTGGGGCAACAACGCCACAATGAAGGAGAGATTGCGAAATAAATCGCATGAAACCGGAATCCACATGATTCTAGAGTTTTTCTGCTAAATAATTAACAAATAATATGCTGTTAAAAAACAGTGTTGCATAAATTGCGACTAGTTATCCGTAAAAGGAAACAAGTCACGCGAGCTATCACACGAATGAATGTAAGTAGTTGGACCTGTACTGCATTGGAATTAAAACTGTATCCTATAATAATTGAGAATTTATTTACACAATTCTTCTGTAATAAGTATTTTTTGAGAATCAAATAGTCGCCTATCAATCCCTTTGTCGCCTTTTACGACACCTATTGGAAAGATATGGAGTGGTTCAATTCCAACTTCCAACGATAATTTAAATGTTTTAAATGTTATATTCTGCTAACAGTCTGATAGGTTAATGTCATCGGGTCAAATTGACGTCCGGTGAAAATGCTGCAGTGTAGTTCCTTCCGCCGCTTCTTCTACATGTGCGCTTAGACTTAAGTTATGATAACATCAATAAGTGACACGTATTGGAAAGATATGGACTGGTTCAATTCCAACTTCCAACGATAATTTAAATGTTCTCAATGTTATATTCTGCTTACAGCCTCACAGGTTACTGTCATCAGATCATCCCAACGATACTACCAAAATATGAGCTTAAACCATAAACCAAAAACAACATTTCACATACGATACTTTATATGCACTAACCTATGCATAGGCTATAGGGATAGGCTTACAAACTTGGGATTCTTTTTCAGGCGATGGGCTAGTAACCTGTCACTATTTGAATCTCAATTCTATCATTAAGCCAAATAGCTGAACGTGGCCATTCAGTCTTTTCATGACTGTTGGCTCTGTCTACCCCGCAAGGGATATAGACGTGGCCATATGTATGTATGTACCTATGCATGGAAACTGAGACATAAAAACAATACTTATAACAATGGCTTCCATTTTGAATTGTTTCCACAATTTCCATAATTAATTCACTTTGCATCATCGGAGAATAATTTTCATCAGATTATGACCTAACCGGCGGCCCACGACGTCAAGGCCGACCATACGTGGTACTGGTATGTAACATTTGTGGTATTAATATACCTACCTACTGATGAATCATATCACACTGAACGGCCGATAAAAAGATTATGATAACATCCGTATACAAAAAACAATACTGCACATGCATATTTTGTATAAGTACCTAAAATCAAACGTATATATTTGAATGTGCTGTGTGGTTTCCAGCACAAATACAAAAAAGAATAGGACCACTCCATCTCTTTCCCATGGATGTCGTAAAAGGCGACTAAGGGAAAGGCTTACAAACTTCTTCTTTTTAGGCGATGGTGGCGATGGCTATCATTAAGCCAAATAGCTGAACGTGGCCATTCAGTCTTTTCAAGACTGTTGGCTCTGTCTACCCCGCAAGGGATATAGACGTGACCATATGTATGTATGTATGTATATTTGAATATCAATTATGTCATTCAGCCTAACAGGTGAACGTGGCCTGTCAGTATTACAGGACTGGATCTGGATATGCTTACCCCGCAAGGAATATAGACGTGATTATATGAATGAATGAATTTATTTGTTGCCCTTGCGCACCCAAAGGTTGACTGGAAGAGATTTGCATGAGCGATAAGTCCGCCTTTGTACCATCACTATCTGTTTTGTGCTGTTGTGTATGTTTTACATTTATGGTGCAATAAAGAGTTTTATCTATCTTTCTTATTGTGCATCGTAAGTGGCGAATAAGGGAATAAGCATATTCATCAAGTGCAGGGTCAGGTCAAAAGTACCCGAAAACGCCAAGCTTGCACGAAGAGAGTTATGTAGATGAAGCGAAGGAAGTATGCAGAGATCGGATCGGATGGCAAGTGGAAAGAGGTAGTCCCTGCCTACCCCTCCGGGAAAGAGGCGTGATTTTATGTATGTATGTATCAAGTGCAGCATTTACCATTATCCAATGTTCAAATATTTTGGCATATCCTTTTTTTGGGGACGTGACTGTTCAAGGGTCACGGGGAAGGGACAAGAGCGTCAGCGGTCAAATCGGCAAGGTGCCTGGTTGAAATGCGTGATGCGCAGAAAGACACAGGTTCGAATCTCTTGTATACCTACTTTTTTTGCTATGTCATTGTCGGTACCCGGCCAAAACTAGACGCGTTAACCTGTTTCTGATGACGCAATGTTTATGTTTAACTTGTATGATGCGTATGCGCCCCGATGTTTTTACGAGCTCGCGTCAGATGATACCGGTACGGTATGAAAACTAATGATAAAAACAAAATTTACGAGGATAAAAACTTGTTTATAGCATTAGAACAATATAGGCATCTTTTATCTAACGAATAGCTGTGCCCACGACTTCGTCCGCGTGGAATAGTTATTTCGGGCATCATTGAAGCCCTCAAGGATGAATAATTTTCTCAGTTTTTTTTTCACATTTTCCATTATTTCTTCAATATAGTTGCAGCGTGATGTTATATAGCCTCAAGCCTTCCTCGATAAATTGTCTATTCAACACAAAAATAATTTATCAATTCCAACCAGTAGTTCCTTAGATTAGCGCAAACAGAAACTCTTCTCGCCGTACAGTCTGTAGGGCCCGCAACAATTCACTAGCACCTTCCCCTGGCTGCACATGTCCTTAACAAGGAATTGCGTCGATGGATACCTGCTATATGATACAAGTAACCACATCTACAGAAACTCATAGATTACCTGTGGCTCCCCGCTGACGTCAACATAGTGCGTCTTAGCCTCTATAGCCGCCCGGACCACGGGCTCGCCGTACAGTCTGTAGGGCCCGCAACAATTCACTAGCACCTTCCCCTGGCTGCACATGTCCTTAACAAGGAATTGCGTCGATGGACACCTGCTATATGCTACAGGTAACCACATCTACAGAAACACATAGATTACCTGAGGCTCCCCACTGACGTCAACATAGTGTGTCTTAGCCTCTACAGCCGCCCGGACCACGGGCTCGCCGTACAGTCTGTAGGGCCCGCAACAATTCACTAGCACCTTCGCCTGGCTGCACATGTCCTTGAGAAGGAATTGCGTCGATGGATACCTGCTATTTGCTACAAGTAACCACATCTACAGAAACTCATAGATTACCTGTGGCTCCCCGCTGACGTCAACATAGTGCGTCTTAGCCTCTATAGCCGCCCGGACCACGGGCTCGCCGTACAGTCTGTAGGGCCCGCAACAATTCACTAGCACATTCCCCTGGCTGCACATGTCCTTTAGAAGGAATTGCGTCGATGGATACCTGCTATATGATACAAGTAACCACATCTACAGAAACTCATAGATTACCTGTGGCTCGCCACTGACGTCAACATAGTGCGTCTTAGCCTCTATAGCCGCCCGGACCGCGGGCTCGCCGTACAGTCTGTAGGGCCCGCAACAATTCACTAGCACCTTCCCCTGGCTGCACATGTCCTTAAGAAGGAATTGCGTCGATGGATACCTGCTATTTGCTACAAGTAACCACAGGGTTAAGAAACTCATAGATTACCTGTGGCTCCCCACTGACGTCAACATAGTGTGTCTTAGCCTCTATAGCCGCCCGGACCACGGGCTCGCCGTACAGTCGGTAGGGCCCGCAACAATTCACTAGCACCTTCCCCTGGCTGCACATGTCCTTTAGAAGGAATTGCGTCGATGGATACCTGCTATATGATACAGGTAACCACATCTACAGAAACTCATAGATTACCTGTGGCTCCCCGCTGACGTCAACATAGTGCGTCTTAGCCTTTACAGCCGCCCGGACCACGGGCTCGCCGTACAGTCGGTAGGGCCCGCAACAATTCACTAGCACATTCCCCTGGCTGCACATGTCCTTAAGAAGGAATTGCGTCGATGGACACCTGCTATATGCTACAGGTAACCACATCTACAGAAACTCATAGATTACCTGTGGCTCCCCGCTGACGTCAACATAGTGCGTCTTAGCCTCTATAGCCGCCCGGACCACGGGCTCGCCGTACAGTCGGTAGGGCCCGCAACAATTCACTAGCACCTTCCCCTGGCTGCACATGTCTTTTAGAGACTTCTCGTCGGATATATCGGCGACTATGATCTTCACAGCGCTGAGGTCTTTGTCTGTTAATTAGAATATACATAGTATGTACTCTCTGTCTACCCAGTAAGACGTGATTATATAAAATATAAAATAAAATAAATAAATATATGCGGGGCAAATTACACAGATTGAGTTAGCCTCGAAGTAAGTAGTAGTAGTAAGACGTGATTATATGTATGTAGTACATACATACATATAAGCACGTCTTACTGGGTAGACAGAGACAGCAGTCTAAAAAAGACTGAAAGGCCACGTTCAGCTGTATGTCTTAATGGGGAAATTGTGACTTTTAGCATACAGAAAATCAAGCCGGGTGGTTCCGGCACCAACATAAAAAAGAATAGGACCACTCCGTCTCATTCCCATGGATGTCGTAAAAGGCGAATAAGGGATATGCTTATAGGCTAGCAACCTGTCACTATTTGAATCTCAATTCTATCATTAAGCCAAACTGCCGAACGTGGCCTTTCAGTCTTTGCAACACTGTTGGCTCTGTTTACCCCGCAAGGGATATAAACTTCATTATATGTACGTATATTTACTGTAGTCGGTCGGACAAATGCGGAATGCATCGAATCAAGGTTACGCAGCGCTGATTAGTAGCAATCAAAAAACGATAAACAGAAAGCGATGGAATCTGCCACGTTAGTCTCTAAATAGACTTGTTTATAGCTCCTGGGTTCCGGAACTCTGGTTAATACGATTATACTTTAAACTTTCGCATAGAAACCTGTGTAAATTGTTTTTACATACATACTGACATACTTTTTTTTTTATTGGTGCCGATAACCACACGGAACCAATGATTTCATGTAATAATAATTATACCTGCTATTTTAGAGATCTCCGCCATGATGGATTCCAGCTTGCTCTGCGAGCGGCCCGCCACCCCCCATGTGACCCCCTCATACTGCTTCCCCCCCTTGGCTAGGTGCTCCACCGCTTTCTTGCCAGTAAAACCTGTGGCTCCAAAGATTACCAGGTCTAGACGCGACATCTGAAAAGATTGGTAGGGTGATTGCGCTGGTTTTCGTCCAATTAGCGGAGTTGCTAGCTTTCAGACGTAAAAATAATATGATAAAGTATCCTAATTAAAATAGCTCATATTTGTTTATATACCTCATATAGTCTATTTTTGATAAAAATTAAGAAACTTTTAATTTTAACTACATTGTTTTTTATATAAATAATTAAATGTTAAATGGCAGATTTCACTAGTTTTCGTCCAAAAAATTTAGTTTTCGCCCTGGTGTGATCTAGTTTCCGTCCAGTATGTAAAAAAGAGTAAAAGTGCAATGTTAAATAAAAACTGTCTTTATAATCTTTTATTTAATCAACAAAAATATTTATTCTTCAGCAGTAGATTTCCTGCTTTTTTTATTTCCCCGAATCCATCTATAACAATTAATTTCATAGTTTAGTACCTACTAGAAAAACCTGTACGAATTAACAAGAAAATGTGTTAGAAGTAGATTCCACACTATTATGGACGAAAAGTAATACAAAAAAAATTGCTGTTTAGTTTTCGTCCATGCCATTTAAACATTTTTTTAAACAAGCAATACTGAGAAATTATTGGACGTTAACTAAATATCTTGTCAAATAGCCAATAAAGTTCATATCTAAAGAAAACACATATTTTTTTATAGGTCTGAAAAAGTAAAATGAACATTCCAAATATTTAGCTTGCTGTTTTAGTTTCCGTCCACGTGGACGGATACCAAATAATTGGTAAAATAGGCATGTCAGTATTCGTCCGCAATCTTTTACTAAGATTACTACAAAAACATTGTAAAATAACCTAAACATAATGTTAGTTATACTCTTAAATATCCTTACATGCCAAAATATTACCCAATCTATGTGAAATAGTCATAAAACCCACCACGGAGTGTTCCAGCACCAGCTATTTTTTTTGTATCGGCAATGACGTCTACGAGACATGAACACATGCCGGCCACTGTGTTTAATTTTTTCGAAGTTTTCACTTGACAAATCGGATTTTGTGGTTGTTAGAACTGTTGCTTAAGTATGAAGGATCGTGACAAGTTGCAACATGCGTGCATAGGTGTGTTTATATTCTTTTTATATGCGTTTAAAAGTGAAATGGACGAAAAGTAGAACTGGACGCCAAACCAGCGCAATTACCCTATTTAAGTTGAAAAAATAGTAAACTTTATTAAAACGCCTTCAAAAAAGTTATGTATGTATCTGACTACCTCGTAAAAGTGGCGTGTGTGTTTCATATATCAACATACATACATAGAGTCACGTCTTAATCCCTTGCAGGGTAGACAGAGCCAACATTTGAAAAGACTGAAAGGCCACGCTCAGCTGTATGGCTTTATGATGGAATTGAGATTCAAATAGTGACAGGTTGCTAGCCCATCGCCTACAAGAGGAATCACAAGTTTATAAGTATATGCCTTAGTCGCCTTTTACGACATCCATGGGCAAATGGAATGGTTCTATTCTAAAGTGCCAGAATCCAGATGGCATATAGGTACCTACATATAAAACATTTTATTAAAGCTGACAGTTGGAATAAACTAGGTAGGTACATGTCGTAATTGAAAGGCAGGTTGAACCAAGACCAATTTGTTTATTCCATACCCACAAATAAATGACATGCACCAATAATAATCACAACATCTTTCCCTCACAAAAAAAAATTAACAGAAAAAAAAAATTAAAATAATTTGTTATGTTATGAGTCAGCAACTTAAACAATAATATACATAGAGAAAAAAAAAAACAAGAAAAATAAACATATAACCGACTTCAATACTACATACCTTAATATATATATATTATATATCTAGATTAATGTATATTTTTACAGTTTTTTATAAAGGCTAATCTTATCATTGTAATTTTTATGGGATCACCGCTGATATATATAAGCCCTTTTAAACAAAAATATATTAATCGAAAATTTGGAAAAAAAAATGACTAAGAAAATTGGTGAACATACATACAAAAATAAAAATACTTACATACATTTAATTTTATGAAGTCGGACAATTAACAATAACAGCTTGGGTGAAGTAACATAGTACAATCTTTTATACCAATTTTATACAATTCTAATTTTAAGCTCAGATTGCATTATGATTTATTTTTCCCTATTTAGTTTGGCAATAATAGTGCGGGCCGCCTCAGCCGCCGGTCTGCGCGCGCGATCTAACCGGCCTTTCAAAATATCACCCCGGGAGTCCTCAGAGAGACGCGACCCATCCCCGCTGGTTAAAACAAACGTAGGATCATCTGCGTTGTCCTCACTTTCGGCCATGGACCAATCCTCTTCCTCGTAATGTTCTTGCTCCTCGGGCGTATATTGGGATGGAGAAGAAAGAGCTGCCTCCACATTAATTAAATGGCGTCTATTTCTTCTGTACCGCTTTCCTGTTGAGTCTATTACGAAGTAGGAGCGTGGTTGTGGCGCCCGCGCCTGGACGCGCGCGTGCTTCCTGTCTCCGGCGTCCGCCATCACCACACGTTGCCCAGCCCGCAGCTCCGGCAACGCTCGTGCTCGTTTATCATAGTGCTGTTTGTCGCGGGCTTGCTTGCTTGTGATAGCCTTATAATCGTCACGGTTGTCACGGCTGGGTTGCAGTTTACAGTCGTGAGATGGGAGCCTGGAATTAAGCCTGCGTCCCATAAGTAACTGAGATGGTGAGCTAATTCCATCCCTGGGAGTTGTTCTAAGGTTTAGCAACCCTAAATAGAAATCAGAACCAGATGACAAAGATTTGGTTAACATATTTTTAACTATGTGTACTGCCTTCTCACTTCGTCCATTTGATACCGGATATTTCGGCGAACTCGTAACATGTTTGAACCCCCATTGCTTACTAAATGTAGCAAATTCCTTCGAGGCATACGCTGGCCCATTATCAGTTATCAGTTCCTGTGGGATGCCGTGCCTTGCAAATTGATCCTTCATCGCTGTTATGACTGTCTTGCTAGTAATGTTCAGCAGTGGACAAACTTCGATATAATTCGAAAAATAGTCGACTAAGATTAAAAAATACTTGTTACCGTTCTGAAATATGTCCGAGCCTATTTTAGCCCACGGCAGGCTCGGGATAGGATGTGGCAAGAGCGGTTCCCGCGCGGGCCGCGCCACCCTCTCGGCGCACGTCGCACAGCGGCGTACTGCACTCTCGATGTCTCGAGACATCCCTGGCCAGAACATCACATCCCGCGCATGCCGTTTGCATCTATCTATACCCATATGCCCATCGTGAACTCGCTTTACCATTTCGTACCTTAACTTAAATGGAATATAAACCAAATTATCTTTAAATATTATACCATCGACATATTCAAAACTTTCCTTATACGACCACTGCTCTTTTACTCTTTCATCCACTTCATACTTATAATTTGGCCAGCCATTTTTTATATATCTTATAATTAACTGACATTCTTCATCTTTCATTGTATGCTCCTTTATCATACTCAATTTACTGTCACTAAACCTAACATTTTCTATAAGAAAACATGATTGCTCCGAAATTTCATCACTTACTTTTTGTTGTAACTGTTCAGGTAAAGGTGCCCTCGAAAGGGTGTCTGCAACGAACATATATTTTCCAGGTTTATACGTAACCTTGAAATCGTATCCCTGTATACGTAACATCATGCGCTGCAGTCTGGCTGGAACGGAATCCAACGCCTTATGAAATAGCGTTTCCAATGGCTTGTGATCCGTCTCCACTGTGACATCTTTACGGCCATAAACATATTGGTGAAATCGTTCGAGCGCAAACACGATCGCCAACAGCTCTTTTTCAATTTGAGCATACCTGCATTGCGTGTCGGTGAGTGTGGATGACGCATACTCGACCGGCCGGCCGCCCTGCATGAGCACTGCGCCGAGCGCGCGAGAGCTCGCGTCTACTGATAACAGCACCGGCTCGCGCGCAGAATACAAAGCCAGTACAGGCGCGGCGCACACTGACTCTTTTAAACGCCGCACGGTCGCTTCATGTACTTCGTCCCAATTCCATACAGAGTCTTTTTTCAAAAGGATACGTAGAGGAGCCGCTATCTCTGAATAATGTGGTATAAATTTTGATAAATAATTTACCATGCCCAAAAAACGCTCTAATGAACTCCTGTCTTGCGGATTCGGCATGTCACGAATTGCCTTAAGTTTACTTTCATCTATTTGCATACCTTTGGAGCTAAAGGTATGTCCAAGGTAAGTTACCGTTTGAACACAAAATTCACATTTTTCTTTATTAAATTTAATACCAGCATCACGTGCCCTATTTAATAAAAGCTTAAGCCTCTCGTCATGTTCTGAAATTGAAGACCCCCAAACTATGACATCATCAACAAATGAATCTACGCCCTCTAAGCCCTCTAATATTTGACGTATTTTTTGATGAAAAACTTCAGATGCACAGTTTATACCATAAGGTAAACGTAGATACTGGTATCTGCCATATGGTGTTCCAAACGTACATAAATCAGCGCTATCATCATCTAACTGAACCATCCAAAATCCAGATCGAGCGTCTAATTTACTAAAATACCTAGCTCCTTCTAATTTAGTCGCGATATCAGTGAGCGTCGGCAACGGGTAGTGTGCGCGTCGCACGGCCCTATTAAGCGGCCGCGGGTCGAGGCACACTCGAATGCTGCCATCTTTTTTCGCCGCCACTACGATTGCATTCACCCACGGGGTCGGGTGCGTCACTCTTCTAATAACGCCTAGATTTTCCATTCGATCTAATTCGATTCGTAACTTATCTCGTACGCCCACGGGTATTTTTCTAACGGGACAGACTGACGGCTGCGCGCCCGG
Source organism: Amyelois transitella (assembly GCF_032362555.1). NCBI lineage: Eukaryota > Metazoa > Arthropoda > Insecta > Lepidoptera > Pyralidae > Amyelois > Amyelois transitella. The sequence goes on along the minus strand of NC_083513.1, from coordinate 11,142,249 downwards.
AATTGTTACTATTTTGTATTTGCCAGGCAACTTTCCCAAACCTTTGAAAATATCATCATACTGGTTAATATCTATTGAATATAAACGTTTTATTAAGCCTAGTTGTTCACAAGAAAATTTGCCCAGCACATTTTGACAGTCGTGTTCAGAAATTATGAAACGTAATTTATACACTTTATTTTTATAAAACCAATTGATGTAACATGATCCAACAATAGGAATAAAATTGCCACAAAACGATAAAGCTCTCGTATTATCTGATGTTAACTCTGATAAGTTCAAACCCAACTTACAATATGTTTTCAAGGACATTACATTTAAATCCGAACCAGTATCTAGCTTAAATCTTTCTTTTAAATCACTACCATATAAAAATAAAGTCTCATACCATTTGTGGCTGTCCATACCGTCACCGAAATTGTCGACCGTGGAGACGTAGTACAAATCTGAATCGTCAGTTGATAACTCTTCCTCAATTTGGTATACTCTGCTCTTTAACTTAGGACATGCACTTTTAAAATGTCCCCGTTCACTGCACCAAAAACATTGAGCATTTCTAGCCGCACACTTATAGTCTCCGTCACACTGATCCTTCATGCAAGCCCGACACGCACTCCTAGAAGCTGCCCCGCGTCGGCCGCCTGCAGTGGCCGCTCCCCGAGCGCCGGCCGCACGGAGCTGGCCCCGCGGCCGCGGCCGGCCCCAGCCGCCACGCGCCGCTCGCGACGGTCCGCCTGCGCCGCCGTACACCACGTCCACGGCTGCCGACGACGCGCCCCCGTCGGTTACCGCCTTGGTTCCTTCTATCTGCCGTTTTTCCTCTGTAGACATCTCACTAGCTTGACAAATCTTCACAGCTCGTGCGAGGGTCAGATCCTCAGCTCTCAGTAATCGATCACGTATTTTTCCATCGGTGACCCCGCAAACAACACGATCGCGTATCAGACCTTCTTCGAGATGCTCGAATTCACAATGCTGCGAAAGTATTTTCAATGCTGTGACGTACTCATCGACAGATTCACCATTTTCTTGATTTCTTGTAAAAAATTTGAAACGAGCCATGGTAGTATTTTGTTTCGTACCGAAATGCTCATTAAATTTGCTGACCAACTTGTCGAAATTCTCCCGATCAGTCTCCTTTTCGAATTTAAACGTAGTATATACGTCGTAACCTTCTGAGCCTATCAGGTTAATGAGGAGACTGGCTTGTACATCTGTCGGTTCTTTATAGACTCCCGAGGCCTTCAGGAACACCAAAAACTGCTTGTACCATTTTCGCCACGCGTCAGCGCGGTTTGCCGGCCCGCCCTCTAGGCATAATTCCGATGGCGGACGCGCGTGTTCCATAGTAATAATAAAACACTATCACTTTTTCTACGTACGAACACTTAATTTTAGCTTAAAGTCGACTTTTTATACCGAAAATTAATTATTTTAGACGACACCTGACACCATGTCGTAATTGAAAGGCAGGTTGAACCAAGACCAATTTGTTTATTCCATACCCACAAATAAATGACATGCACCAATAATAATCACAACTACTACACTACTACCTACTACTACACTAACTACCCTAGCAGTCTCCAAACCCTAAAACAATGAAATATTCAACCTTTTACTGAAATAACTTATCCAAAATCAATGATTGAATAAGATATTGATTTATTACACACTCACAGTAATCAATTTTAAATTATCTCAAAGATAATTGCGAGTTATCAATTACTTACGTGACCTTGACCTTACTGCCTACCTTAGTACCTACCTACATTATGAAGTTGGGAAATATTAATTCCAAATTTACAAGAAAAATGTAGTTTAGTAGTCAGTTGTTTGTTTTTTTCTTTTTGTAATCCACAAAAATTTACAGTTACAAGAAACGGTACCTAAATAACATAGGCTTGAATGACTGCTTCAAATTAATCAAGGGAGAGGCCGATAAACGTGACATTCTTCTTTTAGGCGATGGACTAGCACCCTGTCATTATTTAAATCTAAATTCCAACATAAAGCCATATAAGTAAACAAGATCTTTCAGTCTTCTTCAGACTGTTTGCTCTGTCTACCCCAAAACTGTTAGCCCTTACGAAATAACTATAAAGCTTATGAATAACCCCCGTAACATGGCACATGCGCTCTACGCGCGAAATGTTTAGCCGTCAAAATAAAATGCAAAACAGCGAATAATTTTTCGCGCGATAAAAACGACGTCGCGCGTATTTAGCTCCGGGGGTAGTAATACATCTTATATACATAGCTAGCTCAGCTTTGTGATTGGTCCCACATTCCTACTTATATTTATTTATTTAAAAATTTATTATTGCACAAAAAAAACTGTACAAAGGGCGGATTTAATGCCGTTTGGCATTCTTTACCAGTCTACCAGATGACCTAACAGAAAAACTACATTATGTAGGTATGTTGGGTTAAAAAGTTTACCATTCTAACCATCATTACTGAGTCCACTAGAAAACACCTTTCTGATTCTTAGTCCACCTAATGAGGGAACCTGGATGGACCCAATAAACTACCATTAATTAGTTAAACACTAAGGTGCAGAAACCTAATAAGAAACTAATCTACTGTATTCAATTAAATATATACATAAGTCGCCTTCTACATCCCCGAGAAGAAACAAAAATCATCATTTTATTGGCAATGGAGATTGCTAATTAATTTAGACAAAAATTAAAATATATAGATAGCTACTTATATATACTACCCCACAGGACTAAATGTCTTATATTTTGAAATAAATACCTAGAAATAAAACCATTCAAATTTTAATGTAGAACTATGATGTAGAACAAGAAATTCACTTTAAGTACGTAAGTAGACGTGAATTGGAGTGCAATGAAATCTGAGAAACTAATTACCTACGTGGTAAGCTGTGTAGACTTGTTAATTTATGATAATAAAGTTGAGGGTAGGTTAGGTATATAGGTATCTCTTTTTTGTTCAATTGATAAAGAATAATAATTTCTAGAACCAATTCGAATTACCTTATTGCCGTCAAAGAATAGATTTTATTTTCACTAAAATATTTAAGACAAGTGTACCAACCTACTTAATTAAATAGGTTCAACGGGTTGAAATTTTTTATCAGACAGAATTAAAGGATAGTGATATAAAAATATTAATGCAATCCGTCAACATTAACTATACCTTTAAAAGAAATCAGCGTATGCTCGAAGTAAATTATGATTTTAATTGCGCACTACCAAATACAATTTCACTGATATTTAAAAAACAGACGCGTTCGCACCAAATGCCGGCTTCCGGTTGACTGTATTTGTATGTCTGTCAGTCAGTCACCGTCAGCTGTGACAATTTGATCGAATGTCGTCACGTGGAAATATCCAGCTGTCGTTCAGTGTTAAGTGTCAACAAAAAAAAAGAATAATTATTTAATATTTAAGCAATTTTATATTTTGGTGTTCAGTTATATTAATTTCGCAGGCTATCTATAACCTATACCTATAGTCTACTCAAGAAAGGCGGTGGTTGACAAGTTGATTATATGTTAGGCGTACACAAATTCACGTTAGTAAAATCGATTCCATATTCGTCAATGTCACTATCAGTGTCAATTCTATCCAATCTTCTGCAGTCTATGCTTCGTTGTCGCAAGTAACCTAAAAACAAGGTGTAATATTTTATTAAAATAAATATAAATAGATAACATGGAATTAAATGAAAGGATTTTGCATTACTTAGATAAGTGTAATGAAGTTGACACTTTAAAATTAGCAAACGAGTTCCATGAAGACCATCAGAAAATAGTCGGTGCTGTGAAAAGTTTAGAAGCACTTGAGATGGTGACTTCTGAAGCTGTTAAAAATACGCGATGGGAGCTCACAGAAGAAGGGCAACTGGTTTCAGACAAGGGTAGCCATGAGGCTGTACTCTACAGAAGCGTGCCGGAGGCAGGAATACCCCAGGCCGAACTTATGAAGGTAGTTTCTCAACTGCTCTAATCCAATTCATACCTAATTTTATAATTTCTTCCAGATATAATATTGAGGGTTCCAACATTGCTTCCTATTACACTCTTATAATCGTTTTTTTTTTCTTTCTTATTTGAAATCTTTCATTTTATTTAAAATTTTAAATACTGATTGCTAAGCCTTGGACATTGTAAGTTACCAAGTAATGATTTTTATTATGTACTTTGTAAAGCCTGCTTATGTGTTTTTACATTAATAGATATCCTCTATTAGAACCAATTTCATTAATCCCAAAACAAATAAAATCTAGAGACAGATGCAACCTAAGAATACAATTAAGGAGATAGTAAGGAAGAAAAAGAAAGAAGAGATATAGTTCACTTAAAAATATTTTAATTCCATCTTTTCAGACAGTACCCAATGCTAAAGTTGGTTTCAGTAAGGCTATGTCATCTGGCTGGATACTTATAGATAAGTCAGCAGCCCCACCCCTCGTAAAACGGAAAGTCGACAGCATTGTAGACACAGTACAAGAACATCTAAATGAAATAAAGAAAGGCATAGACAACTTAGCTGATAATGTAAGAAATGATTACAAGAAACGGAAGCTTCTCCAAGAAGTTACAGTGAAAAGTTTCATTCTTTCAAAAGGACCACAGTTCTCAACCACAATAAAGAAGTTGGAGACTGATTTGACAAGTGAAATGTTGCAAACTGGGTCGTGGAAAACGCTAGAATTCAAGCCATACAATTTTGATGCATTAGGTTTGTATAATTTGTGACCAAAGTATACTTAATATTTTAATTTTAAGAGATATCATTTATAACTGATTTATATTGTAAACTTGTTAATTTAGAAAAAAATTACTGACATTCACAAGAAGAAATGAGTACCTAATGCTCTGAGAACTGCTTTTATTTTTGAAAATTTCTTTGGAAATATGCTGCCAAAGGCTAGTCTATATGAAATATATATAATTACTAGCGGCCCGCCCCGGCTTCGCACGGGTGGACATATTTTTGTGTTTATAAGCACTTCTATTCTAAGTCAAATAGCTTCAAAATTTTCAATTTTGGTGGCGTACGCTGCGTAAGGAACTGACCACACGGCTTAGGTTACCGAGACACCGCGTAAGTACCTATGCGGCAAGCGCGTTCGCGTGACGTAGGTACTTAAAATAATTTGGAGTGCGTGTTTTTAATTTCACGATATTTCAGAATCTATTTATCCAATCACTGAGCTGTAAAGGACAAAGTTTATCTCCGTAAAATTATCTTGATGATAAAACAACTTTCAATCATAAGGATTAATATGCTTGTGTAATAATAATTCTCAAAACGCACCTTTGAATTTACATTATTTTTTTACGCACAAAATACCTTGTGGTTACTAAATTATAGAAGTTAGATATATCGTGTCGCGGACTTTTTTATAGATCTGCAAAAAACCTTTATTTTTGTAATACATTGTATGTCTGTATAATCAACAGTGGATCCAGCGCACGCACGGAAAGATTTTCGGTAGCGCTTTTTTTCCCGGATTACTTTATGAATGTTGAATAATCTGCCTGAAAACTAATTTATTTCAAAACAAATTTATGCCTATGTCACTTTTGAAGGTCTATTCTATATCTGTGCCAAATTTTATCAAAATCGGTCCAGTAGTTTTTGAGTTTATTCCACACAAACATACAAAAATACAAATCTTTCCTCTTTATTATTAGTGTGGATGTGGATATACAGGACAAATTACACATATTGAAAACTACATACATACATAAATAATCAAGTCAATATCCCTTGTGGGAGAGATTCAAATAGTGACAGGTTGCTAGCCCATCACCTAAAAGAAGAATCCCAAGTTTATAAGCTAAAGGGAAAGATATGGAGTTGATGAAGTAATGAAACTTACTAAAAATATTCAAGACTAATCAATCTTAACTATCAATGTCCAATTCACCCAGGTCAACCTCCGGAATGCGGTCACCTGCACCCCCTACTCAAAGTCCGTTCAGAATTCCGTGAAATATTCCTTGAGATGGGGTTCACGGAGATGCCCACGAACATGTACGTGGAGAGTTCCTTCTGGAACTTCGACGCACTGTTCCAGCCCCAGCAGCACCCAGCCAGGGACGCCCATGACACGTTCTTCATGTCATCCCCGGCTAGTAGTGAACACTTCCCGATGGATTACCTGGAGAGGGTCAAGAAGGTTCACAGCGAAGGTGGTTATGGATCTCAGGTGATTTGAATTATTTCTTTGTTAGATTTTATACATAACTAGCTGTCCCGGCAAACGTTGTTTTGCCATATAAATCACTGTTAAGTAATTTCTAGTTAAAAAAAAATGTTAAGTGTGGACAACCCTTCACACTTATGGGTATGAAAAATAGATGTTAGCCGATTCTCAGACCTACTGAATATGCATGCAAAATTTGGTTAAAATCGGTAAAGCCGTTTCAGAGGAGTACAGAGACAAACATTGTGACACGAGAATTTTATAAGATCATCCCGATTTTCAATTTCTTTCTTTATGACTACTGACTACGTATAGCTTTAGTTCATCCTGAGTATGTGATTTATATTAGTATGTTTATGTAGGAGGTTTATAGTATTTATAACATTAGCTGTGCCCGCGACTTCGTCCGCGTTGAATAGTTATTTTGGGCATCGTTGACGCCCTCTAGGATGAATAATTTTCCCCTTTTTTTTCACATTTTCCATTATTTCTTCGCTCCTAAAAGTTGCGTGCGTGATGTTATATAGCCTAAAGCCTTCCTCGATAAATGGTCTATTCAACACAAAAACAATTTTTCAATTCGAACCAGTAGTTCCTGAGATAAGCGCGTTCAAACAAACAAACAAACTCTTCAGCTTTGTAATGTAGGCATAAGTCAACTCAGCGCTAACTGCTAATCTTTTTTCTGGGTGAAGTTTTTTACGTAATTTACAGGTTACCTAAAAGAGATCGCTTTTAGTGATAAGGTCGTCTTTTGTTGCTTTATTTTTTATATGTGATTGTGAATTGTAAATTATTGTAGCGCAATAAAGAGTTATTGTATCAGGGACATGCTGGTAAAAGGTCAGGTCAAGAGTACCTGTTACCCACTAGCATCCTTGAGGAGATATATGAATGTCGATGAAGAGTGCAGGGATTGTGGCAAATGGAAAGATGAAGTCTCTGTCTACCCTTCCGGGCAAGAGGCTTGATTGTATCTACGTGTTTGTATTTCTAAATGGAAAATAGCTACAAGATTACATCTTTGATTACAGGGTTACAAATACGACTGGAAAATAGAAGAGGCAAAGAAGAATTTGCTCCGAACGCACACGACTGCTGTGAGCGCGCGGATGCTGTACAAGCTAGCGCAGGGGGAGTTCAGACCGCAGAAGTATTTTAGTATTGATAAGGTTTGTGTCAGTTTTTACGTTTCATGTTGTTCCCGGCACCGTTACACAAAAAAGAATAGGACCACTCCATCTTTTTCCCACGGATGTCGTAAAAGGCGACTAAGGGATAGGCTTATTTGGGATTCCTCTTTTAGGCGATGGGTTAGCGACCTGTCACTCAAATCTCAATTCCATCACTTAGCCAAACAGCTGAGCGTGGTCTATCAGTCTTTTCAAGACTGGTGGCTCTGTCTACCCCGCTAGGGATATATGTATGTTTACGTGTCAATGTCAACCGAATAACTCGCAATAACCCAATGTTTGATTGTCGTGGAGATAGGCTTAGCTTTAACTAATATCATTAAAGTAAGCTTGTTTGTTGCCTCTTCATGAGTTATCTACTGAACACTCTTGAAATTTTGCGTATATATAAATTTTGAGTCTGTAGAAAGACAAAGGGTACTTTCTGTCTCGGTAAAAACAATAGTTCCCGTGGACATACATATATATATAAAATCACGTCTATATTCCTTGCGGGGTACACTGAAAGGCCACATTCAGTTCTTTAGCTTAATAAGGGAATCGAGATTCAAATAGTGACTGGTCCGCCCATCGCCTTAAAGTTTATAATCATCTTTGGTCCTAGAGACTTGAAATTTTGCGTGTATGCTGTGTAGACCAACCAAATATGTGGTTAGGGTGTACCTACTTACACTAAGAGCGAATTTAAAATTTAATTAACTAGAATTTTTTTTAAGTTTTTAAGCTACAGTCGTACTCTATAGTATATCGCTATCATGTTTTTTTTTTAAATAATAAATTTTTCCAGGTATTCCGCAATGAGACCCTGGACGCCACCCACCTGGCGGAGTTCCACCAGGTGGAGGGCGTGATCGCGGCGCGGGGGGTGGGGCTCGCCGATCTCATCGGAGTCCTGGACGCCTTCTTCAGCAGGCTGGGGTTCCACAAACTGCAGTTCAAGCCGGCTTACAACCCGTACACCGAACCTAGCATGGAGATCTTCGCGTACCATACCGGTAAGCGAGCGAGCGAGCGAGCGTCTTTTTTTTTTTAATCGTACATACATACATATATACATAAATTTTATTTATTTATTTATTGTGACAAAAACGGTTTACACCTATTACAATTATCACACTTTACAATTTGAAACACAGGTATATCATATTAAGTTAACCATATTAAATCATATAAAAAATTTGAATAATGAAATTAAATTTGAATACACATAAATTAAAAACAACAAAAATAATATTTAAAAAATTTTGTCAATAAAATCATGCCTCTTTCCCGGAGGGGTAGGCAGAGACTATTTCCACTTGCCACGATCTCTGCATACTTCCTTCGCTTCATCCACGTTCATAACTCTCTTCGTGCAAGCTCGGCGGTAAGTTTAATCGTAGGTATATGTATATAAAATTCTCGTGTCACAATGTTCGTTCTCGTACTCCTCCGAAATGGCTTGAACGATTCTCATGAAATTTTGTGAGCATATTGAGTAGGTCTGAGAATGGGCCGACATCTATTTTTCATACCCCATAGTGATAAGCCATTTTAGTAATTTAATAGAATAGATTTATTTTCCAAATTGGATACAAGATATGAGGCGTCTAGTTTCAAAGTCCGCTAAAAGACTTTTTCATAAAAATTGAGGTTATAGATAAAAATGGCGCCAGGACGTATTCTTTTTATGATGTCATTATCATCTCTCATCAAAACCTGGCAAAACCTTTAGAAATTTGCACTCAAAACTTTACCTTCATTGCAAATCCCGCTAAAATACGTGTTGTTTACTTCAAAATCCGCTAAAAAGAAATTAGCCAATGACAGCGCAGTATTGTGATCACGTGTCATTCAAAACAGTATGGCAGTTTTTTATCTCAGGTGAAAGGTTGCTCCGGTTTTTTATTGTTTTTAATAAGAAAACATGGAGAATTTAGTTCAATTTGTGCAAAAATGTGATCCTAAGGAAGCGCGGAAGAAACTACGCGACATTCCTTCATGGAAACGCACTAAGGAAACTCGAAAACTGTAGGTAAAAAGTTACTGTAAAACTACTTTCAAAGTGTTTTGATGGTGTTATACAAAATGAGTAATTAGTATAGTTATATATTGTAGGTACATTAATTTTTCAGTCAACACGTACTTACAAAGTACCTTCATTATATTTAGTTTTAATATTCACATTTAATTTTAATATCAACCTGATATTTAACGTTTAAGGATTGTTAAATTAACTACCGACTTCGTACTTAGTATTGAATACTGTTTAGCAAAAAAATAAATGATATAATGATGCTTATGACGGTCCACGCTTCTTGAAAATTAATCTGATAATAAACAATGGAATAAAATCGAATAATGCGTGGTATGTACTACCTGACATAATCCATTCACATTAATGCTTTTACCTGCTTTTTCCAATGATAGTATTAAAACTGCTAATATTTTATTAATTATTTTGTTTTATTTTTAAAACCAAAATTTATTCACTTACTGTCTTGTCCGTATTGCATAACGCTTTTTATTGCTAGTCCCTGTTTGCAACAAATCCCTCTAAAACTCTTGACGTTTGTTTCAAACTCCCTTTAAATTGATTGTTCGTAGCAAAATACGCCATAATGAAAATATTTTACGTTATATTTAAAATTATAACATGCATTTCCAAATAATTAGGTTAGTTCCGGTATTACCAGAGTAGAATCCACAAAACCTGCTAGGATTTTTTGTCTTAGTGGTAAATTTAATATAAAAAAAAAAACGTTTTTTATATATTCCTTAAATTTTTGAAACAGCATTTTAGCGGACTTTGATACTAGATGACTCATATCACTTATTGACGTCACATCACTTAAATCTATAACTACTACCGCTTCCAAAGCGCATGTGTAGAAGAAGCGGCGGAACAAAGTACAATGCAACATTTTCGTCGTCAATTTACAAATCATTTTTCATCACCGGTCTATAACTGATCAATCATCATTTAATATTATTTATATGGCAAAACAACGTTTTCCGGGACAGCTAGTATATATATATATATATACTAGAGGCCGCCCGCGACTTCGTCCGCATGGAAACCCTATCAATCCCGCGGGAACTCTGGGATAAAAAGTAGCCTATGTGTTATTCTGGGTCTTCAGCTACCTACATACCAAATTTCATGGTAATCGGTTCAGTAGTTTTTGCGTGAAAGAATAACAAACATCCATACATCCATACAAATTTTCGCCTTTATAATAGTAGTAGGATATATAATAGATTTTGTTTAATTCTTTTTCCAGGTCTTGGCAAATGGATTGAGATCGGCAACTCTGGAGTATTCCGCCCTGAAATGCTGTTGCCCATGGGGCTTCCAGCGGACGTGAACGTGATCGCGTGGGGCCTCTCCCTGGAGCGCCCCACCATGATCAAGTACGGCCTGAACAACATCAGAGACCTCGTGGGACCCAAAGTGGACCTGCAGATGGTCCAGAACAATCCTATATGTAGATTGGATAAATGAGCTTATTTATATTTAATTTATTGAAATAAAAATGTGTTGGAAGTGATTGGTTTTATTTATAACTAGCGACCCGCCCCGGCTTCGCACGGGTGCAAAATTCGGAAAAAATTATACATAAAAACCTTCCTCTTGAATCACTCTACCTGTTACAAAAAACCGCATCAAAATCCGTTGCGTAATTTTAAAGATTTAAGCATACAGACAAACAGACTAAAATAGCAACTTTGTTTTATACTATGTAGTGATTTATTCTTCATCAACCCGGGTCCACCTAAGAAAGGGTTTAAGAGTCTGTCCCAGAATCTCAATTCCATCAGCTTTTTAGTTTCCAGCCTTCCTAGCTTGGCACGGCACGAGCGAAGCCGTTTTTATGGCGCGAAAAAAATCTATTGCTGTCCCGTTTCCCAGCGATCGTTCTTCGCGCGTAAAATAAAAACGTCTTATAACTATTATGTTTGTTTGTAATATCTTTACTGCATAGAAATTTACACAGTAACAAGAAAATAGTAAGTACATAGTTATAAGACGTCTATACCGTTATTAACTTTTGTTTACTTCGCAAGTAATAAAGTACGTGGTATGTGTGTGTTCCCAGACCAGGATTATAATAAAGAGTAGCCCACTTTTTACCTCCTCTAAAGAGAGTCGATTGTTTTTCACGACCTCATAATCATAATTTATCGTATTGATCTCAAAAATTTTCAAATTAATGGTAATTACCATCACTGAAACCCAAATCTTTGAACAACTAAATTTTTTAAGAGCTTATTCTTGGCCATCGAGACTTTTTTTATAAATGTCAATGAAAAACATGTTTTGTGTTTTAGGTATATGTTTTTAAAGCACTACAAAATTAATGCAATACACAGATTTAATATTATTACGTGAAGGTGCAATAACTTTAATTTTTATTGCAGCCTCTTTAATTTTCTAGTGATTCCTATTTGAGAACAAACTATTTTACTTCTACAGTGAATATAATGTAAACTTCAAAAAAACCATATTGACAAAAACTGACAGTCATTTTGAAAAGAACCCACTTCAAAAATCAAAGCTTTATTTGTAATTTATTATAATTTTTTTATTTATATTTGTAATTAATTGTTAAATCTAGTTTTACATATGGCTTCATCAAGACTTATTTTACGACAAACATATCCAGTATTTTACCAGCAAATTAGATGTTACGATATCCCTAGTAATTTGCAAGCAGTCGCCACCGAATCTGACCCTAGTTTCTACAGGATGGTAGAATATTTCTACCACCACGCCGTGAAGGTGGTGGAACCAACATTATTAGAGTATTTGAAGAAGCATAGCTACTTATCTGATAAGAAAAGGGTGAATAGAGTAGCTGGTATTTTGAAGGTGGGTATACTTTACTAAGTAGTACCTAAGTAGGTAGTATCATTATCTAAGCACTTACTGTATCCACGACTTCGTCCGCGTGGAATAGTTATTTTGGGCATCAAGCCCTCAAGGATGAATAAATTTCCCCGTTTCTTTTTCACATTTTCCATTATTTCTTTGCTTCTAATAGTTGCAGCTTGATGTAATATAGCCTAAAGCCTTTCTTGATAAATGGTCTATTCAACGTAAAAATATTTTTTCAATTCGAACCAGTAGTTCCTGAGATAAGCGCGTTCACACAAACAAACTCTTCAGTTTGATAATATTAATATAGATAAAGGTTGCTAGCCTGTCGCCTAGAAGCCGAATCTCAAGTTCGTATAAGCCTTTCCCTTAATTGACTTTGATGAATGGAATCCTATATCCTAACTCGCTGAACGTGGCCTCAATCTTTTTAGGACTGTTGACTCTGACTGCCCCGTAAAGGACAAAAACGTAATCGTAGATAGGTTTTAAAGTTCGATCCACTCAATACGTAGGTAGTTAACGAGTAAAATTAATTAACAACAGGTGATGGGGTCCTGCAACAGTTCCCTGCAGTTTGAGTTTCCCCTGCAGAGGAAGTCAGGGGAGTATGAAATTATACAGGGCTACAGGTGTCAGCATAGCGTGCATCGATTACCATGTAAAGGAGGTATGTTGTTAAATACAATTATACGTCAAACAGCTCAACGGTGTACTTACTTTTAGTCTTTACGAGACTGCTGACTCTGTCTACCCCGTAAAGGATAAAGATTTGCATAGACTGATAACAAAATACGGGGATGTTAGTCCACTTGGTATATGGGTCTGAAGATCACGTGGTGATAATTTGGGAGTTGGCCTATGTCCAGCAATAAACATGCAGCTAAAACGATGTTGACTCTTCTTTTGATACAGAGTTCACCTACCTACAGCCGACTCAACTGATTATAGACTACTGAAACTCAGGCTCATAATTTTTTGGTAACTTCAAAAAAAGAGCTCTTATTGTGTGGTATATATCTTGGTCACAATAAACTTTGTGTACTGCAAACGAGTTTTTTGTTTGTTTTGGATAACAGTTATTGGATTTAGAAGAATATGTTTAATGGCGGACTTATCTCCAATGGGATTTCTTCCAGTCCAAAATTTATTTGAAATTTAATTAAAGTTTTATTTGAAATTTAATTGTTCCGAAAGGCCACAGCATTATAGTCTTCTGTTTCAACAGGCATCCGGTATTCTTCAGAAGTAAATTTGGAGGAAGTGAAGGCGCTTGCTGCTTTGATGACGTACAAATGCGCTTGTTCCAATGTCCCGTTTGGTGGCGCCAAAGGCGGTGAGCGAACTTCCTTTGTTATCGTTAACTGATACATCTTGGTTTCCTGCTCTGGAAAGTTATCTTTAAAACGTTTCTTTTTTGACAAGTCATCATGTTCCAGTAGGTATGCTAATAAGCTTTATCCTTCCTGAGCAGAAAGTTTGGGTTCGCAAATTTTCTACATTCGTGTTCTTCCTTCTTATATAAGTCTTGGTTATATGTCCATCTCTTGAGAGGAACCTGGGGTGCTTCTTTAAGCAGCATCCTTGATTTTAACGTTCTTAAAAAAAGGGGTTCTCAGTTTGACCTGTATGTATGTTTGTCCGCGATTATCTCCCGTTTCTCTGTTCCAATTTTGATGCATTTTTGAGGAAAGTGTTTGTAACACTCAATATTTTAAACGACTTAAAAAAGGAGGGTATCGATTGAAGGCGGTTTTCTTTTTACAGAAGTTATGTTCCTTTCAATAGATACCTACGTAATATAGTTTTGGCATCGGCATTTACCATTACTTCAACAGGTGTGTCCATAAACCCAAAGAACTACACTCACGCGGAACTGCAGAGGATAACCAGACGGTACACTCTGGAGTTGGCCAAGAAGAACTACATCGGAGCAGGTATTGACGTGCCAGCCCCCGACGTGAACACGTCCGGCACCCACATGTCCTGGATCGTGGACACCTACATCAAGACTTTGGGTGAGAACTGACTTTTTCTTTCTACATTCTATTAATTGTAGCGGGAGCGATGTTTCGGGCTCGACGGCCAAAAAGGGAAGGTTTTCCGCCAGGCTTGCTGTTAGTTGGAGGTTATATTTATTCTCAAATCTGTGAAAACAGCAACCGCAAGCTGAGGGCACTGCTATTGGCTGTTGAAATTAGCGTACTTTGCTGTGATTGGTTGATGACATATCACGGTATAGATATCGCCACAAACATAGTACGTGTACCGGTTTAAGGTACGTCCTTCAAGGAAGACGATGACATGTCATACTTAGGTATTGATTTTGATGATGTCCAGGTTTCAGGGACATAAACGCTGCGGCGTGTGTGACGGGAAAGCCGATCAACGGAGGCGGCATCCATGGCAGAGTAGAGGCCACTGGAAGAGGCGTCTTCATGACAATAAACTTCTTCATCCACGCCCCAGAGTGGATGAAACTGATCGACTTGGAGCCTGGCTTTCAGGTGACCAAATATATATTCTAAATAGAAAGTTAAGTATATGTTTAATGAAAAAATCCATGACAAATCCGTAAGACTGAACGTGGATTTTTAGTTTTATTGAGATTGGCTCTGTAGAGTAAGGGATAAAGACATGATATATGTACCTATATGAAATAAGAACACCTTGTCTCTTTCAAATGGATGCTGTAAAAAACGACTAAGTAGGTATTTACCTCGTATGCTTTAGCTAACGCAATGCAAGTATGAGCCAGCTGGCTCTTTTCATGCCTTTCTGAATTGTAAACATCAATCAATTGAAAAGCTTATTAGATTATTCATTTAACTTCCGTATATTATGATATTCATATAAAAGTAAAAAAAAAACCATATGAATATTACAAAACGTATCTACTTACCAATCTATTCAACTTTCTAACGAAAAAACTATTTCAGGCCTAAAAGATTTCAGGCGAAGGTCACAAATTTTTACAATGTTTATATTGCGTAGGAGTACTTATTTGATCGTTTTACATTCCATTACTAATGTTGGGAGTTCGGACTTATTTGTACATATATAGTTATAACTGTAGGTAATTGTTAATTTTGCCGAAAATACTAGAGCCCGGATAGCTCAGTCGGTAGAGCATTGGACTTTTAATCCAAGGGTCCAGGGTTCAAGTCCCTGTTCGGGCGACAAATATTTTTATTGGAAAATGTATTACTGCTATAGTGTATCTGCACACATCTTGAAATACTTTTTTTCAATTATGTATATATTTTAACAAAACATTCTTAAATTTCAATGAAATACAATTTTTTTTATTAATTGGTCACTGTAACCAAGAGTATGTGCCCTTAAAAACTTTTAACGTAAAATTTATAATGCTTATACTTTTTCCAATACGTTTTCAGTAGTTTTAGTGACTTAACGGACGGTTAATTTAAATCGAGATAGTGACGCCATCTATCGCCATTCTACCGTAGTTTTGTCTTATAAGTACAAAACATTACAATGAAAAATAAAAACGACTGTTGGCTCTGTCTACCCTGTACGGGACAACCTAACGGGTTAGACTGAGCCAATAGACATGTATATGTACCTATGTGTGTAAATTTCAAGTTAAGTAGAGTTTTGACAAGTAAATATCTTGTTGTAATTATGCTTTCAGAACAAAACTGCCATCATCCAGGGTTTCGGCAACGTGGGCAGTTACACGGGCGTGTACCTGGAGAACCATGGTGTGAAGGTGATAGGCGTGGTGGAGTTCGATTGCACCCTGGCCAACCCCGACGGTATCAAATGCAGGGTATGTGCAGATATTGACGGCTTCTGTGGCGGCGCAGCGGTAGTACGCTTGTCTGTGACATCGGATGTCCCGGGTTCGAATCCCGGGCAGGGCGTGATGAGAAAAGAACTGTTTCTGATTGGTCTGGGTGTTGGATGTTTATCTATACAAGTATTTATTATAAAATACATGTAGTTTCGTTGAGTTAGTATCTCGTAACACAAGTCTCGAACTTACTTCGAGGATAACTTAATCTGTGTAATTTGTCCTGTAAGTATATATAAGTATATTTATTTATATATATTTATTGATAAGATAGAATACTTACATAAACAACGTTACAATCACGTCTATACCCCCCGTGGGGTAAACAGAGCCAACAGTCACAAAAAGACTGAAAGACCACGTTCAGCTGATTGGCTTATTGATGGAATTGACATTCATAATAGTGACAGGTTGCTAGACCGTCGCCTAAAGGAAAAATCCCAGGTTAAAAAGCCTATCGCCTTTTACGATTTATTCTTTTTTTCTATTGGTGCCGGGAACCACACGGCATCGGTAATAGTCATATACAGCACATTATCTATACTAATATCTTTACTTATATTATAAAGCTGAAGAGTTTGTTTGTTTTAGGGACATTATTCATCTTTGAGGGCTTCAGTGATGCCCAAAAATAATTATTCCACGCGGACGAAGTCGCGGGCACAGCTTGTTATATATATGTATATATATATATATAAATATACAAACGGTTTTTTTTATCTTCATTACCATTTCAGGAACTGCAAGATTACATGAAGAAGAACCGAGGTAGCGCCAAGGGCTTTCCCGGCGCTAAGGATGGGGGCAAAGATCTGATGTTTGAGAAGTGCGACATCCTGGTGGTGGCTGCCATGGAGAAGGCTATCACTGTCGAGGTCGCTAAGAAGCTCAACTGCAAGGTGCGGTTGTCACCCATGATGTCCATAAAATGGCGAAAAGGGGGCTCACCGCAAGGGGGTTTTAGTGGGTAGGCTGGCACAGAAAATGCCAGGAGTCCCACACTCTCCCAGGTGGGAGGTAGTCCGTATGAAGGATTTCCCCTTCGGAGAAAATAAAAGGGGTGTCGTGGTAATTGGACGTGGATATTGACACACGAGGTTTTTGTCACTGAGGGTAACCAAACAGAAGATATATGGGTTGTCAACATCCGTGCATTGACCCCAGCCCTTATTACATACGCACATACATATAATCACGTCTATATCCCTTGCGGGGTACCTTGACAGAGTCAAAGGTCTTGAAAATACTGATAGGCCACGTTCAGCTATTTGGCTTAATGATAGAATTGAGATTCAAATAGTGACAAGTTGCTAGCCTATCGCCAAAAATAAGAATACCGAATTTAATATAAGTATCCCTTAGTCGCCTTTTACGACATCCTTGGGAAAAACCGGAGTGGTGCTATTCTTTTCTCTATTGGTGCCGGAAATCATACAGCACAAAAAAACTATTTGAGCAACCCTTCAGCGTGCTTAATCGCTGCCCGTAAATAAACTTAATTTTATTGTTTAACTAGCTGTGCCCGCGACTTTGTCTGCGATGAATTGGTAAAAAATACTGGTTCAAATTGAAAAACTTTAGGCAAGAGTTTTTCAATTTGAACCAGTAGTTTCTGAGATAAGCGTGTTCAAACAAACAAACTCTTCAGCTTTATAATATTAGTATAGATGGTATAAAAGGACTTGGATGCCTCGAATTTCGTTTAAGTTTCACAACCTTCTAACAAAAACAAGACTGAAAGGAATATAAATGCGACAATACTAATAATAAAAATAATTGTTGGATTTATATACCCGCGCAAGCCTCACAAAATACGTATACACACCTGTGCCATCCAAGAGACGCCACAATGTACTCTCCAGATAATAGGAGAGGGCGCCAACGGCCCCACGGTGCCGGCGGCCGACAGCATCCTGCGCGAGCGCAAGGTGCTGGTGCTGCCCGACCTGCTGGCCAACGCGGGCGGCGTCACCGTCTCCTACTTCGAGTACCTCAAGAACATCAACCACGTCAGCTTCGGGAAGCTCAGCATCAAGTTCTGGAGGGATTCCAATACTGCTCTCCTGGGTGACAATTGTTTACTGGCGCTTATCACAAACTCTATTTGTGACATGATGCTGTCATATTTGGAAGAACGTTCCGTTCTGTTGTTTTAGGTTAAAGTTTAGGTAGTTTGTAGCTTGTAGCTTTTTGACAAATACTATTTCGGCGTACCTACATACTAAACATATACTAAACAAAGCGTTCGGCGCTCCCGAAAATTAATTTGTTATAGGTACTGTTTTTATGAGTGAAGACATGTTATTGGGTTGTGGCGACATCTCTACGCCACTCGCCACAACATAAAATCACACAACCACTGTCAATCATCGCGAAGAAATTGACGCGCTCAACCAATAGCAGAGAAGAATCTAAGACCCGATTTCAAAGATTTCACGGATTGGGGCTATATATACAACCTCCGACACAACACCATAACACCAGCTTGGCGGAAGATCTTCCCTTTGGTGGCGGTCGAGCCGAATCATCGCTTGGGTCTTAACTCTTAATTTTATAAGCTTATTATTGTAACATTTGCTGTTGGTCCAAATCCCAATACAAAATATAAAATAAATAATAAATAGAATCGTTCAATTTTATTATGTATTTTGCAATATGAGCATCTACTCTGGTTCAATTAAAATAAATATCATTTTCAGACTCCGTGGAGCAATCCCTGAAGAAGGCTAGCGTGCAAGCCGAGATAAAACCCACGGAGCTGTTCCAGACCATGATATCTGGAGCCAGCGAGAAACAGATAGTCACCTCTGGCCTGGAATACTCTATGAGCAACGCTTGTAAGGTATATGGGCTATCATGCTGGCATTCGACGGCCTCTGTGGCGTAGCGGTAGTACTAGCTTGTCTGTGTCCGGGTTCGAACCGGCATGATGAGAAAAGAACTTTCTCTGATTGACCTGGCTCTTGGATGTATATCTATCTAAGTATTTATTATAAAATATAGTATCGTTGAGTTTGTATCTCGTATAACAAGTCTCGAACTTACTTCGAGGCTAACTCAATCTGTGTAATTTGTTCGGTATATATTTATTTATATTAATATACTAGCTGTGCCCGCGACTTCGTCCGCGTGGAATAGTTATTTTGGGCGTCATTGAAGCCCTAGTCTAAGTCTCTGCCTTCCCCTCCAGGAAAGAGGCGTGATTTTATGTATGTATGTTGAAGCCCTCAAGGATGAATAATTTTCCTCCGTTTTTTTTTCACATTTTCCATGATTTCTTCGCTCCAAAAAGTTGCAGCGTGATGTTATATAGCCTAAAGCCTTCCTCGATAAATGGTCTAATATTCAACACAAAAATAATTTTGCAATTCGAACCAGCAGTTCCTGAGATTAGCGCGTTCAAACAAACAAACAAACTCTTCAGCTTTATAATATTATTAGTATAGATACTGTACTGTGGTATAAGTATGTGGTAAAGTAGCGCCAATAAATGAAAAGATGAATGGTAATAAGCTGGGTTGGTACGGACACATCATGAGAAGAGAGGAAGGTCATGTTACTAAAAGAGCCTTAAATATGGAAGTGAAAGGTTCAAGAAATAGGGGAAGACCGAAAAAGAGATGGATGGACGGCGTAAAGGATAGTATGAGGAGAAAGGGAGTGACCAGTGAGATGGCAATTGACAGAAGTAATTGGAAAAAACTAACATACTGTGCCGACCCCGCGTGGAAAGTGGGAAAAGGTAACGACGAAGAAGAAGATACTGTACTGTGATAGATATTTCCACGCGTACCTACGAAGTCTTTTAATAGTCGCCATATTGTTTCAGAACGTAATGGACACAGCCATAAAACACAATTTGGGACTAGATCTGCGAACAGCGGCGTACATTACGGCTATAGAGAAAATATTTGTCACATACGACGAACAAGGGCTTACCATATAAGTTATACGTACGTGTAAAATAACGATCGAGACTCTATAATAAAATTGGAGTGTATCGAATTTGTGTGGTTCGTTTATTGTTATGTGCATACATACTGACATGCATAGGTATATACAGGGTGACATTTAAAACAACTGCGTCCTATTAAACATAGACTATACCCATGCTTCTGAGCTGTTTGAGCCTATTTTTATTTAAATTAAACGTCATCGTTTTCACATTTATAAAACCCTCAAAAATTACGTCACACGCTTTATTAAAAAAACGTCACCCTGTATATAGCTATCTATGTACATCTCAAATTACATAGTATATGCGAAAGTAAGTCTCTCTCATGCAGAGCCTGATTCTTCCAATTCTGGACTATACTGATGCGTGCTATCTTGATACCACAGAGGAGCTACTAGATAAATTGGAACGGTTACAAAACCTCTGTATTCGTTTCATATTTGGCTTAAGAAAATACGATCATGTTTCCATTTACCGTTCTAAGCTGAAATGGCTTCCCATTCGCTTTCGTAGAAATACTCGCATTCTCTGTCTTCTTTTTAATATTTTATTTAATCCCGCCTTTCCTTCCTATCTTAAAGAACGTTTCTTTTTCCGTCATTCGTCTAATTCTCCTTGCAGATCTCATTTGCGCACCATTCTTACTATTCCTACCCACAAGACTTCCTTCTACTCTTTTTTCTTCTCTGCTCATGCTGCACGACTGTGGAATTCCTTACCGCATGATATTCGCGATTCCCAAACTCTTTCTTCATTCAAACGACGAGTTAAAGACTATTATCTCTCCAAATAGACTTATATTATATTAGATATATATATATATTGGTATGTTTATGTAGTTTATTACTGTCATTTATTTAATTGTTCCATGTTTAATTATGTAAGTATTAGCATGTATGTTTAGTTAAATTTATGCACACGCCATACCGCTCCAAAATTAATCTGTCCTCTCATGGGTCTACTGGAAGAGATTTCTTTTGAAATAAGTAGCACCTTTGTACTAGTATTACTGTTATAAATGCTTCTGTATATAATTTTGTGTACATAAATAAATAAATAAGTTTGTTTGTGACCTCTTCACGGGTCAATTACTGAATGAAACTTCTTCAATAATTGTGTGTAGCAAATCAAATAAATGAATTATCTATCTATCAATAATATCACGTTCATATAATTTAGAGTATGGTGAAGGACATTGAGGAACTTTTATTCCGGTAAAAACAATAGTTCCCGTGGGATTAGCGAAAATCCTTACTTTCTTTCGCATTTTTTAATATTAGTTGGGATTGGATTTTTTTTTTGGGATTTTTAGGCAGCTCAACATGGCTGACTGCATTGGCACTGGCATTTACAAGACTGTTGGCTCTGTCTATCCCGCATGGGAAATAGACCTGATTATTATAAGTATGTACATGTATTTGGATTTTTCTGAGTTTCATCGAAAATTCGAAAGTTTTTCAAGTATTTTTATTTATAACAATGCATATACAATAAATACACAATGGAAATTACAGGACATAAAGAGCGGCTACGTCCTCGCCATTTCTCTGTTCCTCTTGTACCAGTCAACGGATTCTTGAATGGCCGTCTCGAACGGAGTGAATTTGAAGTCTTTGTACAGCGATCTGTAATTTATAGGAATCATATATAAATAGAAAAAGAGAATATTGACTGGTGCTTCGCTACATACATACCTACATTTTACAGTAATACATACATACCTACATACATACATAAAATCACGCCTCCTTCCCGGAGGGGTAGGCAGAGACTACCTCTTTCCACTTGCCACGATCTCAGCATACTTCCTTCGCTTCATCCACACATGCTTCGCTTTCGAGAGAAATTCTACAATTGTAATTCTATCTCAGTAGGTACCATCAATAAATCGGCTCAAAAGCACTAATCTCGAGATTTTTGTTACTTTCTCTCACTTACAGCATCAGTTAGTATTCAAACTAACTTACCTACATAACTTTGACAATTCATTGGTCCATGGCCGAGGTGGTATTTGAACCTGTACCTTTTTTGCGTATCACGCATTTTAACCGGGTACCTTACCCATTCGACCGCCGACGCTCTGAATTTCATCCATTACATTTCAATATTTACGGCTATTGTAAACAGCGCCATCTTTCGGCTGCTCATCATCATCTGCTCGCACGAGTATTTATAGTTACAAATTAGTTGACATCAAACTTTACCAAGGTGCCGTGTGGTTCCCGGCAACAATAAAAAAAAGAATAGGACCACTCCATCTCTTTCCCATGGATGTCGTTAAAGGCGACTAAGGGAAAGGCTTACAAACTTGGGATTCTTTTTTAGGCGATGGGCTAGCAACCTGTCACTATTTGAATCTCAATTCCATCATTAAGCCGAATAGCTGAACGTGGCCATTCAGTCTTTTCAAGACTATTGGCTCTGTCTACCCCGCAAGGGATATAGACGTGACCATATGTATATATGTATGTTTACCTAAGTTTCTTGTTTGAAGCGGTCTTCTTATACTGTCCATCGGCTTTGCTCGTGTCATAGACAATATCTCCTGTGTATCCGTGAGCCTTCTTTATGGTCTCCGCTACTGCACTTATTGTTACTTCGTCTTCTTCGTCCGCTACAAATGATGAAAAGATTAAAACAATAAAAAAAAAATCAGTTAATATCAGGATTAAACCCACAATGTGTTAGTGTATCAAGGAAACTTAACAACAATGTTAAAATATCAAAATTAAATTGTACAGACAGTTTCGTGTCTTTGGCCTCTGTGGCGCAGCGGTAGTACGCTTGTCTGTGACACCGGAGGTCCCGGGTTTGAATCCCGGCCTCGGCATGATGAGAAAAGAACTTTTTCTGATTGACCTGGGTCTTGGATGTATAAGTATAGTAAAGTAAGTATAGTAACGTTGAGTTAGTATCTCGTGACACAAGTCTCGAACTTACTTCGAGGCTGACTCAATCAGTGTAATTTGTCCCGTATATATTTATTATTATTTGACTAGATGAACGCGAGCCCATAATAGCACTATCCACGTCTAATCTAGCCGTATACAAACAAAAATTTATACTAAAATTAATTTAAATCTGTGGCGACATCTTCAAGTCACAACTGCCAATCACGCTAACAGTCAAACACAGCGAATATTCTAAATCGCGCAAGCAAAGATTTCACGAATTGGAGCATACATAGGTACACCTTCAGCACAATATCTTTGGGTGGTTCCAAAGATATTGTGTTGAAGGTCCACAAATCCTAGTAATATTTTAAAACGAAAGTTTGTAACTCTTTCACGGAAAATCTACTAAACAGATATTGATGAAATTTGGTACATATATTTGCTCTTACGACGTCCTCGTATTGATTTAAAAATTCACAAGATTATACTTTACAGTTAGAATAGAATCAGACGAAGTTTGTAAGCCTATCCCTCAGTCGCCTTTTACGACATCCATGGGAAAGAGATGGAGTGGTCCTATTCTTTATTGTATTAGTGCCGGGAACCACACGAAAAAGTTCTCACCTGACAAAATAATAGGCTCAACACTGTCATAATTCCTGAGCACCCATACAAACAGTTTGGCTAGATCCAATGAATAAATGAATTGTCTTAAAGGTTTCCCGCTGCCGAACACTGTGAATGTGGGGTCACCTGCAAGCGAAATAATATTTATACGTACATACATATAATCACGTCTATATCCCTTACGGGGTAGACAGAGCCGACAGTCCCGATAATACTGCTAGGCCACATTCAACTGTTTGGCTTAATGATAGAATTGAGATTCAGTTATAGTGACAGGTTGCTAGCAAGTCGCCTAAAAGAAGAATCCCAAGTTTATAAGCCTATCCCTTAGTCGCCTTTTAGGACATCCATGGGAAAGAGATGGAGTGGTCCTATTCTTTTTCATATTTGCGCCGGAAACAAGGCAATAATAATATTTATTAAAAGCAACATTCTTTTAATAAGTGAGGGTATATCATACATGTTGTCATGTCATGGCTGAAAACTAAAATTGTGTACAGCGCCATCTATCGAAAAAAACACGAACCATTTCGTACAGCATCGTCCATCCTCCTGATAAGAGCGGGTATGACATGGCTGGCCTGCAGATTGTAGTTGTCGTGTGGGCCGAAAACGTTGCAGGGTATCACCGATGTGAACATGCAGCCGTGTTGATCATGGTACCCTCTTAAATCAAATGGAATAATATAAATGTGAGTTAGCAGATACAAATTTTATTCTTCAGTGAGATCATCAGTCTCCAATCAAATATACATACATATAATCACGTCTAAATCCCTTGCGGAGTAGACAGAGCCAACAGTCTTGAAAAGACTGATAGGCCACATTGTGCTATTTGGCTTAATGATAGAATTGAGATTCAAATAGTGACAGGTTGCTAGCCCGTCGCCTTAAAGAATCCCAAGTTTATAAGCCTATCCCTTAGTCGCCTTTTACAACATCCACGGGAACGAGATGGAGTGGTCCATTCTTTAGTGTATTGGTGCTGGGAACCACCCGGCGCACGTACTATACCTGTTCAAAATATCAATCATCCTCTTGGCATAGCTGTATCCATAATTAGATGTGTGTGGCGGTCCATTGTGAACCTGGAAAGAATACTGAATGTAATTGTTATTGCATTTTCTAGTAATCGGCATTTCTTAACCATACTTCCATAAACCACAAATTTTATAAATGCGAAAGTAAGTTTGTTTGTTTGTTGTCTCTTCACGCATTATTTCCCAAACCAATATTTTTTGCATTTTACATATTTAAAATATATGTACATAATTCCGACGCCTTCAAAGGTAGAATATGTGTTAACAGAAACTGTAATTGAATACTTAAGACCTATAATGTAACCATATTCAAGGAATAAATGATTATGATTACATATTTAATCAAAAAGTCTGAAGGAAGACATAAGGTTCTTTTTATACCGAAAAACTATAGTTTCAGTGGTAAGTAATTTGGATGGCGCTTTATTCGCGCGGGCGAAGCTGCCAGTAAAAACTAGTTAAATATAACTTTTCAGACTGAATACAGACTTATGTCTAAATTAAAAAGACTTCACCGAATTAAAAAAAAAAATACAAACCATAGTCTCGTCAATAGGGTATGTAGTATTGTCAGGGAAGATACAAGTGGAAAGACAGGACACAACCCTCTTGACACCTCGCTCGTAGCTCGCATGGAGCACATTCTCATTTATTGCCATATTTTCCCTCTAAAACATAAATACATTTGCAATACAATATAATAAGGTCTATAATTTTTATTTAATCCACAGTTCCAATTTTGATGTAAAAAAAACTCAAAACTACTGGACTGATTGTACATGATATTTGGCACAGATATATGTAGAATTAATCTTCTTATAAGTTAACTACTACAATAATATTTTTGAAATATCATACATCTCTTTATATGTATATATGTACTATTGAATAATAACTCACAAAGAAGGACAAATTGTTATTCATATTGTGATACAGGCCTCCAACCATTGCCGCCAAATGTATCACATGTGTAGGCCGATACTTATCAAATAGTGCTTCCGTTTGGGCCTTGTCCCTGAAAATTGATAAAAAATTGTACAGGAAACATCATTTTTGGAATACCCGAAAGCCTTGCAGTCTGGATGCAATATGAGAAATGGAATAACATTACAAAAAGTTGTGTCCATAGATTTGTGCACTATATAAAATATTTCCTTATACATACATACATACATAAACTCACGCCTCTTTCCCGGAGGGGTAGGCAGAGACTACCTCTTTCCACTTGCCACGATCCCTGCATACTTCCTTTGCTTCATACATATTCATAACTCTCTTCATGCAAGCTCGGCGGTTTCGGGCACTTTTGACCTGACCCTTCACCAGGACGTCCTTAATTTGATCAAGATATGTTCGTCTAGGTCTTCCCACCCCGACCTTTCCCTCCACACTCTCCTTGTATATCTGCTTAGTCAACCTGTTTTCATTCATCCTCTCCACATGACCGAACCATCTCAACATACCCTTTTCTATTCCTGTAACTACATCTTCTTTCACATCACAACATTCCCTTATCACGCTGTTCCTTATCCGGTCACTCAATTTCACACCCAACATACTCCTTAACGCTCTCATTTCCACTGCATTTATTCTGCTTTCGTGCTTCTTTTGCCATACCCAACTTTCACTCCCATACATTTCCTTATTCTGGTGCAAATCTATATCAACCAAGCATGTCAATAGGATTTCAAAATATTTCTACGTATGCACATTTTTATAAAGTGTGTAAGTAATTTAATAAGTCTTATTGGCTTACTACTGTAATAATTTTTGCTGAAGAATATTCTAATACTAAACAATTGTAGTTAGTACTAAAAAAAATAGATCTTTACCTCAAGTCCCCGTCTTTGGATCCGCAAAATATCCAATTTTCATTTTTTGTAGAACCTGTTCCTTCTTGTGTCTCATTATCTACAAGAATTTTAATAGCTTGGCCGACGAGGCCTGATCCACCGGTCACTAGTATAACGCTTTTAACTTCACTCATCTAAAATCATAATTTTATGAAATGAACAAAATTAACTGTTTTGGTAAATACAATATTGCATTCTGAAAATTGGGAAATAATATTACCTTTGTAGTTGAATAATGTCGTCAAGTTTATGAATACCGTGGCAATTTTATGTTTTCAATGTGTTTTTTCGATAAAAAGTTTCCCTTTTCTTCCTTGCTTTTCTATTCTAGGCTAAAGCTTAAGTTTCTCTAGAATTCAAAAAGATAAAACAAGAAACATCAGCAATTGCAACAGCTCAGCTGGTCGATGACAGCGAGTGACATTGACATAGTTTGTAAATGACATTCAAATTCAAATTAGTGTTTTGTCACATAAAATTCATAACATAACTTTTGGTTTCACAAACTTCCTAACAAGAGACTATAGATCCCATTACAAAAAAAAATTTTTTCCTACTTCCGAAATCTCTTCTTATGTGTCTTGTTTTGCAAAACTTTCATATCTTACACTTACACACTCCTACTTATTGTGTTTGAACATTTCTTAACAAAAGCTTCTCCTTACAGATTGTATAATACCTTTCCTAATTTGTTATTACAAAAAAATCACAATTCACATTAATCACAATATGTCATTGCGATGAAGGCGGCGAATAATGTCAGTTCCAAGGATGTGGATTCCATCCTTCTCATTATGAAGAGGAAGGAATCCATCCAGAGAGGAAAGCACTTCCAATGGGGGAAGATTGTCTTTTTGTAAAAGTATCTTGTCCAGCGTACATCTATTATTGACGTCAGCGTGTAAAGATTAAAATTTTAATCGGGGAATTATCATCCCGTGGAATTCAGAGATAAAAATATATAGATAAATTATTAAATTTCATAACTTTCTCAATGAGGTATGTATGTAGAACAACTGATTATAATAATATTGTTAATATTAGCCAAATTTCATTCAAACCCATCTAGTTTGTAATACATTTTATCTAATTCTTGTTCCTCCGCTTTCTAATCTTTCTTTAATAATTTATAACGCATAATAGAAAAACATTTATTTAAAATAAAAAGTAAAATTCGAAATTCAAATATCAATACAAACAAGTTTCATTCATTTTTAAAAGAAAAGTATCGAGGAAAAATAGAATTGTCTATGCATAAATTCTGTCATGCGATTGGTTGTATTGTTTGACTAGCGTTCTCATTCTCGCTCCGAAAACGCCAAATGCGCTTTCAAGTTTCAAACGTGTTTCAAACCAAAATGGAGGATTTGTCGGTCGAGGTGTACGGTGAAAATGGTGCTTATTATAAGGTTTGTAAATTGTGAAGTACACAACAGTTTTGTTCAAAATACAGTATTTCTATAAGTGGTGCAATTAGGCATTTGTTTCCGCGCGCCAGATACTGGATTTGTCATATACTTACTAAAATAATTTTCCGGGAAGATCATCGCGGCTGGAATGGACGCCATGTCCGTCTGACAGGGCGTGATTTTTCCATGTGTTGTAATTACTGCTTTTCTTATTTTTAGCACTTATAAATTTAAACAAACAGTGCGACTTCTACAGTTATTATAATGTGCGCATATTTATTTGTGTATGACCTACTAATTATTCTTGTAATAACTCTTACCTCCCAAGTTACTGGACTTGAGAATGTTCTGATATTCTCTTTATTTTTAGGCCATTGTCACCGACGTGCTCGACAACGAGGTTCTAGTAGCCTTTGAAAATGAGTAAGTGCATCGATTTTTTTTTTGTTGTTATTTTATCTTGTCTTTCGGCTTTTTATTTACATGTATGTATTTCATTGTAGCTGGCAGCCAGAGTCGAAGTTTCCTTTTTCACAAGTGTTTCTCCCACCTAAAGACACCGGGAAGCATACAGAGTTTGTCGAAAACCAAGAGGTGGAGGTGTTTGCGAGATCCAATGAGAAGGAAGCATGTGGGTGGTGGACAGCAAACATCAAGGTAAGTGGTGTTGAATTACATACCTACCTACTTATAAATGATAGTCCTGGACATGTTAAATGTTGTTGCTACCCTCTTTTGTTATAATGTCAAATAATAAAGAAAATCAACACCATTCATTGCCAGTATTTTGAAGTGCAGATTTAGTACATACATATCTAGTCATTGAAACCAGTATTACAGCCCAGCTCTGTAGCCAGCTGCTATTTAGCATATTTAACTAAAGCTATCCTTGAGTTGAGACTCAGCATAACTCTGCTTGATTCTCTCCTTATTCTATATGTAACATGCTATGAGGTATGACATTTAGAAGGGTTTCATAAACCTAGCCTGTAATATAAAGTAATGGGTCATAAATTTTTTTTTTGTTTAAACTAATGGTTATGTACATTGGTCTAATGGATATTGTGCCTATGCTTGTTTGAATTGA
The DNA here is from genome assembly GCF_032362555.1 of Amyelois transitella. Classification (NCBI taxonomy): domain Eukaryota; kingdom Metazoa; phylum Arthropoda; class Insecta; order Lepidoptera; family Pyralidae; genus Amyelois; species Amyelois transitella. The sequence goes on along the minus strand of NC_083513.1, from coordinate 11,113,327 downwards.
CATATTAACAATATTTACAGAAATTTATAGATAAAAAATTACTAGTTTATTGTTTTGATGTAAAATATTACTTAAAAAATGTGAAACCAAAATTGAGTGTTAATTTGTATAAATTTAAACAATTTATATAAACATTTTACTGGTCATGCATTTACATTGATTGAATCATACTCTGAGTGTAGAAAGACTTAATCTTTTGGAATTTAGACATTTTAGATGATTGTTTACAGTTTCTAACAAATCTAAATATTTGTAATGGTAATTATCTATATATTACAAGTCTATATTTCTTTCTTCTTGACATTTTTATGAACTCATCAAATGTCAGCTAGGAGAAATATCAATGATAAAACAATCTTAATTTATTGGACATTCCAAGATTTAAATCATTCTTTATTGATCTATGACCATTAATTATTGCATTAGAAACACATCTTTAGAATACTTTCTGAAGATAATTTTGACTACTGCAGGTCAATAAACTTATGGTTCACTGACCTGAATAGGACGAAATTAGTTCAATGATTCACAACATTCTTGTTTTGCCTTTTTATTAGGTTTGCTATTTTGAAGATTTTCTTCTTCATTTTCTAATAGCCTAATATCTTTGTCAATACACAATCCATATGGAAGGTCTTTACAAATTAATGCTAAATGAATAACTTTCAAATAAGCATATAGGTAGTGAAATATGCCAGCAAACTGTTGATCTAACATAAATTGCTGTGGTCGGTTGCTTTAGTATTTTCTTGAAATAATAATAATTAAAAAAAAAACTGACCTTAGGTATTTTTGAAAATCTTTGATGTACCTGGTACCTCATCCAAAATACATTCATGCCTACAACCTAGTTATGGCTGCAATTTGTCTGATAGTCAGTTAAGTAGAAGAGTTATTGTTTGCAAGATTTTGAAAGCATTCAGGCTTACAACCCACCAGTTGATAAAAAGGAAACTATGAGCTCATAAATTCTTTTTTATGTGCTCATAGTTTCCTTTTTATATAAGTTATTTGAACCATTGATATTGGCTTGTTTTTTTTTTTAGTTTAAAAGGTATTTACCTTTCTTTTTCAGATGATGAGAGGAGAATTCCTCGTGATAGAATATCTGGAATGGGACAACTGCTACACAGAAATTGTGCCAAAGGATCGCCTCCGAGTGAAGACCACTAAGACGCCCATAGACAAGTCCACCTTCCACAAGTTTGAGATCACCGTGCCTGATGACCTCAAAGATTAGTGAGTATATATATATATATCTCTCTCTCTCGCTTTGCTTGTTTTGATTACACTCTCCACTGTTGTTTTGGGCCACAGGGTATGACTCTAAATTTGTTATATATTAACTGTTTTGGGCTTTTGTCTCTTTGGATATTGTAGAAATTACTAGATCTACTACTGTTATTCTTTATGCCAAACTAACTTTTGAACACAGCTTTGTCCACGCGAATTTAGCGACACCTACCTGTAAAGTATAGAGGATTTTCGCAAATCCCATGGGCACTAGTTTTTGCTAGGGATGAATATTTTTCAGGGTATTCCCTATGATCTTAGGTAATTAAGATATGTATACACAAATTTGTCTCTGCCTACCCCTCCGAGAAAGAGGCGTGTATGTATGTTACACAAGTTTTCAAGAAAATTTGTTCAGTAGAAAACTTGTGAAGAGACGACAAACAAACTTACTTTCGCATTTATAATAAACGTAATATTATTTTACCATTTTACCAAAATTTGGCTAATAGTTTATGTGGCAGAATGATAGTACCTACTGACCAACTTCTATGATTCCTTGCAAGAATGTAAATTCAGTATTCACTGTTTCATCCTCTGTCCTCTTTGGTCCATCCAATAATCTTATTTTCACATATCACACGATATGACCTTTTTTTCTGTTTATAGAAGTGATGCTATTAAACAAACTGACACATTTTAACATTCAACCTGATAAGAAAAATTCAACAACTTTCATCTCAATGACATCACATAGAAATGGTCATTAAATTTACGTTAAAAGGTTTTGATAAGTTCTTTGCATCAGCTTTTTCTTATGAAATATTATGTGACGGAATAGAACAAGGAACAATTCTGTTCTACTGTTAGAAAAGCCAGCTTATTTGTAAGGTTTATTAAGGGTTATTACAGTCAAATTTGGATGAGTCAAAGTGAAATTAGAAAAATCTCAAAACTTATTTAATTGGAATGATTCGTGTTTAATAACATTATCACGATGTTACATTCTTTCATTGATCCATTGAAGGAAAGCCGTCACTCTGGTATGGCTTGAAGGGAATCCGGCCTCGCAGCCGTACGCCGCTCCAAATGACACCACACCTATCAAAGTAAACTCTTCATCTCCATAAAACACTGGTCCCCCAGAGTCCCCACCACACGGCCCCCTCCCGTCCAAACCACTCGTACACACCAACGAATCCGTAATCAGCTCCCCATAAAAGATACCACACTCCTCGTTGCTTATTACCGTCAAATACGCGTGGCTTAACTGCTGTGTCAAAGTCAACGGTTCCTCTTCGGCCGTCCGGCCAAAACCGACCACTTGACACTGAGTACCGACATAAGAATCCACCATCGGTAAACTTATCGCCATCAAATTACCACTGAATTCGATTCTCGGCACAGTTATGATCGCAATGTCATTCTGCAAAGATTCCGGGTTGAAATCTTCGTGGGCGATGACGTCATCGGTTGCTACTCTCGTCCCGCCCGTGAATAAGGTATTTGAAGCGAGGACCACTTCGACGAGTAAAGCTTGATACTCACCGTCGGTCCAGCAATGCGCCGCCGTAATCAATTTTGTATTAGAAATTATAGAAGCGCCGCATACTGACGTCAAGTTTACGTTCACAGCTATCACTAGGCCCGCGAAAAAGGGATAAACTCCCAAGTCTGCTAATTCGCCGCCTGTTACTCTTTGGTTAATTAGTTCTGCTGACTTTATTCTGGTCGCTTCAGGAATTCCTACGTCGCTGTGGTAGTAACATATTGTTTCGGTGATTAAAAACAGGATAACCAACAGCTTCATTGCAATTGTGATGTGATACTGAGTTCTCTTGAGAGATAGTGTTTATCAGATATGGAAGCACTTAATGAGAGATTCGTCTAGTGGTAGTGATGACGAGAGATAAAGATTTTCAAGGAAAAATTACACGAATGTGAATTACGTGAATTTGGGATCCTATAGTACCTATTTTTAGTATCTGCATTCATTATAACATTAAATCCGTTACTGGGCGATTAATAGCTGGATGGCTGTTGCTAAAAATATTATTTCTTGAAATAAAATAAATGGAAACAAATGGGAATTTTCAAAAAAGTAAAAATCTGTCTTTTCATTTGTCGGAAACGAAACAACAGGACTCGAACAAAAATGCACTTAAGCGTGATGTATGTAGTTTTTCAAGTCATCATTAGAGAACCAGTTTGTGATGGATGTCCGTCGCTTATTTGAACATTATGCGTAACATAGACAAAGAGCCACTGCGGCTCGGTTCGGGAATACGGCGGGTAATATTTGCGATTAGCGACCCGTGCCCGCTTCTTGTAAGTCGTGTATTAAACCATGCAGAAATATAATCGACGTGCTATCCACCCGCCCCTTCATCGCTCCCTGTCTGTGCCACGCTTTACCGAGGAACAATTCGACAAACTCTTTCTTTATTCAAAAACGCTTTCTTTCCAGCCTGCGCGATATGCTAAAACTCATTCTTTATTCAAAAACGTTATCGTTTCCAGCCTGCATGAATATGCTAAAACTCATTCTTTATTCAAAAACGTTATCGTTTCTAGCCTGTGCGATATGTAAAAACTCATTCTTTATTCAAAAACGTTCTCGTTTCCAGCCTGCACGACATGCAAAGCGCGAAGGTGGAGAACGCGCACAAGGAGTTCCAGAAGGCGATCGGCGCCGCGCTGGTGTGGTACGTGCCCGAGCGCGCCGCGCTGGCCGTCATCTCGCGCTGCGAGACCTCGCAGAAGCGCGCGCAGATGCTGCAGGAGATGCACTTCAGGTGGGTGCCACCTTCTCTCTCCGGAGAGAGACGGGTGACGATAGTGTCAGGGTGTTCACACCCTTTCGCGGAAAAAGTGGAAAGAATAACTAGTCACTGAGTCTGAAACTGTTTTCGGGCTGACTTTTACCTACAGTAAGAGTCTATTCTGTCGATTAATAGTTCGACGATTTGTTGAAAATTCCTGGCGAACTATACCTAAGCGATCGTTGGCAGACGAAGTTACGTATGTTAGCATTTGCATAGTTATCGAACCAAATGTTGATGAACCTTAATATGGACTCAATATAATAAAGCACATACATAAGGCTTCATTTGTGTATCATCTGAAGCTTCAAATGTCTACGACGCGACACCGCTTCCGTGTTGTCGCGTCATAGACAATGTGCTGACATTATCGGGGAGTATCAGGGCCTACGGCGTTTAGATTTATGCCGATTTGGTAGTATAATACTCTTCACAAATATGTTTAGTATTTAGCTAAAGAAAAAAGACAGTGTAAATTGTTAGTTCCTTAATTTCTTATTTTGTTCGAAGGGCACTGCTATAGTAAGAATTTAAATCTCCCTGAGGTTTTATAAATTAAGTTTTTTTATTTTATGAAATGTTTTTCTCTCATCTGCATATTCCAGTTAAAACCAAAATTTTTTTCACTGATAATGTATTTTAATTAGTTTTCACGTTAAACCCAATATTTTCTCTTTACAGGAATCTAGCCCAAAAGTTTTTATTGCTGAAAAAGACTGAGGAGGCGGCGCGGCAGTTGGAGTCCACCAAAATACACAATCAGGGAGGGTAAGGATGGTTTTGTTGTCTTCTTATACATATTCGATGTTGTTCTTAGTTTGACTGCAGAAAATGCTGGCCATTTTGATTTAAAAAGATAAATAAAGATCATAGAAAAGTCTCTATCATAATATAAATTTGAGAGTGGTTTACACGGGCGTACACGCGAATATTTAAAGTCCTGAATTGCACTCACATAATATTAGTTTTCTTCTACTTCCAGTGCTCATTCCAAAAGTTTTGCAAAAAAAAAAACAATCGAACGGCTAACATTTTCTGTTGTTTCCATTACAAAACCCAAAAGCTTGCTTAGCAAATTTTTGGAGGAGCTGAAATCTTGTTGGATATACACATACATTTATAATTTACAACATTGCTGATTCAAAATTTTCTATCGCGCACTACCCGCAGAAACATTTGGCCTTGCTTACACGCCTGCAAAATTTCAGCCCCCTTGAGCAGTTATCGCGGTCGGCCGGCCAGGGGAGCGACGAACGGAGCCGGTAATTATCTGTTTTAGCTATGGACGATGCCCTAACGCGTTGTTGATTTGTGGGTAACCTCTTTTGTTTTGCATGCCGTTTGGATCAGTATGGAAGTATCAAGCTTGATATGTTAATGAAAAAGAAAATACTATTAAATTCTAACAGACTTTAAATGATTCCGAAATTGCTAGCAAACGTGATAAGACCACATTTCATTTCATTATTTTGTAAGTAAAGCAGTAATGAAGGAACAAGGATTTTGATATTATGAGTTAATGTATTTTAGAACTAAATAAGGCTTGGTGCTTCTTCACTGGTTGAATTTTTAAAACGAGACATGTTTTTTAAAACACTTAGGATGAATTGGTTTTTAAATTTTAATTCTTTAACTGATAGTGACGTACATACGAACTAATGTTTCTGTGAATTAACTCAATAAAGCTTGTAAATTATGTATGATTTACATTAATTTGCATGGATAATGGTATTGGTATGTTCTTTGTTGATATAAAACACATAATAAGTTGCTTGCACAAAACATATGAGGGCAATAAAATTTCTGTTGGCGTTCGCCAGAATATATTTATCTTATTATGTTTGTCCGTATGTATGGTTTCCGGCACAAAGGCATTGACCACTCCATATCTTTACCATGGATGTCGTAAATGGCGACTAAGGGATAGACTTAACTTAGGATTCTGCTTTTAGGCGATAGGCTTAGCAACCTGTCACTACCTATTAGAAGCTGAATTCCATTTATAAGTCATACAGCTCTGTCTATCACGCAAGGGATATAGACGAGATAATACACATGTATGAATTGAATGTGTTTAAATCTGGTGCCATAATCAATAACTAAATAAACAAAAAGATAAATAAATTAAAAAAAAAACAACCTCATAAAATACACGGAGTAGGTAAATGTAGTAGTTGTTAAATAGATTAAAAGTGATTATTGTTAGTCAGTAGTTAGTTTCAAAGGATGTTGCTATCCAAAGGGGCAATGTCGCTAGTGTAAAAGGTGACTTTGAACTGCTAACGAATGTTTGGTTATTTCTTAAGTAAAAGATATCGTGTTTTAGTAATTAGTTAATGTTGCATTTTGACTTATATATCTGGGTGCGTTCATTGAATGAAAATTTCAAAGTGAAATCATGCAATCTGACTCGTTGATTTTTTCGTCAGGTTTTTGCACGAAGCACAAAGTAAGTAGTTATTGTAATTTCTATGTCACGGCTTTAAAGCCTCACTTGGCTACTTGTCAGCTACATTTACGCGCAACACTCGTATTAATTTAGCTATACTCCTTTTTGTGCCGCGTGGTTCCCGGTACCAATATAAAAAAGAACAGGACCACTCTATCTCTCTCCCATAGATGTCGTAAAAGGCGACTAAGGGGTTGGTTTATAAACTTGGGATTCTTTTAGGCGATGGACTAGCAACCTGTCACTATTTTAATCTCAATTCTATTTTAAAGCCAAAAAGCCTGAACGTGGCCTATCAATTTTAACAAGACTGTTGGCTATGTCTACCCCGCAACGGATATAGACGTGATTATATAGGTAACATTTGTATACGATATATTTGGACACAACTCGGCAGCTACTCGGACGAGTTCTCAGTGCGCGAGGACCTGATGGGGCTGGCGATCGGCACGCACGGCGCCAACATCCAGCAGGCGCGCAAGGTGCCGGGCGTCACCAACATCGAGCTGGAGGAGGTCTCGTGCACGTTCAAGATCTGCGGCGAGGTCAGTGGATGTCTATAGTCGTTCGTACTCTGTCTCAAATCATTAAGTTAGTTTACTTTGTTAATAATTGATTTCTGAAGGGACGTTTTCAGGCGAGGGCTTGACGCAAAAGTGAGATAAGGTTTGATAGGTGATAATAATATCAGCTTTGTGAATATTTAGTTTAACTTGCCTTCATTAGATTTGATTGTTTGAAGGGCTGGGTTATTTTGCGCCACCTCAAAAGAAAACAGGTTTTTAGTGGAATAAAAGGTATCCTATGTCCTTCTCCGGACTGTTCATTATATATTCGTAAAAATTTTGAAGATTAATTTAATAAATAACCCATGAAAAAGGAAACAAACAACCAATTAACTTATTTCGCTTAAAAATCTCTAACTAAACTGTATTACTACAGTTCTTTGAAAACCTGTCGGTACATTTTGCGTGGAAGTAACAAACAGATCCACACATCTTTACAAACGTTCGCATTTATAGGTAGGATGTGGTTCATACTTAATCTGCCTTCTCTCAGCCTCCACATGTATGTTAAATTGACCATTTATTCAACTTTTCTTTGTATGAATCCTATCATCATTCACTTCTGTTGCCTCCCAATTGTAATACATACATATACATCACGTCTTTATCCCTTACGGGGTAGACAGAGCCAACAGTCTTGAAAAGACTGATAGGCCACGTTCAGCTGTTTGGCTTAGTGATAAAATTGAGATTCATATAGTGGCGGGTTGCTAGCCCATCGCCTAAAAGGAGAATCCCAAGTTTATAAGCCTATTCCTTAGTCGCCTTTTACGACATCCATGGGAACGAGATGGAGTGGTCCTATTCTTTTTTGTATTGGTGCCGGGAACCACACGGCACTAATTGTAATATCCTTTTAAATATAATTTGTATATAACCTCATCTCTGCATGTTCCCGGTTGCCCCCTCCACAAAAGTGTTCCTTCCGACTTCTCTCTCCGCCTGGTCCCTCCCCTGATTTGAGTCCACGTCATTGACGTCACGACAGTATATATAAACAGTATAACCTGTCGGCAGTCGCTGGAGGCGGTGCGGCAGGCGCGCTCGCTGCTGGAGTACGCGGAGGAGTCCATCAAGGTGCCGCGCGCGCTCGTGGGCAAGGTCATCGGCAAGAGCGGGAAGGTCATACAGGAGATCGTGGACAAGAGCGGCGTCGTGCGCGTCTGTATTGTTTGTCTTCTTATCACTACATAGTATAAAACATTTTAGTCTGTTTGTCTGCATGCTCAAATCTTTAAAATTAAGCAACGGATTTTGATGCGGTTTTTTGTAACAGGTAGAGTGTATCAAGTGGTTTTTATGTATAATTTTTTCCGAATTTTGCACCCGTGCGAAGCCGGGGCGGGTCGCTAGTTTTTATATATTCATGTTAATACATACATATTTATCACGCCTTTTTCCTATAGGGGTAGGCAGATACTGTACTTTAATTAATAATATGTTTGGTACTAATAATATTGTAGGTGATGGGTTAGCAACCTGTCACTATTTGAAACCATATTAGGCCAAACAGCTAAACATAGCCTTATTTCTTTTCAAGACTACTCTGTCTACCCCGCAAGGGAGATTTACAGACACTAGAGTTTCAGCAGGCTGTGCATGGTAATCTTATATTGGATATCTTTTTCATCTTTATTTTACAAACATAATTACTAACACTGTAAATTTTCTGTATTACTTAACATTGGATTGGTAAAATGTACAATGTTAAAAATCGAGGTTGTCTGTGACCAGTTCTTACATACCTCTTTGTACTAGCCTTTTCGAGTATATTTTATGAAATTTTAATTTATTATTCCAGGTTAAAGTGGAAGGTGACAACGAGCCACAGCCATCGACGCCTCGCGAGGAAGGAATGGTCCCGTTTGTGTTCGTCGGCACGAGAGAGAACATTGCCAACGCTAAAGTTTTGGTCGAGTACCACGTGGCGCATCTAAAGGTAATTATTATTATCTAAATTTAAAACTGAACACAAAACAGAGTGATTGGGTTAAAAAGAGCATGATAAGGGGATGTGTGTTGTGAAAAAAAGATATAAATAAAAAAGGGAATGTTTAGATGCTTTATTAAGGATAGGTGGAAGTGGCATGACCAGAAATATGTTTGCTATTTTTAATGGTCAAATTGCAAGCACATTTATGTAGACAAGTCTTAGGTTGTCGTAAAATGTGATTAATGTCTCAACTTGTGTGTACATTAAATACAATTCTTCTTTTAGGCGATGGGCTAGCAATCTGTCACTATTTGAATCACAATTCTATCATTAAGCTAAATAGCTGAACGTGGCCGTTTAGTCTTCAAGACTGTTGGCTCTGTCTACCCCGCATGGGATATAGACGTGACGATATGTATGTATGTATGAATGTATGTATTAAATACGAACATATGCTGTTGGGGTGTGGGAAAACCTGGATGTAGTAGATGTAGTAACCCCGCTGACCGTGCCGCAGGAGGTGGAGCAGCTGCGCGCGGAGAAGCAGGAGATCGACCAGCAGCTGCGCGTGGTGCTGGGCGCCGGCGCGCTCTACCCGCCGCCCGCCGCGCGCGCGCGCCGCGCCCGCTACCCGCCCGGTCAGTGCCCACCGCCCCGCCCCGCCCGCACTCCGCCCGCACTCCGCCCGCACTCCGCCCGCACTCCGCCCGCACTCCGCCCGCACTCCGCCCGCACTCCGCCCGCACTCCGCCCGCACTCCGCCCGCACTCCGCCCGCACTCCGCCCGCACTCCGCCCGCACTCCGCCCGCACTCCGCCCGCACTCCACCCGCACACTGCCCGTACACCGCCCGCACTCCACCCGCACTCCGCCCGCACTCCACCCGCACACTGCCCGTACACCGCCCGCACTCCGCCCGCACACCTGCCTGGCGGCCTCTGGCGCAGCGATAGTGCGCTTGTCCGTGACACCGGAGGTCCCGGGTTCGAATCCCGGCCAGGGCATGATGATAAACGCACTTTCTCTGATTGGCCTGCGTCTTGGATGTTTATTAAATATTAAATAAATATATACGGGACAAATTACACTGATTGAGTTAGCCTCGAAGTAAGTTCGAAACTTGTGTTACGAGATACTAACTCAACGATACTATATTTTATAATAAATACTTATATAGATAAACATCCAAGACCCAGGACAATCAGAAAAAGTTCTTTTCTCATCATGCCTTGACCGGGATTCGAACCCGGGACCTCCGGTGTCACAGACAAGCGTACTACCGCTGAGCCACAGAGGCCGTCATAACGATACTATATAATAAATAATTATCTTTATAATTATTTATTATATAGTATCGTTGAGTTAGTATCTCATAACACAAGTTTCGAACTTACTTCGAGTCAAACTCAATCTGTGTAATTTGTCCCGTATATATTTATTTATTTATATTTACTTACATATATCCCCGCACGTAGACCACGGCGGCATGACGTCACACGCTCACTGAACCAATGTCAAAATTGCCGTCTAGGCTTCTCTCCTCGGCGAGAGTCGTTGTGCGACCGCCTGGTATTTGCTGCGAGGCTTACATAACTTGATTCATATATATTGCGATATCAAAAATATTTATATCACATACCTGTTACTTGACTTACGTCAGTAAGGTGATATAGTTATTATTTATGATTTGAAAAAAAAATGACTTATATATGACGTAAGATTGTTATTTATTTACCCTGTTATTTGAAAAATAATGACAAATGTAACCGGAAAATTGGACTTAGCACAAAATGAGGAGTATCTCTGTGTAATACAACTTTCATAACGCTTGATTATTACCAGCTTAAACAGCAAATAAAGTTTACTCATAGATACTGACCAAACACCTCCGTATTTAAAAAGCTTACACAGAGCTAAGAAAAAGTGAAAAATTATATGTAAATATGCTCCTAGATCCATAGATTTAATAAAATTAATTAATTAATTTCTATGCTTTGAAAGATATCGCCAAAAAATTTGAAGTCCGTAGTGAGTTAAGATTAATGAGCTATTAAATTCTTTATAAATACTTATTGTTGAATTTGAGTGATTGATGTTACTTTTTTAATGGATTAGTGTTTTTTTATCAATATAATTGACCATTTGTTTGACATACGTAACGCTATATTTTTATCAACGATAGTTGGTCTTCCAAATAAATAAATAAGATGTGATAACGTGACGATGTTGTGCTGCAGGCGGCGCGCGGCACGCGGCGGACGCGGGCGACGAGCGCGGCGAGAACTTCCGGCCGCGCGGCGCGCGCCACCAGCGCGGCAACAGGTACACACGGCTAGTCTACACGTTTATCTACGTACCCCCCCTTTTAAACATGTATTTTACCACACGCGGACCTTTATCTAGGAACACCCCCTTTTAAAAATGTATTTTCCAATGTTTCATTTGTCAGAATCACTGTTAGAAGTCTTCTTCCTTTTGACTTTTAGTCCCGGTTGCATCCTCACCACTCTGGAGAGGAGTTCGGGGTATGCCTGCAACCATGGACCCTGGATTGGGTGAGGTTTTTGCACGAAGCGACTCCCGTCTGACCTGCGCAAGGTTTGCAAGGGAACTCTTCAAGTCTTGTTCAAGAGATGAAATGTACTCGTTTTGTTTTTTACAATACTAGTTACTACTACTAGTTAAAATTTCAAATTAAACATTTAAAATATTTATTTTTGAAATGAGGTTTGTAGATAAATCTCGCTTTTTTAATTATCGAAATTTTAATTTTCTAAGTTATACGATAGGAAATATTAATTTAAAATGTGAAATGAATGTACCTGTGTGTGTTCATGTTCAGGTCGTCGGAGCGGCGGCGGCCGCTGGAGAACGGGCGCGCCGGCGCGCACTCCGCGCACCGCCCGCAGCCGCCGCGCCCCAACGTGAGTGCCGCGACACACAGACAGACACACACACACACAGTCACGGCTGTGTAACACGCGGGGCACAAATACAAGTCATCTTTGTTGCCCATAACAAAATACATATGCAATATTAACGAAACATACATTATGAATATGTTGAGCAACACACACAGAGACAGCCACGAAACTACTGGCTGATTATATGATTCAGTCAAACAGCTGAATGTGGCCTACATTCAGCTGTTTGACTGAATGATAGAACTGAGATTCGAATAGTGGCAGGTTACTAGCCCATCGCCCAAAAGAATTCCTATCATTTGTAAACTCTTAGATGCCATTTACGATATTCATATTTTTATTTGGTACACGAAACTTATGTTATGACAGAAGAAAATATATAGAGCAACACACATTATAGACTCATGTGTAAGTGTAGTATCATCTCGATGTGAACACTACTTGCATTGTAAAAAAAAAGGAAACGTGATACATTGCACAGTAAAAAAAGTAGGAAAGTCTAGAAATTAACAATCATACATACATACATACATAAAATCACGCCTCTTTCCCGGAGGGGTAGGCAGAGACTACCTCTTTCCACTTGCCACGATCTCTGCATACTTCTTTCGCTTCGTCCACATTCATAACTCTCTTCATACAAGCTCGGCGGTTTCGGGTACTTTTATTAACAATCAATATGAAAAAATCCTAACTTAGTTGCCGCATCATTGTATTGTATGGGCGTGTTAAGGGGATGCTAAAGTTTTTTCTAATGTGCAATTTTTAAGAAGCCATCATCCCTACTGAATTGATAAATCAGGTCCTGCCTGAATGGACAAGTTTCCTCACAGTTATTTTTTACATACACACACAAATCACGTCTATATCGAGTTATATTTAAATTGGTGTTTCAAGATGGCGCTAAATTCACACGGAAGGGGGCTAGTCCTTATAAATACACACCTTTAAGAACTGAACCCTAATTATATTCACCACACACATTGTATGTACAATCTAACGAAATATACGAACATTGCAGAGCGGCAGACGGCGCGAAGACAGACGCCGGCAGACAGACGACGAGAGCTCCGTGCTGGACAGCCAGGACGTCTCCAGCGCGGACAGAGGTACGGGGTGGACAGAGACACCGGTCCTGACGCACTGACAGGTCGCGTTCAGCGGTTAGGCTTAATGATAGAATTGAGATTCTAAATACTGATAGGTTGCTAGCCCGTCGTTTATAAGAAGAATCCCAAGGTTATAAGCCTATCTCTTAGTCGCGTTATACGACATTATTGGGAAAGAGATGGAGTGGTCCTTTTTTTTATATTAGTGTCGGGAACCACACGGCAAATTCTCGTCGTAAGCGCAATGTATATTTGCGGGAAACAAATTTAGATACTTCTTATTATTTTTTATTTATTTGTTAAATCAATTTTATTAGTGATTATATATTTATTAATTTGGAGAAACGCATGATTATATTCATTCTGCAAACTGCAAAGCATATGAATTGTTCTTTCATATTTTATTATTTTGCTATTATTGTGAAATAATAAAATATAATATTAAATCTGAAAATATTACCGAATGTGCTAGTTAAAATGTAGTGGGTAGTGCTCTATGTTTATAATATTGTATGTTTATTTATGCATTTCTACTGTTTATATGTTCTGTTGGTCGGCTGTGCACCTTGGTTTACATTTTAATTAGTACATTAAGAGGATGGTGCTGATGGATGAATGGCATCTCTTTGGGACGCTGCTCAAATGTCATTTAAATACTATTTGTGTCTTAGTTTTTGTCTAGACTTCACTGCCGAGGGAATTTTTAGGGAAAAGGTACTCTATGTTTGTCCTCAATAATTAACTATGGCCACACAAAAATTCATGTAGTTAAGCCGTGAACGGGTAATACACAGATTTCTATAAGTATAGATAGATATTCATCATATAATAACAATCATTAGGTTAGTTATCTCCAAAATGAAATGTCATAGTCTGTCGGATCGCGTCATAGTAATATCAATGAGGATCAAGTAATAATTTGGTTGGTTTAATTAAGGCCTTGATGGGAATCGAATTAAAAAATTACCTTATACAAACAGGGTGTTATAAACTTTATTTCTTCTGTAGTCAGAAACGTCATTTCATTGTTTTATTTCAACAACTAGCGACCTGCCTCGGCTTCGCATGGGTAGCATTTATACATAAAACTCTCATCTTGAATCAATCTCTCTCTTATCTCTGCGTGTTCGTTGCACCCTCCACAGAAGTGTTTCAGGGCCCGGGATCCGTATTCCGACTTCTCTCTCCACTTGGTACGGTTTTCGGCTTCCTCGGATTTCAGTCCATTGGCTCGCATATTATTTGCTACGTCCAGTGTTAATCTTTTCGGCCAGCCCCTTCTACCTGGGCCTTGCGGTAAAGGCATGGCCAGACAACTTGAATCAATCTATCTGTCTGCGCCAAAATCCTTTGTGTAGTTTTAAAGATCTAAGTATAATACATACAGACAGGGACAGACTTGGCTTAATACTATACTAGCTGGGCCCGCGACTTCGTCCGCGTGGAATAGTTATTTTGGGCATCATTGAAGCCCTCAAGGAGGAATCAATTTTCCCCGTTTTTTTTTTCACATTCTCCATTATTTCTTCGCTTCTTATAGTTGCAGCGTGATGATAAATAGCCTAAAGCCTTCCTCGATAAATGGCCTACTAAACACAAAAAGGATTTTTCAATTCGAACCAGTAGTTCCTGAGATTAGCGCGTTCTAACAAAAAAACTCGTCAGCTTTATAATATTACTGATAATTTGAGCAGTGCCTTATGAAATTTGTAAGTAAATTATTATTTGCTATTTCAATGGATGCGGTTTTAATTTTTGGTGTGTTGTTTCCTATAGACTAATATCCGGTGATGGTTATAATTTCGTGTTGCGTTGAAAACCGCATGTCGTTTTTTAGCTAGTAATAAATTACTCTGCAACTTTTATACTTTGCCCAAAAAAAATAAATAATAGTAATTGTTTATCCTTGCTTATAAGCAAAATAACGCGTTTTATGCTTCAATGCTCTTGAAACAGATAGGTGTATAAGGATTTCTTTTTTTCGGCTAACGCAACGTTTTTTTCAACAAAAAGGAATCAATGAAAATATTAGTAACAAGATTTTAATAAGCATTTAGACGGTAGTATATTAAAACAACGTTTAATTGGGCAGTGTATATAATGATGTTAGTGGTCGTAGTCTGAGGGCAGTGGTGGAGTATTATGTTGTGTTGATATTCTAGTATAAGTTATTTGACGATAATTTTAAGTTTTGCATGTGTAACGGTAATTATCTTATCAATAGATAAATTTTGACATTATGATTTGAATTTGTGAATAAAATTAATTGATCTACGATTATCAACAAGTGGTAGATTTTGTTCATTATTTGAAATATTCGGTTAAATTGAGAAACCACGTGTGTTGTGCACAAAAAACGAAACGATGAGCTTTAATCATAATGTAAATCGTACCATTAGCCCTTAGCCTACACACTGTTTGCGTGTGAGTGTGCGTGTGTGTGTGTGTGAGTGCGATCAGGGCGGTGAGCTGCGGTTGTTGTTTAGAGTCGGGCAGCGACTCCGAGGGGCCGCGCGGCAACGGGGACGCGCGCCGGCGGAGGCGCAGGAGGCAAGGTAACCACGCACACACACACACACACACACTCACACACACTCACACACGCATGTAGTCACGCTCACCACCCACCGGCACACGCATGTACGCAGAGACACGCACGCAGAGACACTCGCAAGCACGTACGTACTCACGCGCAAGTACGCACTTGTAACCTAATTGCTTATCATACTATTAAAAAACTCGCAATCAAATAATGACTTACATACGTTCGGTTCGATTTAAAAAAAAGCGTTAATCTATATACTCTAATCTCTCTCTCTCCATTATTTCAATTTTGAAAATATAACAATTAAGCTCACCACAATAATTTTATAAGGTAGTAGTCGTAGCATGCATATTTTTTTGTTTATGCTTTGAAGTAGAATTTGTGCTCTGGCATGTAACAGTGGCATAATTACCTACACATGACGTAAAATTTTCAGATTTCGTTGTTAAGTTTATAATTGAGGTGGAGGTCCCACCAAACGTATATAATACGTGTTTGTACGTAGAAATATTTTCTAAAGCATCTAGTTATTTATTTTTATTTTTGATAATTTAAAATTAATGATTGTTGTAACATTAGTCCCCTACTAATAATTCCAAATTGTGTTATTTTTCGTGATATAAATTTAACAACTTTTCAGTCAGTTAAATTATATTTGATGTCACTAATGATTTTTATACTTATATGGAAATAGATATTAACTGGAAGCCGTACTCCTTTTTGCAAAATTTAGAAAAGATATTCAGTTTTTCTTAAAATTTTTATAAACTATGTTTAATCAGAAAATGAGTATGGAAAGATTGGCCCCATATAAAGTGATGATTCTAGCAAGTATAAAGATGTAGCCACCGTCTCGTTTACCCTTTTGGGAAAGAGACGATGGAGTCTGGCTTCCAGTCGGTATTCTCTTGACAATGCGACTGAAGATGTGACTTGTGTTGTTGCAAGGAGGCGGGTGGAAGAACGGCGTCGCGGCGTCCGCGGGCGGCGGGCCGGGCGCGGCGGCGGCGGGCGGCAACACTGGCGCGGGCAGCACCGGCGGCGCGGGCAACACTGGCAGCACGGGCGGCGCGGGCCACCCCGCCAGCAAGCCGCGGCGGTCGCCGGCGCGCAAGGCGGAGCTGGTGAACGGCGCGGCCTGACTCCGCCGCGCGGCCCGCCCGCCCCGCCCCCGACTCGCGGCTCTCGTCCACGCCCGAACTACACTTACTCGTATTATGCTTTTATAACAAGATTCGTCATTTGTATTCCTGATTATTCGTATTCAAATTGAAACGTGTGCGGCGCCCGGAGCCCGGCGCCCGGAGCCCGGGGCCCGGAGCGGCGGAGTGACCCCCAGTCCCCGGAATAAAACGACATGTACATATTCTCGCTCGTATTTTTATTTGTACAAACTCTTCGATATGACGACATGTATTTATATTACTTACAAAAATAGTACGACTAGTGGAAAAGTTCACGGTTGACTAATTTAATAATACTTGTAAACTGGAAGAGTCCCCGGGGCGCGCTCAGATGTGACACTAGGAATTTGCAAAATTCTAAATGTGATTCGTTTGACACGTGACTAATTATAGAGTACTATATACAACGTTACGTACTATCAGTATCAGTCGTTACATAACAGTACCGTGATATGCATTATTGCCGGGTTATATCACTAACAAATATATACAAGATATGCTTTCAGCTCTTGTGCTTCCATCGGCATCGTTCACAATTCGTTCTAGCTTGTACAAATGGATATGTGACAATGAAGTTTAACAACATTCTAACTTCATATAATCCCTGATGAGTCCGACACGTTTTGTTTGTAACTTGAAATTACTGTCTTTTATCTCATATTGTACACTTAACGTTTTTTCTTTCAAGTAGTGTGTCGAGGTCTAAGTGGAATCGAACGAAACGCGCAATGTTAACGCTAGTCTTAAAATTAATTTAAATTATTGAATTTATCAAAACAGTATGTACACGACCCGCGTTCAGTTTGATTCCAGTTAGACTAACCTTTTTATAATATTTTGAAATAATATTCTTTAGGCCTGCTTCGAGTATTTAGTGAACACATTATTGTAATCGAGATCAGGGCGCATTGTGTAAAACCTTTGGAATATTCATGTTCTATATGATAAATACCTTGTTTGGAAAAATAATTATGTCTCGTATGTTAGTGCCTAGTAGTCTACGCAATTGACAAGAGTTTTTCATGCCAAGTCGCATATTGTATTAACGGAATTAACTTGTCGATTGTTTTAAAGTATACGGTGGGGTCTGGAAACCCCATCGCATTGTCGAGGCGGGTCCCGACGGTTCGCTCGGAGATTTTCACTATAGTGAAGGATTTTTGGTTGAATGTTTTCGACACTTTTTATTTTATTTTTAGACGTGTCACTTCGAGTAAATGCTTTTTATTTGAAATATATAGCCGTCGGATTCCGCCTTTACATTTTGCACGTGTTTCCTGTGAGTCAGGAATAACTTTTGTCAAACATAAGCGTTATTGCTTAGACTATAGGTGTAAATTACGACATTGTACACGGTTTACTGAACAACTCCTGGTTGAATCACTGAAGGGGTCGGACGAGGTTTCGTGACTTTTTTTAATGATTGGATGCAGCTCCCTGTGTCTGTGGCCGGCCATCAGTAATTCAGCCGGTCTTGGAGTGAGCGTACTGCCACATTTGCCGACGTCGCGTCGCCGCGGGCGGCCGGCGTTACGCGTGGTATCCGGCCGCTCGGGACTTGAGCGTTTTGACGCGAGTTGCGGTCGCGCGAACGCGGCAGGTGTGACCGTACTCTTGACAGATGTTTGAGATTTAGAAGTAGACCTTCTTTATCATTGTGCTGCCTGATAATGAATTAAATACATAGTTTTTTGATACATTGTTCCCTGTATTTTTTGTACAGCGCTCACCTCAAAAATCGCAATCCCATTGTTGTAAGAGGCGATGTTGCATTTATTGTTTTGTTCCGCTTTTGATTTCTCAGTTTGCCAGTGATGTGATGTTTTGTTCAAGTTTGTGATTAGGAGAATAAATATTTTTGACTTTTATCATGAGATTCATTCAACAATAGACATTTCTCAAGTAGTAATTATTACTTATATTCTTAATATGATTAGATGAATACCCAATTCGCCTAAATATTTTTCTGATGACCATTGTAACAAAAGATATATATCTAAAATATCTAGAAAGACGGAAGTGTCCAAACATGACATCATTTCGAGTAATTGGCGTAATGAGACAATTGAAAAACTCACAGGTTTACCCAAAGTCATCGTAGGTAACATCACATCACTGTACAATAAACGTAAATCTAAAGGATCCCAATATTGATATATTTAGCGGTACATTTGCCTCGCCAATGCTTAAAATTCCAGTAAAAACTTTGCAAATGTAGACAAGATTGTTAGATACAAATAACTATTTATTGCAAGATGAGAGAGTGATTTATAAATAAAAGTAAAAACTGAACATTCGCAAGCAAGCGAATGAAATTCGGGAAGGCGGGTCTTTGTGACAGTGACAGTTCCTGTGCATCTAACAAAGTAATTTTTTTGAGGGAAGATGAAGGTCGTTTGACAACGTCAGTGACCTTCACCAAGATTGTCTGGGCCGTAGTAGGTTATTGCATTCTTTCTTCTACATTTACATGCTTTTTCTCGCAAAGGTAAAAGTGGAAACTTCACCAGCTTGGAAGATCGTGGTCTTTTGAGACATCGATGACTATCCAGTGGCGACTGGGAAAATTTGTTTTACGACACCACAGATAAAAATTAGTGTTATTTCACCCATCTATCCTCAGTGGTAACAACTAGAAAAAGACATATTACATTAGGTCGTAGTTGCAACCTCGTCTACAAATGTAGAGCTACACAGAGCTACACAGCTAAACATTTCGGAAACCAACTTCAGATTCACACAAAAGTCCCCAGCTTGGTAGGTCTATCCCCGGCAATAATGAGATGGTGGCATTAGAGCAGCCGATGCCTGTCTTCGTGGCAGGTGTCCAAGTCGCTGTCGTCGGAGTCCGAGTGCGAGCAGTAGGAGGAGTCGCTCCAGTGCTGGAACTCCTCCTTGTGGTGCTCCAGGGCCATCAGCGATGGAAATAGGCTGTCGCAGGCGCTGCAGCTGTAATAAGTAAGAATTGGAGTTAAAAAGATGTCGGCCATTTTCGATCAAATATCCCTCAATGCGATTATTGTGACGGGGTTTGTCCACGGTACGTCTTTGGGCACATCTTCAAGTTGCCAATCGCACGTGGTGAAAAAGGGAGGTCCATATTAGTAACAATATTAGCTCTGGCCCGGTAAATATCTTTGTTTTGGGGAAGTACATATCTAGTACATACATACCATTACGCCTGTCTCCCATTGGTGTTTGCAGACTATGGATTTCCACTGGCTACAATCTTTACAGACAATATACCACACTCATCACTATTCTTGCATATTCGATGACGGGTACTTGATCTCAAATTTTATTATAAATTTTTTATGCTTCTATAATTTATTTTTAAGATTATAGTAAATCTTTTTCTGTTGATTAACTAGTTACCTGTTTAAAACTTATTATTTGTGAAAAAGTATCACAAATAATAAGTAATCAAAGCCTACCAAAGCTAGCACTACTACAGGTGGTACTGAAGTAAGAAGTATTGGCCTAGAAACTAACCCGAAATGCCGTTTCTTTTGCTGGTGGTCCGCGAGCTGCCTCCGAGTGGGGAACGAGCGGTCGCACACGTTGCACGTCAGCGCTTCATCTGTGAAGTGAACGGTGATAAATAAGTATTAACTAGTTAATTAGTCGTAAGCATTTACTAAGGAGAAAGAAAAATGTGGTTTACGTTCTTCACAAAAAGCCCTGAATATTTTTTTCTGGTATGCGTGGCCCTCGTTTTTGGTTGGTAGGTTCTTTATTATAGATACGAAAGCCTGCGTTTCATGGCATAAATCTCGTTTTTAAAAAAAAATTGAACGAATGAACTTTAATGTACATAGGACAATTAGGTATATTTTTCTGGGAAATTCCTTTAGGTATGTGAGAACTTTTCCATGACAAAAAGATTTAGATAAAAAAAATACATTTATGCATCATCAACCCATAATTTTCAGTGCTGCCCTCTGGTGGTAGATCAGTCATTGGCGTGATTCTACGGTAATAGTTAAAAAACTAATTCCTAACGACACAACTTGTTGTGCATATCAGTTGGTCCACGTGGAAAACGAGGTGTCTTGTTTGCAAATTCAGTCCAGACCAGACTATAAGCCCATCAGCAAAGTGATGGGCTCCTTCCTATCTTAAAAAGCTTATAAAAAAATACACAAAATTATTTATATTTAAATCGTTTATTAAATTATTTTAAAAATGTACAAACCTGTCTTTTTTATATTGAATCTGTTCACACTTTACAGGTCATGGCAAGCACTTGCCATAAAAAATATTCTGCCACGTTTCATAATATTTATCTATTGCTTTGAGTTCTTAAATAAGAAGTTCTTAATTTTAAAAATAACAAACCAAAAATTTACATATGACAAACAATAGTTTGAGCGAAAAGTAAAAAAAAGACCACAAGAACTGATATCATATTATAAAATCTAATAGTATTTAATAAATATCTTAAATAATACCTACTTACCCTGACAAAATCAATATTTTCATATTTTGATTGAAGTGATGGGTTATTAATGCGATAATCAAATGTGTATCTATCTATCTATATATATATTACAAACTGGACCATCGGCTAAAATTAGGATTGTTAGTACAGGTAAAAATATAAATGCATTTATTAAAATATAGTAATTTTGCTTTCAGATTATGATTAAGTCCATTAATAGTAGTAAATTTAGATAAAAGGTACCTATGTTATAAAAAATGTGATGCTTATGTTTTCCGTAGATTTAGTAAATCCTGATGTTAACAAATATTAATTTGGAACTATTACAAACAAGGAAAAACAAATAGAGTTCCGTGTAAAAATATTATGGTTTTGGAAATAATTTATACTTATTACATAAATATATAATCCCTTTTTCCAAAGAAATAGAAATTATATGGATTGGCAAGATATCATCGTTGTTTTATTTAAAGTCAACAACAAAAACGCAAACATAACATGAGCTGTATTTAGGAATGTAGCTAACTGGAGCTGTGCATGTTCACAAAAACATTATACAAGATATTTTTAAAATATTGTGCTTGTACAGAATTTCTGTCACTACAGATATAAATTTTATTCAACCTTTATGATAATTTAATAAATCAATATATAAATTCACAATATCTAAGAATCAGTTCAAGATTTATGCAATAAATCACATTAGACAATAGAAAACTTATAAAGAGGTCCATATCCTAGTATCACTAGTATATAAAAGTAACAATTGTTATATTGGCAGTGTGTTTGATACAGATGATTTAAACATGCTGCCAAAGAACCGCACTCCTGAAGATCCTCCTGGCACGGAGCCCATCATCATCCATATGAGTGAGACGACTTGTGCGATTGCACAGAGCACAGTCAACAGCGTGCTGCCCAGGTGCAGTGCACAATACAGAGTTCCAATTAACGTGGTCCCGTACATAACTGTGGCGAGGGCTCGCTCCTTTGAAAACAGCGATTTAACATGGTTCCATGGCCCGTAGAGGAAACTGAAACTGTGAGAGGAAAAATAAAATGATTACATCCTATAATTTTTTTCACATTTCTAGTAGTGCTGTGTGGCTCCCGACAACATTAAAAAAAAGAATAGGACCACTCCATCTCGTTCCCATGGATGTCGTAACAGGCGACTAAGGGATAGGCTTATAAACTTGGGATTCTTCTTTTAGGCGATGGGCTAGCAACCCCTCACTATTTGAATCTCAATTCTATCATTAAGCCAAACAGCTGAACGTGGCCTATCAGTACTTTTCAAGACTGTTGGCTCTGTCTAACTTCTACGTGGACGGCCTCTGTGGCGCAGCGGTAGTGCGCTTGGCTGTGACACCAGGGGTCCCGGGTTCAAATCCCGGCCAGGGCATGATGAGAAACGAACTTTCTCTAATTGGCCTGGGTCTTGGATGTTTATCTATATAAGTATTTATTATAAAATATAGTATCATTGAGTTAGTATCTCGTAACACAAGTCTCGAATTTACTTCGAGGCTAACTCAATCAGTGTAATTTGTCCCATATATATTTATATTATTTTATTTATATTTTGTCTAACTTGTAAGGGATAAAGACGAGATCATATGTATGTATGTTTCTAGTAGGCTTTAAACTACTTCTTTTGAAAAATTGTATCAGTAGGTAAGAAAATAATTAGTAAAGGGAAAAATCTAATGCTATATCTGACAAGGTAGGCACACATACATACATTCATTTTGATGTGCAGTTTAAATTAAACAAAAGAATCCCTCAATTTGTGTTATCTCAAAGTTGTCTCAAATTTATACATACAATTTTATACTGACATTGTTGATCTAATAACAGAAAAACAACCCTTGCAATAACAATTATATTAATACATACATACATACATAAAATCACGCCTCTTTCCCGGAGGGGTAGGCAGAGACTACCTCTTTCCACTTGCCACGATCTCTGCATACTTCTTTCGCTTCGTCCACATTCATAACTCTCTTCATACAAGCTCGGCGGTTTCGGGTACTTTTGACCTGACCCTTTACCAGGACGTCCTTAATTTGATCAAGATACGTTCGTCTAGGTCTTCCCACTCCGACCTTTCCCTCCACACTCTCCTTGTATATCTGCTTAGTCAACCTGCTTTCATTCATCCTCTCCACATGACCGAACCATCTTAACATACCCTTTTCTATTCCTGTAACTACATCTTCTTTCACATCACAACATTCCCTTATCACGCTGTTCCTTATCCTGTCACTCAATTTCACACCCATCATACTCCTTAACGCTCTCATTTCCACTGCATTTATTCTGCTTTCATGCTTCTTTTGCCATACCCAACTTTCACTCCCATACATTAATGTCGGGACCAACACGCCTCTGTGCACAGCCAGTCGAGCCTTTTTGGATAGTTTCTGACTGCTCATAAAGGCATGCAAAGCTCCATTCACCATGTTCCCCGCGTTCACTCTCCTTTCAATATCACTATCATACTTGCCATCTGATGTAAACTTTGATCCTAGATATACAAACTCTTTCACTTGCTCCACTTTTTCTCTTGCAATCAAAATATTACATGCTGTCATTTCTTTCTCCATTTCAAAAACCAGTGTTTTAGTTTTACTTACGTTCACTTTCATTCCTTTCTCTTTTAAAGCTTCATGCATACAGTTTACCATCTCCTGTAACTCCTCCGCTGATGACGCCAGTATAACCTGATCGTCGGCATAGAGCAGACATTTGACGAGTAACTCATTCATCCTTAATCCACTTTTAGACTCTTTCAAATCTGTCAAACAGCTATCCATAAATAGGTTGAACAGCCACGGTGACGCAACACATCCTTGCCTAACGCCTTTCTCAATCTTAAACCACTCAGTGTGCGCTCCGTTTATCCTGACACAAGCACTCGAATCCTCATATAAGGATTTCAGTGCTCGTATTAAGAGACTGCTCACCCCATGCATAGAAAGTGCTGACCACAATTCATTCCTCTCAACTCTGTCATAGGCCTTTTCCAGATCTACGAATGTGCAATAGACTTTTTGACTCTTGGCCAAAAACTTTTCGGCTATGCACCGCAAGGAAAAGACCTGATCAGTACATCCCATTCCCTTTCGAAATCCCGCTTGAGCATCCCATATTTTGTCATCAGTTTCATTCCTGACTCTATTAATCAATACCTTAGCATACAATTTGCCGACGACGCTAAGCAGGCTTATACCACGATAATTTTTGCAGTCCAGCTGTGACCCTTTTCCTTTGTAAAGTGGCACGATAACAGCCTTACACCAATCTTTTGGTACTCGGCCGCTTCTCCAACACAAATTGAAAAGGCAGTACAACTGACTAGCTACTACGCCTTTTCCTGCTTTAAGCATCTCGACCGACACTCTATCACACCCAGCAGCCTTTCCCGCTTTCATACTCTTAAGTGCTTCCACAATTTCGAACATTTCAATTTCGCCTTCCATCTCATTCTCTTTTTCTTCGCTATAGCAGAAATCTTTCTTATTTCCTTCCTTTTTTCAAATAAACTTTCAAAATAGTCCTTCCATATCTTTAGTACACATTCTTCTCCTTTCACAACGCTACCATCCTGGCATCTGATCCTAGTCAGCTCTCTGGTTATAGTATTTCCTCGGGCTGACCTTACGGATTTCCAGAATACTTTCAGATTTGACTGAAAGTCTTCTGATAGCCTTTTATCAAAATCCTCTTTATACTCTTCTTTCTTTCTAATCACAGCTTTCTTAACCAAATCTTTCATTTTCTTATATTCCTTACGTGCTTCATTCACATCTTCATCTATAACCTCTTGCATTCTTAAGTTAGCTTTTGCTGCTAACAAATCCAGCCATGCTTTCTTCTTTAATCGCACAAGTTCTTGCACATCTTTACTCATCCACGCATTTTTTTGATTTTTTCCTTTCCTTCTTCTACTTACACCACACACTTCAACAGCTACTTTCACAATTCTTTCTTTAAATTCCTTCCATCCATCTTCAATATCGCTCATTTCCTCTAAATCTTCAAATTCATCCTTCAGTCTATTAATATACTTCTTACCTACATCCATATCTTGCAAATTTTCTACTTTTACTCTTTCCAAAGCGCTGGTTTGCTCCCTTACCCTGTGCCGCCAGCGATTGAAGATACCCCTTATCCGGGATATCACCAGTAAATGGTCCGAGTCAATGCCAGCACCGCGATATGCACGGGTATCCAGCACTTTGTTCTTCAATCTTTCATCTACAATCACAAAGTCTATCATACTTTTTAAAATACCTTCCACTCTTGTGTAGGTGTGGATCTCTTTATGTTGAAACATTGAGTTCGACACAAAAAGATCCCACTCTAGACAAATTTCTAATACACTTCTTCCATTATCATTCACCTTTTCGTCACCAAACGCACCAAGCACCTTTTCATATCCATCACGCTTTACACCCACCCATCCATTAAAATCACCTAACATAATAATCTTCTCATTTGGCTTGGTAACTTTCAATACTTCTCTTACACTATTCCAGAACTCCTCGTTTTCGCTTTTTGCTGATGTTGTACCCCTCGAACCCACATCCCAAGGTGCATAAACACCTAGAACGAAGATCCAAGTGATTCCAACTTTCAGCCTAATCCATAGAAGACGAGGGCTGACACACTCATACTCATTCACGCACTCAGCCATTCGTGCAGAAAGAATTAGACCGACCCCTTGACAGCCTCGGCTGGTACTGGAAATTCCAGACCAATACGCCGTGTAAGGGCCGTGCTGCGTCGCGTCGCATCCTTTCCGCTTCGTTTCATTCACGCACAACACATCCAAACGTCTTTCATCCATCATCTGGCATACTTCCTCAATCTTATCCTTCATTCCTCCTCTTACATTCATCGTCGCAAAGCGGCTTTCAGCAGACCGCGTACCGCTCCCGCCGGGAACGAGACGTGATGGGGTGCGGACACCATCGCCGCCATCTAGGTGCTCTTTCAAAAAATTTGCATCCATGCGATTCCCACGAGACGCTAGGGAAAAATTTTGTCCGCCCCAGCAGAGCCCCGCATGCCAGGGTAAGGCTAGCCATTACCTGGGGGTCGCCCAACCCCATGGCGGAAGTGGCACGCTCAAGACTAGGCTCGAATTATATTAATAATAAAATAAATATGCCCAAAAGTGGGGCACATAAGGTTAGGTACAAATTTTATACCTTTTCTCTTATCCCTAGTACAATTGTATCATTACTGCATCAGTCTACAACTAGCTTGGTATCAGATGTTCCAGTTTACTGACCCGCATGATTATTTACATTCATTAACACCAATTGTATTGCTGCACTACTGCTCCAATTAGCAAGTCTCATTAGAGTGGAATAACTGTATTTTGTTATGAATTTCACTTTAGCATACATGTGAGAAAACTTGCAACAAAAAAATGTAAATAGCATAAAAAATATTTATATTATTTTTTATATTGCTTTGCTTCTGCTAAGGCTTTCCCAGTATGTATATCCAAATAGTTATCATATGTGTAGCCTTTGTCATTGTATTTTTTACCTAATTAAAAACCTTTAGAATGATAAGTCACTTATTTTATAAATTCTGATAAAAACAGAAGCACATTGTTATATAGTTATTTTGTTTACAACATACAAGGTAACAAGTTATTGTTTATAAACATTCTTTGTAGCTTACCTGAGCAAGAAAAACAAACTGCCCAATGTAAAAAGCAACGAGAACTTCCTAGCGTATACCAGAAGTACTGGCAGCAGCATAAATGATAGGAAAAAACAAAGTATTCCCATGAACAGGCAGATTCCAAATCCTATGAATCTTTGTGTACGACTCTGTAAAGAAATATTTGATAGTTATTTGTGAGAGCATGAAAACATCGGTAAATACTTTAAAGAAAATATACAATTTTACCCTTAGTATTATTTGTTTATTGTGTTGCATATACTAGAAGAATAAAATAATAGTATTATGAGGGCGTATTGTAAGGAAGTTATGAGTCATAATAAATTACAAAGTATCACCCGTTTTTATGTCTAGAGTGTAACCATACTTACTAAAGTGCAGTAATCCTTTTGGACTTCATCAAACCAACTGCTACTTGTACTGCTGGGAGTAGCATCACTGCTTTTTGTGAAAAAACTGGGCTTCGAAAAAGAAGGCAAACTTATTTTGTAACTTCTACTTTTGTCGTTCTGTAGTAAATACTCGTCCAAGTCGTTTTTCAAAGTAGCCATTTTGAGTCAGGCTTGTTATCTTGAAAATACTTTTAAGAAATAGTAATTGTTCTATTGTGATAAAAGTAAACTTTAACTTCTCAAAATCAGCTGATAATTTTTCTCTTCGTGTAACCAAAGTAAATCTCACTAAACACGAAACGAACACGGACTGACGCAATCAAATGCATGTCAAATAAATGACATGATGATTTATGAACGAACGAAACGAATGAAAACCATAGACAATAATTGTTAGTTTTTTTTTCACGGTTATGGCACTTTTTAGTTTTGATTCTAGCACTTCTGCTACTCGAAACCCGTTTTACACTTTAAATAAAACCGGAATACGATGCGCATGTGTTGTAATAAAATCGATAGCGCTTTCTCATTACGTGTCCGAGCGGAATCCCGTGTGAATATTAGTTAATAAAGGTCCGTATAATGGATTAATACTAACCATAATCTGTATCATCGCTAAAGTCATCATGGACGTGTCGGCGAATGTTGTTATTGTAGCGGTCATGCGCACAAGGGGGGCACACTCCGCGAGTATCGCGTTCATCCAAGTCAGTACTGCTGGCGTCTGAATCTATTTCAGCTTCCTCGATGTGAATGTCCTCAGTCTGTCTGTTGTCTAGTTTCTCGTTCGACGACAGCTGATTGTAATTTTTACGCAAAGGCCGAGGTTCTGCAACAAGAGAAAATAATTTTAAAAATAATCATTATAATGTAAATATTCGAGGTCGAGTTAATCTGATATAAATAAACAATATGTACTACATATGTGTTTATTGATGAAATGTAGAATGTGGGTTGTAACTTGAAATAAATGAAGAAAAACTGCACATGGGTAAGGCCGTAGATTTTGCCACTTAGTAACATAGAGTAACATAGATACTTCTATGTTATGGTAACGTATAAGTAACACGAAAGTAACGAGTAAAGAGTGTAAGGTCGAGTTCAGAAGTACTGCCTCTTTTTTTTATTAATTTTTTTTTTCAAATTTCATAATATTTTCGTAAAGTACTGAAAATTATACTAACGTACGATTGTAATGGCAAGCACAATTCCATAGGAATTGGAGAAGCAAATGTATTCTGAGAAACACAAACGAAGTTAATGCAATGTTCCAAAACAAAATGTATGTACGGGCGTACGGGCCAGGGTATCTATTAACCTTATGTAAGAACTAAGCATATAAATGAAATGAAGCGGTGGTGGTCTAGTGGTTAAGACGTCCGCCTGGTGATCGAAATGTCCCGGGTTCGAATCCTACTCGAGCCACATGAGTTTGTATGCTAATCTGACTTACGTTTAGTACTTTTCATGACCACCACTTGCTTCCGGTGAAGGAAAACATCGTGAGGAAGTCACATTAGTCGATTATTTATCAGTTAGTGTGTAAAATGGAGAAGGCAATGGCAAACCACTCTATTAATATTGCCAAGAAAGTCGTTGTGTGTGTTTCATTGAAATCCATATAATGATCACGACTTCTCAGCCATGAGGAATACGACTAAGAAAAAGAAGAAGCAAACAAAAAACAATGAAATCTTCTAAAATGTCTATTCATTAAATAGGTACTTAAAACACAATGTGTACTAATTAATCAATAAAATCACAAAAAAGGAACTAGGTAACCACTTTTACTTATGTCAACTAACAAATGATTTAAAATATTTAAATAAAAAATACAGTATCTTCATCATTTTGCAGATAATATTCTTTTGAATCTGTCTCTAACTGAATCAAATTTATCTTTTTTACTATAGAAATTGTGGTCACAGAATCAAGATCTAACTTTCTTTGCACTAAGAATTTTACAGAATTATTTGAAATCTTAACATTTAAAAAAAAAATTATTTTGTAATATGTTTCGTCATTTTTAAATTCTATGATCTCAACAAATCCAATATAATACTTCCACGTTTTTCTTTCAAATTATCTAACCATAACGAATCTTTTATGTTGAAACTTAAATAATTCCCTTCATTTTCATTATTCTCTCTAACCGTGCTGCCAAGTTCTTCATCGTTCTGCTCGCTTCCTTCTATAAAAAACACATTTTATAAATTGGATTTCAAAATTCATCTTGCACTTTTAATGATTAAAATAATAATAATATTTTGTTTTCCTAAGCCATTAACTACAGGAAATACTTATTTAATATATGAAATTAAATGAGTCGTAGCCTATTGCACGAGTCTATGTACGAATCCTTACAACACTTAAACGTTACGTAACATACAATCAATGTTACCGATAACATAGCAGTAACCTAGAAGTAACGCAGAAGCAAGATTTTTTTGGTTATAATTTACCATAACTCGATCATTCGAGCTAAATTTAAAACAAAACACGGCTCCTGCATAACTTATTCACTAAATAATACTTTCACATGAAAATAGGAGTAATAAACCAATTCTTTACCTTTGAAATCGAATAAATCCCGAATGACGACACACACCTGCACTCACTTTTTGTCAAACCCACCACAGTAAACAAAATGGTTTTTTTTTTTCTTTTTGTCCATGGACACTTAAGTGTTCCCAGTATCGATACAAAATATTACCAAAATGTTTTACCTTAATTAGAGGTGAAATTGTGGTAACATACAAAATTGTAACATATAAGCAAAAATACGGGGACAAACATTTAAATTGCGATAAAAAAATTAAATCTTCTTATTTTAAATAATCTCATATTATTAATTGGCTGCTTAGTTTTGCGTTCTGTAGGTTAAGTTCTTGTAAACTTGACATTCAATAAATATACTACGAGTTTTGTAGTTCTCTAGTATTTGGATGATAAAAAAGACAACGCGATTTTTGCAAAATTTGGAGGACTGGCCAAGTTGAACACACTCTAGAAGTTAAAGTATTGAAGTGTTTGAACTTTTGAAATTAAATTATGTAGAGATAAGAGCTACAAAATATTTTATGAGTACCTTAGTAACAAATTACTAGCATTAGTCTTTTATATATGCAGTCAAAATGTGGGACATATTTTTTTTTCAAATAGTGGCAAAATTTACGGCCTTACCCACATAAGGTTGATAAAACACTGAACTTGTATTATAAGGACTCATTGACATAAATATACATTAAATTACAGAACTCGGATGATCTTTAGGTTATTATAATATTTTAAACTAAAAATAACAAAAAACAAACGTTCCCGCGATGTATTCTTTTTTTTTATAATATTTTATAGGTGGCCAGTTCTAACCTATTTATTGCAAAGAGGTTGACTGACTATCTATTTTCAAACAATATGTTTAGTTTTAATTTAGAGTTTACCTAATGTAGGTACTTTTGTAAATAAGTTAGTTACAAGTAGGTACCTTAATTGGGTTTATTAATTTATCTTCAATATCACAAATATAAAACTTAAGCCAAATCTTATGATCGACTATATTTTTGCGTGTTATAAATATTATTGTGTACATTAAGTTTCGATTAGATAGTGTGATTATATACCTATTTTAAGCATAAAACTCAACGTAAGATAAGTGAGAGTAATAATTTTATAGGTACAGTCACTTGGAAAAGTTCCAAAAGACGTGCGATTTAGCTCACACACAGAATAATCATTCACACATTCAGTTATGTTGCATTTAATTTTTATTGTGCATCTAGAAAAAAAAATACTTTTGTCTTTTCAACATTTTCAAACAAAACGTTTTAATGCATATGAGCCGTTTTTGCACTTTACATACAGATATCACGTCTTTATACCTTCCGGGCAAGACAGAGCCAACAGTCTCCAAAAGACTAAAAAGACAATATAGTACCTACACACCGACAGCCGACAGACCAATAAAATGTGTTGGTAATTCAGCGAGCGAGTGTAGAGTACACTTTTCTACTTGACTATACTTGTGATTATTTGGATAAACCGACCAACTTCAGACACAATTGATGCGCAGTGTGTGTTTGTGACATGACACTATTACACTAGCAATTTAAGTAGTGATAACTGATCACTTTGGTGTAAACAGACGCAGTGCAAGTATGTACCTTTTTATTTATTTTTAAGAAATTAGTAAAAATATATGGAAATTTCAATACTTTTTCTTCCTAGGTGAGGTTTTTTTTTAGAAATTGCTGACAATTCTGTTTTGTGGCCATGTTGTTACCAGAAAAGGTGTCATAATATACCTATGCATATTTGGAGACAAATAAGTCCTTTCTGAGTACAAAATGAAATTATCGATTGTACACGGTTTCTTGTTGATAAACACTATGACTTTGATTAAAATAAAATTCTTATCATAATTCAATGTTATTTAAAAGTCATCTCAATTAAAAGTAAGGAGAGTCCCGGTTTAGTTATGAAGACATTTATTGAAAAAATAGCCCTTAACCGTAGCGCTCTGTGCAATTTTTAAAATGACATTAGATTAGATACAAATCACAGAGTAAGTAGGTACTTCGTACAATGTATATATTTGTAAGAATATATTATCTATGATATACCGATTACCTTCCCGCCCTGACCTTGTAATCTAAATATAATTATATAAGAGAGGAGACTGACTTACTGATTGACTGACATCAACGCCCAGAACAGGGTTAAGAGATTCAAAATTTGGTATGTGGATTTATTATGGGATCTTATGGGTTCGCAAAGAAATGATTTTTACTGGAAATCGGAAACGGAAATAAACAGGTTTTCGTTATACGGATTCGTGGTCGTACACTAATCGACCTAACTACAATACAGACTTATAAACATGCGTACAAAAAAATATAAACATCAAAAAAGAAATGCTGTAATTTTTGAATATGTTCCGACTAGACAGATTTGTCGACGGAATTTATTTTATAATTTATGATGCAATAATTACTTTGAAATATCTAATACACCCCCTACCAACCACAATATTACTGATAGATAAGTAATTACGATAACTTCACATAGCACTCCGAGTGAACTGTTAACAGCTTCAAAGAGGTCAGATAATGGGTCAGACAGTAGTTGCTGCGTACGTATTGTCATTTCTTGTAAAGAGAAATGACAATACGTACGCAGCGACAGTTAGTAGTAGATAGTTGCATACATACATACATAAAATCACGCCTCTTTCCCGGAGGGATAGGCAGAGACTACCTCTTTCCACTTGCCACGATCTCTGCATACTTCCTTCATCCACATTCATAACTCTCTTCATGCAAGCTCGGCGGTTTCGGGTACTCGACCTGACCCTTTACATAGTTGCAGTTGAGCAGAAATATCAAATCCGCTTGTCAGCACCACGCCAACAAAATAGGAGATAATTTCGAGTGGTGCGAAGCCTCGTGCATGTTGCTGCGATGCGCTGAAGAACAAGTATTATGAGAGTTATACTGTAACCTTACCTATCCATTCCTGGATCATGGTTAAAGTTGGATCCAGGTCTCTTCTAGGGTAGAAAGGTCGCAACCGGGATAACCTAGGAGATATATGATGATGATATAATGATGATAACCCGAAACCGCCGAGCTTGCATGAAGAGAGTTTTGTATGTGGAGTAAGCGAAGGAAGTATGCAGAGATCGTGGCAAGTGGAAAGAGGTAGTCTCTGCCTACCACTCCGGGAAAGAGGCGTGATTTTATGTATGTATAATGATGATAGTACAGGTACTTGTTACAGAATGGACAACGCTCCCAGGATAGGAGTCATTGGCGCCGGCGTGGTCGGCCTTACCGTAGCTGACATACTACAGAAGAATACCAAGGCCAAAATCACCGTAATAGCTGAGACCTTCAGAGAAGACACAGTTAGCAGCGTCGCCGCTGGAATTTTCCGACCTGCTTCGACATTCAAAGGACCATCGAAAGAAATCACCAAAAAATGGATTCATGATTCGTGGCATTACTGGCAGGACATATTGAGAACACCAGAATCACCCAAAGCTGGTATATTTTCGTTCAATTGTTACGTGTATTCTACTAAGAGTTACGAAGCCACAAGAAATCGGTTGATCGAAGATTTGGTTCCTTATTATAAGCAGATGTCTGATGATGAGTTAAATATTGTTGGTGGACAACAAAAATATGGGTCATTCTTCTCAACTGTGAAGATCGGATGCGATAGCTATTTGCCCTGGACGGAAAAAAGACTGAAAAATAACGGTGTCAAGATTATTCAGGAAAAAGTGGAGAGTTTCGCTTCGATAGCGAAGAAATTCGATTTAGTTTTCAATTGTACCGGTTTAGGTGCTAGATATTTGTGTGGCGATGAGGATGTGATCCCTATAAGAGGTCAGATCGCTAAGGTTAAGGCTCCTTGGTTGAAGGCAGCCTTTTATGGTGATTTCGCCGACACTTATATTATTCCTGGCATAGATGGGTTGGCGACTTTAGGGGGGGTTAGAGGTTATGACAGTTATAATACCGAGTTTAATAAACACGAAGCTGCAGCGATTTTTGAAAGGTGTTACAATTTGCTACCTCCGTTAAGGAAAGCTGAAGTTTTGGGTCATAGGGTTGGGTTGAGACCTCATAGGGCCGTGGTGCGGGTGGAGCCAGAGTTGGTGGGAGATCTGAGGGTGGTGCATTGCTATGGGCATGGGGGTTATGGGGTCACCACGGCCCCGGGGACGGCGCTCTATGCTGTCAATATCGGTTTGGATTTGTTGAAAACGAACTCTAAGTTATAACTTTCGCTTTGGTTTTGAAAGAGTGATTTATAAAAATACATACATACATACACATAATCACGTCTATATCCCTTGCGGGGTAGACAGAGCCAACAGTCTTAAAAAGACTGATAGGCCACGCTCAGCTATTTTGCTTTAAGATAGCATTGAGATTCAAATAGTGACAGGTTGCTAGCCCATCGCCTAAAAGATGAATCCCAAGTAGGTATATAAGCCTACCCCTGAGTCGCCTTTTACGACATCCATGGGAGAGAGATAAAGTGGTCCTATTCTTTTTTCTATTAGGAACCACACGGTTCAAAATAAATGTATATTTAATAATTATTATTACAAGGAAAGGGTAACAAGAAGAGTTAAAGTACTTTGTAGTTACGCCACAAAATGTTTTTCAATATATGTATTTACGCAGAGAAAACAAGGAAGGAAAAAACAAAAAAGGGTAACTCTGTTTTCAAAAATTATGGTTATAAATTATTTATTAGGCTTTTCTTCAGAAGTGGGATATACATTTTTATTTCAAATGTTTATAAAATAATAACTGTTTAAGTACATATGTACCTTATATTTATGTACAATTGTAAGAAGTCTTTAAATAGTCGTTATCGTAAATCAAAGTACAGTGATAGCGACAAATACTGTTATTGTAAAATATTAATATTACAATTATAAGATGTTCTCAGTATACTGTTTAAAAATAAATATAATTCAATTATAGCGTGGTTTATTTTGTATTTCTTCATTGAATGAACAGCGTAGGCATCCAATTATAAATTGTAACGCTTTTATTCGATTTCTTAATTGGCGGAATAATCGTCGAGTACCAAATAACCAATATACAGTTGATTTGAGAACCCTTTCTTCTTTAGGGTTCCGTACAAAGGTTAAATCGGGACTCTATTACTAAGACTCCGCTGTCTGTCTGTCCCTCTCTCTATCGCCAGGCTGTATCTCATAAACCGTGATAGGTAGAAAGCTGAAATTATTACATATTATGTCTTATTTCCGTTGCCGTTATAATAACAAGTAGGTACTAAAAATTAAAAAAATATATATATTAAGGGGAGATCCCATAAAATACGAGTGTTTTTTTGTTAAATATTAATAACGGTAACAGGTAAATTTTCACAGAATATTTCTTATATTCTTTACTAGCGACCCGCCCCGGCTTCGCACGGGTGCAAAATTATAAATGTTATTATACATAAAAACCTTCCTCTTGAATCATTCTACCTGTTACAAAAAACCGCATCAAAATCCGTTGCGTAATTTTAAAGATTTAAGCATACAGACAAACAGACTACAATTGCGACTTTGTTTTATACTATGTAGTGATTATATTTATCTTCATAATAAATAATTAAAACACAGTAAAGTAATTATTAAAGGGGGGCTCCCAAAAAAGGCCGCCGCCGTTCCGACTCGAACTTTACAAAAGCGGCCAAGTTCGAGTATGACCGGCGCACCTTTTTTGGGAGCCCCTTACAAGGTCTCTTACAAATATTAGGTAGAACAAAAACTTTATCTCCCATCTATCTGATCCACTCAACTTCTGGGTATGGGGACCGAAAATATTAGTTATAAAAACTATTTAATAGAATTTTTTGGAACCAAAACCTCGTGTTGTTTGTACCGTAATATTTCTCTTTTCTGTTTCATCGACTCATAAAGGACTTTAAGGGCCTTAATTCAAGGACTTATGTCTATTAATAAAAAAATATTGCCATATCAAAGTAGATGTCTGTGTACTTGGTCGTCTATTACGTCGCTACATATATTACATACATACAATCACGCCTCTTTCCCGGAGGAGTAGGCAGAGTCTACCTCTTTCCACTTTCCACGATCTCTGCATACTTCCTTCGCTTCATCCACATTCATAACTCTCTTCATGCAATACGTCGTTACAATTGATATAAATACCTATTTACGTGTATGTGATGTTTGTTGAATTTTCATAAATCGAGATAGCTTTCATATGCTGTGCACTTGACATACCCTTGATCAGAGCGAGGGAAAGCTTTCCGATGGCTCTGATTGAAAACCCGACCGTGCCTTGAATAATTCCGACGGGTAAGTAGCTTCAAATCCGCCTTCAAATGTCGTATCATTCGTTTTGGTGCTAACATTGAAGAATTTAAATATTATTATTTCATTTGCCGTGTGGTTCCCGGCACCAATACAAAAAAGAATAGGACCACTTCATCTCTTTCCCATGGATGTCGTAAAAGGCGACTGAGGGATAGGCTTACAAACTTGGGATTCTTTTTTTAGGCGATGGGCTAGCAACCTGTCTGTCTCTGTATGTCTCTATTTGAATCTCAATCCTATCATTAAGCCAAATAGCTGAACGTGGCCATTCAGTCTTTTCAAGACTATTGGCTCTGTCTACCCCGCAAGGGATATAGACGTGACCATATGTATGTATGTATGTATATTATTTCATTTCAAGCATTTATCCACCTGATCCAATAATTTGACTCGTGGAATAACTATTACAATTTTATCTTTCCTAATCGGTGTTTAAACAAACATTGCATCGAGCAATTTTTCGTTTCTCTGGCAAAGGTTTTTTTTTCTACAGCATCCAGTCTCGTATCTATCTTCCAACAAACCAATTTATATTTAGGTAGGTACTATATAATGTTCATTCCTGTTTTTCTAAAGCTGTATAAGTATTTATTGTAGATAATAAATGTTTTTAACTAAAAAAACCGCCATGTCATCTCCTTATACCTTTATAAAATTTAATTATGAAGTTGTCTTTTGTTTGAGTCGAATAAGATAAACTTTTGCGACAAATTCAATAAAAAAAATATCTCATTAAGTAAAAACTTAAAGTACCAATTTATTTGTTAATGGATTTAACCTGATCTATAAATTAAAGACGCGACTCGGCGTCACGGAAATCTTTCCGTCTGATTGAAAACGACTCCGTGATCCGAATGAACTTTCAGGACAAGTAGGCGAATGTATAATCCTTGACTTTGAATTAGGCTGATATAGTAAAAAGTCTGGCCAATTCGGTATGAGAATAGGAACTATGTTATGATAGTACAAGTAGGTAGTAGTAATAGCAAAGTCACTTGAAATCTTTACAAATTTGAACAAACATAGGTATTATGATTAACAATTTTCAGGAAAATCCGTCATGTAGTTTTTATGTGAAAGTGTAAAAGCACACATACCTACATCCATTCTAACATTTCGTATTTATACCCAATATTTGTTAGAAGTAGTAGAAAGTATTTATCTGGATTGATCCTAGTTTATTTGGATAGCATAATGATGAATAGAAAATTAATAGAGTAAGAAGTGAACTTATATAACCAACCCAACAGGATCTATGCTCAAAGGGCTCCCCTCCAGAGTGATGCAACCGGGACTAAAGCCAAAAGAAAGAAGAGAAGAGACAGGTTGCTAGTCCATCGCTCGCAGAGCCCAAGTTTATATAAAACTTTAAATTTAATATTTATATATAAAGTGAATATTATATATA
The DNA here is from genome assembly GCF_032362555.1 of Amyelois transitella. Taxonomy (NCBI): domain Eukaryota; kingdom Metazoa; phylum Arthropoda; class Insecta; order Lepidoptera; family Pyralidae; genus Amyelois; species Amyelois transitella. Next base: position 11,075,740 of record NC_083513.1, on the reverse strand, counting down.
TATATATATATATATTCATTGATTACTTATTTAAAAACCTTTCTTGGGTGCACCCTCAACAGCATATAAATGGTGCAACAGAACAAGGATAAAAAGAGAGAGAAGATTTTAATCAACAATGCCGTCCAACTCGAACCCACTTTATCATCTAGAATCTTAAAGATGTTATCCAATTCTGTACAATACAAGCAGAACAAAATAACAGAAACTCAATTGTGATACAATATATGATAACAAGCGAAGTAATAACTACTTTCTCACCAACAACATTCTTAGACTAACATATAATAAAGTTGACGTACAAAATGGAACACACCTATATTATATGAGCAAAGTTCGGGTGGATTCAAAGCATTGAGGTGATACTGATGAAGTTTTGCGAACTAGCTCGATATTATTAAAAGTTAGCGGCAAGTTGTGGCGAGTTCACAACTTTGCCCTGTCAATTTGGGTCTGCGTATAGAGTGATATCGTGGCGACTGGACTGATCATGAAACGACATTGTTTTGTTAAAATGTATACACATGGAAAGTTAATAGGTACTCGTATCTGCTGAAAAATCTTCATGTAATATCTAAGGCCTGGAATTTATCTTATGCCGATGGGCTGTCACTAACTTCACCTCAATGCCATTATTATGAACGTAATAAGGTAATAAATAATTAATAAGATAAATATAATTAATAAATAATTATAAAGTTCAGTTTAAAGTTAGAAGTTACAGTGGAAAGAGGTAGTCTCTGCCTACCCCTCCGTGAAAGAGGCGTGATTTTATGTATGTTTGTATACACATGAAGCGGAAACGATGATTTGGCTCGACTGCCCCAAAGCGAAGATCTTCCGCCAGACTAGGTCTAGGCTAGGTTAGGTATTGAAGTAGCAACAAAGTTACCTACATGACGAACCAGTAAATAATATTGTTGCACGTAGAACACGAGGTAACCCCTACTTCACACAATTTACCTTAATATAATAATTTATTAATCTTAATAATTCATACATTAAATAATTCTTATACTATAAACCGGTCTTTGTGGTGTTTTTAACCCTTGCGGGATAGTCAGAGTCGATAATCTAGAAGGTCACGTTCAGCTTGGTTAATGATGTAATTGAGGTTAAGATAGTGACTGGATGCCAGCCCGTCGGCTAAAGATAAATCTTAAGCCTTAGATATTATAAGTTATTTCTTTGATTAGAGTATATTCACTTGAAGATTTTTAAGGAGATTCCTATTACCTAGATCAAGTTTATATAGCTTTGCCCTATGCCCGTCTTCTTACTTCTCACTAAGATCGGTTTAGTAGTTTTAGCGTCAAAGACGGACAACAAACACACTTTCACATTTTTAATATCGGTATGGATTGATAAACTAGAAGTAAGGCGATGTCAACTTGTAGGTACTTGATCGTTGACTTTGACTTTCCTATGATAAAGAGTTATTATATCTTGTATATAATAAGCAAAGCCGGTAGAAATAGTTATTTTTTATAAATAACTCAGCCAGTAATTACAGTTAGATCTTTCTTAGTTTTTCTTGTACCTTACATTTCTAAACAACGCCCTCTGACCTTCAATAAAGTGTCTAAATAATTATATATAAAAAAAACCCACCTTATATAAAGAAGGTTTTTGTGGCAAATAAATTCGCAACAGGCGGCGGCCTGCGGACCGCAGCATTCATAATGGCGCCGCCACAATACAAAACTCATTAGTGTTGCTGCGCACTGCTTGAAAACCCAGCTCTTACACATTTTATAATCCCAGAGAAAATATACGTTATTTCGAGGTGTACTAAGTAGTAGTCAAGTAGACAATGTTTTTATTAGTATATACGGGACAAATTACACAGATTGAGTTAGCCTCGATGTAAGTTCGAAACTTGTGTTACGAGATACTAACTCAACGATACTATATTTTTATAATAAATACGTATATAGATAAACATCCAAGACCCAGGCCAATCAGAGAAAGTTCGTTTTTCATCATGCCCTGGCCGGGATTCAAACCCGGGACCTCCGGTGACACAGACAAGCGCACTACCGCTGCGCCACAGAGGCCGTCAAAGTATAGTTAACATACATACATGTGGTCACGTCTACATCACTTGCGGGGTAGACAGAACCAACAACACAAGGCTAAATGGCCACGTTCAGCTATTTGGCTTAATGATAGAATTGAGATTCAAATAGTGACAGGTTGCTAGCCCATCGCCTAACTAAGAATCCCAAGTTTGTAAGCCTATCCCTTAGTCGCCTTTTACGACATCCATGAGAAAGAGATGGAGTGGTCGTATTCTTTTTGTATTGGTGCCGGGAACCACACGGCACTTAGTTAACTTATATCCCAAATAGGTATGTGAACACGGCTGCTTAATAGGCTATTACACTCTTTTTTGAAAACTGTTTTAAATCAATCCTGAGACTGTGTTATACCTATAGAATTTTTATTAAAATTTTTTGAAGCCGAAAAGTGCTCTAAAAACGATTTATTATTTATGATTTTGTATTTTCGCGCGAAAACGCCATCCGCCATGCTGTTTTGACTCGTGACGTCATACTTTTAGTAAACAATACGGCTCTACGTAAGACTAAAGTAAAAAGATTTTTGTAATAATGAATTACAATACATATTGTTGGTGTCTTGTTCCTGAATGCAAGAATACAAGTATAAAAACACCAGAAAAATTGTGGATTCCACTGCCAAGTGATATTAAAATGAGAAACACTTGGTTGAAATTAGCAAGAAGAGATCCAAAGGCATTGTCTACAAAATCAAGATTGTATTTCGGTTGTGTAATAATTTACCTATTATAATTGTGTATTGTAAGAGAATGTTTAATACAATAAATACTTACATCGCTGTTTTAACATTTCTTAACTCAGCAGAACAGAAATCGGGATTGGACGCAAAAAATTTCGCCACCACCAACGTATTAATCCTCGGTAGATTTATATTGTCTGCTTTCACAAAACCGTCTTCCATGATTCTATTAAATTATTAAAGAGTAAAAACCCAAAAACGTGATAGAAATTTTAAAATTTCAAAATAAACAGAGCCTGACATCATCAATATGTTTTCGATTCGATATTTGTTTACTAAAAGTATGACGTCACGTCAGTACCCAACATGGCGGATAGCGTTTTCGACTTTTGAAGAACAGATTAAAAAAGAGGATTTTTTAAATTGAATTATAAAATCCATATTGCACTTTTATGAATAATGATCGATGTTTTTCTTTTATTTTTTACAAAATCTATAAGATACGTGCATTTTTTTTTTTTTTTTACATGGTGTAAAATAGCCTATTGTGTTCGAATCTTTGACAATAGGTACAAGGTAGGTTTGTGCGCATTGAAACCTGTTTGTGTAATTATTTAATTTATTATAAGTGTGGTTCCTGTAAATCGTATGCCCGCGGTAATGTGCCCAGAAAGCTGGCCGCATTGCCACGTTGAATGGAGTTGCTTATTTTTGACCTAAGAAGTTTCCAGCCCGATTAAAAGGAACTAAACAATTTATACATTTCAAGGATGAATAATTTACCCCGTTGTTTTTCACACTTTCCATTATTTCTTCGCTCCTAATAGTTGCAGCGTGATGTTATATAACCTAAAGCCTTCCTCGATAAATGGTCTATTCAATTCGAACCAGTACTTCCTGAGATTAGCGCGTTCAAACAAACAAAATCTTCAGCTTAATAATAGAAGACGAATACTTATTATAAAAATACCAACTTCATTTCACAACACGACGAAAATTACCGCCATTTTGACAATGTATGTGTACATTTACCCACATTACAGCAATGTTGGCGAATGTACGCAATAAGTGCTATGATAACGGTCACATACACCGTGTACATTGCCCTTTATGTGACCGGGGAGAGGCTCGCGTACCTAATGTTTTTAACATAAAGGGTTTCCTCGGAAATGTATCCGCGCCAGAAATAATTGCCTTTTTTACTTAACTTAGCAAAAGGAGTGAAGAGTTTTCAATGCAAACAAAATGCGAGGTACCTTTACCAACACGAGGACTTGATAAAATTAATATTCAGGTAAGGTTTACCAATTCATGTAGGTACACAGAACATATAGGAAATGATAAATATAAAATATTACAATTTAAATCTCAATTCTATCACTAAGCAAAACAGCTGAACGTGGCTCATCAGTCTTTTCAAGACTGACAGGCTCTGTCTACCACGCAAGGGTTATACACGTGATTATATGTATGTATGTAGAAACAATAGATTTTTTGCTTATTTCTTTGTTATCTGAATTTCCTGGACTGGTCACGACAAATTGTGTTGCATTCCGAACTTATTAAGGAATGGCTTGTAAATGAGATTCTTCGTTTAGGTTATTCTCTAATACTCAAAGGTGTTCGTTATTGGAAAGAAAAAAACGTTAGACGTGTGTGTGAATATGTCTATATAAAAAAGAATATAATAGTATGTAAATAAAATATTAAATCAAAAACTATAAGAGAAATTAACTTCCTTTCAAGCTCTATGCACAGAATAATATTTAAGTAATACTTATATATATTAGATAAAACATAAAATCTCGCCTATTTTCGGAGGGGTAGGTTACTTCATCTTTCCACTTGCCACGATCTCTGCTTACTTCTTTCGCTTCTTCCACATTCATAACTCTCTTCATGAAAGCTATTACTAAACTAAGTATTTTCCTTTTTTTTAATATTCATCTATCTCGTTTTATCAAAAGGCTTTTAAGGAATTCCCGAGTGCTCCGACCGCTCGCCGAGCTTCATTTTATATGAAAGAGGCTCATTTGAGAGTTATTTCTGATAGTGTAAATTGAGTGCATCTATTTACATTTTAGTTACGAATTCAAAAATGTATTATCTTTTACTTATTCGAGCGGACCTACAGAAAAGTGATTTGACTCTGTTATCTTTATCTATTTATTCTGTGTTGTAACAATTACAATTTGTAAAGTACAATAGGCGGACTTAATGCTAATAGCGTTATCTTACAGTCTACCATTGGGTTTATTGACAAGTTAACAATAGGTATATACTCTTAAAAATAGGATTAAAACTGAAAACCTTTAATTATAAACCCAATTAAACATTTTCTATCCGGGCAGAAGTATGTATTGCTTAAAATTTGACTCTTACATTTGATTATGAATGAACTTAGTAAACATTTTTATCTTTACCTATTATAAATGCGAAAGTTTGTGAGTATGTCAGGATGTGAGTATGGATGTTTGTTACTCTTTCACGCAAAAACTAAGGAACCGATTACGATGAACTTTGGTATGTAGGTAGCTGAAGACCCAGAATAATATATAGGCTACTTATTATCCCGGAGTTCCCGCGGGATTGATTCCACGCGTACGAAGTCGCGGGCGGCCTCTAGTAATATATATGACGATACAATATAAGATACATACAACATTTTCATACATAATTAGCGTACAATATTACTCGTATAAAGTTTAACACAGATTCGGTACACCTTATTACTTTGTACATCTGTAAGTTTTACCAGTCCATAAATTTGTGGTCAAACTTCTAGTTTGCGAGAGAGTGGTGTGTTCTCGAGGGTCGAACTCGAAAGGTAATTTATCCTTGGGTCAGAATGTTCCACCAACCTCATAATTTAAGCCCTTGTCTTTGACTGTATTGGTTAAGGCATATAGTTTAAAGGATTTATAGTTTATATAGTGTATAGGTTTAGGCGTATAAGGCGACTAAGGGATAGGCCTATAAACTTGAGATTCTTCTTTTAGCCGTTGGGCTGTCACTATAAGAATCAATTCTATCATTAAGCCTAACAGCTAAACGTGGCCTTTCAGTCTTTCAAGACTGCTGGCTCTGTCTACCCGTATGGGATATAGACGTGATTATATGTATGTGTGTTTATATAAGGCTTTTCACGTAGCCACGCCTGATTTAAATATAATAGCAGACCGAAAAATAAACTAAATGTACCGTTATTCTTGTTTCAGTGAAAATCTTCCCAATAAAGGTACTTAATCTATTTTTACCTCGCTTAATTAACTTATATTAATTAATACAATAATTAAAATAAACATCAATCCGTGTTCCAATCGTAAAAAATATGCCATGAAATTCGGGTAAATATTTTAAAGTGTACATACATATACACTCGCCTGTATCCCTTGCGTGGCAGACAGAGCTTAAATCTTAAACAGACAGATTCTAATAGTGACAGGTTGCTAGCCCATCGCCTAAAAAAGAATCCCAAGTTTATAAGCCTATCCCTTAGTCGCCTTTTACGACATCCATGGGAAAGAGATGGAGTGGTCCTATTCTTTTTTGTATTGGTGCCGGGAATCACTACGGCTTTATCTATTAAATAAACTTGTAAAATTGATTATCTGCTACGCAATAACCATTTCCCAAAGCGTCCCTTGAATATGTATGAAGCATAACGTTGTGAGTATAACGTTATTCGTTCAATTGAACACGCTATTAACATCAATATTACATGTCCGCCCGTCCAGTTCACGCTATGTTTTGTTCCAATTAATTCTGAAACAGAGTGGGCGTCGGTGTTGAATATAATAATTATTATAAACGTACACATATCACGTTTTAGGGTAGATAGAGCTAACAGTGTCGAGAAGACTCGTAGGCCGCATTCGGCTGAATGGTATTATAGTTATATAGGTATATATATGACGAATTGCTGCCAAAAAGCTGAACGTGGCCTATCAGTCTTGTTGGGACTGTTGGCACTGTCTTCCTCGCAAGGGATATAGACGTGACTATATGTACATACATAATATGTATGAAGCATAACGTTGTGTTGTGAGTATAACGTTATTCGTTCAATTGAACACGCTATTAACATCAATATTACATGTCAATATTGATGATGTCAATATGATATCAATATGTCAATGATTTAGACAGAGCCAGCAGTCTTGAAAGACTGAAAGGCCACGTTTAGCTGTTAGGCTTAATGATAGAATTGATTCTTATAGTGACAGCCCAGCGGCTAAAAGAAGAATCTCAAGTTTATAAGCCTATCCCTTAGTCGCCTTATACGCCTAAACCTATACACTATATAAACTATAAATCCTTTAAACTATATGCCTTAACATATGTATGTGCGAATTAACCTTATTTTTAAATTGAGAACTACCCATAATGCAAAATATTACAATAAGTAGTGCTTTTGTACTAAATTTCTCCTTAGTTTAAGTTCTATTCTTATTCTTACATCAATACATATACAAATAAACAATAAATAATATATTTAAACAGGGCAAAATATAAAAATATTTTATTTGATTAGAATAAGAGATGCTTCTTTTTCGTGGAAATCGTAAAAGGCGACTTCTTTCATGATAGTTTGGTAATATAAAAGCCAATCTATCGAAAGACTAAGAATTTCTATTAGGATTTAGGCTAGCAACGGTCTTTTAAAGAAAGTGAAAAGTTTATACACCTTACGCAAAACCTTTTGAAAATCTCTATCTATAAAATAAAATCTCAATTCTATCATTAAGACAAATAGCTGAACGTGGCCATTCAGTCTTTTCAAGACTGTTGGCTCTGTCTACCCCGCAAGGGATATAAACGTGACCATGTGTATGTATGTATGTATAAAATAAAACTCACCGTTCAACCGACAAATCCCTCTAGTTCATACAATAGAATCGAAACTTGTCCAAATCCCTATTTTATTAAGTCAATAATCGTAACAGAATTGCGACCTATAAATGTCCCTCTGTTATCGTGTGAACATACCACAGACATCGCTTTAGAAAGATACCGTAATTTCATTTTTTTTTCTTAGTGTAAAAAAACGATGAAGGTTGCGCCGGCTGTTTTTCTTCCGTCACTATTCATTAATCTAATTTTTTTTCATTAAGTCATCTGCTAAACGTAGTTTTTGAATCTTGTAATTATATTGGCGCAGAATATTTTAAGTTAGGTATATAAAAACGTAATATGTTATAATTTCGGCAAAAAATTGTGGATTTTTTTTCTGATAAGTACGTTCAAACATCACTAATTCTTCGTCTTATGGCAGATATGGAATGCAATACTTTCAAAAAGATGTCGCGATACTCAAAGTACAGGTCAACAGTACATAAACATAACCTAGATGGCTGGCGCAGCTTTATCTGACGTCGTCTGTACATAGAGTGTTATTAGCTTGTGGCGAAATCTATACGCCACAAGTCACAAAAATAAAAAATAAAATCACGCTACGCTATCAGTCATAAACAGCGAAAAACCTAAATCGCGCAAGCAAAGATTTCACGGATTGGAGCTATATATACAACCTCCGACACAACGTCGTCGGAGCCGCGGTTCCTCAGGCATAACACCTAGCCTGGCGGAAGATCTTCTCTTTGGTGGCGGTCGAGCCCGAATCATCGCTCCCTATTGTCTCTCTATAGTGTCTATTCGGTTTTATGTCTCTGGCAAAAACTTTTGCCAAAGTTCCATAACGCCATTTTGCCATTTCACTGCCTGTCTCCAGGCACCCATGGGGCCTTGGCGTCCCAACTTGACGGCTGATTTATAATTCGCTTTACCTCTAATTGTGTTACTGTTTGACAGTTAGGATTCTTGAGAGAGGTGTGGTAATCTCGTCTGTTGTGTCACATCACGAGTGTTTGTATGTTAAGTTTTCGCCCTCTTGAGATTTCGTATATGAATTCATACTAAGTAAACCAAAATGCTTGTTTATTTTTGTTATTGGTTTACTATTTGTCTATATCCCTTGCGGGGTAGACAGAGCCAGCAGTGTTGAAAGACTGATAGGTTTTTGCTTGATGATAGAATTTTGACACGGCTTTTTCGCTTGATGATAGAATTGAGATTCAAATAGTGACAGGTTGCCCATTGCCTAAAAGAAGAATCCCAAGTTTGTAAGCCTATCACTTAGTCGCCTAGTGTACGAGTACCTATTATTTTTTATATTGGTGCCAGGAACCACACGGCGCAAGAATATTATCTTTTATGTGTTTTTGTTCAATATGAGAATGTTTGTAAAATCTTTATTGCACATATAATAACAAGAAACAACGCAACAGCTGATTCGTCCCATTAAATAATCTATTCCAGTCAACTTTCAAAGAGCTTTTATGACATAAAATTGATTAAAAAACATTTATCGCCCTCGGCTCTCAAAGGTCACTGTGAAATAAAAACAGTTCTAGCAGATCTGTCACTTTCCCAGATCTCCAGCAGGTGATTGTGTTCAGGAAATTGAAACACTCAGTGCGCCAAGATATCTTGATACCCATCACGCGATGGGAAAGCGAAAAAAAGGGCTTTTCGTTCTGATAAAAATGCTGTGATTCTTTCATTTCCCTTGTGATTTTACATCAAATTCCAAATTGGTTTATTTTATGCATTACATACATACATACATATGGTCACGTCTATATCCCTTGCGGGGTAGACAGAGCCAACAGTCTTGAAAAGACTGAATGGCCACGTTCAGCTATTTGGCTTAATGATAGAACTGAGATTCAAATAGTGGTTAGATATGAGAATGATAGAATTTAGGCACGGCTTTTTCGCTTGATAATAGAATTGTGATTCAAATAGTGACAGGTTGCCCATTGCCTAAAAGAAGAATCCCATGTTTATAAGCCTATTCCTTAGTCGCCTCGTGTATTATTTTTTATATTGGTGCCGGGAACCACACGGCGTAAGAATATAATCATTTATGTGTATTAGTTCAATATGAGAATGTTTACTTTATGCAATCTATAATAATATTATAATTCATTACGTAAAACTTAAGTTTTCGTGGGATTTAGCGAAAAGTCTGTATTGAATAGAATAGAATAGAATGGATTTATTTTCAAAATTGGATACAAGGTATCACTTATTGACGTCACATAACTTAAATCTAATTATAACTACTAATTGTTTTGTGGGTGCCGTTGCTTTTTGTTGGTGGTGTTAATTACGTCGCTGTTTTGTAGATGGCGTTAAATTCATCACTTTTTACCGACGACGCTAAATGCACGCGGGCGAAGCTGCGGATAAAAGTTAGTACATCACACAGATTATGCTTTTATTTCTATTGATTATTTCCCTTTTTTTGTTTTGGTGCAATAAAGAGTTTATCTATCTATTTATTTAGCCACCAAAGTTCTAGATTTCTGTTATGAGATACCTAAGTACTAAAATTATCTCTATTTTGCAACCCGGTCGAAAACATTTTCAATTTGAATCAATTTCATAAGCTGTTTTACCCACGGTTAAGTTTAATAAATATGCTAATGACACTGGATTTCGTAATTTCATTATTAATGTATGTATATTCCGCAGTATTTCCGCTGAATTTGCGATGAATACGCGGATACAATTAATATTAATTCAGGAAACGTGACGCTGATGTAGTAAGTACTTAAATGATTACTGGAAATTTGAAGGGATCTATTTTATAATGCTGTTGTAGCTTACTTTGTCATGAGAAACTAAGGTTTGTGGTTTTTTTACTTTTTACGTTTTGTTGTTTTGTTTGTAAAGGTTATTTTTTACGTTTTGTTCAAGATTCATCAGAAAATGTTTGAAGATCTTTTTTATTAACTTTCAAATCAAATGTTTAACTCATACGTGACGGTTTAAAGATGACAAATACGTACAAAAACTTCGTTTACAGTTTATAGTTATTATCAAGTATCCATTGTAAGTCAATTCAAAATGTGTGGAAAAACAATTATTTTTATTTTTGCATAACAACGATACCTACAGCTGAATTGGTTACTCGAATCCTTTCAGTCTATCATTGCAGCTGGCTCTGTCTAGTTCCCATAGAAAAAAACACACAAATGCAAATCCTTTATTTTTTATATTGGTTACTTTGTATTTATTGATCTGTCATTGATTTGTCATTTATTGATGACAAAAATACTTATCAATAAAGCTACCTATGTACCTATTCCAAAGTGCAAGTGTGTAAGAGCGTCAGAACGAACACTACACTGTCCCTTTAAAAACCGCTATAATTAAAGACGAACTCTTGTAGAAACGAATGAACAAAAAATACATTATTTAAGTCACTCGAGTAAAGTGATTCTATTACCAGTGTTTTTCATCCCCTCCCCCCCCCCACCGGGCAGGGCAGCAATCCGCCTCATTTGATGGATAAATAAAATATAACCACTTGAACGTCTGGGAGCATTCGCGGAATAAAATAATTCATGAGTGCGTAAAAAGAAACACATATTCTTATAGTACCTACTTTGTTTTTTGAGATACGTAGAAATACGATATAAAAACATTTATTTCAGTAAGAAGAATTATAATAATAAAAGAACATTTTTAAGTGGCTTTACTGCTAAATAAATCTTCTCCAGACTGAGAATGGTCCAAAAATTATATTTTTATTAAGTACGTAGTGTATTGGTTATAACGAACAGAAGAATAACCGTTTGATAGCTCGTCCTCGTAAGAGGCAACTAAAGGTTAAACAAGTTACAATAGACATAAAAAGACCAAATAAAAACAATCAAAAAATAACAATAGGTCGACCAGAAAATAATGTAAAATTTCAGAGCATTTTCTTCTACTTTTCTGAATGGAGCTCGAGATTCGAACTTAGAAAGGGTCGGAAATAAGCAAAGAGATATTCTTATAAATATCTAAATTTATTCTGCACTCTACAAAAATGAATTAAGCATTCCAATTGTCCTTCATAACGAACAATGTTATTTTAATTAAACTCTTAATTACTTTCATCATTTTACTGTTCCAGGTAGCGCTTATTAATCTTTAATCTTCTTGTTATATTACGGACTAGCTTCTCACCGGGGCTTTACTCTTGTGGGGATTACCGTAAATCTTCTGTTGTCGGAAAGCTTTGCCGTAAAAATTTTCTATAATGTACACCAGATAAATAAAAAATAACTTAGTTAATATAACATAAAAATTTCTGAGAGAGAGTGAAAAATAGTAGTAACAATGTATGATAATTGGATCTTGGATTGGGTGAGACAGGTTTTTATACGAAGCGATTCCCATTTGACTTCCGAAAACTTTGCAGGGGAACATAATAAGTCCGCCATTGCAAGTGATTTGTTTCTTTTATAACTATGTACTTACTATTTTCTTATTACTGTGTAAATTTCTATGCAATAAAGATATTACAAAGAAACAAGCAAATAATACAATTCACCTCTCGTTTAGAATCCTACGAAAGTTTATAAAATTTCCTACGAAGTTTATAAACTTGCGGTTCTTGTTTTTTTCCAGTGACATACCCGTATACAAGCTGGAAATTCAGAATTTTTATGCCATGGGTGACCGCTCAATTTGTATGAGGTGCCAAAAATATTTATCATTTTTCGCTTCATTATTCTTTGCTTTGTTTGTAATGGTACGTTTAAATGTCGGTCAATTGTATAAGTACCTACCTATGCCAAATGTTAGCTTAATTCTTTGTCTGATATTTGTATGACAAGAACGTTTGAATTATTTTGAAACTCATTATTGTATTTTGACATCTTAATATTAAGATATTGTGAAACATCAAATGTTTCCTTTAACAATAACCTTCGCTTATGAAATCGCCGAAGGGCAAGCACAAAGACGAGGAGACTCCAATAGGAATTAGCTTCGTTAGTCTGCCAGGGGAATGACAAACAATCACACTTATTTTAAATTTAATTTGTGAGTGAATTTAATAGTCAGTGAGTTAATATTTTTTGATGCTTTACCGTTATTTTCCCTTACTTTGTAACATTAACCCTTTATCACCTTTTACGACATTCATGAGAAAGAGATGGAGTGATATACACATATATATATATATATACAGATATATATATTATATATATACAGATATATATATATATATATATATTACAGAAAAACTGCACATGACACGTGCCTGTAGTCGACATAAACTTCTGCCTATGTCTTCTATTATGAGAAAACTGATTTGAAAAGTTACCTCTCACAAAGTTCCTTATTGAGGAAACTTACCTATTCGTGTTAGGAAGTGTCGTAATTCAAAGTTTACTACAGCATAAAGAAGTTTTACGGGTATTTACGGCTAATTGCCGAGTTGGCAAATTTTATATGTGACAGGATCAGTATTAAATTACAGGAAGTGAATCTTGCTGCGCTATCGTAACATACATACATATAATCACGTCTTTATACATTGCGAGGTAGACAGAGTCAACAGTCTTGAAAATACTGATAGGCGACGTTCAGCTGTTTGGGTTACTGATAGAATTGAGATTCATATAAAGTGACAGGTTGCTAGCCCATCGCCTAAAAGAAGAATCCCAAGTTTAATAGTAGATCCCTTAGTCGCCTTTTACGACATTCATGAGAAAGAGATAGAGTGGTCCTATTCTTTTTTTTATCGGAACCACACGGCATCCATCTTTGAAATATTACTCAAAAAACCAACATATTAAATACTATCTACCTAGCTCCCGCGACTTCGTCCGCGTGGAATAGTTATTGAAGTGCTCAAGGATGAATGATTCTCCCCGTTTTTTTTGACATTATTTCTTTGCTCCTTATAGTTGCAGCGTTATGTTATATAGCCTAAAGCCTTTCTCGATAAAAGGTCCATTCAACGCAAAAAGAATTTTTCGATTGGAACCAGTAGTTCCTGAGATTAGCGCGTTCAAACAAACAAACTCTTCAGCTTTATAATATTAGTATAGATATACATAAAAATTGGTGAATAAATGTTACTTATCTATACTGAGGCTTTTTTGAGTCAGTTCCAGAATTTATCCGTGCCAAATGCTGGTAATATTACGCTCATTATGAAGGCGTGTTAAGCGTTAATTAATAGCATGTTTTAACTTGTTTGTGATTCCATTGTGCCTATTTTGTTTACTTATAACTTTACAGTAAATAGTTATGTTAATTTATCTAGCGCCGGTGGTTGAATGGGTAAGGTGCCCGGTGCAAATGTGTGTTGTTTAGGTTCAAATCCCCCCTCGATCATGTAACAATGACTATTTATGTACATTAGTCAGTTTGAAACGAACTTATGTACCTACATTAGTTTGAATGCTAACCGATGCTCTAACGGCGAGTGATAACATCGTGAGGAAACCTTTACAATTAGGCAACTTGATGTGTAACCATGGATCCAATATGGGTTAGATTTACCTGCAAAGGTGGCGGAGGTCAGATGGGTGTCGCTTCGTGTAAAAACCTGGGTCACCTCATCTAGGCTATGATCATAAGGGTCATATAGGCCATGGTCATAAGGCATTCCCCGGGCTCCTCTCCAGAGAGGTGAGGATGCAACCGGGACTAAAGCCAGGAGGAAGAAGGATTTCCTAATTTATATGAAGGTAACAAATATTCTAAACAGAAAAGCTTGTGTGAATAAATTGATGAATGTGAATGGATCTGTCTATCTCATTCGTATATTTAATTTCACCTTATATGAATTTCGTTGAGGCGGCAGAAGTGTATTGTGGACTCCGTTTACATATAGTCATGTCTATATCCCTTGCGGGGTAGACAGGGCCATCAGTCTTCAAAGACTGACAGGCCACGTTCAGCTGATAGGCTTAATGACAGAATTGAGATTCAAATAGTGACAGGTTGATTGCCCATCGCCTAAAAGAAGAATCCCAAGTTTATAAGCCTATCCCTTAGTCGCCTTTTACAACATCCATGGGGAAGAGATGGAGTGGCCCTATTCTTTTTTGTATTGGTGCTGGGAACCACACGGCACATAATGTACACCAGACAAATAAAAAAATAACTTAGTAAATATAACACAAAAAATTTCGAGAGAGAGAGATAGTAGCCGTCCTTTCCGACATCCATGGGAGAGAGTGGTTCTATTCTTTTTTATAGATATTAGTGCTAGGAAGCACATTGCACAAATTTTACACTCCTTTTCCAATAATAACAAAGAAAAAATATACGAAGATATATGGCCTGATTTTCGCGACCCCCACCTCAATCCGATCCTCGATCCTCGATTCCGATACAAATTAAATAAAACCCCACCTCAATATTTCCGATGTGATTGCTTTTATTTCCGTTCAATTGATAGCGCCTGAGTGAAGACTTGGCAGATATCTGTAATCTATTGAATTTTTCGATGTACTTTCTTTACAGCGATGACAGTTAAAAAGTTCATAAAGTATTAAAAAAAAACTAACTTGTAGCTGCTTTTTTGGTAGATCAATAATAATATTATAAAGCTGAAGAGTTTGTTTATTTGTTTGAACGCGCTAATCTCAGGAACTCGAATCGAAAAATCTCTCGAATTGAAATATTATTTTTGTGTCGAATATATATTTATGGAGGACGGCTATATACTACGCTGCAACTATTAGGAGCGAATAAGTAATGGAAAACGTGAAAAAAAACGGGGAAAATTATTCATCCTTGAGGGCTTCAATGATGCACAAAATAATTATTCCTCGCGGACGAAGTCGCGGACACTACTAGTCTATTATACAATTAAGTTTAATTTAATTTGTTTTTGCAGTAAAAATTAAACAGAGAGTTGAAAAAAAAAACAAGCCTTTTCATTTAGGTTCTGTAAATTTCGATCAGGTTTAGTAGTATTACATTCGTGCATACATACATATAATCACGTCTATATCCAATGCGGTGTAGACAGAGCCAACAGTCCTGAAAAGACTAATAGGCAACGTTCAGCTGTTTGGCTTAATAATAGAATTGAGATTCAAATATTGATAGGTTGCTAGCCCATCGCCTAAAAGAAGAATCGCAAGTTTATAAGCCTATCCATTAGTCGCCTTTTACAACATCTATACCTGGGAACCATACCTATGGGCTGGTTCATTTTTATTTTTTACCACACGGCACCTTACATTACATTCGTATCCATAAATATCATGTTATTTTCCATTTCTATGAATTATGTGAGGTCGAAATAATCGCTTGAACTTGTTAACACTGTAAGAAACAGCATGTCCTTCAGGAATTTTCGATGGTATAAAACAACACGATATAAACTTTTAATGAACACTGTTCCAAAGCGTTCTGTTTCACGCGCAATGTTTGCCCTCTAACTCAATTAAGCGACAGTAAACACTCATCGTAAAACGGAACGGAACGCAAACGTTATTCGTCGTTTGCGTGGAACGACGTGTGATCACGTGAGCGGAATATGTGAAGGAAATCGCGGGAAATTATGTGGGAGTTATTTTCATTAGACAATAATATCAGAAATTGGATTCGCTTTTTCGGCCTCTGTGGCGCAGCGTATTTGAATCTCAATTGTCATATACAGCTGAAAGTACCCTTTCTTACGTCTTTGAGAGACCGTTGCGTCTGTCTACCCCGTAAAGGATTAAGACGTGATTATATATATGCATGAATTTCCTAAGTTATATCCTAACCTCAAAAATGAAGTCACGTCTCGTCGCTTTTCGTTTGCATGTAAATTTATATCTCAAGTATGATGACTTTAGCGGCGTCTTCCAGTCACGTGGTAGATAAATGAGGGATGAGTGAGATAAATTAGCGGGAAAATTAGGTTTTGTTGTCTGTGCACAGAGATATAACACAAAATGGTTTTATCATATGCCGTGTGGTTCCGGCCACTTTAGAATAGAACAAATTAACGAATTTCAGTAAAGGCGACTAAGAGATGGACGACTATGGGATAATAAACTTGGGATTCTTCTTTTCTTCACTATTTGTTTTTTTGTGGCCGTGCAAACTTTGCGAGGCTGTTGGCTCTGTCTACCTCATAAGGGTTAAAACGTGATTATATGTGTGTATGTCGTGAGACATCGGTGGTCGAACAGTCAAGGTGTTCCGATAAAAATGTGATTGATGAAATGTATATACATAATATACCAAAGACATCATTTCAATGTTATGACGTAGGTACATGTTTGACGGCCTCTGTGGCGCAGCGGTAGTACGCTTGTCTGTGACACCGGAAGTCCCAGGTTCGAATTCCGGCCAGGGAGAAAGAGAAAATAACTTTTTCTGATTGGCCTGGGTCTTGGATGTTTATCTATGTAAGTATTAATTATAAAATATACATAGTATCGTTGAGTTAGTATCTCACAAGTCTCGAACTTACTTCGAGGCTAACTCAATCCGTGTAATTTGTCCCGTATATATTTATTTGTATTTTACATGGGTGCCGTGTGGGTCCCGGCACCAATACAAAAAAGAATAGGACCACTCCACCTCTTTCCCATGGATGTCGTAAAAGACGACTAAGGGATAGGCTTACAAACTTGGGATTCTTTTTTAGGCGATGGGCTAGCAACCTATCACTATTTTAATCTCAATTCTATCATTAAGCCAAATAGCTGAACGTGGCCATTCAGTCTTTTCAAGACTGTTGGCTCTGTCTACACCGCTCTGTCTAGACGTGACCATATGTATGTATTTATGTATATTTTACACGCAGCCGCACAGAAAATTACACAGAACAAAATGAAGGATAACAAATGTTTTTCATTTCATTACCGCCCTAAAACACGGCGGCTCACGAGAATTGGGAATCCATACGATCCCGCTAATGGATCATTTCCCGCGGGAACCTGAGCCCGGTACTCGTGTCTGCGGATACATTTCTCCTTTTAGGGTTCAAGCATATGTTTTTTTTTATATTTTTCTTTTTGATTCAGTTTGAAAAGAGTTTGAAATGTGCACGTTTTTTTCATTCATTTTCTATAAAGAACCGATTAAGATAAAGTTTGCAAATTTAATTCCTGTTTTTTTTTGTATTTATATTTTACAGGGAAATTTAAATTTTCGAAGCTTCCAGAGTGAAGAAAAAACACAGCATGTGCTTGCTAGTATAAACTTGGCAATCTTCTTTTATCTGTGCCGTGTGGTTCACGGCACCAATAAAAAAAAGAATAGAGCCACTGCCTTTCTTTGCCATGGATGTCGTTAAAGGCGACTAAGGGATAGGCTTATAAACTTGCGATTCTTCTTTTAGGCAATGGGCTAGCAACCTGTCACTATTTGAATTTCAATTCATTTCATCAGTCTTTGCAAGACTGTTGGCCCTGTCTACCCAGCAAGGGATATAGACGTGACTATATGTATGTATCTTCTTTTAGGCTATTAGAATAGAATAGTATAGATTTATTTTCAAAATTAGATACATGGTATCACTTATTGACGTCACGTACAAGGTATCACGTATTGGTAAGCAACCTGTCACTATTTGAATCTAAATTCCATCACTACTAATCAACTGAACGCGGCCTTTTGAGAGCGTCGGCCCTGTTTACCCCGTAAGAGATACGAGGGGCGTTCAATGTATTCTCGGTATTGAGGTGATATACTAATGTTAAGGGTAATTAAATTATCTCACTAAGTAATAATACTCTTTGAGGGTATACATAAAAAAAATTATTTAATTGTCACCGTTAGTATTCAAGATATCATTGCGAGAAGACAATTTAGATGACTGATTCGACAACGATGAAAAAAATCGAGCATCGCGCTGTGATAAAATTCCTCACAAAACAAGGAAAAACTCAAAAAGTAATTCACGAAGAAATGGTGGCTGTTTACCAAGATTCTGCGCCTTCATTATCTACAATTCAGAAGTGGTCAAGTGAATTTAAACGGGGTAGAGAGAGCATTGAAGACGATCCCCGTGCCGGTGGGCCGGTTAGTGCCGCTACTGAAGAAAACGTCAAATTAGTCGAGAAACTTGTACTCGAAGATGCCCGTGTAAGAGTGAAAATATTATCAGAAAGGACTAAGCTATCCGTAGGTACTATTCACACTATCCTTCATGAGCGTCTGAATTTGTCAAAGGTCAGTGCAAGATGGGTGCCGCGAATGCTCACAGCGCTTCAGAAACAAGTGCGAGTTGACTGTTGCAAGGAGTTTTTGGAGCTTTGTGGTGAAAATCCACAAAGTATTTTCGATCGGATTGTTACTGGTGATGAAACGTGGGTTCATCACTATGACCCTGAGAGCAAGCAAGAGTCTATGCAGTGGCATAGAAAAGGAACAGACCCACCGAAGAAGTTCAAAGTCACCCCGTCCGCAGGAAAGCTCATGGCCACAGTGTTTTGGGATTCCAAGGGAATCTTGCTAATCGAGTACACAAAAAAAGGTCAAAGTATTACTGCTGCATCTTACGCAAACACCCTGCGTAATTTAAAGGAGGCAATTAAAGAAAAAAGACGTGGAAAATTGACCGCAGGTGTCTTGCTGCTTCACGACAACGCTCCGGTCCACAAGGCGCGTATCGCCAAGGCTGCTGTGCAGGAGTGTGGGTTTGAAGAAATCAATCATCCATCCTACAGCCCGGACCTAGCTCCTAGTGATTATTTTCTATTCCCAAATCTTAAAAAAGATCTTCGTGGAAAGCATTTTTCCGACGATGAAGAGTTGAAGGCAGCGATAAACGAACATTTTTCAGGCCACGAAGAAAAATATTTTTTAGAGGGTATCGCAAAGTTACTTTCCCGAACAAATAAGTGTCTTGAGATGGTAGGGGACTATATTGAAAAATAAATTTTATTTAGAATTTTCTGCTGATTATTTCATGCCTATACCGAGAATACATTGAACTCCCCTCGTAAATACGTGTAATGCGTATGCGTACACATAAGTATGTATAAGCGATAATAAACAAACAGTTTTAGAAAACTGCACAAAGTAAATTCACTTTATTTTTAATTGATTGAATATTGATTGGTTTAAAATTAAGTTCACA
This sequence comes from Amyelois transitella, assembly GCF_032362555.1. Lineage (NCBI taxonomy): Eukaryota > Metazoa > Arthropoda > Insecta > Lepidoptera > Pyralidae > Amyelois > Amyelois transitella. Next base: position 11,056,092 of record NC_083513.1, on the reverse strand, counting down.
ATAGGTATTTTTCAACCTAGTAACCGACAAAAGAGGTTTGAAGCGTGCTCAGCTTATCATTTTTGGCCCACAAAGGGAAGCGATACGGGGGGACAATGGAAACTTCGTCGGACAATTACTTTTGCTCTCTTAGACACAATCTCGATCGCTGTAATGCTCTTTGGCTATGTATCTGATTGTGTTTTATGAAACTTTTGTAATTTATTATATTGTATTTTTTAATATTTATACAGATTATAAGAGACATACATACATATGGTCTATATCCCTTGCGGGGTAAACAGAGCCAACGGTCTTGATAAGACTGATAGGCCACGTTCAGCTATTTGGCTTAATGATAGAATTGAGATCAAATAGTGTTCTTAATTCAAATATAATTATAAAACATAATTATACTTACATTATAAAGCTGAAGAGTTTGTTTGTTTGTTTGAACGCGCTACGCTCAGGAACTACTGGTTCGAATTGAAAAATTATTTTTGTGTAGAATAGACCATTTATCGAGGAAAGCTTTAGGCTTTATAACATCACGCTGCAACTTTTAAGACCGAAGAAATAATGGAAAATGTGGAAAATAAAATCGGGGAAAATTATTTATCCTTGAGGCCATGCTTCAATGATGTCCAAAATAACTATTTCACACGGACGAAGTCGCGGGCACAGCTATACGGATAGGCAGAGATCATATTATATTTCCACTTGCTACTATCCCGGTATTAATTCACAAATTGTAATTACTGGTAACATAGTTGTGTACTCAACAAAGGTTCAATTAGCACGCGGATATAATTGAATCAATATAACGTGTGCGTGAGCCGATAACTTCGGGGGATGATAAAATGATGAGCAGACGTGCTGATATCGAAGTGGCTGGTTCATGTGATAGTAATGTACATACAGACATATAATCACGTCTGTATCCCTTGCGGGGTGGACAGACCAACAGTATTGAAAAGACAAAGGCCACGTTGAGCTGTATAGTTGTATTAGTATATATGTGATTGTTGTATGAAATTACTAGCTTTTATGGAACGGAAGGGAGTGTCAGACTTTTTCTGACTAAAACCCACCTCGTTCCTTCAGTTGCCCTTTGCGTTCCGGGGCCACGGTATCTCGTTAGAACTTTCCCGCAGCCCCGGATCAGTTTATCCCGTTTCCCCCCCTTGGGGGTTGACATTTCAAAAATCCCTTCTTAGTGCTCACTTATGTTACTAAAGGAACCTCTGTTCAAAATCTCAGACTCCTATACCGAGCGGTTTCGGCTGTGCGTTAATAAATCAGTCACCCAATCGCACCCCCTAAATCACGATTGGAGGGTAGTTTGAAAAAACTTATAATGTCAAACATATTTACTTGCCTATGTACGTGTTCATGCCAAGTTTCAAGTTTATAAACCCAAGGAATAAGATTTTTCATAGAAACGTTTTTACCCCTTTTCCCCCCCTTGGGGGTTGAATTTCCAAAAATCCTTTCTTAGTGCTCCCCTACATATCCCAAGGAACCTACATTCCAAATTTCAGCTGTCTACGACCAGTAGTTTCGACTGTGCGTTGTCTGTCAGTCAGTCACTCAGTAACGGAAGAGTTTTATATATATAGATTAAAAAAAAAAACTGATTATTTCCTTTGTTTTTGAGATCAAGCCAGAGATAAAGCATAATTTTTTTGGGTTAGTTGCATGTCTGATTTGATTTTAAACAATTTTGGTAATTTTACTAGAGTTTATCTTTATTCTTAAGTGTTTTTTTTTTATTTTTTGCGACCCTACATGACGTTCGATAAGGCAAAGAAGAAAAAGACATTCGTCAATAAATACGTGATACATGTATAATCGTCTATATCCCTTATTTGAGTTTTTTTTATTTTTGAAAGAAGATTTTCAGCAACCGCCGAGCTTGCATGAAGAGAGTTATGAATGTGGATGAAGCGAAGGAAATATGCAGAGATCGTGGCAAGTGGAAAGAGGTAGTCTCTGCCTACCCCTTCGGGAAAGAGGCATAATTTTATGTACATATGTATGTATGTATTTTCAGCAACATTTTTTGCTTTCAGTGATTTTCAGCAACAGTTTCAGTTTTGCCTGTTTGCGCGCTTAGTATTTTTTTCGAGTCACGAAAATGACGATCTTTTTTTTTATCTTTAACGAATCCTGAATTATGAAAGCAAAACAAAAATAAAAACCTGAAATCTATATATATAAAACTCTTCCGTTACTGAGTGACTGACTGACAGACAACGCACAGTCGAAACTACTGGTCGTAGACAGCTGAAATTTGGAATGTAGGTTCCTTGGGATATGTAGGGGAGCACTAAGAAAGGATTTTTGGAAATTCAACCCCCAAGGGGGGGAAAAGGGGTAAAAACGTTTCTATGAAAAATCTTATTCCTTGGGTTTATAAACTTGAAACTTGGCATGAACACGTACATAGGCAAGTAAATATGTTTGACATTATAAGTTTTTTCAAACTACCCTCCAATCGTGATTTAGGGGGTGCGATTGGGTGACTGATTTATTAACGCACAGCCGAAACCGCTCGGTATAGGAGTCTGAGATTTTGAACAGAGGTTCCTTTAGTAACATAAGTGAGCACTAAGAAGGGATTTTTGAAATGTCAACCCCCAAGGGGGGGAAACGGGATAAACTGATCCGGGGCTGCGGGAAAGTTCTAACGAGATACCGTGGCCCCGGAACGCAAAGGGCAACTGAAGGAACGAGGTGGGTTTTAGTCAGAAAAAGTCTGACACTCCCTTCCGTTCCATCCAGAGCGGGAGAGGTCATTTGATGATTTCCCATCCTTAAAAAAAAAGACTTTGTAGTACAACTTTCTACTAATATTATAAAGAGGAACAATCTATTTTTTTATATGTTTGTTTGTTTACACATGTAACGATAAACTCCGAAACTACTGAATCGATTTCAAACATTCACCATTAGAAAGCTACATCATCCCTGAGTAACACAGGCTATATTTAATTCCAGTTGTAACAAGATTTCAGCCTGTGGAAGAAAAAGCCCTGTCGAGATCATTAAAAAACGCTATATATAACCGAATTACACGTGGGCGAAGCCGCGGGCGGAAAGCTAGTTAAAAAATAAAAGCTCTACATATCAAATCTTTAAATATTAATCAAACGCCCCGAAACAATAAAATTAAATATTCCTACAATTTTTAGGGGTTCCCAGGGACATGGGGCGAGATTGTTTATTAATTAACTTTGTGAACAATGCGGTACAAATTAAAAAGTGACAAAATACAACGTACTTTTGTTTTCGATCGCCTATTGCTTTCTCACTCAAATATAAATCAAGACTGCGTGCAATCTATGACAAACTTCGTTTAATCAATAAGCTTTCCGCTTAACTTGGATTTCTAGTCTCTATCTTTGACTTTCTAGTCCCTGTTTTGGCTTTCTAGTCTCTTGACACTAGAGTTTTGGGTTCGAATCCTGGCCAGGGCATGATGTGAAACTTACTTTGGGCTCTGATTGGGCTGGTTCTTGGATGTTTACCTATATAATTATAAAATATAGTATCGTTGAGTTAGTATCTCGCAACACAAGTTTTGAACTTAGAGGCTAACTCAATCATTGTAATTTGTCCCGTTAATATTTTAATTGTCTACCCCGTAAGATAGGTATATATGTATGCTCTCGATAATTTGTCTCCGAGTCTGCCAATTTGACTTGTAAATGAGCAACAAAAATGCACATGTAATTTCCATATTCCGTCACACTGTCATGTTCCGATTATATTGAACGTTGTCCGTCCGTCCGGTTGTTTTGTACGTGTTTTTGTACCCTTTTTCACAGACGACTGAATATAATTTGATACTTCCAAAATTTAAATGGTATTTTCATAGAAGATTAGCTCGATTGAATTGGAGATTTGTTTGTTTTTAATTATTTTTTTTTGTATTAAAAAAACGAAATATCATCAATCATCTATGCTAATATTATAAAGCTGATGTGTTTGTTTGAACACGCTAATCTCAGGAACTACTGGTCCGAATTGAAAAATTATTTTTGCGTCGGATAGACCATTTATCGAGGAAGGCTTTAGGGCCTAAAGCCTTCCTCCTAAAGTTTAGGCTATATAACATCACACTGCAACTATAAGGAGAAAAGAAATAATGGAATATGTGAAAAAACGGGGAAAATTATTTATCCTTGAGGGCTTCAATGATGCCCATAATGACTATTTCACGAGGACAAAGTCGCTGGCACAGCTAACCAGTAATAATCCTAAGAATCATAGGTAGAAGTATGCGACGATCGTGGCTAGTGGAGAGATGTAGCCTCCCTCTGTCTACCCCTTCGGAAAAGAGCAATAAATTAATATATTATTATCTACCTTAATATACATACATACATAAAATCACGCCTCTTTCCCGGAGGGGTAGGCAGAGACTACCTCTTTCTACTTGACACGATCTTTGCATACTTCCTTCGCTTCATCCACATTCATAACTCTCTTCATGCAAAGTATAAAGTGTAAAAATAACTTACTTATTCGAATTCTACAAGGGAAGTTGATATTTATTTCATAAACAGGTGCGTATCCGTGACTCAAACCATCTCATCTTTCGCTAGTTCCTTTACGTCATTCAATATACACACAGAATTTGTTATTAGATATTCCTGTTCCACATTCAAAGGATGCTGCTGTTGGCAAAGTGACGGACAGACAGTTGTATTTTTAGCGTAAGTAATATGTTTGTTTGTTTGTTTATATTGCATATAAAAGTAATGTAACAAAAAATATGTTACAAGGATTACTGATTTACATACATATGCGGGGTAGACAGAGCCAACAGCCTTGAAACTTTTTTTTTCAAAGTTTGTTCGTCTAATTTTGAAGCGAAGGAAGTACGCAGTGATCGTGGCAAGTGGAAAGATGTAGTCTCTGCCTACCTCTCCGAGAGAAACGCGTGATTTTGTGTTTGTATGTTTGTTCGTTTCACGCTTTACCGAGTAATTGCCTACGTTACAAACATACATACATATTAATTCTTTTGCTCACTTGTCATACATGTCATTTATATCACTGTACATACATGTTTGTACAGTCAGATGAACATGATCCCATCCCTATACGAACCAAAAAACATACGGTAATCAAGTTTCTCCGCAGTTCACTGTACTTATGTACATACATACATATATATGGTCACGTCTATATCCCTTACGGGGTAGACAGAGCCAACAGTCTTGAAAAGACTGAATGGCCACGTTCAACTATTTGGCTTAATGATAGTATTGAGTGTCAAAAGGTTGCTAGCCCATCGCCTAAAAAAAATCCAATTTTTTAAGCCTATCCCTTAGTCGCCTTTTACGACATCCATGGGGAAGAGATGGAATGGTCCTATTCTTTTTTGCTTTGATGTCGGGAACCACACGGCATGTGCTTATTTCACTTAAATCTGTAGTCAAAGTTAAACACATGTGGAGGGAATTTCAAATTCCCTCAGCTATTTATATGCAGTTTCACTAAATTACCCTAATTAAGCCTTTAAGCTTCGTGTGCATCGAAAGCTCCTGAACAGTGGATATTAAGGAACTTACATACATATAATCACGTCTACATCCCATGCGGGGTAGACAGAGCATCCATGGATGTCGTAAAAGGCGACAAAGGGACTAAGGACTAAACTTACAAACTTGGGATTCTTTTTTAGGCGATGAGTTAGCAACCTGTCGCTATTTGAATCTCAATTCTATCATTAAGCCAAGTAGCTGAACGTGGCCATACAGTCTTTTCAAGACTGTTGGCTCTGTCTACCCCGCAAAGGATATAGATATATGTATACTAATGAAAGTCAGAGTGCAGTATAAAGAAAAAAAGTAAAAACAAATTCCGCGCACAAAATGAATAATATCTGAACATTGCGATATTAAAGCTAAGCTAAGCTAAAATTCTCATTTTGGGAGGTTAATAAACAGTCCGAGAGACGGCGGAAATGGAATTAATCATCGTGGGCGGATTCGTATAGCATCAGATTTGTTATTATACTAGGTACTACGAGTCACAGATTATATTATTAACTTTGACTAATAATAATTATAACGTAATTATTTTTCCACATTTAAAAATTTATTATATTACAAAAATCATACATACATACATACATATAGTCATGTCTACATCCCTTGCGGGGTAGACAGAGCCAACAGTCTTGAAAAGACTGAATGACCACGTTCAGCTATCTGGCTTGATGATAGAATTGAGATTCAAATAGTGACAGGTTGCTAGCCCATCGCCTAAAAAAGAATCCCAAGTTTGTTAGCCTATCCCTTAGTCGCCTTTTACGACATCCATGGGAAAGAGATGGATTGGTCCTATTCTTTTTTGTATTAGTGCCGGGAACCGCACGGCACAAAAATCACTTTACAGTAAATATTGGATTGCGCAAAAAAAAAAATTTCTGACTGTTACCTGGAATGCCTCTTACCCGTAGGCAGAGACTACATTTTCCACTTGCCACGATCCTTACTTCAAATGCTCACTTCTTTCGCTTCATCCACATTCATAACTCTCGTCATGCGAGCTCGTTGGTTTCGGGTACTGTTGACCTGACCTTTTGCCAGGACGTCCCACGGCAGTCAAATCGGTAAGGTTCCCGGTTAAAATGCAAATAAACTCACTTTTACATATATGTACATATAATAGTACGGATATATTTCAGCTTTATCAAAAAAACTAAAATTGGCCATTGACCATTACTGTAGGAAGTATAGTCGAATGCTCGGAATTATACACTAGAGACGACAAAAGGAGAACAGGATATATGTATATTTTTGGAAATCAAATAAAAATATTTAACAACTAGCTGTGCCCGCGACATAATTGAAGCCCTCAAGGATAAATAATTTTCCCCGATTTTTTTACATTCTCCATTATTTCTTCACTCTAAAGCCTTCCTCGATAAGTGGTCTATTTAACACAAAAATAATTTTTCAATTCAAACTAGTAGTTCCTGAGATTAGCGCGTTCAAACAAACAAACAAACAAAATCTTCAGCTTTATAATATTAGTAAAGATAAAAATCTGGTATTTTTTTCACACCAAAACAAGTCATGGCAAAATGCATATGCGTATGCCAGCTAGCTTTTGTCTGTTAATTCAAATTCAAAATTTTCATTCATTATTATAGGATACTTCATATCGCTTGATAATTGTCAAATCTTCTGGTTTCACAACATTGGTAGACGTCAAATAAATTACTTAAAACTAAATTTACTGCCGCTTCCAAGGCGTCAGTGTAGAAGAAGCGGTAACAAACTGCACTGTAACATTTTCTTCAACAACGTCAACTTCACTTAATATTTTATATTCAATAAAGAGGGTTACTCGTACAATAACAAATACCAGTTCATCAAAAAAGTTCAACACAAATAAAACTGAAAGACAATTCCTAATGAGAATGGCATTCTAATTACCGTACCCTATTAAGCCCAGTTTCGGCCGGAATTGTTATGTTAATATCTTAGCAAAGGACATTGTCTTAAGAATAGTTTATTCATTAGTCCTTTATATACGTCGCTTTGATGAGGTGGCTTAGATCATAAAGTCTATGAATATTAAATTACAGAACGTTTGTCCGTTATGATTTGCTTTTAAACAATAAATGTGGGATTATTATATAAGTCCTGTATTTGGTGTTAATAATTCAATAACCCATGCTATTTTGGAGTGGTCCCATGCTATTTTGTATTGGTGCCGGGAACCACACGGCATTTTACTCTTACAATACATTTTTTCGTGTATGTAATTGTATGTATTCTAAAGTGAGGAAGAAAGTTTTGATGTTACAAGTGCCTAAATGTGAAATATTCATCGCTAGAAGTTATAACATCACGGAGAGGCTTCCAACTGGACCCAGGTGTTCTAAGCTGTAATGTGTCTGACACACTGCCAACTTAGTCGACGAGTAAAGTATCTATTAATTGTGTGTAAACAAGTCTAAGATTAGATTGTCTCTTACGATTGTCCTGCCACTCACTTGCCTAAATATCTTGAAAATTTTTGAGCTCTTACTCTTGAGTATTTTCCTACGATAACCACAGGAAGATAAGGAGTGATCCCTTATCAAAATCAATAACAACATGTATTTGCTTTTTGTTTATTTGTGTCGCATAAGTGTAGTAAATACCTGCTGGGTTGAGATATTCCCTCTCTTTTTAACTCTGAGATAAACCATGAAGATAGAAAGATGGGAAAAACATTCATAAATAAATTTTTGGTCACATCGCGTCGCTTATGTATGTTTAGAGTTTTCACTTTCATTATTGTCTCTTGATAAAGTTGTCGAGATGGTTCGGTTATGTGGAGAGGATGAATGAAAACAGGTTGACTAAGCAGATATACGAGGAGAGTGTGGAGGGAAAGGTCGGAGTGGGAAGACCTAGACGAACGTATCTTGATCAAATTACGGACGTCCTGGTAAAGGGTCAGGTCAAACGTACCCGAAACCGCCGAGCTTGCATGAAGAGAGTTATGAATGTGGATGAAGCGAAGGAAGTATGCAGAGATCGTGGCAAGTGGAAAGAGGTAGTCTCTGCCTACCCCTCCGGGAAAGAGGCATGATTTTATGTATGTATGTATGTATGATAAAGTTGTCGTGGCTGACTTACCGTGTGTAGTGTTTCTGTTTTGAATGGATCTCAGGTGTGGATGTGAAGTGGCTGTTATTTATATCTTTTATCGTTTATGAGTTTTCGAGTAACAGCTATTCTGGTGATATTAAATATGCTGTCTCGTCTGTTTCGATGTATTGACGCTATTTCTATGTGAAATGACAATTCGTTTTCGCTGTATTTATAATTTTTCTTCATATTTATTTATCTTTACCGTGAATGATGTCTAAATTATGAGTTAAAGTGGATCGGATGAATTGTATAAAAATCTGACCCTGAGGTCTGGCTGGTCAGGCTGATGATCGCTTTATCAAGAGTAAAACGCATATAATCAAGAAGAACTAGTAAATAAAGTGACTGAAAACAGTGGTATAAAATTTAGCTATACCTATAATAAAAAAATATTACTTGCATCAATTTGAGTACATAAAAGATATCAAATAAAAATATGGCTATTTTGCTTACATCGCTGATATCCTCACAAAAAAAAGGGAAAACGGAAACCGCTATAGTAATTTGTATGGATGTTGGTATAGAAAAATATGTAAGTTATGCAGCAGGGTATTGTTACGGCGGTCGAACGCAGATGTGGGTCTAGGGTTGACAGTGTTCGGATTAGTTTTTAGGGGTTCTGTCACTGATAAAGGGATTCAAATTAAAAAAGGAGGTGTGTTATAAAATACCCAAAAATAATGACGGTTTTACAGATAAGTTCATTTAAAATATATAAGGTGTCTATGTGTATATAAGGTCGGAGTGGAAAAGCCTAAACGAACGTATCTTGTTCAAATTAAGGACGTCCTGGCAAAAGGTCAGGTCAAAGAGTACCCGAAATCTCCGTGTGCATGTAAATGTGGATGAAGCGAAAGAAGTGTGGAGAGATCGAATTTCTATATATATATATAGAAAATCTATAGCTACATATATACATACATATGGTCACGTCTATATCCCTTGTGGGCTAGACAGAGCCAACAGTCTTGAAAAGACTGAATGGCCACGTTCAGCTATTTGGCTTAATGATAGAATTGAGATTCATATAGTGATAGGTTGCAAGCCCATCGCCTAACAAAGAATCCTAAGTTTGTTAGCCTATCCCTTAGTCGCCTTTTACGACATACATAGGAAAGAGATGGAGTGGTCCTATTCTATTTTGTATTGGTGCCGGGAAACACAGAAATTCTATTCTTCTTATAAATATATATATAGTAGAAAACATAAACACAATGATATTCAAAAAATAAACAGATGTTGAAAAGACTACCAAAAATGCAATCAAAAAAAGTGGTTCTCGATGTGTAACAACCCTGTGTAGGACAGATTATCTTCCAGCACTCCCTCAAAGTTCAAGGTTGAGCATAATGTTTGTTCGCGAGTCATTATGTTAGCCTAATCTCGGTAACGTGAATATATGTATTTGTGAATAAGTGGGGTCTCATTCGGACGCCGAGGAAGAACGGGTTGCGATTAGAGATGGGCAAATGCCCGGGCATTTAAGGAAAATTGGCAAACTACCCAATAGATGCCCATATATTTTTTGACGGCCTCTGTGGCGCAGCGGTAGTACGCTTGTCTGTGACGCCGGAGGTCCCGGGTTCAAATCCCGGCTAGGGCATGATGAGAAAATAACTTTTTCTGATTGGCCTGGGTCCTGGATGTTTATCTATATAAGTATTTATTGTAAAATATAGTATCATTGAGTTAGTATCTCGTAACACAAGTCTCGAACTCACTTCGAGGCTAACTCAATCTGTGTAATTTGTCCCATATACAGTAAAAAAAAACATATAAGATTCCTTGTTGCGATTGTCTTAAATTGTGTACCTAGGTTAGTTTTCTTACTAAAATAGAATAGTGTCGTGTGGTTCCCACTACTTTAGAATAGGACCACTCCATCTCTTTCCCATGGATGTCGTAAATACTGACTAAGGATAGGCTAATAAACTTGGGAATTTTCTTTTAGGCGATGGGCTAGCAAACTATTAGAATCTCAATTCCATCTTAAAGCCATACAGCTGAACGTGGCCTTTCAGTCTTTATAAGACTGTTGGTTCTGTCTACCCCGCAAAGGATAAAAACGTGATTATATGTATGTACTTGTACGTAGTTATTTGATACATAAATCGTAATACGCTTCCCCAGGCTCCACTCCAGAGTTTGGAGAGGAGCGTATTACGTATATATACATATTTATATGTATTTACTCTGGAGTCCAGTGTATTGAGGATGCAACTGCGACTAAAGCCAGGAGTAAGAAGAAAAATGGCAATTAATCATGTGTGTCAGAATGGCGGGTGTACCTCACGGATTTTAATATCTGTTTTGGATTAAAAATGTACTTGATGTGTACCTCAGTGTACCTCTCCTAAAAATCTGTGTACCTCCTTCTATGTAAAGATTTCAAATAAAATAGGTACACCCGCCATCCTGACGTCAGGACCGCGGGTGTACTTCTAGTTAGCATATGTAGGTAAGTAAACTGTATATGTAGATTTGGTACCTCTTGTGTACCTGCAGAAACAAATATTAAATAAATAAAAAATATTAAGGATGCTGAGAAAATGAAAAAACATTTTTTTTCTATGACGTCGTTTTTAAGGTTACGTACCCAAAGGGTAAAACGGGACCCTATTACTAAGCCTCCACTGTCTGTCTGTCTGTCCGCCTGTCTCCAGGCTGTAAATAAACCGTGATAGCTAGATAGCTGTAGTTTTTATTACATAAAAATAACTACAGTATTAATTACTTAAAATAAATTATATTAATGACACCTGTTACAATTAATTTATTTTTAGTTACTTATACTGTAGTTATTTTTATAAAATAAAAACGACGTCAAAGAAAAAAACTTTTCTTTTTTCATTTTCTCAGCACCCATAATATTTTTTATTTATTTAATATTTGTTTCTGCAGGTACACAAGAGGTACCAAATCTACATATACAGTTTACTTACCTACATATGCTAACTAGAAGTACACCCGCGGTCCTGACGTCAGGATGGCGGGTGTACTTATTTTATTTAAAATCTTTACATAGAAGGAGGTACACAGATTTTTAGGAGAGGTACACTGAGGTACACATCAAGTACGTTTTTAATCCAAAACAGATATTAAAATCCGTGAGGTACACCCGCCATTCTGACACACATAATTAAATGTGTGTCAGAATGGCGGGTGTACCTCACGGATTTTAATATCTGTTTTGGATTAAAAATGTACTTGATGTGTACCTCAGTGTACCTCTCCTAAAAATCTGTGTACCTCCTTCTATGTAAAGATTTCAAATAAAATAGGTACACCCGCCATCCTGACGTCAGGACCGCGGGTGTACTTCTAGTTAGCATATGTAGGTAAGTAAACTGTATATGTAGATTTGGTACCTCTTGTGTACCTGCAGAAACAAATATTAAATAAATAAAAAATATTAAGGATGCTGAGAAAATGAAAAAACATTTTTTTTCTATGACGTCGTTTTTAAGGTTACGTACCCAAAGGGTAAAACGGGACCCTATTACTAAGCCTCCACTGTCTGTCTGTCTGTCCGCCTGTCTCCAGGCTGTAAATAAACCGTGATAGCTAGATAGCTGTAGTTTTTATTACATAAAAATAACTACAGTATTAATTACTTAAAATAAATTATATTAATGACACCTGTTACAATTAATTTATTTTTAGTTACTTATACTGTAGTTATTTTTATAAAATAAAAACGACGTCAAAGAAAAAAACTTTTCTTTTTTCATTTTCTCAGCACCCATAATATTTTTTATTTATTTAATATTTGTTTCTGCAGGTACACAAGAGGTACCAAATCTACATATACAGTTTACTTACCTACATATGCTAACTAGAAGTACACCCGCGGTCCTGACGTCAGGATGGCGGGTGTACTTATTTTATTTAAAATCTTTACATAGAAGGAGGTACACAGATTTTTAGGAGAGGTACACTGAGGTACACATCAAGTACGTTTTTAATCCAAAACAGATATTAAAATCCGTGAGGTACACCCGCCATTCTGACACACATAATTAATCACAGTCACACCACAAAACAAATGATCTCCAACAAATTTGTTCTGTGCAACAGATAAATCTAACCCCGCACTCGGAAACGTCTTAACCCCAGACGGCTAATTTAGCGGGAACTATGTTCGGCCTTCCGTCTGTCTGTTCGTAGTTATATATATATATATCTCAATGGTTTAACCGAATTGTTCCCAGAAGGATAAAGTGTTAATGCAGCTAATGGAAGCCTGTAGGAATAACATTTAATTAGAGGTCTAGCTTTGGGATTTCAACTTACATTTTAAATTTAATTAGGGATGTGTTGGCGATATTAAGTTTCATTTTTATACATATATACTACATACATATGGTCACGTCTATATCCCTTGCGGGGTAGACAAAGCCAACAGTCTTGAAAAGACTGAATGGCCACGTTCAGCTATTAGGCTTAATGATAGAATTGAGATTCAAATAGTGACAGGTTGCCAGCCCATCGGCTAAAAAAGAATCTCAAGTTTGTAAGCCTATCCCTTAGTCGCCTTTTACGACATCCATGGGAAAGAGATGGAGTGGTCCAATTCTTTTTTGAATTGGTACCGGGAACCACACGGAACAAAAATTGATGTATTTATTTATCCAATAAATGTATTCAATAAAGTAGATACTTATATAATTCCATAATGATGTTCACAAAGACATTTAAAACATCAAAGGAGGTAGGTGAAAACATGAACTTCATCAAATCCCGCGGAAGTCCTTCGGGACGCGAACTTTGAGGTCGGGCGTTCCGGGACGTCTTCTGTTTTATCTTCCCATCTCGTAGTTAAGTTGTGCCGTGGGGACTATCGGGAGTATAGTTATTGAAAATAGTACAAATGTAGGGGCACGGCGGATATGTACCTACTAATAATCAAATCATGCGATGTCCAAGTCGATCTATTTGTTAAAAATGTAAAATATTTAGTGCTGTGTGGTTCCCGGCACCAATACAAAAAAGAATAGGATCACTCCATCTCTTTCCCATGGATGTCGTAAAAGGCGACTAAAGGATAGGCTTATAAACTTGAGATTCTTCTTTTAGGCGATGGGTTAGCAACCTGTCACTATTTTAATCTCAATTCTATCATTAAGCCAAATAGCTGAACGTGGCCATTTAGTCTTCAAGACTGTTGGCTCTGTCTACCCCGCATGGGATATAGACGTGATCATATGTATGTATGTAAAATATTTTTGATATTGGCATGATAATAACTTATTTAATAATAACTTAAGGCAGAAGGTCCTTTAAGTAGAGACTAAATAGATTAACATACTTGGTATTACATGGAACTCACAACTTTTTACTCAGCTGCGAGACTTGGGTTTTTTTACAGGAAATTTTTGATGGCATAAGTATTTCAGATAATATAATATCTTGTGAGCATAAGACAGAGATGAATTTGGATCATGGATGGATGTGGTAGCCAAAGGAACCAGCCTACTCTGTAATATGTATGGAAATTTGAGTAAATTTAATAACCAGACAGTTAGTCAGGGTAGACAGAGCCCAACAGTCTTGAAAAGACTGATATGCCACGTTCTGCTGTTTGGCTTTAAGATAGAATTGAGATTCAAATAATGACAGGACGCTAGCCCCTCGCCTAAAAAAAGACTGGGATTCTTTTTTTAGTCGAGGTGCTAGCGTTTTTTTTATTAGTGCCGGGAACCACACGGCTCTAATCCAATATTGAATAAAAAAAGCAGGGAATACCGAACAAATTACCATTTATGATTAAAAAAGAACTTAAAAGACACGTTACGTACATCAAAAAATAAAATCGCATACAAAGGCTTTTACGTATGTTAGACGTTGATAAATGGACACGAGGAACGCTAACAGCGGGAATCGTGGGGTTTTGTCGAGTTAAGATGACGTTTGAACAAGTCCCGCTACGACCCAGTTTTTTTTTTACAAAAGTGAGTAATTTGACTTCAGGTTTTTATTTTTATTTTATTTATTTATCTTTATTTAGGCAACAAACAGTCGTTTACAAATAGAAATTTACATAAACTATGAGTACAATTTAAAGACCTATAGTGCCCTAAAGTGATGTACTTATATAATAAAAAGGGTTAATTACATGGCAGGAATTTGTAAACAAAATCAACTAAGAATAGCTTAAAGTGTTAGGTTAATTAAGTTTGTTATATAAGTATAAGTGTTTTATAAAATTATATTACTATCAGTTGAACTAGATTGAAAACTGAGTTTTAATCGTTTTAGAGTAGTGTTTAGTAGATCTATATTTCCAAATTCTTTATTATATATGGTGGTGGAACGATGTATAAATGTGTTACGAGTATAGTTTTTGTGTAAATGTGGAGGAGAGAAAAGTGGAATTTTACGTGAGGGGCGTACAGGTAAACGCCTAGGAGTCACAAAGGAAATTTTACTCAGAAGTTTTGAAGAATCAATTAAATTATTAAGAATTTTATATAGAAACACCAAATCAAACATTTTTCGCCTGTCATTTAAGGAAAGAAACTTATGATGAAGCAAGGCCTTATTATATGAGTCAAATTGTGTACACTCACGAAAATTTAAAGATTTTATAAACTTTTTTTGTACTCTTTCGATTCTATCTATGTGTACTTTATAATAAGGACTCCATACAACACTCGCAAAGTCCAAAATAGAACGAACAAATGCAAAGTATAAAATTTTCATTGTGATGGTTTGTTTAAATGGTTTACTAATTCTTAATACAAAGCCTAATTTTTGAAATGCTTTTTTTTATTGCGAAATCAATGTGTTTCCTAAATGAGAGTTCAGAATCCATAATTATACCTAGATCTCTAATTTCTGTTACTCTCTGCAAAATTTCGTTATTTAATTTATATTCGTATTTGACAATATTTCTTTTTCGTGAGTAGGTAATAATATAACATTTATCAGTATTAAGATATAGCTGATTAGAGGTACAGTAGTCTTGAAGAGCCAGCAAGTCCTCCTGTAATCTGTTACAGTCAACCACAGACCTAATTTTTTTATATATTTTATTATCATCAGCATATAAAAGGTGGTGACTGTTATTAAATATGTTTCCTATGTTATTTATGTATAGGGAGAAAAGCAAGGGCCCCATATGGGAACCTTGTGGGACCCCGGAAGGCACAGGTAAAAATTGCGAACAATATCCTTTAATACAGACGGCCTGACTCCTATTACTGATGTAGGATTCAATCCACCTAAGGAGGCAGCCATGTATGCCGGCTTCTTCGAGCTTCAAAATAAGGAGTTTATGATTTAATTTATCAAATGCCCGGGAGAAGTCGGTATACACGACATCCACCTGTTCATTGTTATCCATAGCTTGTGATAAAAAATCAGTAAAAGTTACCATGTTGCTTTCAACACAACGACCCTTGAAAAACCCGTGTTGTTCTTCTGCAATAAAATTTCGAACTGACAAAGATAGATGATAAGTCACAAGTTTTTCAAAAATTTTGCCTAGAATGGATAATTTTGAGATTGGCCTATATTCAGTAATTTGTTCTCTGTTTTTATTTTTTGGAATAGGCGTAATCAGAGATTGTTTCCATTTATTTGGAAATACACCTGTATCTATTGATTTTTGAAAAATAATTAACATTGGAATTGCAAGTTCTTTTGCGCAATTTGATATAAGCACAGGATGGATGTTATCGGCACCGGCCCCTTTGTGTATATTTACTTTCTTAAATTCATTGACTATGGTTTCTAGATCAAATTTTATGTGACTTATATCAACAGTTGTGTCATGTGTTTTATCTTGTGATCCAGATGAAAAAGTGGTTTGTGAACTTACACCATTCGAAGAAACAAAAACAGAACCAAAACAATTATTAAATGCGTCACAAATTTTGTTTCCATCAGTTAAACACTCATCTTTATAGAACATATTTTCTGGAATGTCGTTATGGTTCTTTTTTGATTTTACAAATGACCAAAATGAGTTAGGATTTTTTCTTATATTTTCTTCTGAAAATTTAATATACACATCATAGCAAGACCTTTGTAATTTTTTGAAACGTTTTCTTAAAGTGGAAAAAGTATAATAATCTTGCAAATTTCCATAAAACTTCCATTTTTTATGACATTTTTCTTTCTCTTTATTTAATTTTATCAAGGGTTGCGTGTACCAAGGAGGAAATTTATATTTACTATTAAATTTAGAAGTAGGTACATATTTTTCAATTAATTCGTCAAAAACACTATAGAAGAAGTCCACCATAGAATTAACGTCAGACAGAGTATTGAATTTACCTACCCAATCAATGGTATTGAGTTCCATTTTTATAGACTCGAAATCGGCTTTGAAAAAAAGTTTTCTGTTACTTTTGGCATCTCTTAATGAAGATGGAGAAAGAAAGTTAGTGTTTAAAATAATATTTAAAGATTTATGATTCGGATCTTCTTTTACTAAAGGAAAATTACACGAGTTAACAGTGCATAATTCATTACTAAAAACTAAGTCTAACATTCTATTGTTTAAATTAAATTGATTATTATATTGGGAAAGCAATGAAAAGTTTAAAAAATCCTCGGTAATACAGGCCAAGTTATTGTTATTGCTATGTATATCCATGCATTGGTTATCTACATTATGTGACCAATCCGCTAAAGTGACATTAAAATCCCCGAGAACCAGATAGACGTCGTCTGGGTGAGCGTTTATAAAATCAATAACCCTGTCATAAAATGAAGTAAGCAAACACTCATGATTCGGTCCGTGAGATATATACGTAGAAATAATGTGTAAGTAGCGAGGCGATGCAGCGCCCGGACGCCGAAGGTCAGGCGAGCACGGCGGCGAGCTCAGCGCCACGGACACCCATACCTCATCTGCAGGCGGCGGTGCACGCATGTCAATCCTGTGCACCGGGCGCAGGTCGCGTCGCACGGCTATCACAACACCACCACCCATATCCATACCGCTTGCTACTGGGTCGCGATCACATCGATACACCGAGTACCTATTATCAAAGTACTCAGAATCATAGAAGTTATCATTGAGCCAACTTTCGTTTATGCATATAATGTCATAATTTCCTGACAAAACATTTCCTAAAAACTCATGTGACTTTGTACGTAAGCCCCGCACGTTTTGATAGTAAATGGAAAAATTATTGTTACCGAATTTTAAATATATTTATTGTTCCACCAGCATATTCGAAACAAATAATAAAATTTAAGACTATATAGAAATAATTACAAGTACATGTTTTCTTACTATAAAAATGAATGCAAAACGAGTTTAGGGTATTAAATATGATTACTATACTTAACATATTCGACTGGAAATGAAATAGACGGCATAGTCATTTGATTTTGATGAGATCAGATTCACGGGACACCAAAATAGCATGCGAGGTATCACTTTTTCGCACAAAAATTTTACAGTCTGACAACCATATATATTTATATAATTTTTCTTTGGCTATGGTACGAACTTGCTTATATAGTAATTTATTTTGAGGTGTAAGATGATCACTGATGAAGATGGGACTCGCTGGACCATCCAAACCGGCATCTGCAGTGGTGAGTCCGCGTCGCGCCCGTGCCGCCGTCAACATATCTGTCTTGCGTTTTCTTTGAGTAAAACGGACGATAATATTTGGTGCGAGGGTAGCATCACGCGCTGGTTTTATCTCACTTGTCTGAGCATTATTGAAACGTCTCACCCGGTGGATGAAATCAATGTCTGTGGGCTTAAGTGAAATGCCAATCTTAGACGCAATATTACCAACAATGGTGTACAGGTTTTCGCCCTTGACAATTGGTATGCCGGTTATTTCTAAATTGTTGATTCTTCCTTGTTGCTCTTTTAATCTTAATTGGTCTGTGAGTTCACTAACTTTAGACGCAAGGCTATTAACATCACATTCAATATTGAACATTTTTTTATTTGTTTTATCATTTGATGATCTCAAATCTGTGATCTCCTCTTTTAACGTTGATTGATCCTCAATAATTTTGTGCATTGTGGCATTTAATTCATTAATTTGTCCTGTAAATGCGTTCACATCATCTCGCAACAGATTTAGTGAACTATTTATCTGTTCAGATTGAGTTGCCAGTGATTCATTGAAAGAAATGGTCATTTTCTTTTGAAAGTCACTCATAATTTCTTGGATATTGCAGTGACAATCCGGTGTTTTCCTTTTGGACCGGTTGGCTTCATGTTTTGGCGATGGAGTTTTGCGTGTGCTCATAGTTAATTATTGTTGTAAGCACAAAACACGATAAAATATATTAGATTGAAACGAGCTAGGCACGTATTCCGCTTTGTCATAAAGCAGGTAGCAATAAAAAAAGTTAGCCGACAATGTTTATGTAAATTGCACCTTGATTGCACTGATGCACCATTCAAATTAGCACGCACTACTTTAAGACCGGTAATTGAGTCACAAAGCAATGAGATAAGCGTCCTGCCACGAACGAACACTCGACTGAACTGACGAACACTCGACTGAACTGAAACATACATACATACATAAAATCCCGCCTCTTCCCCGGAGGGGTAGACAAAGACTACCTCTTTCCACTTGCCACGAGCTCGGCGGTTTCGGGTACTCTTGACCTGACCCTTTGCCAGGACGTTCTTAATTTGATCAAGAAACGTTCGTCTAGACCTTCCCACTCCGACCTTTCCCTCCAAACTCTCCTTGTATATCTGCTTAGTCAACCTGCTTTCATTCACCATGACCAAACCATCTTAACATACCCTTAAATGTATAAATAATTACATTAAAGTAGCTTCCGTTTGGTAGCGAAGAAATAAAGAGTGCTTCTCTACTTTATACATCAAACCTTTCTATTTTATATTAATTTTTAATGTTAATAAATTAATTCATTCACACCTTTCTACGGATTCAGCGGGACCTAAGTCAATAGCGGATAAAAATAACCTGTCTTCTAAAAATAAATCGATTTCTTACCGTAAATTGATTCCCTTCAAGTGTCGATATAGGATACTCGAAGTTATTATAAACCAGTAGGTGAATGCTTTTTGTAACGAAATAGTTTATCGTAGATAATACTATTTCTATGCATGTCCGTATAATTGTCGAATTTATTGAATTTCGTGATTTTATGTATGTATTTACACATATATTTTATTTATTTATCTTTAAAAATATTTCTCTAAATGCTTAAAACCAACCGTACACTAACTATGTAGTCAAACAATTTATTAGGGAAGGTTAAAATACGTTTTGTTACTTCAAAGCTAGCTAACTCAGTTTCCGTCAAACAAAGTGCTTCCGAGTAGTTTCAGATACAAAATATAGTGAAAACAGAAGGTAGAAGCTTGTAATATTTATAGTTATAAAAACAACGAATTTAGCGCCACCTACAAAAGAATACAGGGTTTTCCCACGTCCTAGATCTCACGGAAACTGATTTTTTTACCGGGACGAAAGTTACTTAAGTATGTCCTTCTTTAGGCTATAAATTATATATACGTGATATTTCAAGAAGATACCATTACAAAAAAGAATAGGACCACTCCATCTTTTTCCCATGGATGTCGAAAAAGGCGACTAAGAGATGATAGGCTTATAAACTTGGGATTCCTCTTTTAGGCGATGGGCTAGCAAACTGTCACTATTTGTGACCATATGTATGTATGTATTACTAGAGAAGTGATAACAAACAAGCAAAATAACTCACTTTCGCATTCATAATATAAGTTAGGATGCGGACGCGCAAGTCAATGTACCTTTATTTCATCTCGGGCTTTTCGAATCGTGTTACAATGATCCGTTGTAATCGAGCGACCCAAATCAGTTTTAGCAGCTTGTAAATTGCACATTAATTATAGTTTACGTCAAATTCGAAAAAAATATATCTAACTTTTATCAGGGAATAGTTGAAACATATGTTACGATTTAATACCTACCTACTTATACTCCAGTAAAAAAGATGAAACAATAAAAAAATCTGACCATTTTTTTTATTAACACACAACTGAATCCCTTTAATAGAAAATACATCTGAGGCAATTTTCTGTACCGTTTATATTTTTATGTACAAAGTAACTCTAACTCACAAAATGTGTGTCAGTGTTTTGCGTTTCAGCGAACTTTTGGAGCCATTTGAACTTTTGGAGCTATTAAAAATTTAATTCACAGGGCTGCACCTTCATCGCGTTGCCAATTATAAACTTGTCTAAACTTGCTCTGTTTTTTGTTTATTTATTTTTGTACCTGCGTTTCGCATTGTGTTTATCATACGAATTCATTTAGAAAAGAAAAGAATAGAATAAATTTATTTTCAAAATTGAATACAAGGTATCACTTATTGACGTCACATCACTTAAATCTAATTATAACTACTACCGCTGCCAAAGCGCATGTGTAGAAGAAGCGGCGGAACAAACTACACTGCAGCATTTTCATCGGACGTCAATTTACAAATATAGATCTCTTAAAACAACATCGTGGACGAATGCACATTGTCAACATAAAAAAACATCAATGAATGTAGAACTAATTAAGATTGAATAGTACATAGTTGATAATATACTAATGCCAAAGATTTTGAAAAGATTATCTGTCTACCCCGCAAGGAATATAGACTCGACTATATGTGTGTACGTATGTAATACGGAGTGAATTCCGTCTGACCTCCTTCATTGTAACTAAGAAAATCTAATTAATCTAACTAGCTTTGCTACTAATACATTCAAATGATCGCGACAGATGGAGGGAAATAATCAAAAACAAAATGATTCTGCCGAGGAGATCAGGAGGAGGAATACTGTGGCGACATCTCTACGCCACTCGTCACAACATCAAATCACACAACAACTGTCACTCAACGCGAAGAAATTGACGCGCTCAACCAATAGCAGCGAAGAAACTAAATCGCGATTTCAAAGATATCATGGATTGAAGCTATATATACAACCTCCGACACAACATCGTCGGAGCCGCGGTTCCCCAGGCATAACACCTAGCCTGGTGGAAGATCTTCCCTTTGGTGGCGGTCGAGCCGAATCATCGCTCCCGCTACAATACGATGCGAAGGGAGGGAATTTAAAAGTCCATAAAGTATATCTTACCAGTAATTCAAACTTTTTGCGATAAAGATATTTTTCCTATTAAAAGATTCAATCTGTCATTAGTACCCATCATTAGACTTCGGATAGATTGCTCAGAAACTTCGAAACAAAGTATCGATAACTCGCAGACATCGGTATAATCGAGTATCCGAGTACTCGGATAATAATTTATTCCCCGGGGTGTTCTGCGAAAGCGTATTAAAAAATAATGATTAAACTTCGAAGGTTTGCCTGAGTTTAACGTTAAAGATTTGTTTTAGATAATGTTTGACCTTAAATTGGTTTGAAATTAAGTAGACGATGCAATTGTTTACTTTTACAAGTTAAAGGGAAAGTTGAATTATTTTTGGTAAAGTTCAAAGTCGAGGGAGGGTTTCAAGATTTCAAAAAAAAAATTACATTCATAATAATCATGTCGTTATCTCTGACAGGGTAGATAGTGCCAAGCGGTCTCGAAAAAACTGAAAGTCCACGTTTTGCTTAATGATGGAATTGAGATTCAAATTATGACAGGTTGCTGGCCCATAACCTTAAATCATATTTTATAATTTGTCGATGATACATACATACATAAAATCACGCCTCTTTCCCGGAGGGGTAGGCAGAGACTACATCTTTCCACTTGCCAAGATCTCAGCATACTTCCTTCGCTTCATCCACATTGATAACTCTCTTCATGCAAGCTCGGCGGTTTCGGGTACTCTTAACTTCCTTTGCTGTCAATTAACTATTAAATTTACGAATTTCCTTTCTGAAATCACATTGCTACATAACTATAATGATGCAGTCTCTCTAAATCTCATAATATATCTACAATGTGCATCAAATGCCGGCAAAGGTGGTAACCAAGGTAGCCACATGCAAATTCTCAGGAAAAGTAATAAAAAGATCATTAAATCTAGACTTAGCCATACCACGTCATGCAGTGAAGTCGCGACCTGGTACGACCTAGGTTAGGTCCTAGGGCACAAGTTTTACTGCGAGCGAGGCTTACCTGAAAAAGAAATAAATTATTATATGAATATTTGAACACATTTCCTCTTTTTGCATAGACAGCGTAAGAGATGACTTAGGTAAAGTATAAGTTTTACAACTTAATAAATAACGTAGTCTTGTTATTTATTGTTATTTATAACACTAACCCCTTAGAGGTCAGATGATAAACATTTGATGATAAAACCAGAAACCTTATCAAGTCGTAGATTTCGCGCGATGAGATTACAAACAATTAAAAAAAAAGGTCCAATATCGATTTTCAAACTCGGTCAGTTACTATCCCGATTAATATTATAGATATGAAAGTAAGTTTATTTGTTTGTTAGTTTATTAACTTTACACGGGTTATCTACTCTTGAAATTTCACGTAGGTATATTAGTAAAATTAAGGGCTTGGAGACATAGGGTATCATTGATCCCGGTGAAAACTTTAATTCCAGTGGGATTTGCGAAAAACCTACATTATTTTTTAGGTGTCGCTAAATTCGTCGGCTTTTTTGTTTAAGGGCCTTTAAATTTAAATTAGTTGCTTTTCGAAGTTGCGGTTAAAAGCTAGTTGTATTATATGAATAAATATATAATTACGTCAATAAGTGACGCCATCCAAGGTAAACATCCTATCAACATGCGCCATTACACTCACGTAATCTGTTCTCCGTTCCTCCTGGGTACTCGTAGGATTCGAGTAAATCTCCTACTTTTGTAAAGATTACATGTAACCTGGCGCGTTCGTCTTTTATCGGCTTACACTCCAATACATATTTTACTTGGAGAAAATATTTAAAGATAGACGTAGACGTGCGACTAAGCGTCAGGCGTTGGGTCAATTTTTTTGACACAAAATTAACTCGTTTAAAAATTACACACGTTTAAATCTTACTCGAGCCATTACAATTACTTTTATCTGTATAGCATACATTAGTTTGAATGATAACTGATGTAAACAGCTGGAACCAAGTCGAACGCTAAAAGGATAATAATTAAAATGCTCATGATTTACAAGAAGTAAATAAAAATCAGGTCAATTAAATTCATGTTTAAACTACAAATTGAGGCGGTGTATGGCTTTATGATGGAATTGATATTCAAATAGTGACAGGTTGCTAGCCCATCGCCTAAAAAAGGAATCCCAAGTTAATAAGCCTACCCTATTCGCCTTTCACGGCATCCATGGCAAAGATATGGAGCGGTTCTATTCTAAAGTGCCGAAAATCACACGGCATTATTTTTTAACAAAGGAAATATACATTACTTAACTCTAACTATGCTAGTTAAGACTCGTCGTAACATATACAAAATTTAGTCGCATCGTGTCTGAAATGCGTCCGGGTTTACGTATTCAAATATGTTCCAACTGATTCTGTAAAACTGGAGAGCTTTGTCGAAGCTCTGACGAAAGCTCGCGGGAATTCCCCTTAATCCCTGCGAGTATCTGGACTCGGCAAGTTTCAATATAAAAAGCTCAGGAAAGTGTTCCTGCATTACACTGCCCCTCGTCATAAAACAAGGAAGGTAGGACGAAAGAAAAGCCTCAAATCATCGACATTGGATTGCGTAGATTTGAGATAAATTTGTCTTTTGTTGTATAAAAATATACTCGTATAGCTATTAATAGCGAGGTAAAATCAGACACATTAAAAGATGTCAATTTCGACATAGTTAGGTATGGGCAACTTAATTCAAATCAAAATATATAATAACTGACTGATTCACTAATAAAACAACGTACGTTGCATTCTCTACGGGGTATATAGAGCCAAGTCTTGAAATGACTGATAGGCCACATTCAGCTGTTTGATAGAACTGAGATTCAAATAGTGACAGATTGCCAGCCCACCGTCATAAAGAATTAAGAATGTCAATTTATAAGCCTGTCCCTTAGTCGCCTTGTACGACATCCATGGGACGACGTCTGTGTGGTTACCCACACAGTACATAATAGTGAACCCCGGGAACTGAATTAACACAGTTGATAAAACAATAATGACAACAAAATAAAGCAGAATACAGTAATTTCCGTTCAAACAAAACCCAATCAAAGATCTTTAATACATACATACATACATTCATAAAATCATGCCTCTTTCCCGGAGGGGCAGGCCTCTGCCTACTGCAGAGATCGTGGCAAGTGGAAAGAGGTAGTTTCTACTACCTCTTTCCACTTGCCACGATCTCTGCATACTTCCTTCGCTTCATCCACATACACATCTTAAATTCAAAAAATTCTTTAATTTAAATTATATTTAGGGTGAAAAAGGTAATCGCAATAATTTTGGTATACAAGTTATTCGGCCAAAAAAATGTGAGGCACAAAAATAAGAGTTTATCGCTTATTATAAATAAGAGGCCGCCCGTGACTTCGTCCGCATGGAAACCCTATCAATCCCGCTGGTACTCCGGGATAAAAAGCCTATATGTTATTCTGGGTCTTCAGCTACCTACATACCAAATTTCATAGTAATCGGTTCAGTAGTTATTTCGTGAAATAGTTACAAACATCCATACTGACATTCTCACAAACTTTCGCATTTATAATACTCGTATTAGTAGGTAATAATAAGGACCTCTCGAACAGATAAAATGTTATATTTTTTTCATGTACAAAAGAAAATTGCTTATTGAAGCCGAAACAATTCGACTTATAATAATTGCGTAAGTTTTTGCTTATTTTCTTTCAATTCACAAATATTTTCGTGATATAGGTATATTCTCATTGTAGGGACTGACAGCTCTATTATGCAAGACGAAGGTACGTGTAGTTATTTTGTGTAAATAACTTTAAATTATTTATTGTGGTAACATTTCCAGTGGTGATGTATTTTGGCAGTTCAGAATAGGATTACTCATTTGTTTCCACGGAAGTAAAGGGCGACTAAAGCGAATAAGGCTATGTTATTATTGACTAAACTGTTAAACAAGGAGAGTGTGGAGGGAAAGGTCGGAGTGGGAAGACCTAGACGAACGTATCTTGTACAAATTAAGGACGTCCTGGTAAAGGGTCAGGTCAAGAGTACCCGAACCCGCCGAGCTTGCACGAAGAGAGTTATGAATGTAGATTAAGCGAAGGAAGTGTGTAGATATCGTGGCAAGTGGAAAGATGTAGTCTCTGCCTACCCCTCCGGGAAAGAGGCGTGATTTTATGTATCTATGTATGTATTATAAACCTTTCTGTTTGCCAATTTTTACCGAAATTCTTTGATTGGCCTTAAAAAAAAGTTTTATCAGGGTCAATTTAATATAGGAAAAAAATTAATGTCAAATATCAAACGTAATAAGAAGATGAGAAGACTAAATGTCTTTGGTGGCAAAGTTAAGATTATAAACATATAATTTAAGACAAAAACAGGCTAGCTAACATAGCTTGTAAGCGATGGGCTAGCAACCTATCACTATATGAATTTCAATTCGTCACTATTTCGTTTCAACGTGGCGTTTCAAGTCTGTCGGCTCTGTCTACACCGCAGGGGACGTGAACGTGATTATGTGTATATAACTATCATATTTCCTTAGGATTACATTCTATTCTATCACCAAGCCAAAAAACTGAACGTAGGCCATCAGTCTTTTCAGGACTTTTGGGTATGTCTACCCCGCAAATATATGTATGTATGTAGCATTCAATGTCGGTATCAAAAACATAAATAAGTTTAAAATAGGAAATCATCTCTATTATATCTCCTTAACATAACATGTCAGAAAAGTTATCTTGAATTTCAGTACCACTACGTTACCGCTTACAAGCGAATACCACCCTTATGTCATAAGTCATAATACCAACTTTGCATAAGCCATAACTCATCTCGGCTTATCCCAGGTAATTCATCATAGACACCTCCGCCATTTTATATTAAAATATCGGCATATCGTGTCACTTCGATTATCCGGGCTATTAGCGACCCGGATAATATTTTACCCTGGAATATAAACCGTGCCGTCACCAATAAAAAAAAAAAAATGGAACCACTCCCTCTCATTCCCATGGATGTCGTTAAAGGCGACTACGGGATAGGCTTATAAACTTGAAATTCTTCTTTTAGGCGATGGGCTAGCAGATAGGTTAGCTCAAATAGTGCCTATTCACTCTTTCCTTGAAAATACTAAAGATACATATAATCACGTCTATATCCCTTGCGGGGTAGACAGAGCCAACAGTCTTGAAAATACTGAAAGGCCACGTTCAGCTGTATAGCTTTAGGTACGATTGAGATTCAAATTGTGACAGGTTGCAAGCCCATCGCCTATAAGGGAATCTCAAGTTTATAAGCCTATCCCTTAGTCGCAATTTACGACATCGACACTACAATGCGAAAGTAGTTCTATTCTAAAGTGTAAGAAATGAAACGAAACCATTTTTAGTTTCATACTTTTGCCGTATGTGGCAGCACTTTCTTGTTACTCTCTGTCTTTTCTTCTTGCCAAAATTGTATTGCGCAAATAAATTAAAATTAATATAAATAAATATATACGGGACAAATTACACAGATTGAGTAAGCCTCGAAGTAAGTTCGAAACTTGTGTAACGAGATGCTAACTCAACGATACTATATTTTATAATAAATAAACAATTATACTCATTTTCAGCTTGATGGGAATTAATGTAGCTTCATTCCTATTTTTTGGTCTAAATTGACCGGACTGAAAATAAAATGGAGAAATAAACCATCTACGCGAAGACCGACATCCGCGCGGACGGAGTCGCGGGGGAAAGCTAGTTTTATAATAAATACTTATATAGATAAACATCCAAGATCTAGGCCAATCAGAAAAAGTTCTTATCTCATCATGCCCTGGCCGGGATTCGAACCCGGGACCTCCGGCGTCACAGACAAGCGTACTGCCGCTGCGCCACAGAGACCGTTAAGAAAAGTACGTCCGTAAAATATTCTTTGTTTTAATATCAAACTAGGCAAATTTTCTTTCATAAAGTATCAGGAACCACACGGCATTATTGACTGAGTTAAAAATCCCATCAAGAATATACGAGAAAGTCATGTCATTGGCCAGAGGTGGGGAACCTTTTAATTTCCCAACGCACACACGTGGGAATAGTAAGTCAACAGTCGTCGACCGCGTCGCCTAACAAACAATATGAACTTGATTTGCGATCGAAAATCTCCACTGAGAGGGTGAAAAACCTCATGTTTTTGTATCGTTACACACATATAATTATCCTTTACGCGCTCGTTGCGCGCTCTCGCTTGCACTTCAAGCCTTACATGGAACGCCTCAGAGCGAGGTAACGCCGCACGAGTCATGTTTTTTCGTGCGTGCAGCCGGCTCAATCGAATTATAAGACGTTGTCACATCAAAAAGGACAATCAAATTTGACTAGTGCCGTGTGGTTCCCGGCACCAATACAAAAAAGAATAGGACTACTCCATCTCTTTGCTATGGATGTCGTAAAAGGTGACTAAGGGATAGGCTTACAAACTTGGCATTCTTTATTAGGTTATGGGCTAGCAACCTGTCACTATTCGTATCTCAATTCTATTAAGCCAAATAGCTGAACGTGGCCATTCAGTCTTTTCAAGACTGTTGGCTCTGTCTACCCCGCAAGGGATATAGACGTGACCATATGTATGTAAATTTGACTAAGACGAAGATGAGACAAGACGCCTTGAACATCCGTAAATCTGGTTTTATTCAGACAGACCTACCAGATACCACCAGATACTAGTTCAATTTGTCTAGAACCGCCATTTTGAAATATGGCTTCCGTCTCGCCCGACTGTCAGTAAATGGAAAGAAAACAGTTGCTCCCAGAGTTTCTTTAAAATAACAATTACTACTTACATTAGAATAAAAGCTTCGTAGCTTTGTCGTTGTTAAGTTGTGTGAAGTGCCTTTAGAAATTCAGTAGTGGTTTGAAAATTTAATTTTAAAAAACTAGCTATTATCCGCAGTTACAAGTGCCAATTAAGTGGCGACAAATTTAGCACCAACTACAAAACGAACAAATTTAGCGTCACTTACAAAAAGCAACGAATTAAGCGTCATTTAAGTATAAAAAGTGAAGTATTTATGCCATCTACAAAAAAAAGATGACGAATTTAGCGCTACCCACAAAAAGTACAGAATTTAGCGCCACCCACAAAAAGTACAGAATTTAGCGCCACCCACAAAAAGTACAGAATTTAGTATCACCTACAAAAAGGGAAGAATTAAGCACCACTTACAAAATAATACAGGCTTTTCGCAAATCCCACGAGAACTGTAATTCTTACCGGAATGAAAAGTACTCTATGTCCTTTACCAGACTCTAATTATATATAAATTTCGAGAAGATTAGTTCAGTAGATAAAGCATGAAGAGACAACAAACAAACATACAAATGTCGTAGCGCCTTCGTAGCACTGTCGTAGCACAATCGTAGCACTGTCGTAGCGCCGTTTTTTTACTAAAATTGGATTTATATGGTCAACGGGTGCACTTAGACAGGATTTCTTGAAATTTCCGTGGTAACAGAAATTATATGAATTGAAAATGATGTCGTAAAAAGGCGACTAAGGGATAGGCTTACAATCTTGGGAACCTTTTTTAGGCGTTGGGCTAGCAACCTTTGAATCTCAATTCTATCATTAAGCCAAATAGCTGAACGTGGCCATTGAGTCTTTTCAAGACTATTGGCTCTGTCTACCCCGCAAGGCATATAGACGTGACATGTATGTATGTATGTAACAGAAATTAAAGTGATTTTTCGTTTACGCGGAAGGAGCGGCGGGCGTCCTCTAGTAATTAATAGATTTAATTGTGTAAATTTGACTTGTTTATTTCAAAATCATATTTTTGTTGACCTGTTTAACGACCAGTAATTACGAGATATTAGATGGTGTGTAAGATTAAGGCATTAAATTCCCCTCAGCCTCATTTCCAGACAAAGCAAAAGGCGCGTTCACAATTCGCGGGTCGTTACCTCTGAAATTGTGTATTTTGTAAAATATACCTTGATTATGTGTCGTGTGGTTCTCGTCACTTTGTAATGGGACCACTTCATTTCTTTCCCACGGATGTTGTAAAAGGCGACTAAGGGAAAGGCTTACAAGCTTGGGATTCATCTTAAGGCGATGAGCTAGCAACCAGTCACTATTTGAATCCCAATTCCATCATAAAGCCATACAGTCTTTTCGGAACTATTGCCTTTGTCTACCCCGTCGAGTTATGCACGAATGCGCAGGAGTCCTAATTGTAAAAGGCTACGTGTGTGCAGTGCAGCCATGCGTTATTTGCGCTTCGTGACCGGCTTTTAAAAAAGAAGGTTCTGTGTTCCATTTTTTATTTTTGCGATAAAACATTAAATTTAGTTTCACATGTCACGAGGAAACGAGATTTAATATAAGATTTGTGTTATATTCTTTCTAAAGTTGAAAAAATAAACAACTTTTTAAATTATTTACATACATAAAATCACGCCTCTTTCCCGGAGGGCTAGGCAGAGACTACCTCTTTCCACTTGCCACGATCTCTGCATACTGCCTTCGCTTAATCCACATTCATAACTCTCTTCATGCAAGCTCGGCGGTTTCGAGTACTCTTAATCCGAAACTTAAATTATTTATCTGAAAAAATTGGAATACTGATAAAATTCATATGAACTACAAAATACACATTATGTACTTGAAATAACTAAATTTAGGCAAATGTAAATAAATTGTTCGCGCTAAAAATCGTAAAGTCAAATTTAATCAAAATTCTCATCCGCCATGATTTATTACGTAAATTAAGTCACATCGCGGTTTTTTTTTTCTATTTACGCGCGCCAACGAGTACCAGGGGAGTAGACTAGGACAGGAGCTGTTTTTCTAATTAATACTTTTCCATCACACTCCGTGCTAATTTCGAGCCAAACGCTTCGGAAATAAGACTGAAATTGCATTGTCTATGACTTTGCAGAAGACTTCATTATCGCTAGGATGATATGACCAATTTACTTGGAGCCGTCTCGTTGTATATTGGGTCTTAGGAAGGTAATAACTTCGCTTCATTTCATACTCGGGGCGAGGTCACGCTAAATTGGTGGCTGGTTTGTAATCAGAAAAATTATTCTTTGCGGCTAATGTCCATTGTTATAACACAAGATATCGTTATGTCTTCCGTTATGTAGCAATTAATATTTATTAGTGGGGCAATTGAGTTTTTGCACAAAGAAAATGTGTTTACTTTGTGGGAATATATTCAGTGCCGTGTGGTTCTCGGCACCAATACAAAAAGACACGTCTATATCCCTTGCGGGGTAGACAGAGCCAACAGTCTTAAAAAAACTGAATGGCCACATTCAGCTATTTGGCTTAATGATAGAATTGAGATTCAAATAGTAATAGGTTGCTCACCCATCGCCTAAAAAAGAATCCCAAGTTTGTAAGCCTATCCCTTAGTCGCCTTTTACGACATCCATGGAAAAAAGATGGAGTGGTCCTATTCTTTTTTGTATTGGTGCCGGGAAACACACGGCTTGACTTTTTCACAAAAATCCGACGATTGAAAAAAAAATTCGTTCTTTAACGATTTAAGTCACGTATCAGACTCAAATAGATGAGTTTTTGTTTATTCATATTACTCTACAATATCTAATGTATTTCAGAAAAAGAAAATATTCGAATACCTCGACATTTTCAAAGAAAATGCACGGATTTCGGTTAAATTTTCAACAAAAATACAAGTTATTATTTGAGATGTTATGTACGAATTTTGTTTTTCGATGTACTATGAGTGAGATTCAATAAAGATCCTTGAAAATTAATATGTTTATTTCACTGTGTGATCAAGCACAATACTTATAATGAGAGAAATTAATCTTCTCAAGAAATATAATTTGAAGAATTTATATATTTTTCTCCGAAACGCCTCGTTTATTAATTGGCAATTTCTTTTGATGTAACGTTATTATTTTTTATTTCATTTTCTTTCGCAAATTGCGTTTCTATTTTCTGTACTTTTTATCTTATTTCCATATAATAATATATTTTTAATATTAATTTCCGAATTGATAAAAATCTCATCAGAGGTCATAAAATGGATTTAAATGTCCGTATCCCTTACGGGGTAGATAGAGTCGATAATAACAAGACTGGATGAAAAAGATAGTGACGGGTTGCTACACTAGCCATTTTAGGCGATGGGCTAGCAACCTGTCACTATTTGAATCTTAATTCTATCTTAAAGCCAAATAGCTGAACGTGACCTATCAGTTCTAAGACTCTTGGCTCTGTCTACTCCGCAAGAGATATAGACGTGATATATGTATGTATGTATTAAAATGAAACGGTGAAATGAAATAACGTTAATCAATTAAAATCGTATCACAAAACAAAAGAAGACCGTGGGGAATCACCGCATCACGGCCGGAAAACCCGGTAGGTATGTAGAGAGTGCCAAAATAAAAAAAAGATTAACCCATTTAGCGAAATGGAAATTCGATTTCGAAACAAAATTACACATTTCATTTGACCGAAATTACTTTGTCGGGCGACCGAGGGAATGCCGATAGATCAAAGTGAAAATATTTCAGCGCTGAACAAAAACCAATCACTTTCAGATTTATGTGCATATTTTGTTTTTGTATTTACAATACCTATTTATGAAAATGAAAATAATGCGCGGCGAGACTCTTAATAGTTGCGGCCGGCTTCGTAGCTTTAGTGAAACATTTATGTATACCTGAAGTGTATGAAGGCCTTAAGTATTATAAGCCTATAATATATATCACTTAGCCTATACAATCCCAAGTTTATAGGCTTATAAACTTGGGATTCTTCTTTTAGCCGATAGGCTAGCAACCTGTCACTATTTGAATCTCAATTCTAGCTTAAAGCTAAATAGCTGAACGTGGCGTATCAGTCTTTTAAAGACTGTTGTCTACCCCGCAAGTGATATAGACGTGGTTATGTATGTATATCTATAGCTATATCCTACATGGTTCCATGTTGAACCCATTATTAAAACAGTGACTATTTTAGTAGTTGGAACTGAAAATGTACAAAATGATATGCAATACTCGTAAATGAATTGAAATTGAAACCTGAATTTTCTGATATGAAACATTCGATTTGCATTATGTTACATGACAATTATTAAGTGATATTGAAATGACCTTTAATAATGAATATTTTTTTTTAAATTTTATTTGACTACGTTCTTAATACAGATCTAAATAATTAAATAGTGATTTGAATTTTCGAAATATGACGTTGAGAATCGATATAAAGTAATACTTTCGAAGTTACAAATACCTATGTCTATCGGCGTAGCGGTAGTGCGCTTGTCTGTGACACCGGAGATCCCGGGTTCGAATCCCGGGTTAGGCATGACGTGAAACAAACTTTCTCTGATTGTCGTGGGCCTTGGATGTATATCTATATATCTATATAAGTATTTATTATAAAATATAGTATCGTTGAGTTAGTATCTCGTAACACAAATCTCGAACTTACTTCTAGGCTGACTCAATCTGCGTAATCTGTCCCCTATATATTTATTTATTCCTCTTTTTCCTACATTTATCGTAAACATTTATATGCCGTTAACATTATGAAGAAATTACAAATTAAATAGGTTCTAATTAATTCCCCATTAACTTGAAGGGGCGCATTAATTTCCGAGACAAGTTAATCTTATTACAATGTTTGCTCTTTTAATGAAATGTGGATGGACTGTATTAGGTTATTTCATTTGTGTAATTCGATTACTGTGTTTTTTTGATTATTTGAGTGCCGTAACGTTAAAAAAAAAAGAATAGGACCACTCTATCACGTGGATGTCGTAAAAGACCACTAAGGGATATGCTTATACACGTATATAGAATATCAATTCAATCATTGAGCCATACTGTTAGCTCTGTCTACCCCGCAAGGTATACACACGTGATTATGTGTATGTAATTCCATTACAACCACTGTTTTGTTATTATGCAACGATGTCACAGAAAGAGATTAATGAGCAAAGCTAAACAAAGACGGAATTAAAAGTTTTCACTGTTCAGGTTAACTTTAAATTTACAATAAATGCTTGAGAAAATACAATTAGTTTATTTTTAATATAACATGTTTCTCTATATTCATTCAAGTTTTTTAATGCAGGCAATGTGCATTCGTCCACAATTTAGATTTAAGAGATCTATATTTGTAAATTGACGTCCGATGAAAATGCTGCAGTGTAGTTTGTTCCGCCGCTTCTTCTACATATGCGCCTTGGAAGCGGTAGTAATTAAAATTTGATTTGAGTGATGTGACGTCAATAAGTGATACCTTGTACCTATCCAATTTTGAAAATAAATCTATTCTATTCTATAACCTAAATCATGCCGTGTGATTCCCGGCACCAATATAATAAAGAATAGGACCGCTCCATCCCTTTCCCATGGATGTCGTAAAAGACGACTAAGAAATAGGCTTATAAATTTGGGATTCTTCTTTTAGGCGATGGGCTAGCAACTTGTCACCATCTGAATCTCAATTCTATCATCAAGCCAAACAGCTGAACGTGGCCAGTATTACAAGACTGCTGGCTCTGTCTACCCCGCAAGGGATATAGACGTGATTATATGAATGAATGAATGTTTCTCTATAAACGAATTCTATATTCTTTTGAAAAATAAATTCTTTAAACCGAAAACCACTTACGATGTGGGTCATTCGCAACTCGTATGTCTGAGAATGCAATAATTGCAGACGCCATTAGCCAGAATTGCCCTTCCACTTGAGCACTCACTGCGGTTATCTTAAGAGGAAATATACCTACAGCTGTATTAAACATGTCTTATCTTGTCTAAACCTAATTGAATAAGTTACAAATGTCTATGGTTGCTTTATAAAATACAAAAAATGGTATTTGTACACCTCATTCATTTACGTTCCCACGGGAATTTCGAGAAATCCATTCAATCGATAGCTAGTTTAATTATTAATGTACTTGACACACAAGCTTTTAATAACTAATGCTTATTCACTGTATTTATGTGTGTATGTTTAGATCTTTAATACAACGGATTTTGATGCTTTTTTTTTTATAAGATAGAGTGATTCAGAATGAAGGGTTATATATGTAAGTGTTAACCGTGCGAAGCCGGGGAGGGTCGTTAGTGATAAATTTACGCCAAATCTTACAAAAAGGTTTATGGGACACGAGTTTCGAAGTTAATAGAATGCAATGAGAATCACGACAAAGGATCAAGAATAATTCATCGCTGTATCTATGGAAGGAACCTCGCATTATTCAAAACTAAAGTTTTGAATGAGAACCCTATAATTATTATAAAGACAGTCGTCCAAAGTTGAGCATTCAAAACTAAGTTAATTAAACCTGAGGTGTGTTTTGTTCAAATGTTTTCGGTATCTTGAGGGTCTAATAAATAAATGTTCTCAGAGTGAAAACAAAATTGAATAATTTTTTAATAAGCCTAAAATGGACAAATTTTTTTTTTAATAGCACTTATTTATATGAAGTCTAAGTTTAGGGCCGCCCGCGATTTCGTCCGCGTGGAATCATTCCCTCGGGGTCTCCGGGATAATAAGTAGCCCATATGTTATTCTGGGTCTTCAGCTACCTACAAACCAAATTTCATCGTAATCGGTTCAGTAGTTTTTGCGTGAAAGAGTAACAAACATCTATATTGACATGCTCACAAACTGTTGCATTTATAATATTAGTAGGATTCTTTAACAAGGAATGTAAGCAGAGTTGATTTTATTTTTTAAGATACTCAGCAAATAACTGATAAGTGTCTTTTTACAAAAAGGTGAACCATATACCAATAACAACTCTTTTCAGGAGCGGTAGGCAGAGACTACATCGTTCCGGTACATAGGTAGTTAATAATAATAACATTTTACTGAGAATTAAAAGAGAGAAAAGTTTAAATGTTAATTGTATCTCTTGAAAATTTCAAGGGCAGAAAAATTAGGAATCCTTTGTAAAAAAAGTTAGATAGTGTCCTTACTTCATTTGACACGTCTTGACGTGGCCACGTTCGTGTCCTTTGATGTGTACAAAATTACAGAATTTACGTACAGAGTTTATTTGTGCCGTGTGGTTCCCGGCACCAATACGAAAAAAAAGAATAGGACCACTTCATATCTTTCTCATGGATGTCAAAGGCGACTGAGGGATATAGGCTTTCAAACTTGGGATTCTTTTTTTTTGGCGATGGGCTAGCAACCTGTCACTATTTGAATCTCAATTCTATCATTAAGCCAAATAGCTGAACGTGGCCATTCAGTCTTTTCAAGACTGTTGGCTCTGGCTACCCCGCAAGAGTTAAAGACGTGACCATATGTATGTATGTATGCATGTTTACGTACACAAAATATCTAATCCCTTAATCAGCTGTTATAGTCCTTGCAATAAATTTGTCTCATCCGAAGGTCAACAAAAGATTAATGAGCAAAGCTGAACAAAGAGGGAATTACAAAAGTTTTCACTGTTTTGGTTAACTTTAAACATTTACAATGAATGCTTGAGAAAATTTTGTTACTTTACAAGGTGTTCCGCTTAACGGGTCTGCGAATAAGCGTTGGTTTCAGTCTATTTCTAAAGCTAAAAAGTTCTTAATTCTACGGCTATTATGGGAGGAAAAACAAAACTTATAAATACTAAAAGATTCTCACTGACCCGTTTTCCTAGTCACATTGTCAATTTTCTAAAACTAGATTTGATTTTTTTTTCTTATATGCATGATCTTAGTTTCACTTGAATCTTATATACGTACATTAAATCACGTCCATATCCCTTGTGGGGTAGACAGAGCCAACAGTCTTAAAAAGACTGATAGGCCACGATCAATTGTTTGGATTATTGATATTCATATAAAGCGACAGTTTCCAAGCCCGTCGCCTAAAAGAAATCCCAAGTTTACAAGTCTATCCCTTAATCGCCTTTAACGACATCCTTGTAAAAGAGATGGGGTGGTCCTATTCTTTTTCCTACTGTTGCCGGGAACCACACGGCACTGTAATGATAGTTGTGAGTTATTAATAAAAAAATAAAGATTAACTGAAATAAAGAAAGAGAAAGCGACGGCCTCTGTGGCGCAGCGGTAGTACGCTTGCCTGTGACACCGGGGGTCCCGGGTTCGAATCCCGGCCAGGGCATGATGAGAAAAGAACTTTTTCTGATTGGCCTGGGTCTTGGATGTTTATCTATATAAGTATTTATTATAAAATATAGTATCGTTGAGTTAGTATCTCGTAACACAAGTGTCAAACTTACTTCGAGGCTAACTCAATCTGTGTAATTTGTAAAAAAAAAAAAAAAAAAGATTGTTTGTTTGTTTGTAAATTCTTTATTGTACCTACATAACAAATTATAAGTAATACATAAAAATACATTAAAAATAACGACGTACAAGGGCGGACTCATCCCTGTCAGGGATTTCTTCCAGTCAACCAGGTATATCAAAGAAACATATTATGTAAAGGGATAGTAGCTGCAGCTAGGTACAATAGCAAAAAAATAAAGATTCAGAATAATCCCAAAAGATTAAGCTGGCAAATGTCTATTATTTCTAGCTAACCGTGAATTCTGAGTTTGCTCATGTTAAACATGGGCCGGCGATGAGATTGCCCGCCTCGGGCGTCCGTGATGTTAGCTCTGCACAGACTTACAGCGGGATAGATACGGCACAAGCAATGTATTCTCTCGTATATCCTACTACTATTATAAAGGCGAAAGTTTGTATGGATGTTTGTTACTCTTTCACGCAAAAACTACTGAACCGATTACCATGAAATTTGGTATGTAGGTAGCTGAAGACCCAGAATAACACATAGGCTACTTTTTATCCCAGAGTTCCCGCGGGATTGATAGGGTTTCCATGCGGACGAAGTCGCGGGCGGCCTCTAGTAATATATATACGATATTATGTTTTTGGTGGAATGAAGCCGTACTGAGACCATGGTCTGAGGAATGACGATAAACAATGTCGAAATATTTTTCAAATATAAAGTTTGTACCGCTCATCTCCGAGTTAAGGTACAGCTAAACCTATATATATATATATATCACGTCTATATCCCCTGCGGGATAGACAGAGCCAACAGTCTTGAAAAGACTGATAGGCCACGCTCAGCTATTTGGCTTTAAGAAAGAATTGAGATTCAAATAGTGACAGGTTGCTAGCCCATCGCCTAAAAGAAGAATCTAAAGTTTATAAGCCTATCCCTATCTGTTGCAAGATGCAATAAGGTGGTGCACGAAACTTTAAATAATGCATTTTCACTCTTTTAAAAATCTCTATCTAGCTATCAGGAAAAAAAGAAACGGGTAGGTAATTTTAGATTTTCGCAATTAGCAGAAAAAAATATTGGCGAATCGCGAATTTTTTTGAAAGAACTTCTTTTCACTGGATAATGATCACATAAAGATTTCATAAAGTTATACATCTATCATTATACAAGTAATGTATTTAAAAACCCACCTAAGTACGTTACAATGTACAATTACTTGCACAAAAGTTGGGGATGTCGTTAATGTAATAAAACAGTGACTCGAGAATAAAAGATTTAGAAAACAAATTCCCATTTTACCCAGATTAATCAACGGAAAATGACGGGGGAATTTCCCGGGCCTAATAAATTAGGCGTTGAGATGGTATAAAAATGTACAACGGCACGAATCTCAAAATGCCAAACAAAATGAAAAAAAAAGTGGTCGGTGATAACGTCGGATTAAATAAAGAGCAGGGAAGCAAGGAGATGTGTTTTTATTTTAATTGGCAAATGTTATTGACTTGCTGGTAGTGAGCTAAATGTCTGAGATTTTGAAATAGATTTTCTCGTAAATAGGTAGCGGGGAATACCTTTTATCTTGTCTACAGGCGCAAAATACAAGACTTCTTAGATGGATACCTCTGATAAGCACGTTCACTGCAGACCAGTCTGCTCCTTAAATATAAATTAAATAAATTAAATGATTTATATTTACTTAATAAACGATTTTTTTATAATTGTTTCGTTCTTTTTGTTTAAACATTCACCCTGTATAAGTTATCCTAATTTGTACAATACAGCTGCGGCTATAAGGTTTTGTATTAGAAGTCTCGAATGCGTCAACATATCTCCTGCATACTTTTATCTAAAGTCCGTCCTAATCTGGTCTAAGGTGGATTTAAGCCTAGACGAGGGATAATATCGAAGCTAAAAAGGTCCAAAGTAATGCTTATTAACATAAGCTTTAAAAGTAAATGTCTGTTTAAATATATTGGTACTAAAGACATATATGTATGTACTAGAGGCCGCCCACGACTTTGTCCGCATGGAAACCCTATCAATCCCGCGGGAACTCCGGGATAAAAAGTGGCCTATATGTAAGTCTGGGTCTTCAGTTACCTACATACCAAATATCATCGTAATCGGTTCAGTAGTTTTTGCGTGAAAGAGTAACAAACATCCATACCGACATCCTCACAAACTTTCGCATTTATACTATTAGTAGGATTTTTAACCAGTTTTCCAAATTCCGAAATGAGTTTGACAACTGACATTTTAATCGCTCTTCAAACCGTGAAAATCAAATTTAAGAGTTAATTAACTAGTCTTCTTACAAAAGGCTAAGTTCTTGGTAGAAAAAGCGCTATATTTTTGAATGATATAGTAGTCCACGGCCCTTATTAAGTCGCTCAGTACAAGTACAGATGAAAGCGGTTTGTGGTAATTAATGTTCATTTCTTGCGCATTTTAATTTTCAAGCTCGACGATTTTCGTCAAAGTAAACAACATCTCAGGGTATTTACTTTAGAGGGCAATCTTTTTTATTCTGATTTGTTTGTT
Source organism: Amyelois transitella (assembly GCF_032362555.1). Classification (NCBI taxonomy): domain Eukaryota; kingdom Metazoa; phylum Arthropoda; class Insecta; order Lepidoptera; family Pyralidae; genus Amyelois; species Amyelois transitella. The sequence goes on along the minus strand of NC_083513.1, from coordinate 11,016,613 downwards.
CATTATTTACTTCAAAGTAAACAACATCTCGTGTCGTGTGGTTCCCGGCACCAATACAAAAAAGAAGAGGGCCACTCCATCTCTTTTCCATGGATGTCGTAAAAGGCGACTAAGGGATAGGCTTACAAACTTGGGATTCTTTTTTAGGCGATGGGCTAGCAACCTGTCTCTATTTGAATCTCAATTCTATCATTAAGCCAAATAGCTGAACGTGGCCATTCATTCTTTTCAAGACTGTAGGCTCTGTCTACCCTGTAAGGGATATAGTCGTGATGATATGTATCAACAGTCTTGAAAAGTCTGAATGACCACGTTCAGCTATTTGGCTTAATATATTAAGTTAATATATAAACAGGTTGCTAGCCCATCGCCTAAAAAAGAATCCCAAGTTTGTAAGCCTATCCCTTAGTCGCCTTTTACGACATCCATGGGGAAGAGATGGAGTAGTCCTATTCTTTTTTGTAATGGTGCCGGGAACCACACGGCACTAGTAAAATTACTTATTATTATTACTAGTAAAATTTCCAAGCTAATCTACATTGCAATATTTCGATACATCGATATATCGATACATTTAAGTGGATGCGGTGAATCGATAAATGCATTACGAAGTGGTGGCTTACCGACTTAGAGAGATGATCGCGCGCGTGTTCCAGTGTGTACTCGGGACACGCTGACGGTAATTTCGTGACTTGTGTTACGAGATATTAACTCATTTCATTATCATAAATACTTACATAGATAAAAATCCAAGACCCAGGCCAATCAGAGAAAGTTCGTTTCTCATTATGCCCTGGCTGGGATTCGAATCCGGGACCTCCGGTGACACAGACAAGCATATTACCGCTGCGCCACAGAGGCCGTCAATAAATCAATTACCTTGATCAACTTGAGGTTAATAAACTTGGGATTCTTCTTTTAGGAGATGGGCCAGCAACTTGAAATTCAAGCCATACAGTTAAACTTGACCTTGCAGTCGTTGTAGGACTGTTCGCTCCGTCTACCCCGTAAGGGATACAGACGCGATTTAATGATATGCATGTATGTATGAGTATCATGAACTAAAATTTAATATATGCTCTTGTGTATGTTAGTGTCCTAGCTCGCCACTGTACACTGTATGACAAAGCAAATGACGCGGCAAATTCAATTAACTCGAGGCCGTAAAATTGCCAGTTGAAATTGTAATTCACGGCAGCCATTCAGGTCGGCATTGCAAATGTGAAACATGAGTAATGGGAAGAATTAATGGATCAATTAATAAAGATTCGTTTAAGATACATACATACATATGGTCACGTCTATATCCCTTGCGGGGTAGACAGAGCGAACAGTCCTACAACGATTGCAGGGCCACGTTCAGCTGTTTGGCTTGAGATTAGAATTGAGATTCAAATGGTGATAGATTGCAAGCCCATCGCCTAAAAGAAGAATCCCAAGTTGGTAAGCATATCCCTTAGTCGCCTTTTACGACATTCATGGGAAAGTCCTATTCTTTTTTTGTATTGGTGCCGGGAACCACACGGTACAAAAATTGAAAATAATTTTAAAATATTTTTTACAAAAAAGGAATCAGAGGAATGGCCACTCCATCTCGTTCCTATGGATGTCGTAAAATGCGACTAAGGGATAGGCTTATAAACTTGGGATTCCTCTTGTAGCCTATGGGCTAGCAACCTCTCACAATTTGAATTTCAATTTCATCACTAAGCCGAACGTGGTCTTTCAGTCTTTTCAAAACCGTTGCCTCCGTTTACCCCGCAAGGGATATAGAAACTATATTATAGATAGACACACATACTATATACATATATAGATATATAGTATGTATGTCTATCTTGTTCTTATGTGCCGTGTGGTTCCCGGCACTATTACAAAAAAGAATAGGACCACTCCATCTCTTTCCCACGGATGTCGTAAAAGGCGACTAACGGATAGGCTTATAAACTTGGGATTCCTCTTTTAGGCGATGGGCTAGCAACCTGTCACTATTTGAATCTCAATTCTATCACTAAGCCAAACAGCTGAACGTGGCCATTCAGTCCTTTCAAGACTGGTGGCTCTGTCTACCCCGCTAGGGATATTGACGTGATCATATGTATGTATGTATATAGTATGTATGTGTTCAAACGAGACACATTGCACCATGATATTGCTCCAACTACGTCACAGCTGCAGTTTCCCGAATTAATCGCGCGCCGTTTAGTACCTAGTTGCACTCTAAGTAACCCGGTTGGATATGGTAATGACTGATATCATAGGGTTGCCACTCACATCTAATAATACATACATATGATCACGTCTTTATCCCTTACGGGGTAGACAGAGCCAACAGTCTTGAAAAGACTGATAGGCCACGTTCAGCTGTTTGGCTTAATGATAGAATTGAGATTCAAATAGTGACGGGTTGCTAGCCCGTCGCCTAAAAGAAGAATCCCAAGTTTATAAGCGTATCCCTTAGTCGCCTTTTACGACATCCATGGAAACGAGATGGAGTGGTCCTATTCTCTTTTTTTTTATTGGTGCCGGGAACCACACGGCACTCTACTCTCACGAAACATCTAATAATGTTTCGGGCAAAGCTGCAGGTAATAGCTAGTATCATTATAATTGTGTACTTAGTGCGGGTATCAACCATATTACTGTCAGACTTAACATCATTTATCAGACTTATCATAAAAGTAATAATAACTAAGATCTGTCATCTTCATACAGATTAAAGATGTAATTGACATTGCAACTGTCACCAAGAGATACAGAATAATTTGTAACTTGTGGTCAATTGACAGTCGAGTTTAGTTTCCAAGTTCTAACTAATTAGTCTGATAACTTTAGTTAGAAACTGTATAATTTAACCGCTTGTTTCTTTGTAAAATCTGTTCATACTTTTGTGGTCATTGTATCGTCGTGTAATGAAGCGTCAATGTCATTGAATTTCAAGGGATGCTATTTTTGGACTGAATTCTTCCTCCTGACGTTATTCCTCTGTAGCGGGAGCGATTATATTCCTCATCTGAATGTTGGCTTTAAAATTTTCCAAACTTTTGTCTCTGTCTATGCCGCAACGGAAAAGGACGTGATTATACGTATTTAAGAAGCCTGAACGTGGACTAACCTTGCAGCTAGATTTTCCGACCGATAATTGAAGATATACATAAATACATTTAATCATAAGACCGCTTTAAGCTATCTATAAATTGAAATTCAAATAGTGACAGGCTAGTCAATCGTCTAAAAGAAAAATTGTACGCTTATTTTATTAGCCTTCAGGCTTAATTTCTGTGTACAGATATCAAAAAGTATATATCGTGAGAACGGTTGTGAAACCCTAGCACAAAATACACGTTCCACCGGCAATAGATATCAAACAGCGCTGGACGCTAAACGCGTTAGTTCCCTGCACTTGGCGAATTCTGCTTAAATATGAAAAAGTATATATCGTGAGAACAGCTGTGGAAACCCTAGCACAAAATACACGTTCCACCGGCAATAGATATCAAACAGCGCTGGTCGCTAAACGCGTTAGTTCCCTGCAAATGGCGAATTCTGTTTAAAGTTATCAAAAAGTATATCTCGTGACAACGGCTGTGGAAACCCTAGCACAAAATACACGTTCCATGGCAATAGATATCAAACAGCGTTGGTCGCTAAACGCGTTAATTCCCTGCCAATGGCGAATTCTGTTTAAAGTTATCAAAAAGAGATATATTGTGAGAACGGTTGTGTAAACCCTAGCACATAATACACGTTCCACCGACGATATATCAAACAGCGCTGGTCGCTAAACGCGTTAGTTCCCTGCCAATGGCGAATTCTGTTTAAAGATATCAAAAAGTATATCTCGTGAGAACGGTTGTGTAAACCCTAGCACAAAATACACGTTCCACCGACGATATATCAAACAGCGCTGGTCGCTAAACGCGTTAGTTCCCTGCAAATGGCGAATTGCGCCATGATGTAGCGAGCCGGCCAACCCTATTACAAAATATCGGATTAATGGAGCGAATGAATGTATTAAATGGTGTATGGTGTATAATGGTGACATGTACATATAGTCATGTCTGTATCCCTTGGGTAGACGGAGCCAGTCTTGAAGATACTGATAGTCCATGTTCAGCTGTTTGAGTTTATGATAGAATTGAGATTCAAGTTGACATGTTGCTAGCCTATCGCCTTCAAGAAGAATTCAAAGTTTATCAGCCTTTCCCTTTCCTTTAAGTGATATGATTGTATCCAATTTTGAAAATAAATCTACATACATACATATGGTCACGTCTATATCCCTTGCGGGGTAGACGGAGCCAACAGTCTTGAAAAAACTGAATGGCCACGTTCAGCTATTTGGCTTAATGATAGAATTGAGATTCAAATAGTAACAGGTTGCTAGCCCATCGCCTAAAAAAGAATCCCAAGTTTATAAGCCTACCCCTTAGTCGCCTTTTACGACATCCATGGGAAAGAGATGGAGTGGTCCTATTCTTTTTTTGTATTGGTACCGGGAACCACACGGCACGGCACGGCACACAAAATAAATCTATGCTATTCTATTCTACTAGTATTATGACAATTTGCTTTTAATTTCAGAATAATTTAGCTAGCCGGCAGAGATGTCTAGATCTGTATGTGACAGAAGTCGTTTGATGTGACCCCGCTGTGACGAAGCTTTGTGCGTCTTAATTACACTCCCAAAGTCTAGTCTCTACTATGAGTATGTATTTTAATAAAAAATAAAAATAATTAATCTCGTGAAGTAATTTTCGTGAATTTAAATTATTCAATCAATAATCTTCAATTACATCATTATTCTTTACCTAAACTCCTTTTTTTAATCAAAAGTAAAAAAAGCTCAAAATAAAGTTACCTGTATGTGATCTTAGAGTCTTAAAATTTAGTTGTCTCTGGCTTCCCCGTATGTGATAAATATGGAATGTGTGTATACAGTGCCGTGTGGTTTCTGACACCTATATAAAATACAATAGGGCCACTCTATCTCATTGCCCGTGGATGTCGTAAGAGGCGACTAAGGGATATGCTTACCAACTTGGGATTCTTCTTTTAGGCGATGGGCTAGCAACCTGTCACTATTTAAATCTCAATCCTAATCTCAAGCCAAACAGCTGAACGTGGCCTGTCAGTCTCTTCAAGACTGTTGACTCTGTCTACCCCGCAAGGGATATAGCTGTGACTATTTGTATGTATGATTTAGATATTCGAGATCTATATTTGTAAATTGACATCCGATGAAAATGCTGCAGTGTAGTTTGTTCCGCCGCTTCTTCTTCACATGCGCTTTGGAAGCGGTGGCATTTATAATTAGATTTAAGTGATGTGACGTCAATAAGTGATACCTTGTATCCAATTTTGAAAATAAATCTATTCTATTCTATGTATGTCTATGTACATAGTGCGGGCAACAGAGGAAAGTATATCAGTTTTATACAACATGGCGTTTTATTACCCTTTTTTGGAAAGTTTGGATTCCCGCCAACCGATCTGTTCTATGTTCTTGAAAAAAGCGCTATTGACTCACATTAAAAATGTAGTGTGCTACATCTTTACCGGTTCTACGTCCAGCGCAGGAACAACTCCCTTGGGTACATTAATCAAGAAACTTTTGTTCTTGCTAAAGTTACCTGGTCACGCGACCCTTTGAAATATTGGAAAAGTCCTATCTTTTGTTAGATAAAATTTAACGTCAAGGCTATTAATATGTCAATGAATACTTTAAAAAGCTCGGCTTTGTGTGATTTCGGCTCGTGTATGAGCATTGGTTAGCAATTAAACTAATACACGTTAGCACTCTGAAAAAGAGTTGTAGATATATAGTCGCGATACAAATAAATAAATAAGTTTTTAGTGTTAAAAGATGGTTAATGTGTTTCACATGATTATTTATTTGACTAAAAAAAAGCGTGATATTATTTTAGTGTCGTGTGGTTCCCGGCACCAATACAAAAAAGAATAGGGCCACTCCATCTCTTTGCCATGGATGTCGTAAAAGGCGACTAAGGGATAGGCTTACAACTTTCTATTTTAGGCGATGGGGTAGCAATCTGTCACTGTTTGAATCTCAATTCTATCATTAAGCTAAGTAGCCGAACGTGGCCATTCAGTAAAGACTGTTGGCTCTGTCTACCACACAAGGGATATAGATGTGACCATATGTATGTATGTATATTATTTTAAGTCGAATATCTTAACCGTTCGACCACCGACGCTCTCTTTAATTTAAGTACTAGCTTCATAAAATTCCAGTGGGAATTCCAAAAAAAAGGTGTTTTTGTTTCATTTAGGGAAATTAATTGTGTCCAAACCAAATTATTAATTTATATTTTTGTTTTCGCTATTCTATTTTTTATGGATTCTCTGACGTCCACCAACGACGTGACGAGCAACGCTCGGTCACCCAGGTACTATGTATTACGAGTATTAACACTCGGTCCAGCATTTAATCGATTTAAGAATTTGTATTTTCGTAATTCTAATATAGTATGCATATGTAGTATGAAGTATGGATAGATTACTATGAAGAACATAGTATAATATAACGTATTATAAAATATACCTTTAATGCTGGGTTGTGAGTCTTGGAGTATGATGAGAGAGGTATGATGAGATGTTTCGCTTGTTAGGCTCCACTCAGCAACAGCCGGTATGAATGTTACCGTCATTTTTATACGAATGTCTATGAAAAGGTGGACTGTTATATGATAATAGGTAAGCTAAAGACATTTTATAGCCCATGACGAAATTAAATCACGGAAATGTAAATATAGTAAAATACTATATTTTTTTGTAGGTAAAACTATAGTTACCAAATTCTTGGTATTTGTGAAAAAGTTGTATTTTTGTAGATTTTAAATTCACGCAAGCGAAGCTGCGGTTAGAAGCTAGTTAATAGATATAACAAAGGGATTACAATCACAATTTCTAATCGCAAATCAAGCCCACAAAACAAATGACCCAGCAATAAAATGTACACAAAACTCGGCAGTCGTAAACCGAGACGAGCTAGGATTGGTTAGTTGATCTGACCACTTAACCTCGAGGTCATAGGATTGAGGGCCTTCTAAATTTATCTTAATTGCTGAGGAGAACTTGATACCATTGCTTAGAAGCCATTTTCGATCGAAGATTTTGGACGAGGTTCGTGTAAACCGTGGACACTACTAATTATTATATTATTTCAATCTCAATTCCATCATTAAGCCCAAAAACTGAACGTGGCCTATCAGTCTTTTCAAGACTGTTGGCTTTGTCTACCTCTCAAGGGATATATACGTGCCTATATGTATATACATATGTATATATGTACTAACTATTATAGATCGAACTAGAATTAAAGAACAACTGGGTCTAAAAGCTGATATTTTACAGGCATGTATAATGCTTACGTCGTCCAGATTTTCCGAAATTCCTGTGGGAATGTAAATGAACGGGTAAGATGAGTCAACAATCTTGAAATGACTGACAGGCCACGTTTAGCAGTATGTGCTCAGCTTAATGATGGAATTGAGATTCAATATAGTTTAACAACTATAAATATGATCTTACTAATCCCTTTCTCTACTTATATTATAAATTTGAAAGTCTGTCCGCTGTCTGTCCGCAGCTAAACTGCTGGACCGATTCGAATAAAATTTTGTATGCATATAGTTGAAACCCCGCGTTCTAACATAGGATACTTTTTTTTTTCAAAAAAACAACCTGTAAAGAACTAATCTGGTTTACTGATTGGCCTAGTTCTTGGATGTTTATCTTTTTAAATATTTATTTTAAAATATGGTACCTATCTTAGAGTTAGTATCTCGTAACACAAGTCACGAACTTACGTCGAGGCTAACTCAATCTGTGTAGTTTGTCTCGTATTATATTTATTTATTTGAATAGAATGTAATAAAATGTTATCACTATTTCAGACAATGATCTTTCTTCCCTCCTTTCTTTCCTTTATCTGGATTTGTCGGCTAATTAGAAACAATAGACGCGACCGGACGAACTAACAGACAAAGAGATTGTCCATTATACCCAAATTAATTATGTGGGGAGCATACAATGTACGGTCTGCAAAAGAGTTTAGTGATTTTTGGTACGGGTTATTTTCAGAATTAACCCTTTACCGCCACGAACTCGATTCGAACGAAACGAGATTCGAACCCGGGACCTCCGGTGACACAGACAAGCGTACTACCGCTGCGCTACAGAGGCCGTAAAATGCTGATTGATTGACTAATAGCTCAAACTAGAGATTTGAAATTTTGAAATTTGGTTCCATTCTGTGGTCAAGGGAACAGAAATTAAACGTTAATTATGCGCGGGAAAATTCTAGTGTGTGTATAAATAAATAAATTCACGTTCCATTTTCAAACTTCAATAAACAAATAGCGACTATTGTCTATGCCAGTAGAGACGGTAAGGTAAGCAAAACAAGAAATGTTTGCTTAGAACTAACGCCGAGTACAAACTTATCGATTCACAAGACACACTGAAGTTAATGTATAGTTAAATTGCGTTTTCTCGAGACTTCGCTACCGTAGGAATTTCTTTAAAGTGACGAATGAATATGAATGAAACAAAATACGTTACGTTTGCAAGAATTGTGTTAACTCAAAAGATGTAGTCTCTGCCTACCGATCAGGGAATGAGGCGTGGCATAATATGTGCATGTAATAGACGGGTGGCTTTCATATGAATTGATGTGCAATATACTTACTTATACCGCCGTGTGGTTACCGTCACTTTAGAATAAAACCGCTCCAATCTTTCCTATGGGTGTTGTAAAAGGCGACTAAGGGATAGGCTTATAAACTTGGGATTCCTCATGTAGGTGATGGACTAGCGACATGTGAATATTGCTAAAGACTATTTGAATCTCATTTCTATCGTGGAGACATACTGCTGAATGTGGCTTTTCACTGTTTTCGAGACTGTTAGCTCTGTCTACCCCCACTGGGACATAGAGTCTATATCCCTTATATAGACGAGACTATATGTATGTACTTATATATGAAGACGCCCGCGTATAATGAATAACCTCGTCAAATTCGGTTCCCGCAGGAATTTCGGGAAATCTTCTTTTAATACACCCCTAGACTACATAAGGAACCTACATACCATTTTTATATATACATACCAGTTTTATATATACATATATACAGGTATATTGGTAGTGCGAACAATAGAGAATTAAGAAATTTTTTATTTTAAAACAATGTGAATTTCCGCTGCTATTTACATATTTAAGTTATTATTATTATTTTTTTTAACATCGGTACTCTATTCATTTCTTCATAACTTTCGCCAATGATCGTTTAAAAAAGCAATTTGAAGTTTTAAGCGGTAAAGCTATAAAAATTTCACACATAAAACGATTTCGTTTTATGACACTTGTTTAAAAATTTTCAGTCACCATAAATTGTGATTAGTTAGCGAATAGTTATAATTTTCAAGAATGTCTTTATTGATTTTGTAACTTCGTCAAATGCCAACTGAAATATTTTAACATCCTTCTTTAATATTATTATTGTATATTTCTTGGTACAATAAAGTGTATTTTTAATCTATTACTATAAAACTTATCACGGAATGTAACATAAAACGTGTGTCATTGCAAAACTCCGAAACTGTTGACCTTGATTTTCTTAATGTTTTTTTTTGATCAAATTTCACAAATTGTCTGGTCTAAATTAAAGATTGCTTAAGACTATGCTAATTACTAATTAAAATAATTAATAAATAGTTATTATCATATAGATACTAAACCAGTAATGCGTGGCTGTTTAATCTGTTCCTTTAAAAAAAGAACATAAAACTGCACAGAAATTGTAGTGAAGATATTCTTTAAACTAACTCTTTGTTCGTGACATTATCTCAGAGGCATTTGCGAATGAAAACGCAATTCTCTGCCCGGGCAGAACGACACAGAGGATTAATTACTTTGATACTTACACACTGCACAAACTAAGTACTGGTTTTAAAAAGTAAAGACAGGTTTTTTGTTTGCGAGTACTTTTGTCAATGGTTTATGACTTTTTTTTTCCTTCGTCCACATATTTTTTTTTATGGTTTGTGTTTTTTTTTCTTTACTTTCACCAGATTTTTTTTTCTAACCTTATGAAATATACATTCAAGGATTAATTACTTTGATACTTACACACTGCACATACTTAGTACTGGTTTTAAAATGTAGTAAAAGGCTGGTTTTTGTTTACGTGTATTTTTTTTTCTTTCCTTTATGTTTTTTTTCCTTAGTCCACATATTTTTTTATGGTTTTGTGATATTTTTTTAGCTTCTATCAGTTTTGTTTAAAGCTTATGAAATTTTCATTCAAGGATGAATTACTTTGATTCTACACAGTGCACAAACTTAGTATTGGTTTTAAAAAATTAGACAAAGACAAGAATTTTTATTTGATATTTATGCGAGTAAATTTTAGTGTTTATTTTTTTGCGAAAATTAAGTCCTTTATTTTAAATGGTGTACAAAATATTTTTTTCATGAAATTTACATATTAGTTTAAGTCAAGCGTTTAAGTGGTATTTAAAAATACTATCGTTGACATATCGAAGTCTTAAACTTACTTACATCAGAGCTAACACTTTATGTGTAACTAGCGACCCGCCCCGGCTTCGCACGGGTGCAAAATTATAAATGTTATCCATAAAAACCTTCCTTTTGAATCACTCTACCTGTTACAAAAAACCGCATCAAAATCCGTTGCGTAATTTTAAAGATTTAAGCATACAGACAAACAGACTAAAATAGCGACTTTGTTTTATACTATGTAGTGATTTGTCCCGTGTATTATAGGATGTTTCCATCTTTTACGGCGCATTTAGTATTGTGTATACTGCGCAGTACCACACAATATTTTTATTAGCTTTTACCGAGAGCTTTGCCTGTGTGAATTGAGCGGCACCTACAAAAGAATACAGGTTTCTCGCTTATCCCATGAGAACCTCTTTTTTTCCTTGATGAAAACTACCCTATACCTTATCCAGACTCTGATTTATATACATATATACGTAATTTCAATATGATTGGTTAAGGAGATAAAGCGTAAAAGGTAACAAACAAACTTACTTTAGCATTTATTAAATTAGGATGCTACGCCGTTGCTACGACGGTGCTACGACTCGTAGCACTCGTAGTATGTCGTAGCTTGAGATTATACGAGCATGAAGTATGAGCCAACGAGGCTTCCGCCGACTGCGCCCACTTTTAACTGGACCCACAGGCGCAGTCGCCGGATTATAAAATATTAATTTTTTTCTTCCGCTAACTGCGCCCACTTTTGGTTTGCTTGGGAAATCTATTCCAAGTACAGTTATAAGAAAAAGCGTTTGTAATGAAAGAGTTTTTTTGAGAAAATCATTTATATTTACAGATATTCATATGACTGAAAATTAACATTAAAATCAACAAATCTCAAATAAAGAAACATTTATGAATAAGAAGAGGACATAATATAAATAAAACAAAATACTAACTTCGTCACTATAAATACAAAACTTACTGAGTACCTATAAACGTTAACTGAAAAAACCTTTCATTGTTTAACCAATGTTAAACAATGAAAGGTTTTTTCAGTTAATCATATTTAAATGGATCACCCATTAAAAAAATTTAACAATAAAATCAACAAATCTTAAACCGACTCATATTTATAAACAAATAATAATAGGAAGTAATACAAAAAAACTCTTAATTGCTATAGATAGAGTATTTTACACGACGAAAATATTATTTTCGTCGTGTAAAATGACACAATCATAAATTAAAGTTGTATTATATAATTATAAAATATCTATCTGAGAAGACAGAATCCTTTTTTATTTAAAACCAAATAACACAGTTACATTACTTTTCTCATTATAACAATATTTGCTTTGCGTTTTTTATAAATTTTAGTAAGTGAGAAAATCAGTCTTTCTTAATCAATAATCAACTTTATATAAAAGTATCTATATCTAAACATAAAAATAATATCACAATCATTCATTATTTTTATACGTTAACAATCAACATAAATGTAAAAATATATATATAAAAACAATTTTTTAAAAGCAAATCAGTCTTCTCTAAATAATAATCAAATTATTAGCAATATAATAAGGCTATGTCTTAATTCTAAAATAATAATAAAAAGTAATCTCCAATAAATAAATCCTATCAACAGTTTGTTAGTTTTTCTAAGCAAAATCCTACACATACATGACCAGATATTAATTCGTTAATAACACCATCAATTTTTATTTTTCTTTCAATTGTTGATTGTTTCATCTTTGAAATTTGGATAAGGGGTTTACTTAATGCTACTGAATAATACCTTACATCCTTTTGGAGTCCTTCTAATAACTGGGCAATATTAGGCTTTTGTTTTACATATTTTCTTATGCGGCTATTCCATTGTTCTACTGCATTGTTGGTTTTATGCGGTTCTTGACATGTGTTCCAGGTATTTGCAAGAGCTGAATTTTCGAACCATGTTCTGACAAAATAGTCATTAAATTTTACAACTTCTACACTGTTCGGTGACTCCTCCATAATATAGAGCCAGCCTTCATCGACTAAGTTTGGGGGGAGATGTGATAGGGCAACACAAAGCTTAACATGTGCTCTTCCTAAGGGAGTTTTACTGACGTTCAATTCTTTTGCTTTACGCCATAAGCTGCGAGTGAAATGAAAGTAACAACCTTGTATTTTTAATCCTGGGAAAACATTTCGTAATGCCGTCATTGCTGCAACTTCAAAGTCCATGGTGATTACAGACGGCTTCCACTCTGGAACTTGACTTTTTATCATTTCAAAAAGCAGCTCATAAGTGGCCATCTTCTTATCGGGTAGAAGTGAATATGCAACTGGAACAATATTCACGTAGTTTTCATTACTTCCTAAATCTGCATGGAGTGTATAAAGTTTGTAGAAACTCTTGACACAGATTTTAAATGTTCCGTCAATAAAAAACCGTGTAGCTGTTTTAATATATTTAATCATATCCGGGCTAGCGAACACTAAAATCCGCTTAGTTCCTTGTTTATAATCCGCTAACACAAAATTTTCATATTTCTTAGGTACTTCCATATCAACGGCTTTGTGATAGGTGAGTTTTTTTGCACCTACAGACTTGTTTCTCAACTTGTATAGCCGTTTTTCAATATTATGAAAAACTGGAAGAGGTTGGACCAAATCCAGTCCCTTGTCTCTGAGAATGTTCATGTTATTTTCAAACACCTGATGCGTTGACACATTTAAATCCTTTTGTACTTCATTTGCGCAAATTCTCATTTGGTGTTTTATTTCACTGTTTGCAAAATCAGTGGGTCCATGACAGTGGTGAGATTCACGTAAAATATCATTATTTCTAGTTTTAAGCGCAGCAAAGCAGGATATATGTTTTTTAGCACATCGCCAAACTTTAGTGCCGTCTTTGTTTATTCTTTTTAATGTGTATTCATACCCTGCTCTACGCAAAAGCTGTTTGCCTCGTTGCGTAACGTCAATATGAAAACATGGTAATCCTCGAGAAGTTGAAGGGTGTTGTCCATCCATCTTGTTAGATCTAAAATAAAATGTTTACTTAAAATACATATTTTTAATGTGTTTTTATAGGAGTTTCAAACCATACCTTAATAGGGAACATACAACATTTTAGTTTTGTTTTCACTTTAAAGAATTCCATGTAAAATAGGTCATAAACTTATTGAAAAATTAAAACAATCAAATGTATCGTAAAAAATGCGGATTTTTTTTGAACGGACCCTTTAAATTATCGCGCCAACACGGCCTATAGTTCCGATGACGTCATTCCTGTTTGTCACTGGATGTGCTTGCCGTCGTTCACTTTCATAAATTGCAAATTTTCTCGACTTTCTACTTATTTTTTGTAATAATTTAAATGTTTTCATATTTCAATAAATACACTTAAAACTAACACATGTTTTCTTAAAAGTAGCCTCCTAGGCGATGATTAGTATAAATAAAGCAATAAAATAATTATGTTAGTACTCTAGGTTTAAGCTTCTCAAAAAATAGTTTCATTTTAAGTATGATTATACTTTTAAAACAACACATGTCCTAACTAATATCATTTTAAAACAACACAAGTCACATGTATTTTTAAAACCACACATGTCCATTTTTTGATTGAATTATTTACATCTACCTATTGATTATATTAGAAAAATTAATTTGCAGTCTGTTTAGTCATACAAACATTTTTGCTGTAGAAACTAGTATTTGAACAAAAATCGGTTCTTTCTCTTTCCTGTAAAATTGCAACCATAGGACATGTGTTTTTCTAAAATCACACGATTTAATTATTCAATTATCATAATAATTTTGAATTTGTAGGTAAATACTTACTTTTAACATGTAGGTATCAAGGGATTCACACATAATTCTCACAGCACAGCTCACTTAAATTAGTTCACTATTATTAACCGACGCAACCAAGACAAAATTTTGCAACTGCATGATGACCTGTGGCACACCTGACCTATTTGCACTATTACAACCCCCTCTTAACTTTAAACAGATAAGCTTCTTGAATGTAATTGGTCGAGCGGAAATCTCGGGCGTAAACAAAAGGACTAGATTCCTGGACACGCCGCGCCGGTCAGGTAGTGATTGAAATGTTGTTTATTTGTGTTACTAAATATGAATTTGTATTATGAATTACTTAATATGACTGTTGTTTTTAAAACTTAAATTCTATTGATTTCAGATTGATTTATCTATGTTAAATTTTGTCAATAACTCTTCCATATGACTATAAAATTAAATGATGTATTCAAATAACTCTTTCAAATACTTTTTCTCATAACTGTACTAGAATTCGATTTACACTATAGATTTTTAAGCATTCTAAAAGTGGGCGCAGTTAGCGGAAGAAAAAAAATAATATTTTATAATCCGGCGACTGCGCCTGTGGGTCCAGTTAAAAGTGGGCGCAGTCGGCGGAAGCCTCGAGCCAACGTAACGCTTGGGTGGATTTGAATACTTTGAATTTTCCGTTGAAAATTCACTTTTGTTAAGAAATTTGCAAAGATTTTAAATGTATTATAATATCTTAAGTACATTATTATATTCGATTTTAAGTACACGAGTAGCATATAATATAACCTTTAATATGCTACTCGTGTAAATAAATGCATAGGGTATTTTCCGAAATATCCACTCATTCATACATAAAATCAGACGTCTTTCCCAAATGGGTTGACTTTCTATGTGTTATATAGATTTAAGTTTCTCATATTGTTCTTACTGTTCGATGTTTTCATGCAAATTCAGTTAACGGTACATCTGACCTGACCCTCTCCAAAACGTCCCTAATTTAATCAAGAGTTCATCATGGTTTTACCTACCCAACTTTTATAATTTTGTACCTGTAAATCAAAATCAAATCAAATCAAATATGTTTATTGTGCAACACAGGTTAAAAGGCTGTTACATATTTGTGATCATCACTGTGAGCTGTCCTAATGGACGTACAATATCGTATTTAAAACTAAATTTCAAAGTCAAAAACATACAAGCAATTAAATTAATTAGTAAGAATTAAATTAAAATTAAATAATAATTAAAAAAGCCTTATTTGTTGTCAATTTAAAATAATTATATAATTCCTGAGTCATGCATATTAATAATAATTAAATTATAATAATATCATCTAGAAATTCTTGAACATTATAGTAGCATTTCTCAATCAGAAGCAATTTTAATTTCTTTTTTAATGTCATTATGTCCAGATTTTTTAAAGTATCCGGCAATTTGTTGAATATAATGGGTGCCCTACCTATTACATTTTTGCCCATCATAGCAGTTTTATGTCCACCTGTAATCAGTTTTTGTTTGTACTGAGTTCTTACGTCATTTGTCCTCTTTCTTGTTTCCGTAAATTTAGGAAATAAAAGTGGATTTGATTTTACAAATAAACATAATTCCAATATGTATACACAAGGGAATGTTAATATTCTTAGCGATTTAAATTTAGGCACACAGCTATCTCTAGAGCGCAGATTACACATTGATCTAATACATCTTTTCTGTGCTCTAAAAACCTTGATACTATCCTGTGAGTTACCCCAAAATATTACACCGTAGCTCAAATGAGGCGTAACAAGACCGTGATAAGCCACCAAAGCAACTTCTAGCTTAACCTTTTTCGAAGCCCTAAACAATGCATACGCTGATCTACTTAATTTAGTACAAACTTGCTCTATATGAGAGGTCCAAGTTAATTTACAATCAACTAAGATACCTAGAAATTTTGTAGAATGCACTTCTTCTATTTTTCATTATTATAATTTATATTTAGTTTTGGAGGTTGCTTTTTATTATAGAAATTCATAATAACAGTCTTGTATTTATTAAAATGAGAGAGCCTATAAACTTTGAAGTTGTTAACAGGTTAGTCTCAATTTACCCAAAGCCAGATGTTACCAAGCTTAGCTACAAACAGTTGACGACACCTGATACGCGTTACAAATTTATTCAAGGACAAATTAAAAAACTGTTTTTGTATAAAATGTATTTTTTTTCTTAATTAACAAATCTTGTAAATAGTTTCAATTAATATGTGTAGTTTATGAGAAATCATCTAGCTGTCGTGCCGTGTGGTTCCCGGAAATTTAATAGAGTAGGACCATTACATCTCTTGCCCTAGGATGTCGTAACATGCGACTAAGGGAACGGCTAATAAACTTGAACTTCTTTTTGTAATCGATTACCTAGCAACCTGTCACTATTTGAATTTCAATTCCATCACTAAGCCATACAGCGGAACGTGATCTATCAGTATTTTCAAGACTGTTGGCTTCGTCTACCCCGCAAGGGATATAGACGTGATCATATGTATGTAATAACTAACAAATAAAGCAGTATTTGAAAAGGGCACACCGCCGCGGGGCTCGGGCGGAACAAATATTGACACTGTTACTATTTGACATTCGAGGGTTGAGCAAACGTTGTAACAATGTCACAAGCATGGGAATCATTCCATCGTCAATGTATTCGGCAAGGTTTCTTGTAACAATACATCATGTATTGAAATTAAATTAATGCGAGCAATTTGGTGAATCGTTTCATTGTGAACTAGTTCTCTGCGTACTTAGATCTAGTTATTAACTACTAGTTGTGTCCGCGTGGAATAGTTGTTTTGGGCATCTTTGAAGCCCTCAAGGATGAATAATTTTCCTCGCTTTTTTCACATTTTCCATTATTTCTTCGCTCTTAATAGTTGCAGCGTGATGTTACTCGTATATAGCCTAAAGTCTTCCTCGAAAAATGATCTATTCAACACAAAAAAAAAGATCAATTTGAACCAGTAATTCCTGAGATCAAACAAACTCTTCAGCTCTAAATATTAGTATAGATAAAACCTGATTATTATAAAGCCTCCCAAGTTCGATTTACAAGTAAAAATATGAAAAAAAAAGATAGTTTGCTATTGTCTACCCGCCTAACACTAACCGCTACATACATAAATAACGCCTCTTTCCCGGAGGGATAGGCAAAGACCACATCTTTCCACTTGCCACAATCCCTGCACACTTCTTTCGCTTCATCCACATTCATAACTCTGTTCATGCAAGCTCGTCGTATTCGGATACTCTTGACCAGACCTTTTGCTAGAACATCTCCGATTTGATCAAGGTACACCAACCTAAACGTATTAATCCATCAAATGTAAACATACATACATACATACATATAGTCACGTCTATATCCCTTGCGGGGTAGACAGAGCCAACAATCTTGAAAAGACTGAATGGCCACGTTCAGCTATTTGGCTTAATGATAGAATTGAGATTCAAATAGTGACAGGTTGCTAGCCCATCGCCTAAAGAAGAATCCCAAGTTTGTAAGCCTATCCCTTAGTCGCCTTTTACGACATCCGTGGGAAAGAGATGGAGTGATCCTATTCTTTTTTGTATTCGTGCCGGGAACCACACGGCACGAATACACACGGCAAATGTAAACATTGTATATCTTTATCGGCTTTGATTCACTCGTATAAATAATTCAACAGATTCTCAAGCTGATTTAAATTCTTACGCCCGAGTAGGGAATACTTATACATTGTTTTCTTTACTTCGGAGATCCGATGAACGCGATGAAACAAAGAAGACTCAAAACTTCGAGAAGTTTGATTGATTGCGAATCTTCTCGCTATTATAACGGTGATTCATCAGTTTGTGTTTTATTAGCTGTGTGTTGGGGCATCTTTCTTGTGGGAATCGTAAATAATATCGAATTTACATACATACACACATAAATCACGCCTCTTTCCCGGAGGGGTAGGCAAAGACCACATCTTTCCACTTGCTACGATCCCTGCAAACTTCTACAATTTACATACATACATTGTAATAACGTCTATATCCCTTGCGGGGTAGACAGAGCTAACAGTCTTAAAAACCTGATAGGCCACTTTCAGCTGTATGGCTTAATAATAGAATTTAGATTGAAAGTGCCGTGTGGTTCCCGGCACCAATAGAAAAAAGAATAGAACCACTCTATCTCTTTCCCGTGGACTAATGATAGAATTGGGATTCAAATAGTGACAGGTTGCCAGCTCATCGCCTAAAAGAAGAATTCCAATTATTTTGTTAGCTTTTCCCTTAGTCGCCTTTTACGACATCCATTAATTTATGACATTCAGAGAGTGATGCTAATTTCATAAATTTAATCCAAATAGGTAACATGGTTAGTATATCGCAATTTAATTTAAATGATTTTATACAATATTTTAATAAACTGGGCAAAAAAAAAACTTCATGTTGAATTTATAGCAAAATTTATTGAACTAATATATATTTTACGATTCATATAATGGTTTTTGCAGATAACATTCATTCATTCGTTTGTTCTTATATTATGTCAGTAGCTATCTCCAAAACTAAAGTAGGTACTTGCTACTTTTAACTATTCCCATATCCAATAGTTCTACGACAAAGTACTAAGTTCAAGTAAGTCCCCCCCCCCTCCCCCCCTACTCGGAAAGCTAAATTTTCTGTACGGGTGGGGCGTCGATCCAGCCACGCGTGTGCATTGAATTTACGCACATCAACTAACTGAGCCGTGTCAGGAATGATATTATTAAACGCTTACTTATTCCCTCGGCTTTGCCTGTGAGAATTACATACACACATACATATGGTCTCGTCTATATCTATGTCTCGAATAGACTGAATGGCCACGTTCAGCTATTTGGCTTAATGATAGAATTGAGATTCAAATAGTGACAGATTGCTAGCCCATCGCCTAAAAAAGAATCCCAAGTTTATAAGCCTATCCCTTAGTCGCCTTTTACGGCATCCATGGGAAAGAGATGGAGTGGTCCTATTCTTTTTTGTATTGGTGCCGGTAACCACACGGCCTGTGAGAATTGAGTATTAAAACTCTTAAGCCAATGATTAGTTTTACTTGATATTTGGTAGATATAATTAAGGAAATAATTATCTAATCATTTTTTGAAGGGGCGATGTGTCCGGGTCAGAAATATGATTATAAAGACCTTTAGATTTAAGAAAGGCATTTAGAGGCTCTGTGGCGCAGCGGTAGTGCGCTTGTCTGTGACACCGGAAGTCCCAGATTCGAATCCCGGCCAGGGCATGATGAAAAACGAACTTTCTCTGATCGGCCTGGGTCTTGGATGTTTATCTATATAAGTATTTATTATAAAATATAGTATCGTCGAGTCAGTGTCTCGTAACACAAGTCTCGAACTTACTTCGAGGCTAACTTGATCTGTCTAATGTGTCCCGTATATATACATACATACATAAAATCACGCCTCTTTCCCGGAGGGGTAGGCAGAGACTACCTCTTCCATTTGCCACAATCTCTGCATACTTCCTTATATATTTATTTATTTATTTATTCCTGGAAATTTCTCGTCTGTCCCATTGAGTTATTGTCCCCGTAGTCCCAGGAGCCAAGTGGCAATAAAAAAATCAACTCAGCCCGTGGATTGAAGTCTTGTAAAGAATATTTATTGTAACATGATTGCGTACCTACTTACAATGTAATTCGTATTCAGTTAATCCGAACAGAAATGGTAATAGCCAGATATCCGCGTGACATCCGCAGTCATTCCCTCGCCGCGTCCCTGCGGATTTGCGGATCAATGTGTTGTGGGTAATTGACAGCGGTATTATATCAAAGGCTAGCTTCTGTACCTACGTATTTTCGTTAATTATTTACATACATACATACATATGATCACGTCTATATCCCTTGCGGGGTAGACAGAGCCAACAGTCTTGAAAAGACTGAATGGCCACGCTCAGCTATTTGGCCCAATGATAGAACCGAGATTCAAACAGTGACAGGTTGCTAGCCCATCGCCTAAAAGAGGAATCCTAAGTTTATAAGCCTATCCCTTAGTCGCCTTTTACGACATCCATGGGAAAGAGATGGAGTGGTCCTATTCTTTTTTGTAATAGTGCCGGGAACCACACGGCACACCACACGTTAATTATTTCCTTATTATTATTATTTTATACTTATATCTCTCACGAGTTACATATAGTCACGTCTTTATCTCTTGCAGGGCAGTCAGAGCCCCGGCTTTGCACTGGTAACATTATAAATATATAAACCTTTCTATTAAATCAGTCTATCTATAAAAAAAATCCATCGAAATTCGTTGTGTAGTTTTAAAGATTTAACATATATACATACAGACATCATACATGACATGACAGATGCGGGAAACGATACAATAAAGATGATTTGATTTGATTTGATATTGCTTCATATTAGACTATGTAGTTATAGTGATGTTTCAATATCTTCCGGATTGGTAACATCTATCTAAAAATACATAAAGCATATCGGAAATTCTCGCACGATTTTATATTAGAAGTAAAATATCTTCACAAAGCAGCTATTGTTGAGACTCTGGGTGCGGAAACGAAGACAGTTGTGGTCCAAGTGAAATGTTGTGAGCGGTTAATGATAACAATGTATTATCTCGTCCACACTATTATTCTAATTGTTAAGTTGGCGTTATTGAAGTAATGCCGTTATTGAGGAGCCCGGGGTATATATGTATGCCAAGTTTATTAAAGTTTAATACTAAACATTGATAAATCATTTTAATTAAATAGCGATATACTAGTAACCATGTTACCTATTTGGACTATATTTATTAAATAAGCATCACGGGTATGTCTTTGACCATGGATCCATGATTGGGTGAGTCAGGTTTTTACACAAAGCGACTCCCGTCTGACCTCCGCTACCTTTGCAAGGGAACCTAACTTGTATTGGATCGATTATGGTTACACATGCAGTTGCCTGAATGTTTCCTCACGATGTTTTCCCTCACCGTAAGAGCATCGGTTGGTATTCAAACAAATGTACATAACTTCGAGAATTGTCATTGGTCATGGCCGGGGTGGGATATACCGCTAAAAGGATAATGATGCTTATTATTTAGTATCTAATAAAATGAATTGACTTGTTATGTACCTATTACGTGCAGTAAAAAGTTCACCAACACACAAAACGCTATCAGCTTATCAATCAAGCCAGCGTTCCAAAGCTCGCCATGAAAATTTCAAGGAATACTAAGCTTTTATTTTATTTGTTTATCTTTTATGATATTTTTATCATGCAAACAGCGGTTCGGCGATATTTTACAACCTCTATTGAAGCCTTAAGTATATGAGGCATAAAGTTGTAATCGACCTGAAACGTTAAAAAGAGTTTGTTCAAAAATTAATAAGACTATAGTTATCATTGTCTACATTATGTATTATGTACCTTTGTAGGAAACATTATGTAGGTACCTTTGTAGGAAAGAGATAAATGGTGTAGAAAGTGACTGTAGGATGAAAATATTAGCATAATGCTTCACTCATTCTAGAGGGTTGAATTTTTTCCAGAACAATTCAGTATGTTTCGTACCAGCTACAAGAACCAAGAATTTTTACCAGGATTACTCGAAACATCACTAAGCCAAACAGATGAGCGTGGCCATTCAGTCTGTCCAAGACTGTTGGCTCTGTCTACCCCGCAAGGGATATATACGTGACCATATGTATGTATGACCCATCGACAAATCCATTCCACCTCACAGTTCCAACACAGTCCAATGGCTTCCACTGTGACGATATAATTGGTTTCCGGTCGCCGTCACAAAGAAACTCCTGATTTATGCCCGCGCTTCAAACTCAGCTCAAATTGTGCTTTTTTCGCCTTTCGACGAGGAGTCTTTACGACCATTTTATTTGTTTGTTTGTTGATAAATGTTTGATATTTTTACCACATACATTTATACATACATAGTCACATCTATATGCAATTGGATTGACTTTTGGTTATGTCTACCTTGCAGGGTAGACAGAGCCAACACTCAATCCAAGCGACTGATAGGCCACGTTCGGCTATTTGGCTTAATGATAGAATTGAGATTCATATAGTGACAGGTTGCTAACCCATCGCCTACAAGAGAAGTCCCAAGATTATAAGCGTATCCCTTAGTCGCCTTTTACGACATTCTTGAGTAAGAGCTGGAGTGGTCCTATCCTTTTTTTCTATTAATGCCGGGAACCACGCGGCATTTTTTTTACCATCAATGTTAATGTAGGAAAATAATCAATTCCGCCCCTCTGTTTAGCTAGGGTCTACCCAATTTCCTGCTATGATTTATTAAATATATAACTTCCAAAAAATAACGCCTTTTTCCCGGAGGGTAACAGAGATTTGCTTAGTTCCCTCCATACGTCTTTCGCTTCATCCACATTCATAACCCTCTTTGTGTAAGCTTGCCGATTTGAGGTACTCTTGACCTGACCTTTCACCAGAACGTCTTTTCACTTCGACCTTCTCATTCACAATTTCGTTTTCTTAGCCAAAGTTTCTTCTTAAATAAAATTTTTATTTTTTAATATATTTAAAACTTAATTGGGCCTTAAAGGTACAATAAGTGAACTTAATGCTAATAGCATTCTCCGCGAGTCAACCTTTAGAAAATAGCAAACAGATAAAATAATCAGGTGCCAATTCGGGAGAAAAATAAACAAATATTATAGTTACAGATATACATAAATAAGAAAATAGACAAACATACATAAATATTATACATATAATCACGTCTATATCCCTTGAGGGTTAGGCAGAGCCAGAGGTTTATTTATACTATATAACCATATATTTATATACTCTAGCAATATTTATTATTAAAATAGATTATTTTTGCCTAGCTGACAAACCTTTGAAAATGGTATACATAGACGTATATAGGAATTCTAAGACAATGTACTCTTGATTCGCCGTGTGGTTCCCGGCACCTATAGAAAAAAGATAAGGACCACTCGATCTCTCTCCTATGGATGTCGTAAAAAGCGACTAAGGGGTAGGCTTATAAACTTGGATTCTTCGTTTAAGGCGATGGGCTAGCAACCTTTCACTATTTTAATCTCATTTCTATCATTAAGCCAAATAGCTGAACGTGGCCTGTCAGTCTTTTCAAGACCGTTGGCTCTGTCTACCCCGCAAGGGATATAGACGTGATTATATGTATGTATGTATTCTTGATTCGCGATCGTGTTATCTCAGATAAAGCTTCCTTGATTAATTGCCGGCTTAGCGCGGCTTAGCGATTAATTAAAAAGGTTTATATCACTTAATTTATTAATAAAATGTTCTTGTGGTGTCCTGGAAAAGATTGTATAAGAATGAGATTTTGTAAATTACCTTAACAGAAGTTTAGGATAAATTTATCTAGTGCTGGTAAATAGATTTCTCCGTATTATCTAGATAGATATATAATTAAGACTCCCTAAGATTTTGCTACATACATAGAATCATGTCGTTACCTCTTACGGGGTCGACAGAGCTAAGAGCTTCGAAAAGTCTGAAAGGCTTCGTTCAACGGATAGCAATTAGTATAATCCAATTCAACTTTATTATTTTACTAGAGGCCGCCCGCGATTTCGTCTGCGTGGAATCATTCCCGCGGGAACTCCGGGATAAAAAGTAGCCTTTGTGTTATTCTGGGTCTTCAGCTACCTACATACCAAATTTCATCGTAATCGGTTCAGAAGTTTTTGCGTGAAAGAGTAAGAAACATCCATACTGACATCCTGATATACTCCCAAACTGTCGCATTTATAATATTAGTAGGATTATGAAACCATAGTTGATTAGCAGTGTTGCCACTATTTGATAGCCCAGTAATTTCAGTTAAATTGAAACACGTGCAACTTTTGAAAGCTGTTTAATTTCGATTTATTAAACAAGCACAAATTACACAGGTTTTTGATTAAGTTGGTCAAACTTAATAATTTGAAATAGTAATTCGTTTTAAAACATTATGAATTAACAAAAACATTCAAAACTATATTTCCTTTCATTAAAAAATATAAGAATAAAAAGGAAATCTTTGAAATTGTGTAACTCCTAAAAATAATGTAATAACTTTGAAACAACTACGTATTAAAATTCTAACCTTTTGTAACTCGAAAAAAATGAAAGAAACTGTTTCATTCAAAGGAAACACGAAGCAAGAATTAATGTTTTAATTTACAATTATTTTGAATGAAACTTGCACAATGGTCCTACAAATGAACTGCCAAGTTATTTAACATCAAATATGTAACAATTCGTTGGTAACAGTGTAATCTAACTTTCAAAAGTTGATTTTCCGCTCAACTCCAAACCAACGAGCTTAGAATAAAATGTAGTTTTGGAAGAAAATTTATGAAACTTGTAAAAGAAATAAAAAAATTATATAAGAAACACGATGATCCAGAAGGCTAAAAAGAGTCAGCTGTATTTAGATTTTGCATAAAAAGTCTCCAGATGCTACTTTTTACTAGTAAATTTTCTGAACACCATTTTTTTCTCAATTATATCATTTAACAGGAAATTAATAATATTATTGTGGAATCTTTTGTATCAATAAATCAACGTGAATTTTCAAACAGTAAAAGGTTCATTTAAATGCATAACAATAATATTGATTATTATAACGCATCCTCTTTTTTTTCTGCGCTGCCCCTTTTTTTATTTTGTTTGACTGGAAGAAATCTCGATTGTTATAATTCCGCCATTGTACATACTCGTATTCTTCTAAATCCAATGACAGTTTAATAGGTTGTTATATGTTTTTCTTTTAAGTGCAATAGAGTTAGAGTTTAAAAAAAAGCAAACAAACAAAAGACAATTTTGTTTAATACAATGTGCCTCCTGTATTAATATTGACCACACTTTGTATATATTTCCGAGGAAAATCGGCAAAATTGAAAAAAAAATTGGTACAAACTCTATTTAGTTTAAGCTCCCTATTTGGGACAATATGAAAGTTTATAAATGGGCTAATTTTGATGTCCGGGACGAGAACTTCGAAGAGATGTCGAAAGTAACAAGAAGCAATTCGGAGAGTGGCCTTTTTTCCTTCATTGTAGTGAATAAGTTAAATACTCAGCATTTGTTAAGTCTGTTTAAGTAAAAAAGTAAAAGTAAAAAGAATTTATTATATTATATTTTTTGTTTCATGTTTCTGTTATCATTTGTCTTTGACAAAGCTGTCTTCTCTGGCTTTAGTCCCGGATGAAACCTCACCACTCTGGAGAGGAGACCGGGGTATGCCTTAGACCATAGATCCTGGATTGGGTGAGTC
Organism: Amyelois transitella; assembly: GCF_032362555.1. NCBI lineage: Eukaryota > Metazoa > Arthropoda > Insecta > Lepidoptera > Pyralidae > Amyelois > Amyelois transitella. The sequence goes on along the minus strand of NC_083513.1, from coordinate 10,990,976 downwards.
TAGTTTTTACAATAAGCGACTCCCGTCCTAGTTCAAAACGCCTTCATAGATTTTATTGATTCCCTGTTTTTTTTAAGGGATCAATCAACTACCTATGAGATGGCAAAAAATGGTTCGTTACTTTGAGTAAACATATATATTAAACTAGCTGTGCCCGCGACTTCGTCCGCGTGGAATAGTTATTTTGGTCATCATTGAAGCCCTAAAGGATGAATAATTTTCCCCGTTTTCTTTCATATTTTCCATTATTTCTTTGCTCCTTATAGTTGCAGGATGATGTTATATAGCCTAAAGCGTTCCTCGATAAATGATCTATTCAACGCAAAAAGAATTTTTCAATTCGAACTAGTTCAGTTCCTGAGATTAGCGCGTTCAAACAAACTAACTCTTCAGGTTTATAATATTAGTATAGATTAATAAAATATTCGAATTTATGTTCCTGCTATACCAAACGCCAATTTAATTTGTAATATATTTATTTTGCACCGTCAATTTCAACAAACAATACATAATTCCGATACATTATCAAATCCCGGCTGGTCCAGACTCCAGAATTAATGGAGTGCGGGTGTTTGCGAGCGATATTAATTTATTCCCGCAGATGGTATCGAGACAATGGGGAATAAACCAGCATTCCTTATTGAAAAAACGATACCAGGAGCCGTGTGGAATTAATTTGTAGCTTTATTAGACTGCCTAGCCGTGTGGTTCCAGGCCAATATGAAAATGAATAGGAGCAATATATCTTTTTTGGCATGGAGGTAATAAAAGGCGACCAAGGGGTCGATGCGAAAGCGAAGGAAGGCGGATTCTTTTTTAGGGCGATTGGCTAGCAACCCTTCACTCAATTCTATCATAAAGCCTAATAGCTGAACGTGGCCTATCAGTATTGCAAGACTGCTGGCTCTGTCTACCCCACAAGGAATAGACGCAATTATATGAATGAATGAATGAAAAAATATCAAGTTAAACAAAAATGTTAAGGGTGGACAATCCTTATCACTAAAGAGTATGAAAAATAGATGTGGACCGATTCTCAGAACTACGGGAACGGACATTGTGACACGAGAATTTTATATATAAGATAACACCTAGTAAACATGTAGTTCTAACAATGCGTGCTTAGTCGCAATAAGAAGGAAATAAATCTAGACTACCGCACTCAGCCTGCCTGAGTCTAACATAGTGTTAGTGCCTGGCACGATACCAACTGTTATATATACCTCTTTGTTGTATAGTCGTCGGCCATTTTCATAGTGTACCGGAATAATAAAAAGCAATTGTGAAATGCCTTTTTTTTTCAAAATATAAGTACTTATTTTTGTATAATAAAGTATGGTTAATAGCAAAAATAGTTCCGTAAAAAATACAGTAATTTTTTTATTTTTGTGAGCATCTTATGTTAAATTCACAAATGATATCCTATATGCCGTGTGGTTCTTGTATGTCGTAAAAGGCGACTAAGGGATAGGCTTACAAACTTGGGATTCTTTTTTAGGCGATGGCCTAGCAACCTGTCACTATTTGAATCTCAATTCTATCATTAAGCCAAATAGATGAACGTGACCATATGTATGTATGTATGTATGATATCCTAGGAAGAGTCTGGTAAACTGTTTTGACGAATTTATATTTCTTTATCTATGTGTATAATTAACATTCGGCTGACTGTTAGCTCTGTCTACTCCGCAAGGGATATAGACGTGATCATACGTACATATGTGTATTTTTAAGTGGCTTGACAGATATAAGAAAGAACGAAGGCATAAAAAGAAATTAAGCATTAACATTTTTATACAAACCCTACAATTTAATAAACTTAAAAGGTAGAATTTAATTTCACCTAATGTAATTTTGGTAACTTAGAGTCTACTTATTAAGTTAGGATCTTCTCAAATTAATTAAGTTAAGAAAACTTTCCGAGAATGTTCTAGTAGCAAATGTTGACGAGAATCTTCTATGGTAGAAATTGTCTATGATTTGAAACTACTGGCAGTCTTTATAAGTAAATTATTTTTAATTCTCTGGCATACCTAGACTTATATCAACAAAAATTCACTTGTTAATTGCACTACCCACTAATAATCAGAAAAACTTACATACATACATATGGTCACGTCTATATCCCTTGCGGGTAGACAGGGCCAACAGTCTTGAAAAGACTGAACGTGGCCAACGTTCAGCTATTTGGCTTAATGATAGAATTGAGATTCAAATAGTGACAGGTTGCTAGCCCATCGCCTTAAAAAGAATCTCAAGTTTGTAAACCTATCCCTTAGTCGCCTTTTACGACATCCATGGGAAAGAGATGGAGTGGTCCTATTCCTTTTTTGTATTGGTGCCGGGAAGCACACGGCACGGTTCTGGACTGAAACTTTTATTTTTTTATATGGCATAGTAACCATGACTTAAATAAATTCACTTGTTGATTGCTTTACTGATAAAGATGAAATCTGAAAAACTCGATAACGACAATTAGGTATACTTAACACAACGTTAACTGTTACCAGCTGGTGATATCGCGGAGGCGCGTCAGTCACAAAACAATAATAAACCTATTGAAGCTTCAACTGCAGAGCCTGAGAAAGGTCGGTCACGTGTCACCCCGTCCACGTGACATTATTTCATTATTATGCTCACTTGTCTTGGAAGACAAGCGGGCTTTCTATTTGTCACGAGAGCGACACCGTCTGCGTAAAACGGAATATTCCATAGGTTATATTTCCGTAGCGTACCATGAGAATGTGCTGTGTGATTTTCGGCAATTAAGAAGAGAACCTGTGTATATGTCTTTTCCATGGATATCTTAAAAGGCGATGGAGTGATAGGCTTATAAGCTTGGGATTCTTCTTGTAGACGATGGGCTAGCAATTTGGCACTATTTGAATAAAGCTACACAGCTGAAGGTGTATGATAATTCCGTCTAAGTAGTAGAGATTATTTGAGTTTGGTCTATTTAATAATAAATTCATTTATTCAAGTGACCATTGACTCATTTTTGTTAGTAACAATACACTTATCCTAAGTTAGTAAGTAGTTTATATGGATTGTCATCTTTTTGTAAAGCTATCATAAAAAAAAGCAGAACAATAAATATATTTTCATATATTTTAACGATTTAAGAAGTTATCAAAACAGTTTTAGATTTATAATTAAAAAATTTACATATATTCACAATTTAAAATCTTCTCAAAAATTTACTGCAAACTTTCATAAGTTGGATTAAATGGCTCAACCCGGGCTCATCTTTGGAAATGAGGATGTAACTTGGGTTAACTCCAAGTGAAAGAAGTCACTGCAAACCTTTGTTAAGCCTCGGAACCCTAACTCAAAAATATTTTTTATTTTATTTAAAAAGAACATTACAAATACAAAAAAAAGGATTGTAAGCCGTCATCTACATCGGCTTAGAATACAGAGGATTACGACGGAGCTTATCTAAGCTCCAAAGCTTGTAAGCTCCGCCGCTTGCAATGCAAAGGCATCTGCTCACCGGTATAATTGTTTCGTTTGTTTGCAAGTGGATTGCAAGGTCAATTGACCTTACTGAGTTTGCATCAAGAAATATAAAAAAGCCACTTAAAAATTAAAAAATAAATCTATGTACTCGTAAAGAGGGCATATTACACCGATGTTATTCTTCTTCCTCTTAATGTTAGCCCTTCATCTCTCTCAACATGAGACATCTTCAAAATTGTTGGCTCTATCTACCCCGCAAGGTATACGTAATTATATGTATATTAACATGAACGTTCAGATTTCTTTAAGTAGTTTACCTGTATCAACAAGTACATACGAATAAACCGCGAGTGCAATGCTTTTAAAAAAATAAGAAGTAAGACGAGGAAATATATGCAGTTTTACATTTTATGGTCCAGCTTAACCCGTTACATAGTAGTCCAGTAATTGTCAAACCGCTGTACCTAAGATAAGGGTCATAAGAGACCCGTAGTAAGCTCTACATGCAATGGCTATATATTTTCTCACTTAAAATGTAACATTGTTGCCATTATAGTTTCGTTTTAAGGCTGTCTCATGATTATGGTTATACGTGTGGTTCCCGGCCTATAAAAAAAAAGTACGGGACCACTCCATCCTGATCCCACGGATGTCGCAAAAGGCGACTAAGGGATAGGCTTGTTGTTATTGATATTCAAATAGTGACAGGTTGATAGCCCATCGCCTAAAAAATAATTCTAAGTTTGTAAGCCTATCCCTTAGTTGCCTTTTACGACATCCATGGGAAAGAGATGGAGTGGTCCTATTCTTTTTTGTATTGGTGCCGGGAACCACACGGCTCGAATAAAGATTGAAGAATAAGAAAAGAAAAGAATTGTGTTTGTGTCGACATTGTGACAGGTTACTAGGTCATTGTCTTAAAGAAGAATCCTCAGTTTTCAGCAATTGTCTTACTTTATTTTCTTTTACAATATACGCAGGTTTTGTACATGAATATGTATTAATTTCAGCGTGTTGCGTCACAAACCTCTCTTATCGTATGACTGACTAATATCTATACATATAATAAAACAGTAAAAATATTTTGTCTGTACATTTAGTATTTTCGACTGAAATGGATAGAATGACACTTAGAATGAATAATAGAAAGCAAAATTTTTTTTGTCTGTCTGTCTGTATGTATGATCACGCTTATCTCCGAAAGTACTGAACCAATTTACTTAAAACTTTCACCAATTGCTTTGTTTTAATTCAGAAAATCATTTAAAATTTATTTCATCAAAATAGGTTCACTAATAAAGAGTTATCGTCATTTGAATGAACTCAAGGCATGAGATTACCTGCTTATTTGCAGGTAATCTCAAGTTTACGCGGAAAAATTCGAAATTTACGCGGACGAAGTCGCGGGAAACAGCTAGAAGGTATTACAATAAGTGCTTATCTAAAATTCTAGATTCTAGTAATACCTTCTAGTATTCCAGTATGGTACATTTTCCGTGCCCTAAATAAACCCTTTTTGGGATGAACATATCAGCTGCCTTTTATCTACAAATAAATAATTAATCTCCTCAGAAGGGCCGATGGAAATAGAAATTAGAAATGGTAACATCGCTTATCCCCAAAGGATCTTAAATGATTTCGTATATTTTCGGATCTTTGCAATTTGCGCAAGGATATTATACTATACTAGCTGTGCCCGCAACTTCGTCCGCGTGGAATAGTTATTTTGGGCATCATTGAAGCCCTCGAGGATGAATAATTTTCGCTGTTTCTTTTTCACTTTTTCCATTATTTATTTGCTCCATATAGTTGCACCGTGGTGTTATACAGCCTAAAGCCTTCCTCGATAAATGGTTTATTCAACGTAAAAAGGATTTTTCAATTCGAACCAGCAGTTCCTGAGATTAGCGCGTTCAAACAAACAAACAAACTCTTCAGCTTTATAATATTAGTATAGATTTTATAAGTATGGTTTAATTTGCTTTCATGCTGGTCTTGTTACTATAAAAAACATAGTTTATCCCAATTCCTTCTCCCGCGCATACATATTATTAAATTTTATGAAAAGATAGGTTTATCAATTTGAGATAATTTTTTTGGTCAAGACCCAGAATATCATATAGGCTACTTTTTATCCCGGAGTTTCCCCGGGATTAATTCCACGCGAACAAAGTCGCGGGCAGCCTCTCTTACTAACATACTTCCGATATTACTAGATTTCTGGACACTTTTCTTTAAACAGTAAAATATTAACTTATTTATCATAAACTCTTTGAATCTTTTAATCATAGGTAATTATAATCATTTATTCCTTGAATATGGTTACAATGTAGGTCTTAAGTATTTAGGTACAGTTTCTGTGAACACATATTCTACCTCATAAGGCGTCGGAATTATATAAATATATTTTAAATAATAATAATTTCGAAACCGATGACTCTGTCTTTTCTGTGAGAGAAAAAGTTTAATATATAATTATTTCTAACATACTTAATTTTGTTTTCTTTCCTTTTGGATAAAATATTGAATTACTAATAAACAGGAAGCAATATTAGTTCATTCATTCCCCACTATACCTAAGAGCCCTAAAACCAATAAGACAGGTATGAGCGAGATTCGGCCGGGGAATGTAGTCCACGGGAATGTATTCAAATTCATGGAGAGACATCAGCGACCTCTTAATCTAAGCCCGTGGAGAAATTCGGGATTCGTGTGGGCATTGCGGTAATAGGAATTTCGCTCCTTTATTATTTCTCTTCGAACTGTAGGGAATAATATTTTTAATGATAGAATATTATCGTCAAATTTTTCAATAATGCCGTGTGGTTCCCGGCACCAATACAAAAAAGAATAGGACCACTCCATCTCTTTCCCATGGATGTTGTAAACGGCGACTAAGGGATAGGGATTACAAACTTGAGATTCTTTTTAGGCGATGGGCTAGCAACCTGTCACTATTAGCATCTTAATTCTATCATTAAGCCAGATAGCTGAGCGTGGCCTGTCTTTCAAGACTGTTGGCTCTGTCTGCCCCACAGGGGATGTGGACGTGACCATATCTATGTATATATGTATTATTTGCAATCAGTGCAAGTTAGAATATCATGCTGTTAAGCTCGTAAATTTGACGTGGGTCGTGAGTGTTCTAAATCTCTAGTCCACAAACCGAATCCAATAAATTATGCCATATGCGAGTAGGTATCCAAACATCGGTGATTTATAACGAGACAACAAGTAGGGGTAGTGGGGGTTTTTGGTACTTTAGAATATGTACCGTGATAAAAATAGGACCACTCCATCTCTTTCCTCGTGGATTTCGTAAAAGGCGAGTAAAAGATAGGCTTATTCACATGGGATTCTTCTTTTAGGGGACAGGCTAGCAACCTGTCACTATTTTAATCTCAATTCTATCTTAATGCCAAATAGCTGAAAGGTCACGTTCATAGTAAATAATATCAGTCTTTTCAAGACTGTCGGCCCTGTCTACCCCACAAGGGATTTAGACGTGATTATATGTATATATGTTTGTAGATATATATAAACTGACAAGCTCCAGGTGTTAGCAACAGCGCTTAGTAAAGGGTTGAGTGAATAATGTATGACTCACTGAATATTGTAGCACCTGTTGACAGCTGGAAATTGCTAAGCTGAACCCTGATAGTTTGAGACATGTAGCCTGAATAAGTTACGAGCGATGATTTGTCACTATTTCGTTTTGATTAAATATTTATTTGAGAATTCAATTAATTAATGAGTTGAACATGTTAGACATTTTATACGTATGTTAAATTCTAGAAGATATCGTCACGTTTAATAAAGAGCTACAAAAATAACAAGTTAGGTAGACAGAGCCAACAGTCTTGAAAAGACTGATAGGCCACGTTCAGCTGTCTGGCTTAATGATAGAGTTGAGATTCAAATAGTGACAGGTTGCTAGCACATCGTCTTAATGAAGAATCCCAAGTTTATAAGCCTTAGTCGCCTTTTACAACATCCATAGGAACGAAATGAAGTGGTCCTGTTCTTTTAATTTATCGGTGTCGGGAACCACACGACACATATCAAAAAATACCACTAGCAAAACTTCTAGTTGCATTAATAGTCGTTCAACTTTTGTCTAAGTGAATATTAAAGTTACCAGGTAGTAAGTTAGAACTGCCAACTATGTCTTCAGCGAGGCGTTTGACTTGCAAACTTAGTAGCAAGAACTTATTCCCTTTTACAAATAGAACCAATGACTACAGAGTTTTTCGAAAACTACTTCCTTAGAAACGAACTTTGTATCAATCAATATATATGAAATTCTTGCTTTGAATTTTGCGCCTTCTTTGAAAAGCGATGAATTTAACGCAATCTACGAAAAGCGAAAAATTTAACGCCATCTACGAAAAGCGACGAATTTAACGCAATCTACAAAAAGCGGCGAATTTAACGCAATCTACAAAAAAGCGGCGAATTTAACGCAATCTACAAAAAGCGACGAATTTAACGCAATCTACAAAAAGCGTCGAATTTAACGCAATCTACGAAAAGCGTCAAATTTAACGCAATCTACAAAAAGCGACGAATTTAGCGCCACTTAGATTACAACGTATAATCAAATATTCTGAGGGTACGTAGCACGTACGAAAATTGGCATGTATGTATCTTCTGTACTTTATTTTTGTACAAATAACATGTCTTCAACTAAGTTCAAGACTTATCGGATTCTGAGTAATCGGGAAAGTTAATTTTTCATCATGATCCCGCCTCTCAAAACTAGGGCCTTTACTGTCACGGCAAGCACACTACACTGCCTATGCGTCATTTAATATCTAAATAAAATTTCATGACATTATCAAGTAGGTTAAGAAGTTCATTCGTTAGAATTTTTTTTTTTAAATATATGAGGTATAAATTTATTTTGAGGCTTAAATATATATGAATAAGGTAGATATATAATCTGTATTTTTGTGATCTTTCGTATTGTACAATAAATATATTACAAACAAAACACAAAGGTAATAATCACACTTCCTTCCCTGAGGGGTGGGCAGAGACTACACCTTTTTATTAATATAGACAAAATACCTATATCTGTTTCATAATAATATAAGTCAGAGGTATCATGCAATAAAATCTCACCATGGTAATATCCTTCGAATCTTTCTTGATTCTCCGCTGTCAAGTCCTGTGACGTCACAATTTCAATTCAACATGGCCGCCGCCGGGTATACATCCCGAGGGAAAGGTTACCTTTCCTTTCATATGCTATTCTTGAATTCCAAATACATTTTACGGACAAGTTTTCTTACGTTACTTAGTAAGGTATTGTGACGGATAAATCTATGTTTTTAAGACCTTTTTTATACCAAATCTTGTTATAGTCAAATATGTATTACATTAAACGTAAGGCGACTAAAGGATAGCTTAGTTAACTTCGGTTTCTCTTTTTAGGCGTTGGGTTAGCAACCTATCACTATTTGAATTCATCATAATAAAATCTTTAAGACATACAGCTGGACGTGGCCTTTTAGCTTTTGCGAGACTATTGGCTCTGCCTACACCGTAAGAAATAAAGACGTATATGTTTGTAAGTATTAAGTTTTTCATCATCCTGGCGTAAGTCCCGGTAGTTTCACCTCTCTGGAGAGGAGTCGAAAATCGGCCAATATTCACGATCACGGATTGGGTGAGTCAGATTTTTACACGAAGCAACAGCTCCCGTCTGATTTTCACAACTTTACAAATAAATCTGACCCATATTGGATAAACTTATGAGTATTACCTACTTTAAAATAGAAAAAAAAACAACCGCTTAACGATATTGTAAAGTAATAACCTGTATGTTTACAAAGCGTTTCCCTTTGACGAAAATTTTCAAAGCTTTGAGAAATTATGCATTCACGGAAAATATGGCGGGAAAACCAAAAAAAAAGTTAACGAGCAAAGCCAAAGCCGTACGCCATATTTAAAACGCGCGGCTGAAGGAGCGACGCACGCAACATTTTCTAATCGTAGTATTTTTAACTACAAATAATAATAGTGCCGTGTGGTTCCCGGTACCAATACAAAAAGAATAGGACCACTCCATCTCTTTCGCATGGATGTCGTAAAAGGCGACTAAGGGATAGGCTTACAAACTTGGGATTCTTTGAATTTCAATTCTATCATTAGGCTGCCAAATAGCTGAACGTGGCCATTCAGCTGTTGGCTCTGTCTACCCCGCAAGGGATATAGGCGTGACCATATGTATGTATGTATGTAAATAATAATAAAACATTCATTTTAAGTCAAGTTCCTATTAAATAAAAAAAATGAACATCATAAAAACATTTGCGTTAAATTTTAAAATGACAATTACTTTCTTATTTTTTTTTATTCACATACAAGTTAGAATCCTATCCTAAATCCTACAATTTGATTGGTTAACAAAATTTCTTCATCTGTACTAATACTATAAAGCTGAAAAGTTTGTTTGTTTGTTTGAACGCGCTAATCTCAAGAAACTACTGGTTCGGATTGAAAAATTGTGTTTGCGTTGACTAGACCATGTATCGAGGAAGGCTTTAGGCTATATAACATCACGCTGCAACTATAAGGAGTAAAGAAAAAATGGAAAATGTAAAAGAAACGGGAAAATTATTCATCCTTGAGGGCTTCAATGATGCCCAAAATAACTATTCCACGCGGACGAAGTCGCGAGCACAGCTAGTTAGCTATTATAAAAAAATATATACGGTCGAATTGAGAAACCTCCTCCTTTTTTTTAAGTCGGTTAAATAATAAATTTACTTTATCCTAAGTAGTACAATGCACAATTAGTTTATCCTTAGTAATACAATGCACTGTACTGTTACTGTCTCTACAAAAGATATTACAAACAAAAAGGCAAAACACATTAAGAACATAAAATAATGTCCACTAATTCATTCTAATTAAGTATAAGCGTTACCAGTGAGCGTTACTCTTTATTTAGGTGACTCGTCTCTTAAAGGTTGTGTCGGAGGAAATGCAAATGAGTCGGTTTATTACACAAGTTACTTGAACGCCACATACCTTCGATATTGGACGGGGGAGGAATTTCAGTACCTGCCGAAGAAAACACGAATTTGTGAGTAATAACTTTTGGAAGTGTGTGAAGTTGTGCCGTGTGGTTCCCGGCACCAATACAAAAAAGAATAGGACTACTCCATCTCTTTCCCATGGATGTCGTTAAAGGCGGCTAAGGGATAGGCTTACAAACTTGGGATTCTTCTTTTTGGCGTTGGGTTATCAACCTGTCGCTATTTGAATTTCAATTCTATCATTAAGCCAAGTAGCTGAACGTGGCCATTCAGTCTTTTCAAGACTGTTGGCTCTGCCTACCCCGCAAGGGATATACACGTCATTATATGTATTTATGTGTTTCCTTATTTTAAGACAAGAATACAAATAATAGAAATATTAATCGTTTTATAATAAAAATTACAGGTAAAGTTGAACGACTGAATAATGCTGAAATCCTATAAAAACTGTTAAATACACGTTATTGCTTACACATGTCTCGAGGTATAGAATATAGAATAGAAAAGAATAGATTTATTTTCAAAATTCGAAACAAAGTAACACTTATCGACGTCACGTCGCTTAAATCTAATTATAACTACTACCGCTTCCAAAGCGCATGTGTAGAAGAAGCGGCGGAACAAACTACACTGCACATTGCTAAGTATATTTTGCACAGTTAAAGATCGATAAACACAAAACACAAAAAAAATGAGAGAGCATAAAAAAAACAGAACAAGAAAATAAAACTCTTAAATATAATTCTTTTTTAGAACTTATAAAATTTTTGATGTCTCCCGCGCAGCGAGGAATCCTGAAATACAAATGTGCAATTTCTTTAAAACGCCTTTATACAGCGGAGCTATAAAAGAGGGGTTATATTCCTTCCGACCTTGAAAGTGCACTCTGCATAATATCATAATATCTTAGACTCTAGATTTGATCATTATCAACACACATAAAGATACAGACAAAAATGCAAGGTATGTCTGTCCTGCGACTGTACCTATGATTCACAAAGACGATTCAGGGAACATACATTTGTATAATCAAGTGTATTCTCTTGCGGGGTAGGCAGAGCCATAAGTCTTGTAAAGGCTTATCAGTTATTACTTGTTTGGCTTAAAGATAGAATTGAGATTCAAATAGTGATAGGTTGCTAGGCCATCGCCTAAAAGAAGAATCTCAAATTTATAAGCCTATCCCTTAGTCGCCTATTACGACATCCATGGGAATTAGACGGAGTGGTCCTATTCTTTTTTTACTGGTGCCGGGAACCACACGGCACGGCGGGCTCAAGGGAAAGGGCTAATAAATTAAGGATTCGTCTGTTATGTGACGGGCTAGCAACCTGTCACTATTTGAACCTCAATTCTATCATCAAGTCAAACAGCTGAACGTGGCCTATCAGTATTTTCATCAGTCTTTACAAAACCGCTGGCTCTGTCTACCCCGCAAGGGATATAGACGTGATTATATGTATGTTCCCTTGATCGTCTTTTCCAATCATAGGTACAATCGCAGGACAGACATACCTTGCATTTTTGGCTGTTTCTTTATGTGTGTTAATAATGATCTATTCTAGTAAGGAATAAAGACGTGATTATTTGTATCATCCGAAGCATAATGCCCTAATCGCAAATGTCCTCAAATTACACGCTATTCATATCTTGACCCACATACATGTATACAAACATCAATATATACTTACATACAGACGTCGAGATATCTGATCTCTAATATAAGATCACCTCTCCGATATATCTGGCACGTGACTGGAATGAAGCAAGGATTCTGGAGCGAAATCATTAAGCGCTCTGTTCGGACACACCTTTACTTAAGCTCCGTTCACACTGGTGCAGTAGAATAGAATAGATTTATTTTCAAAATTGGATACAAGGTATCACTTATTGACGTCACATCACTTAAATCTAATTATAACTATTACCGCTCACAAAGCGCATGTGTAGAAGAAGCGGCGGGACAGACTACACTGCAGTAAAATCAGGTCAGTCTTTTCTTTTATTTTACTATTTATTTTGCTATATAATTCTTTTAATAATAAAAGATATATTATAAAAAGAGCAATATTTGTGTTTTTACATATTTAACTCGTGTTTTCGAAAACGGCTCTAACGATTTCGAGTAAAAAGTCGATCTAGCTGGTTCCTGTGTTTGGGAATATTCTTTTTTCCATATTGCCACCCAAACTCATTTTCCCATATGTTTCCCTTCCCATAGTGTCCCAAGATGTGCACACGTCACAACTGTCAATCATCGCGAAGAAATTGACGCGCTTAGCCAATAGCAGCGAAGAATCTAAATCGCGATTACAAAGATTCACGGATTGGAGCGTTAATACAACCTCTGACTCAACATCGTCTGTCGCGCGGTTCCCCAAGCATAACCTGGCGGAAGATCTTCCCTTTGATGGCGGTCGAGTCGAATCATTGCTCCCGCTAGGTTCGTATTTACTATTGTTTATAGTCGACATTTATGAAAAACATTGGAATGGTTTTATTCTAAGCTGTCGGGAAACACACGGCTTCACGCAGAGACACCAAACTACAGTTCGAATTGATATGTTTTCATTTTAATTTTTAAATCAACAATAACAGATAGGATGTGTCAATTAAGGTTGTATCCGATATACTGCAGACATCTTTGTAGTCGATACAAAGCCATTAGTCGCCGCCCGGAAATGAGCGTGCCTTCTCTCCGATCACCGGAAATTGCCATAGGGCGCCTCTGTCTACGTGGCTATACTGAATACCCGACAATACTGTAGATTTATAACCTCTAAACGAAAATAGGAGGTGTTATCACAGTACTTTAGAATAGGTCTAGTCTGAATCTCCCGCGTGGATGTCGTAAAAAATACTAAGGTACTTTCACGTAATGCAACAACTGCATACAATAGTATTTTCTCAATATAATCTCAATTCTATCAGTAAGTCAAACAGCTGACCGTGGCCTATCAGTATTTTCAAGACTGTTGGCTCTGCCTACCCCGCACGGGATAAAGACGTGATTATATGTATCATACAAAGTACTACACTTTTCTATTTAATTTATACTATTTATCAAAAACTTATCGCATACCTATTTGTTCCTGACCCAATAATAAATTGGAATGTATGTATTTAATTGCTATGTTTAGTGTTATTTGACGTGGTCAGTCTCCGCGTCAAACTAACCAACGGACGAGTCAATCAAACCGCCTGGAACTAATAACGACGTGCGTAACGAGTTCATATTGGGCGAGTGCACTCGCTTCAGAAAAGTTAAGACAAATTAGTCGTTTTTAAACTATCGCGTTGCCAATGCAACGTGTACATAAATTAGTAAATAAATATATAAATAGTACAATTACTATTTATATATTTATTTACTAATTTATGTACACAGAAACATCGAGAGTGATAAACACAAGAAACAGAATAACGAAGGTTCTGCTTATTTCAAAAGAAATCTTTTCCAGCAGAGTCGAGATACTCGTAGGAGACATAATGGAAATAATTTATAAACAAAAAGGTATTATACGCGCACGTAACGTACTTTTATTTAATATCAGACGTTTCGAATCATGTTACAATGTCACTCGTGTCTCTTAAGAAGGTCTGACTATAGAAATCGATTGTCACTAAGGGTAAGCTTATGTTCTGTAGGGGACGAAATAAGCTTTAAAGAATATTTATATCATATTGTATTTATCAAACAATTCTTTTATATTTCTTTCAACACTAATTTATTATATTAGTATATTTATATATTTAAAGATTTTATTTTTATATATAAGCATATGTGTAATTACATTTTTATATCTTACGGGTAGATAGAGCCAACACAGCAGTATTGAAAAGACTGAAAAGTCACATTCATCTGTGTAGCATTGTATGAAAATTGTAGTTACTCATTGGACTCGCATTACATAAGCAAGTAACTCGCACAAAAAATAGAACAATGTAAACTCCTGTTTATTTACTATATGGGAGTCGTGTAAGCGGGTATTGCGACTTAATTAATTCGGGATATCGGGTTACATTACCAGTGGACCCGTAATTACATCGCGCATGATGTTAAATTTACCCTATCGATGGGTGGGTGTATGGATAATATTCCAATAACTTTGTGATACTTGAGTTTATAAGGAGGCATATTGTGTAAATTGTATTTTTTTTATTGTAAATTGAATATTTTTACAGTGAGATATATTTATTTATTTATTTATTTATTTAAACTTCATTGCACAAGATACAAATGTATAGCACAATTGGCGGACTTAATGCTAGAAGCATTATCTACCAGTCAACCATTGGGTCTTACAGAGAACTTCATGTGGGGTTAAACTAAATAAATATATTTATACCTACACAAAATATAAAATAAAATAATTATAATATACATACATAAAAATACAATAGATAAACAATATACATACATAAAAACTACAATAGATAAACAATATACATAAATAAATAGGTGCAGCGATTACCGAAATGAGTGAAAAGGCGATATTAAATACCCTCGCGACTCAGGAAAAACCCGTTTACCCGCGATTTGAAACTAGAACGACTTGGGGATGTCCTGATGGACTCGGGAAGTGAATTCCAGAGCCTAACAGCCATAACGGCGAAAGAATTGGAGGCAATACCTGTACGGTGAAAAGGGATAGCAAGAGTTAACTTATTTGAAGAACGAAGGATTTTTTCGTGAGTAGGACTTAATAGTTGGAAGTCTTTTTTAAGATAGTCTGGGGCAAGCTGATTGTTGAGAATGGTATAGAGCTGACATAAAATGTGAAGATTTCTACGGTTACGGATGGGGAGCCAATTTAGCTGAGAACGGTATTCAGAAATATGATCGTA
The DNA here is from genome assembly GCF_032362555.1 of Amyelois transitella. NCBI lineage: Eukaryota > Metazoa > Arthropoda > Insecta > Lepidoptera > Pyralidae > Amyelois > Amyelois transitella. The sequence continues at coordinate 10,975,623 of NC_083513.1, read as the reverse complement.
CTTCCGAAGGCAGAATATAAACCTAATACAATTGTTTAGAAGACGTTCTAATTTGTTGAGATGCTCTTCAGTTAAATCCAGATAACACACATCAGCATAATCAATTATAGGCAGAAGAAGTGCTTGGGTAAGCATAATCTTCGTCTTTGTTGGAAGAAAATGTTTTAAGCGTTGCAGATAATGCAGAACACTGTAAACTTTCCGACTGGTTGCAACAACGTGTGAATCCCAATGTAAGTTGGTATCAATATGTAGGCCAAGGTTTTTAACCGTCGTACTAAATTCAATAATAGTTCCGTCAAAGATCAGCGGTGGCAAGGTGTTAATGTCAATATTATTAATCTGATAGAAACTGCCAACTACTATAGCCTGACACTTTTTAACATTAACAGAAATGCCAAATCGATTAGACCAGTCTAGAACTCTATTTAAGTTATGATTCAGCAAATCAATGGCCTGTTCCATGTTATCAATATTCGTCTGTACATAAAGCTGCAAGTCGTCAGCATAGAAATGATAGAAACAGTTAATATATAATGACAGCAAGTTTATGAAAACTGAGAACAAAATAGGAGACAAAATACCGCCTTGTGGGACGCCAGCTTTCAATTCGCACCAGTCTGATTCATCCGTACCGTTACGAACCTGTTGCCGGCGTCCATGAAGATAACTGGAGAACCAAGAAATCACTGAAGAAGAGACGTTGCAACGGGAAAGGGTGGCTAAAAGGATATCAATGTCAACAGTATTAAATGCGTTACTAAAGTCTATTAATACTAAAATTGTGACTTGTTTATGTTCCATGCCCGTTCTAATGTCTTCTGTAACTCGAAGAAGTGCAGTGGTGGTACTATGCGCCGGCCTAAAACCAGATTGATATTTGTTTAAAAGGTGGTTATCAAGTAGATGTTTTGATAACTGGTTAAAGGCAGATGCTTCTAGAACCTTCGATAAGAATGAAAGTATGGAGATAGGACGTACTTCATTCAAATGAGTTGGATCTGGGATTTTTGGGAGAGGGCGTACATAGGCCATAAGCCATGATAGAGGAAAGCGATTTTCTGAGGAACTGTTATTAATAATATGGGTGATGATAGGGAGGATATAAGAGAGGATTGGAATTAACATCACACGACTTATTTGATCTGGACCAACGGCATTAGAGGAGATGGAATGAATGATTTTGTATACGTCGTCTTCAGTGACAGCTGAGAATTCAAATGGCCTACCGTCGGGAGAAGGCAAAGCAAGAATGGAAGAGATCGAAGCTAATTTTGTATTTTCATCTAAAAGAGGAACTGAGGAAAAATGATTGTTAAGCTCATTCAAAGTGAAAGGGAATTTTGAACATGATTTCTGTACTTTACCTATACCCTGAGAATTAAGAAATTTCCACATATTAGCTGGAGAAACATTTTCTATGTTGTCGGAGAAATATTGGCGTTTTGCATTTCTACAAAATCTATTGCAGAGATTCCTTGCAGCCTTATATAAGCACCAATTTTCGTTAGTACGATCCCGTTTAAACTTTCTAAAAACACGATTTCGTTTTCTCATGGCGATACGTACCGCCTCCGTGATCCATGGTGCAGGAGGGCGCTTTATTTTGATGGCACGTACGGGAGCATGTTTATCGTACAGTGTTAATACTTCATTATTAAAACTAGCAATTTTTTCATCCACTGCATTAGCCGACAAAACCGGAGACCAATCTATCCTAGCTGCATCAGATGTAAGAGCATCATTATTTATTTTGGAAAGGCAACGGAGTTTCATTATGGTTGGTTTTGGTCTTGGAACTTTAATTTTATAGGAAACGTAAATAAGATCGTGATGAGAGAATTCAGGAGCGGGCGCTTGACCATGATTGGCAACAAGACCAGCTGAAGAGGTAATGATCAAGTCAAGCAAAGAGGGACCATGTTCTGTGAAGTGTGTTGAACCGGATGGTAAGATTGAGAAATTGACCGACTTGACAATACCCCGCAGCTTTTTGGCCCTGGAGTCATCCTTCATCAGACACGTATTGAAATCTCCTAGGATCAGATGGTGTGTGTAATCTGGAGAAACCGACTCAAGGAGAGATTCAAAAGCACTGAAATAATTAATATGTGAAGAGGGGCAATAGAATACTCCCAAAGCGGCTCCGACTCCCTTAAACGAGACCTCAAGAAATATATATTCGCTGCTGGCGGTGTATTCAGAAGGTGACATAGCGAGCACACGGTAATGTATATCACTTCTTAAATAAATGGCGACACCGCCTCCCCGGGATCCGACACGATCGTTTCGTATTAAGATAAAGCCAGGTAGCGAATAGCTAGTCGAAGGTAAATTTGGTTTCAACCAGGTTTCGGACACAAGAATTGCGCCAAGGTGCACGGAAGAAAACGTTTCAATGAAGTCTGTGTAATGCGCAGGAATGCTTTGTGCATTGATATGACACACATTAAAATTATATGGAAAATTGTGGAATGTATTATCAACAAAAGCCCCCAAGGTCATTGTAGAATCACAGGAAACAAAACTTGAGTCACCAGATCCCTCAGCAGAGCAGAAGGTTTCGGATAAAAAAATATTATCACATTGCTGCATTGTATATATATAAATAGGTTAATTTAAATATAATAAATAATCAAATTATAAAAATATATATATTAATATATTATGTATGTAGGGTGTAGTTTTAAGTCTGTTCCTGCACAACCTGCCGGCCGGACCTGATAACTGATACAGATACAAATTTTATTATAAGGTCTATGACACAAGCAGACAAAGAAAAATAAAGAAACTCAAATATGAAACAAAAAAAAATATTATGTACACACCAAAAGATAAGTCTCGAGTGTATGGCGGGCTTTATAGCGATTGGATTCAGTCCAAAGTATATGACGGTTACTTTAAAAAGAAAATTGACAACTGACGCCTGTCATTAAGACAGGAAAACGACGGCTGTCAGATAAAAAAGAAAAACAAACAAAACTACCTACATCAGTCATCAGTAACTAAGAGAAAACTAGGAATTTACCCACTCGCATTTAACAAAATATAGTGGACCAACCAACGAAATACAAAATTAATAAGCACCGCGTGAAAACATACACAGGGAGATGGAAGTGAAAGAGGCCAACAGACTCAATTTGTATGCGGAGGTGGTGGCAACTTAGATTTGACCGCCTGTGTCTGCCGTCGGGTCACATTCCGTTACGTCATATACGTTGTTGGAGACGATTGTGAGATAATTTTGATAAAATCCTACTAATATAATAAATGCGAAAGTTTATGAGCATGTCAGTATGGATGTTTGTTGCTCTTTCACGCAAAAACTACTGAACCGATTACGATAAAATTTGGTATGTAGGTAGCTGAAGACCCAGAATAACATATAGGCTACTTTTTATTCCGGAGTTCCCGCGGGATTGATAGGGTTTCCATGCGGACGAAGTCGCGGGCGGCCTCTAGTAATACAAGTTTACTTTGTTAGGTATAGTATTTAAAATTTTGGAAGTCATGTGGGAATAAAAAATCTTAAATTCAAATCATGAAAATTTGTAGGTAAAATATGTAAAATACACATATAAGTCACGCCTTTATCTCAATGGTTTAAGGGTCGCGTAATTGCCACTTACTGTATGACAAGTTCCATCCGCATTCATTATTTTTTTTCATTCAACCTCATAGGTTTAGGTAATAAAAACTCTATGACAATAAAACGTAAGTAATAAACAAAAATAGCGTGACATTTCCACATGAGGTCAATGACAAAGATTACGAGTAAATTACAATGAAATTATCAATAACAAAGTTAAATCAGAATAATCGGTTACACACACACAGACATTACATATATATTTATCCTTGTATAGGTGCCGTGTGGTTCCCGGCACCAGTACAGAAAAAGAATAGGACCACTCCATCTCTTTCCCATGGATGTCGTTAAAGGCGACTAAGGGATAGGCTTACAAACTTGGGATTCTTTTTTAGGCGATGGGCTAGCAACCTGTCACTATTTGAATCTCATTTCTATCATTAAGCCAAATAGCTAAACGTGGCCTATCAGTCTTTTCAAGACTGTTGGCACTGTCTACCCCACAAGGGATATATACGTGACCATATATGTATGTATTTTACTTTTTTCTTTTATTCACTTATGCTAACAAATATTTCAGCATTTTCATCATCGTTTATTTGAAATATTGAACCTTATTATTATTGTGCTAACACGATTAAATGAACGCTCGATACGGCACGGTATAATAACTTTCCCAATATTCCTTTGAGGGAACCTTTCCCTAGGGAGATTCGGGAATCATTGTCCTTGAGCCGAATTGGAAATGCTGAATAAGTAACGATAGAATAGATTTTAATATTTATATGAAGAAAAGTTTGCCGTGTGATTTCCGGCAGATAGCAAAAAGAATAGAACCACTCCGTAAGGGATATAGACGTGATTATATGTTTGCATGTTAATTTCGTACACACATATATTCCCGGGATTCGGGATTTATTCGGGATTATAATAAACGACAGTTTGCGAAAAGAAAAAGCGAGGGCCGTAGCTATCAAATGAATACATACACATGGTCACGGCTATATCCCTTGTGGGGTAGACAGAGCCAACAGTCTTGAAAAGACTGATCGGCCACGTTCAGCTATTTGGCTTAATGATAGAATTGAGATTCAAATAGTGATAGGTTGCTAGCGCATCGCCTAAGAAAAAGAATCCCAAGTTTGTAAGCCTATCGCTTAGTCGCCTTTTAAGACATCCATGGGAAATAGATGGAGTGGTCCTTTTTTTGTATCGTTGCCGGAAACCACACGGCGGTAACGGCAACAAACACATCAAATTAATAATGAAATAAATGAACCGCTATGAAATAACATCCCTAATTTTTTTGTCCACAATTACGAAGTGAAGTTCTGTTGATAACTCATTAAAAAGTATCATTAAATTTGGTTCGTTCTTGGAAAAGATCGCGTTACATGTACAAAACTTCACATCACATTCAGTAAAAACAAAGTCTGGTTAGTAACTGAGTTGGATATCATACTCTGGGCCGTATGCTTATTTTGTGTAATTTTATTGGAATCTCGGTATGAAATTAGCTAGATCTTGCGTTTTACGCGAGCTTATACTCTTAATCTAGAATAAACATGAAGGTGGGTAGAAACTTTCCACTTGCTAGGATCCATGAATTGTTCTTTCATTTTATAGGTACATACATACATATAGTCACGTCTTTATCCCTTACGTGGTAGATAGAGCCAATAGTCTCGCAAAGACGGAAAAGCCACATTCAGCTTAATGATGAAATTGAGATTCAAATCGTGACAGGTTATAAGCCCATCGCGTAAAAGAAGATTCGAAAGTTTATTAACCTTAGCCATCTTTAACGATATCCATGTAAAAGGTCCTTTTAATAACATAAATTTATTTTATTAACTTAGTTATATGCACCTGGTAAACATGTGAAGACATTCATCATTGAACATTCTCTGACGAATATGAACCCTTTTTTATGAAGCCGGTTAAATTTCCGCAAAAGGTCCGACAAGGCACAAACGTCAACACCCTCGAAACTGGAGGAGCCGACGTCAGCTCCCCAGACAAGAGTGCTAGAACAGAGTGATGCATATTGATCAATTTTTGCAACAATTTGCTTGATGCTTTCACGATTTTTCTTTCAGTAATTTTTATTTAAGCATTCTTAATTTTTTTTTTATTTAAGTTGAGGAATAAAGTGCTTGTTTAAATCCATATTATTCCAACTAATATTATAAATGCGATAGTAAGTTTGTTTGTTTTTTTACCTCTTCACGAGTATCTACTGATTAAACTTCTTTAAATGTTCTTCTTCTCAAAATTTCTTAAAACTTCTTGAAATGTTCTTCTTCTTTAAATCTTTAATAGTCTGGAAAAGGCCACCTTTCATCATGGTAAAAACTATATTTTCCGTGAGATTTGCGAAAAAATTTATTATTTTTAAGTTGCGCTAATTTCGTAGATTGTTTGTAGATGGCGTTATTTTTTGTCGCTTTTTTGTAAACGGCGCTTCATTCACGAGGACGAAGCTGTGGGTTAAAGCTCGTAATAATATAAATGTGAATGAGTGTTTTTAGGTCTTTCACTTCAAACCCAGAGTACCGATCTCCACGAAATTTGACATACATCTACATACGGAGCTAACATACATACATAAAATCACGCCTCTTTCCCGGAGGGGTAGGAATCTCAATTCTATCATCAAGCAAAAAAAACCTGAACGTCACCTATCAGTCTCATCTACCGTTGGCTCTGTCTTTCGCATTTATAATATTAGTAGGATATAGGTACGTATAGATACTGTAAACTCGAAGTTGCCAATATCCAAGGTCTCAAAGTGTTATCTTGATTGTTTTTCGATCCGAGTTATCGCCGAAACTTCATAAAACGAACTCAAACAATAGGTTTTATAGAACTATAACCTGCCAGTGTTGTCAAGGTATATTGAAGACATTGAAGGTTATTCAAGTAAGGTTTTATATTCGATTGAGCATTTTATAGGTTTACGAAGAGCTTTTTTTTTCTCCAGAGACGCGAAATAACGTATCTTCAATAGACAGGTACAATGTAATAAATTTTCTTTCCATTTCATGTGAGCTGAATAATGCTATACAATTGGTAGGATAACAATTTTATTATGTTTTTTTTGTTATTATAATATATGAAATAATATGGAAATTATAATTGATAAAAACGATTTAAAAAGTGGATTAAATAAAAACATTTATCATTATAAAATTGTTTAATTTAATATTACCTTCAGTGTGGTAAAATTTAAAATACTTTATTACAATAAAACTTCTGCCCAAAACTCAGGTACAATTCTTTGATGAAGCACTTTTCAATTTATTGCTATCACAAGTATGAATTAACATTAATTCTTTCACTTCTTCAAAGGAACCTTCCGTTCTCTTGAAATTTTCTGATATTTCAATCAATGTTTTGTCCTTCGTTTCGGGCAAGTACTTGTATGTTAGACAAAGACATACAAACATAGCGATACCATAAAACAGGAATGATCCATGTAGATCAAGGTATTTGAAAAGATAAGGAGAAACTTTGATCATAATTGCTACTAAACATTTACCGTACAATGTAAATATGAAAACAAAAACGCTCCTTGACTTTAATGGCATCAATTCACCTATCAAAATACCATTAATGCACAATGGTCCTACACTTACAACTGAAGAAAATAACGTGAGCAATGTAATAGTTACAAATACATTTTCAAAAATTAATGAAGATTTAATTAAATATGCGTAAAGAGAGAGTGATAATAAAAATAAACTAGTTAAAAGTGAAGTAGACAGTAATAACATTCGTCTTGTAAGAATTAAAGTTAAAAAACTGCCTGAATATAAACTGGCTACAGTAATGCCATCTAAAATTAACATTCCGATGTATGCTGTTGATTCATTGCCGGTAATCTTTTTAATAACAGTTAAAGAATAAATTGTATAAACAACTTTACCTGACAAATGGTACATACTAATTGTAAGGAGACATAAAGCTGAAGGTTTATACACTTCAGGTAAAAGTATTACTTTAAAAAACTCTCTAGTATGTTCTCGAATAAATGTCGCATTTAATTTAGTTGTATCTTTATTAATTTTGAGCAGATCTGCCAATTCTTTTTCGGACCTTTCGTCTATTCCTTTCAACCATCTGTGAGATTCAATACATTTGGTAAATCTTCCTTTGATTGATAGCCAGTAAGGAGACTCGGGCCAAAGGAAGACATTTATAACGTTGTACAAAGCACAGATAATGCCAACCAAAATGATATTGCTCCAATGGGAGAAGGTCCCAATGGCGTTAGAGACCCAAATACCCCAAAACATAGTACCAACTTGTACAGTACAAAACACACCTCTGTATTTCGGTGAAATGTATTCGACGAGGAACGATGTAGTCATTTGTGATACAGCTAACGGGCCCTGAATTACTTGGTAAATAAATATGTATGTGATAGAAGCTCCGAAGTATACAATAATAAAACCTATGAGTGATGTTATTGATATTATGAGAAATGTTTTTTTCCGGCCTATAGCGTAAACTAAGATTGTCAGTATGAACACCCAAGGAATGCCACCAAAAAGCATGGCTGACGCTGAAAAATAAATAGATAAGGTTAGGTCTCGTTATCTTTCTACTCTATCCTAAGTATATTATGTTATTATTATGTAATAATATTTGTATTTATGCGTATTTGTATGTATTTATATGTATAATATATATTCTGTTTGGTTTTCTTCCAACCAAAGGTTGACTGGAAGAGATTGCATTAGCGATAAGTCCGCCTTTGTACCATCTCTGTCTGTTATGTATGTTTTACTCTTATAGTGCATTAAAGAGTTTTATCTACTATCTATCTATAACATCATATTTATAGATACATATTTAAAGTATACCTGCCACAAGCATAATAAATTAATCACACTTATTTCCCTAAGTCGTTGGTGACAGAACGTCGGTAGCGGCTTAAATGCGCAAGTAATCCGTTTGGGGGCACTCGTTCAAATCCCACCTCGGCCATGTACCAATGACTCTTTTCTGAGTTATGTACCTACATTAGTTTGAATACTAATGTATTAGGTGTTGTTGTGCCATGTGGTTCCCGGCAGTGCCGTGTGGTTCCCGACACCAATACAGTGCCGTGTAGTTCCCGGCACCAATAAAAAAAAGAATAGGACCACTCCATCTCGTTCCCATGAATGTCGTTAAAGGCGACTAAGGGATAGGCTTATAAACTTGGGATTTTTCTTTTAGGCGATGGGCTAGCAACCTGTCACTATTTAGATCTCAATTCTATCATTAAGCCAAATAGCTGTGCATATGTATGTATGTATTAGGTCACTTACAAAGCCACGACTCCAAATGAATGTCAATCATTGAAGTCTCATTGTATTCTTTCCTCAGCTGTGGGATAGCCACTGTGGGTACTCCAAAACTTAGCCCAAACATAAAAGCGAAGGTCCACACGCCACTTGATATAAACATCTGGAAAATTATGCCCTTTTTTATATGTATCTCTCACTGTTATCATGGCAAATACCTGCTATGATGATGTGAGGAATATCTTCCTAGACTTTCATGTAAAGTGACACAAGTTTATTTTAAAAGCTACATACATATGGTCACGTCTATATCCCTTGTGGGATTATAGACAGAGCTGAAAAGACTGATAGGCCACGCTCAGCTATTTGGTTTAATGATAGAATTAAGATTCAAATAGTGACAGGTTGCTAGCCCATCGCCGATGTTTATAATATCAATTAAATTACATAACAATATCTATATGATTTTATATCTAGTAGGTAGTAACTGGAATAGAAAAGAGTATGTTAAAATGGTTTGGTCATATGGAGAGGATGAATGCAAGCAGATTGACTAAGAAAATATATAAGAAGAGTGTAGAGGGAAAGGTCGGAGTGGGAAGGTCTAGACTTGGCAAAAGGTCAAGTCAAGAGTACCCGAAACCGCCGAGCTTGAAGAGAGTTATGAATGTAGATGAAGCGAAAGAAATATGCAGACATCGTAGCAAATGGAAAGATAATAGTCTCTGCCTACCCCTCCGGGAAAAAGGCGTGATTTTATGTATGTATGTATATAATATCTATTCGTAAACCTACCTGTCTGAGAAAAGGCAGCCAGTTGACATTTCCATGTTTTCTATTATTTATAAAGCAGGGTTCCGTACTATCCATGATATATCAAGTTTCTTTAACTGTAACAGTACAATTTTATAGTAAATCATTATTACTTAAAACAAACTTATCTTATTCATTTAATTTGACCCCATCTAAAGTTCTTTGTTAATGACAATGGTTGACTGGTAGATAATGCTTCTAGCACTAAGTCCGCCAATTGTGATATACATACATTTGTGAATTGTACAAAAAAGTTGTAATAAACAATGTCACAGACAAGCGTACTACCGCTGCGCTACAGTCCGTAATAGTTTATCTACTGAATGTATAATTTTTCTTGCAAAGGTTTTTCACTTTAAATGTAACTTAAACAATTGTTAATCTAAGATATATCAACTGCCATTCATACTTATTAAAAAAAATAATGTCAATAAATTATACTTTACCACATCTATATCGAAATCTTATACTACCTGGTTACATGATTCTCATATCACCAAAAAAAATATTTCCAAATACGACTTGAATATATGAACATACGTGACAAATTAATACCAAAATTATAACACGGCACAAATTCACGAGTTTTACTGCACAGATAATGAAAACATTAAAGACAATGTTGAAAATTATTTCACAAATTCTCAGCGCACGTATAAGTATAGTATTTTTTTTGTACTAAATTTATCACTACAGTGTATATACTAGATGAGTACCGCGTCTTTTCTCGGATGAATTTGGTAAATTTAAATTCGTTGTGTTTTCTTTTGTTTTTTTTAAAGACTGTAGGCCCTGTCTGTTAAAGAAAGTCCTTTACAAGAAAAAGTTTTTCAAAAACGGATGAATTTTATAAAATGTTTAATTGTATCAGCTTAACCTTTGAACAAAAAAGACGAGTTTATGAATTAACTTCAACAGTCAAAATATTACTTGAAAATATCTTATATTTTGGCATTTAATTCGATTTTCCTTCTCTGTGTGAGGGCCTACTAGTGTTGAGGAAAATGGTTGATTTTATGTAAGTACAGATATTACCTAAGACTTTTAATTTTTGGTCTAAAAATAAAACAATATACTTATTGTAAGCCACAACCAGCTGTAAAAACATTTGGTAAGATATTGACGTTTAATGAGACGCAACATAGCAATATATCATACGCGAAGGAACCGACTGACTATCTGACCAACCAGAGTACAGTCATACCTTAATTGACATTGGGAATTAAGAAGCATCGACAGCTGAATTACTATCCCATCACCAGCCAGGGCTCAACCAACCTTATCTTTCAATCGATATTGGTAACAACAATCCTACTACTATTATAAAGGCGAAAGTTTGTATGGATGTTTGTTACTCTTTCACGCAAAAACTACTGAACCGATTACCATGAAATTTGGTATGTAGGTAGCTGAAGACCCAGAATAACACATAGGCTACGTTTTATCCCAGAGTTCCCGCGGGATTGATAGGGTTTCCATGCGGACGAAGTCGCGGGCGGCCTCTAGTTTATTATATACCTATGTATTTTTCATTTACAATTGTTGGAAAAAATAAAAGTTTTTTTTTAATTTTACTTTTATTTTACCTTAGTCGCCGAATCATGTTCGGAGTACGTCGCTCTCGCGTTTGTGTTCTAACAGAGCACTCTTTCTTGACTCCCTAAAAAATCTCTTTAGTGTCCCTTTAGTTTCTATATTAGTCATCCCCTATTATAGGAACAGCTGATGATACAAGTTACGCCTCGCGGAGTCATGCCATCGCCGAATGACGCCGGAATTCTCAAAGCTAGCTGTCGCGGGTGTAAACTAATCTTTGCAAAAGTTTTGTTGGAAGAGTTTGAAATCAAAAGCTGAGAATGCGACAAGGAATGTACTGAGAAAGTCTTATAAAAGTATCGGAAACGTGGTAAAAGACAGCTAGTGAACGGTTTTTACCTACTTTGATTGCAGGAGGTTCTAAATTGGACCGTCTGCGAATCAAAATTCATCATGTTGCTTAGAAAGTTTATTTTTGTCTGTTATATATTCCTTGGTATTCCAAATATAACATTCTCCATAGCTCCATCTTGTCGAAACTTTGTTAAAAACGTAATTTGAACTCAACTAAATTTGACCTACAAATTAAATTTTCAGTTAGTTATCTTTGAAGAATGAAAAGCTGTATTAATTTACATTTTGATTACATTTTTGCTGCTAAATGAAATTAAAATATCAAAGGAATAACATTACGGTGTAACCAAAAAATGTTTCAAAATCTGAGGACTAATATTAGTTGAGAGAACTTTTGTGCAGTAAGTTTGCACTGCAGTGTAGTTTGTTCCTCCGCTTCTTCTACACATTCATTCATGTTTTTTTTTAATATAGACAGTGTGCATTCGTCCACGATTTAGATTTAAGAGATCTATATTTGTAAATTGACGTCCGATGAAAATGCTGCAGTGTAGTTTGTTCCGCAGCTTCTACTACACATGCGTTTTGGAAGCGGTAGTAGTTATAATTAGATTTAAGTGATGTGACGTCAAGAAATCATACCTTGTATCCAATTTTGAAAATAAATCTATTCTATTCTGTCATTAGATCTAGCAAATATTTTTTGTCACAAAAAAAACTTACAAACATACATACATTCGTTTCCATTTCAATAGAGATGTCACGAACTGTTACAAGGACTTGCTATAATTTTACTAGCACGAAAGAGAAATAAAATATCTGTACAATGCCTTAGACACCCGGTGAAAATGCTGCAGTGTAGTTTGTTCCGCCGCTTCTTCCACACATGCGCTTTAGAAGCGGTAGTAGTTATAATTAGATTTAAGTGATGTGACGTCAATAAGTGATACCTTGTATCCAGTTTTGAAAATAAATCTATTCTATTCTACTCTTTAGACGCGTTTACTTCTAAACAACCTTGGAATGCGTTTTTGTATATTCGGGATAGACAGAGCCGATGTTCTCGAAGACACTCTAAGGCCACGTCCGGCTGGATGGATTTATCATAGAATTGAGATTAACATCAAATCACAACAAGAATCAAAAGTTTGTTCCTGGATTAAAACTTTTTAATCTGAGCAAAATAAAAAATAGCTGACACACACTGTTTTTTTTTTAAGCATAGAAATTTACACTTGATAGCTACTTCGTGTGGTACCCGGCACCAATATAAAAAGGACCTTTTTTCACATGGATGTCGTTAAAAGCGACTAAGGGATAGGCTTATAAACTTGTGTTACTTATTTTAGGCGATGGACTAGCAACCTGTCACTGTCATTAAGGCATGTTGTAAATTGATGTCCGTTGAAAATGCTGCAGTGTAGTTTGTTCTGCCGCTTCTTCTACACATGCGCTTTGGAAGTGGTAGTAGTTATAATTAGATTTAAGTTATGTGACGTCAATAAGTGATATATCCAATTTTGAAAATAAATCTATTCTATTCTATGTTTTTAAAAGGTTAATACGAAAAATCGTAAGTACCTACGTTTAATCCAATGATATAATCGTACGGTATTTAGGTTTTACGCATTCTGGCAATTTTTTTTCCATGCAAGTAAAATAAATATGTGAAAAAGTGCAGAAGTGTCACATAAGGAAATTCTTACCATGAGTTACATGTTCATACATGGTTAGGTTTTAGTCAGGTACGTTAGTACTTACATCCTAGGATCAAAGAGGTAGGCGATGGCACCGTGTGGTTTTAGTGGGTTGAACCCACATAACCTAGCTTCCCGGCTTCCCGTAGCCGGCCGGGTAGACGAATGTGTTTCCACTCGTAAAAAAATAGGGTAGGGTGGGTATAAACATTATTTACTAAACTGTAAAACAAATGATCAAATCAGGGCCGCCCTGGCAAAAGCTTAGGTCAAAAGTCCCCTTAATCGTTGAGCTTCAATGAAGATGAATTTTATATTATATAATTTTTTATATTATTTCCCTGGGAAGAGGCTTCTTTTATGTCAGTATGTTACTACTTAGTATATTCAACATATATTTCATTTTAATTAAAAATACATGATATATCTTATATATAAAATTCTCGTGTCACAATGTTCGTTGCCGTACTCCTCCGAAACGGCTTGACCGATTCTCATGAAACTTTCTTTTTTTCTGAGAGTCGGCCAACATCTATTTTTCACACCTCTTAGTGTTTATATGGCAAAACAACGTTTGCCGGGATACCTAGTTGAAAATAATAAAATTATTAAATTAAAACGAGTTGTTCTGCTATACTCTCATTATTTTATACCTAAGGGCTTACACTAAGCAGCTTTGGCCCTGACGGTATAGGGATATCCCCGGATATAGGGCGCTAATCGCTTGCTGATTATCCCGTTGGATCAACACGAGGAATATGGCTCTATTTAATATTTCATCACCATTTTAATTGTTCTACTAGCTTTTCGAGAAACCATCTCTTTTAACATCTGAACGCGGCCTATACTTTTTCTAAACTGTCTCTTTTCAAAACTGTTGGCTTCTGTCTACCCGAAAGGGACAAAGACGTGTTTATATGAATATGAACCTTCTCAGTGCTGGTGTGAGTCAACATTTCTACTTTCTATCACCAGAAGTTTTAGCTGTACGTGCTCCGTCCGCCACTCAGTTATACAAAAAATATAACATATAATCACGTCTATATCCCCTGCGGGGTAGACAGAGCCAATAGTCATCAAAAGACTGAAAGGCCACAACAAAAACTAGCATTGTATAAACTTTTGTATTACCTTGTGGTTCCCGGTACCAATAGAAAAAGAATAGGACCACTCCATCTCGTTCCCATGGATGTCGTAAAAGGCGACTAATAGACAGACTTATAAACTTGTGATTCTTCTTTTAGGCGATGGTCTTGCAACCTGTCGCTATTTGAATATCAATTCTATCATTAAGCCAAACAGCTGAACGTGGCCTATCAGTCTATTCGAGACTGTTGGCTCTGTCTACCCCGCTAGGGCTATATGTATTTATTAACATTCCCGTACTTATTTATCTTGTCAGTTTAGCCTTTTGACCAGTTAAGATTGCCTACCCGAGTTAATAAATTGTACAAATAGAATGTCTTAATATTAATATTTACGTTTAATCAAACGAAGAAATGAATTTCTGTGAATTCTTTTGAACATTCTGATTATTTTCGCTTGTTTTATTATTCTATAATCGAGCCCAAATTCCCCGAGGCGCTCCTGAAGGAACAAGACATTAGAAGAAAAATTAATATGATACATCTTATTTAAATTCTTATTAAATTTTACCCACGGTTTTCTAAACATACTTAAAATCACTTCTATATGCCTTGCAGGGATGATAGAGCCAACAGTCTTGAAAATATTGAAAGGCCGCGTTCAGCTATGGACAGCGGGTAGACAGAGTCAACAGTCTTGAAAGACTGAATGGCCACGTTCAGCTATTTGGCTTAATGATAGAATTGAGATTCAAATAGTGACAGGTTGTTAGCCCATCGCCTAAAAACGAACCCCAAGTTTGTAAGCCTATCCCTTAGTCGCCTTTTACGACACCATGGGAAAAAGATGGAGTGGTCCTATTCTTTTTTGTATTGGTAGTGCCGGGAACCACACGGCACAAGTAAGTTTAAGTAAAGTGTTAATGGTACGGAACCCTTTATCCGCGGGTCCGCCTCGCACTTGGCGGGTATTTTTTAAAAAAAAAACTAAACTTACCTGCTTTACTATTGTTGTTGTTGTTTGTCCCTGAAGCCTGGCTGAAGAGAGACGCTCCAGTGAGCCGGGCCCGCCGAAGGATCCACCACATCTTGTCGCACGATACTCAAACTCACTGCCAACGGGATACGATTCAAATTACAACAACACTAATCACTTTGCATTCGAATTTTGAAATTTTCTGCAGCTTTTTGCTTTTTGGCAATCACTTTTTTTTTCTTTTCAAATATAAGCCGGTACTGTTTATAGTAATGTTTTTTTTTAAAGTATTCTTATTTCAAAAACTATTATGAAGATTTTAAAACACTAAGAAAAGTTATAAAATGCTGATATCAAACGATACAAATTGGGGTTTAATTGATGGAAACTTTATTTTTAAACAGTCAAGTTAGTTGCGCGTTCGAATTTCGAAATTAGAAGGACGTCGAGGCCTTGTCTCTTTGAAGGCTGGCACGTCACTGGCGCGCTAAAGGTTCGGCGGAACAGCACATGCGCAGTATGGAGTTTGCGAACAGGTGATTTTTTTTTTCTTGACTGTTTCAAAGTTACCTTAATTTAAATAATTCTACGTCCTGGAGCAGTGAAATGTGGGTAGTTTACGGAAGTTACTTAGATATTTAGGGTATTTAGTAGCGTTTCCCAGCGGATGCCTACGTTACAACGTTCAGTTTTATGGCTTCATGATGGAGATGAGAGAAATAGTGACAGTTGTTAGCCTACAAGAGGAATCCCGAGTTTATCCCTTAGTCTTCTTTTACGACATCCGTGGAAAGGATGTGGAGTGATGCTATTCTAAACTACAAGTAGTGCCAGAAACCATAACACCATGTCTGAATGTCACCATGAAACCACTGCCTAAAACCACACGGCATACATACATACATACATGAAATCACGCCTCTTTCCCGGAGGGGTAGGCAGAGACTACCTCTTTCCACTTGCCACGATCTCTGCATACTTCCTTCGCTTCATCCACATTCATACTCTTCATGCGAACTCGGCCGTTTCGGGTACTTTTGACCTGACCCTTTACCAGGATGTCCTTAATTTGATCAAGATACGTACGTCTAGGTCTTCCCACTCCGACCTTTCCCTCCACCTTTGGACGAGATAATACATTGTTATCATTAACCGCTCACAACATTCACTTGGACCACAACTGTCTTCATCCACATTCATAACTCTCTCATGCAAACTCGGCGGTTTCGGGTACTTTTGACCTGACCCACACGGCACCTCATCCACAATTGTAGTGTTCAGGACTCCAGGCTCCTAGGAGGTGAGGACGCAACCGGGACTGACGCCAGGAGGCCGAGGAAGTCATATTTAATTTTAAATGTTCAGTAAAATTTTACGTCAAAAGTTTTTCACATTTTATACTAGTTTATAAGATTCTAGTGCCGTGTGGTTTCTGGCAGCAATAGAAAAAAGAATAAAACCACTCCATCTCTATCCCATGGATATCGTAAAAGGCGACTAAGGGATAGGCTTATAAACTTGGGATTCTTCTTTTGGGCCACAGGCTAGCAACCTGTCACTATTTGAATCTCAATCCTATCATTATGCCAAACAGCTGAACTTGGCCTTTCAGTCTTTTGACGACTGTTGGCTCTGCCTATCCCGCAAGGGATATAGACATGACCATATGTATGTATATAGATTCTAGTGTATAAATAACATTGTGCTTCAGTGCACAATGTTATTTATACTCTATAATCTATGTAGTCCTGCTTGATTAAACTTGGAACTTACACTAAAGCAGCAAATCTTGGCAAGATATTCGTGTTAAAAGTACATCTTTCCACGCCACTAACACTCTCGGGACAGTCGGGTGCCTTGATATGTATGGGCCACGAAAAATGTCAACGCATGGAATTATTATTATTTTTTTTAATTCAGAACACTTTTAAAAAAGCTGTATTTTACTTAAAAAGTCACTAAGCTGTACTATAAATAAATAAATAAATGTACATTGTACAAATTATACAGATTGAGTTAGCCTCGAAGTAAGTTCGAGACTTGTGTTACGAGATACTAACTCAGCGGTACTATATTATAATAAATACTTATAAAGATAAACATCCAAGACCCAGGCCAATCAGAGAAAGTTCGTTTCTCATCATGCCCTGGCCGGGATTCGAACCCAGGACCTTCGGTGTCACATACAAGCGTTTTCCGCTACGCCATAGAGGCCGTCATGTTTTTTATATATACTTTTTTTAAAGACAAAATAAGATAAAGTAATCATGCTAGGTCGATGGTTTAGGGTAATTTTACCTGCCTTTTTGATACAGATGGTCTCAGATTTTTTTTTAAATATCAATTTATGTTCCAATGTTCAACACTCTAATCGTTGCGGGTTAAGTTGCACTCGCCACTACTGTGGTTCGAAGGGTCCCATTCACACTCTCCTTGTATATTTGCTTAAGAAACCTGCTTTCATTCAATCTCTTCATCATTCAATCGCATGCCGTGCCGTGTGGTTCCAGGCACCAATAAAAAAAAAGAATAGGACCACTCCATCTCGTTCCCATGGATGTCGTAAAAGGCGACTAAGGGATAGGCTTATAAACTTGAGATTCTTCTTCTAGGCGATGGGCTAGCAACCCGTCACTATTTGAATCTCAATTCTATCAATAAGCCAAATAGCTGAACGTGGCCTATCAGTCTTTTCAAGACTGTTGGCTCTGTCTACCCCGTAAGGGATAAAGACGTGATCGTATGTATGTATGTATGTATGTATGTATGTATGTATGTATGTTCAATCGCATGGTCACGTGGAGAGGTTGAATGCAGCAATGAAAGCAGTTAGCCTTCGCAAATATACAAGGAGACAAGAAATCCATATAAGAATTTTCATTCCATTCCCGCCATTGGGTATATCTTCTTTTGGATCAATAACCAATTAAATGAATTTTATTCATTTTCATTCATTCGTTTAGTCACGGCTTTATCCCATGCGGGGTAGACATAGCCAACAGTCTTGAAGTTCAGCTATTTGGCTTTGTGATAGAATTGAGATTCAAATAGTGACAGGCCGCCGTCATTAGATATATCTTCTTTCACATCACGGAATTTGGATCAATAATAATTAATTTTATTCATTTTCATTCATTCGTTTAGTCACGGATTTAGCCCATGCGGGGTAGACATAGCCAACAATCTTGAAGACACCGATAGGCCACGTTCAGCTGTTTGGCTTTGTGATAGAATTGAGATTCAAATAGTGACGGCCGCTAGCCCATCGCCTAAAATAAAAATCCCAAGTTTATAAGCCTATTTTATTCTTGCGTAAAAGACTAAAGTTTATTATCATCGGCAGTATTTGGCGCAGCGGTAATACGCATGTCTGTGACACCGGAGGTCCTGGGTTCGAATCCCGGTCGGGCAATGATGAGAAACGATCTTTCTCTTATTGGCCGGGGGTCTTGGATGTTTATCTTTATAAGTATTTATTTTATTTAGTATCGTTGAGTTAGTATCTCGTAACACAAGTCTCGAACTTACTTCGAGGCTAACTCAATCAGTGTAATTTGTCCTGTATATGTATGTATGTATGTATATATATGTATATATGCCGTGTGGTTGCCGGCACCAATACAAAAAATAATAGGACCACTCCATCTCTTTCCCATGGATGTCGTAAAAGGCGACTAAGGGATAGGCTTACAAACTTGGGATTCTTTTTTAGGCGATGGGCCAGCAATCTGTTACTAGTTGAATCTCAATTCTATCATTAAAAATAGCTGAACGTGGCCATTCAGTCTTTTCAAGACTGTTGGCTCTGTCTACCCCGCAAGGGATATAGACGTGACCATACGACCATATATGTATATATGTATATGTATGTATGTATGTATGTTCAATCGCATGGTCACGTGGAGAGGTTGAATGCAGCAATGAAAGCAGTTAGCCTTCGCAAATATACAAGGAGACAAGAAATCCATATAAGAATTTTCATTCCATTCCCGCCATTGGGTATATCTTCTTTTGGATCAATAACCGTGCCGTGTGGTTCCCGGCACCATTACAAAAGAATAGGACCACTCCATCTCTTTCCCACGGATGTCGTAAGAGCCGACTAAGGGATAGACTTGGGATTCCTCTTTAATGTAAATCCCTGCCAATCTAAGGTCTGCCGCGCCGATGGATGCATGGCTAGGGGCGAGCCTAGTCTCGAGCGTGCCACTTCCGCCATGGGGTTGGGCGACCCCCAGGTAATGGCTAGCCTTACCCTGGCATGCGGGGCTCTGCTGGGGCGGACAAAATTTTTCCCTAGCGTCTCGTGGGAATCGCATTATGAACCTTAAAAAGCATATAAATGGCGGCGATGGTGTCCGCACCCCATCACGTCTCGTTCCCGGCGGGAGCGGTATGCGGTCTGCTGAAAGCCGCTTTGCGACGATGAATGTAAGAGGAGGAATGAAGGATAAGATTGAGGAAGTATGCCAGATGATGGATGAAAGACGTTTGGATGTGTTGTGCGTGAATGAAACGAAGCGGAAAGGATGCGACGCGACGCAGCACGGCCCTTACACGGCGTATTGGTCTGGAATTTCCAGTACCAGCCGAGGCTGTCAAGGGGTCGGTCTAATTCTTTCTGCACGAATGGCTGAGTGCGTGAATGAGTATGAGTGTGTCAGCCCTCGTCTTCTATGGATTAGGCTGAAAGTTGGAATCACTCGGATCTTCGTTCTAGGTGTTTATGCACCTTGGGATGTGGGTTCGAGGGGTACAACATCAGCAAAAAGCGAAAACGAGGAGTTCTGGAATAGTGTAAGAGAAGTATTGAAAGTTACCAAGCCAAATGAGAAGATTATTATGTTAGGTGATTTTAATGGATGGGTGGGTGTAAAGCGTGATGGATATGAAAAGGTGCTTGGTGCGTTTGGTGACGAAAAGGTGAATGATAATGGAAGAAGTGTATTAGAAATTTGTCTAGAGTGGGATCTTTTTGTGTCGAACTCAATGTTTCAACATAAAGAGATCCACACCTACACAAGAGTGGAAGGTATTTTAAAAAGTATGATAGACTTTGTGATTGTAGAGGAAAGATTGAAGAACAAAGTGCTGGATACCCGTGCATATCGCGGTGCTGGCATTGACTCGGACCATTTACTGGTGATATCCCGGATAAGGGGTATCTTCAATCGCTGGCGGCACAGGGTAAGGGAGCAAACCAGCGCTTTGGAAAGAGTAAAAGTAGAAAATTTGCAAGATATGGATGTAGGTAAGAAGTATATTAATAGACTGAAGGATGAATTTGAAGATTTAGAGGAAATGAGCGATATTGAAGATGGATGGAAGGAATTTAAAGAAAGAATTGTGAAAGTAGCTGTTGAAGTGTGTGGTGTAAGTAGAAGCAGGAAAGGAAAAAATCACAAAAATGCGTGGATGAGTAAAGATGTGCAAGAACTTGTGCGATTAAAGAAGAAAGCATGGCTGGATTTGTTAGCAGCAAAAGCTAACTTAAGAATGCAAGAGGTTATAGATGAAGATGTGAATGAAGCACGTAAGGAATATAAGAAAATGAAAGATTTGGTTAAGAAAGCTGTGATTAGAAAGAAAGAAGAGTATAAAGAGGATTTTGATAAAAGGCTATCAGAAGACTTTCAGTCAAATCTGAAAGTATTCTGGAAATCCGTAAGGTCAGCCCGAGGAAATACTATAACCAGAGAGCTGACTAGGATCAGATGCCAGGATGGTAGCGTTGTGAAAGGAGAAGAATGTGTACTAAAGATATGGAAGGACTATTTTGAAAGTTTATTTGAAAAAAAGGAAGGAAATAAGAAAGATTTCTGCTATAGCGAAGAAAAAGAGAATGAGATGGAAGGCGAAATTGAAATGTTCGAAATTGTGGAAGCACTTAAGAGTATGAAAGCGGGAAAGGCTGCTGGGTGTGATAGAGTGTCGGTCGAGATGCTTAAAGCAGGAAAAGGCGTAGTAGCTAGTCAGTTGTACTGCCTTTTCAATTTGTGTTGGAGAAGCGGCCGAGTACCAAAAGATTGGTGTAAGGCTGTTATCGTGCCACTTTACAAAGGAAAAGGGTCACAGCTGGACTGCAAAAATTATCGTGGTATAAGCCTGCTTAGCGTCGTCGGCAAATTGTATGCTAAGGTATTGATTAATAGAGTCAGGAATGAAACTGATGACAAAATATGGGATGCTCAAGCGGGATTTCGAAAGGGAATGGGATGTACTGATCAGGTCTTTTCCTTGCGGTGCATAGCCGAAAAGTTTTTGGCCAAGAGTCAAAAAGTCTATTGCACATTCGTAGATCTGGAAAAGGCCTATGACAGAGTTGAGAGGAATGAATTGTGGTCAGCACTTTCTATGCATGGGGTGAGCAGTCTCTTAATACGAGCACTGAAATCCTTATATGAGGATTCGAGTGCTTGTGTCAGGATAAACGGAGCGCACACTGAGTGGTTTAAGATTGAGAAAGGCGTTAGGCAAGGATGTGTTGCGTCACCGTGGCTGTTCAACCTATTTATGGATAGCTGTTTGACAGATTTGAAAGAGTCTAAAAGTGGATTAAGGATGAATGAGTTACTCGTCAAATGTCTGCTCTATGCCGACGATCAGGTTATACTGGTGTCATCAGCGGAGGAGTTACAGGAGATGGTAAACTGTATGCATGAAGCTTTAAAAGAGAAAGGAATGAAAGTGAACGTAAGTAAAACTAAAACACTGGTTTTTGAAATGGAGAAAGAAATGACAGCATGTAATATTTTGATTGGAGGAGAAAAAGTGGAGCAAGTGAAAGAGTTTGTATATCTAGGATCAAAGTTTACATCAGATGGCAAGTATGATAGTGATATTGAAAGGAGAGTGAACGCGGGGAACATGGTGAATGGAGCTTTGCATGCCTTTATGAGCAGTCAGAAACTATCCAAAAAGGCTCGACTGGCTGTGCACAGGGGCGTGTTGGTCCCGACATTAATGTATGGGAGTGAAAGTTGGGTATGGCAAAAGAAGCATGAAAGCAGAATAAATGCAGTGGAAATGAGAGCGTTAAGGAGTATGATGGGTGTGAAATTGAGTGACAGGATAAGGAACAGCGTGATAAGGGAATGTTGTGATGTGAAAGAAGATGTAGTTACAGGAATAGAAAAGGGTATGTTAAGATGGTTCGGTCATGTGGAGAGGATGAATGAAAGCAGGTTGACTAAGCAGATATACAAGGAGAGTGTGGAGGGAAAGGTCGGAGTGGGAAGACCTAGACGAACGTATCTTGATCAAATTAAGGACGTCCTGGTAAAGGGTCAGGTCAAAAGTACCCGAAACCGCCGAGCTTGTATGAAGAGAGTTATGAATGTGGACGAAGCGAAAGAAGTATGCAGAGATCGTGGCAAGTGGAAAGAGGTAGTCTCTGCCTACCCCTCCGGGAAAGAGGCGTGATTTTATGTATGTATGTATGTATGTATGTATGTATATATAGTAAGTTTCGTGGCCACACTCCGGGCCCAGCCGCCCGGAACAGCGACGACATCAAGGCGTCTGGAGGAATCCAATTCTTGCATTTGAGAATATGTGGCACGTTACAACTTAAAATAGATATGTCCTTCAGTTTCAAACTGTAGGTGTATATAACAAACAATTTTACGTAACATACATGTACAAATCACGCCTCTTTCCCGGAGGGGTAGGCAGAGACCGCATCTAACGTAGCTATTTAGTATTTTTCACAGCAGATCTTTGGAATGCACAAGAAAAACTCGATCTTCAGTCTAGAGAGGTGTGTTGTGAACGAGAACAGAGGTTACGTCGAATTGATGGTGACAATCTATTTATTTATTTATCTTGTGCCGTGTGGTTCCCGGCACCAATACAAAAAAGAATAGGACCACTCCATCTCTTTCCCATGGAACTTGGGATTCTCGTTTTAGGCGATGGGCTAGCAACCTGTCACAATTTGAATCTCAATTCTATCATTTAGCCATAGAGCTGAACATGGCCTTTCAGTCTTATCGGCACTGTTGGCTCTGTCTACCCCGCAAGGGCTATAAACGTAATGATAGATATATATATGGAATTCAAAAACAAATTTTGTCTTTGAAGAAAGCAATATCCTGAATACACTTTTTCCTCACAGCTCCGCCGACCCCCGTTATTGTGAACCGTCCCTTTCATTATCTGTCAGAAACAGTATCGCCGTAATGCCTATTTGTGAATTCTAATCACGTCTCCGCGGACATTCAAGATGTTTATTTTTCTCGGCCGTAAACAAGCAGGTGCTTATTTTTAGACTCGAAGTTGTACGGACGCCAAATAAAATGAGTCTACAAGAGGAATCCCAAGTTTACAAGCCTATCCTTTGGTCGCCTTTTATTGCTTTTGTACGGACGCCAAATAACGGTATAATAAAAGTCTACAAGAGGAATCCCAAGTTTACAAGCCTATCCCTTAGTCGACTTTTATGACATCCATAGGAATGTTTCTTTTCTAAAGTGCCGGAAACCACACGGCACATTAGGATAGAACATTTTAAATTACATGGAAAAAATAACTTTAACCTGAGTTGGGCACCCGCCTAGCCTTTAGCTGCGTATTCGATCGTAACGATATTCTTTACCAAATCATTTTAGAATTATGCAAGAGGTGTCACTTGTCATTATAAGCCTACAAAAGCGAACTTACTTCGCATTACAACTGCACGCATTGGCATGTTTAAAAAAATAGTCGATTTTAGCACAAATCAGTTATACTTACCTAATGATAGGAAGACTTGTGATAAGTGAGTGACGTTATCACAAACATCAAATGCAAAAGATTTTGTGTATGTTTGGAACTCTTTCCAACAAATACTTAGTTTAGAGTTTAGCCAAAACTTTTAATAATACATACATGCATACATATAATCACGTCTATGTACCCTGCGGGGTAAACAGAGCTATCAGTCTTGTAAAGACTGATAGGCAACGTTCAGCTGTTTGGCTTGATGACAGAATTGAGTTTCAAATAAAGACGCCTCAGAAAAGAATCCCAAGTTTATAAGCCTATCCTTTAGTCGCCTTTTACGACATCCATGGGTAAGAGATGGACTTTTAATAATACAACTGATATATCACAATGTAATACGTTACAGCCACAATTTTCACACGAGTAAAAGTGGCTGGCAAAATTTAGTTTGCTTGTTGTAAGTATATATTTGTTACTACGCTTAGAAAATGATATTCTATTCTACAATATTCCCGAGACAGGGTGCGGAGCTGAACCCTAATAAGGTCTTGAAGGAATCCGTGCTCCCGCATAACAAGCTGGAGATATAACGATAAATCTGGATAAACACGTGCATGTTGGTATGTTATTTTGTCAGGAAGCTGAAACTATTACTTTTTACATACATACATACGCTACAAAAATAAGCTCAATAAATTCTTTTTCGAGTCCTGAATTGGTTTGAAGTTAATTCAGAATACATATATATGTTTATATATTTACTTTATTCATATATTTCATTGTACGTATATAATTGTTGTGTCTTAAGGATAATACTCGTAAAAGAACTGTTGTTCACCCTTGCCTCAATTTTGTATATGATCGATCCTCTTATTGTCAGGTTGGCTGGAAGAGATCCCACTTAGGGATAAGCCCGCCTTTATACTGTACTGTTTTTATTTGTAATGTACTCCTTTAGTGAACAATAAAGCATTTAATTACTTACTTTACTTACTTACATACATACATAAAATCACGCCTCTTTCCCGGAGGGGTAGGCAGAGACTACCTCTTTCCACTTGCCACGATCTCTGCATACTTCCTTCGCTTCATCCACATTCATAACTCTCTACTACTACTATTACTTTTTCTTTGAACGATACGAGTGACTTGGAAACGTAATGATAAATGGGAGTGTTACATTAATTCATTTTTATAATCACGTCTGTATCCCTTGAGGGGTAGACAGAGCCAGCAGTCTTGAAAGATGAAAAGCCACGTTTAACTGTTAGTGTAACATACATACGTATAATAACGTCTATATTCCTAGCGGGGTAAACAGAATTAACAGTCTTGACCGAATTGAAAAGACCGATAGGCCACATTCAGCTTGGCTTAATGATAGAATTGAGATTCAAATAGTGACAGGTTGCTAGCCCATCGCCTAAAAGACGAATCCCAAGTTTATAAGCCTATCCCTTAGTCGCCTTTTACGACATCCGTGGGAAAGAGATGGAGTGGTCCTATTCTTTTTTGTAATGGTGCCGGGAACCACACGGCACATATATGTATGTATGTACAAGTAAAATTTATTCACTACAATATTTCCTTCAGTATTCACTCGGGTACAAAATAACAAAAGTTAAGATAATTTACGACCGCCACGTATGGCTCGCTCGCGACTACACAACGTGGTTGATGGATGTCTCATCTGCCGCACCCAACTTTCATAATATCCCCAAATTTAAGCATTCAAGAAAAGAGAGCGGTGTGTCTTTTTCTCATGGATGACGTAAAAGGCGACTAAGGGATAGGCTTACAAACTTGGGATTCTTTTTCGGGCGATAGGTTAGCAACCTGACACTAATTGAATCTCAACTCTATCATTAAGCCAAATAGCTGAACGTGGCCATTCAGTCGTTTCAAGACTGTTGACTCTGTCTACCCTGCAAGGGATATAGACGTGACCATATGTATGTATGTAGAATTGATAAGGGCTTACAAAAGGTGTAGCTATAAATATACTTCCTCCTTATCAGCCATTAATTTTAGCATGCATGTCCTTGTAATTTTTTGCAATTGCCAGAATCGACAACCCAAGATCGAACTTCTTGGCGCAGAAAAGTGAGGATACCAGACCCCACATAACGGGACCAGAGAAAGAAGAAAATGCTGCAGTACAGTTTGTTACCGCTTCTTCTGCACTGACGCCTTGGAAGCGGCAGTACACTTAGTTTTAAGTAATTTATTTGACGTCAACCAATGTTGTTAAACCATACGTTTTGACAATTATTAAGCCATCCTATAATAATGAATAAAAAATTTGAATTTTGAATTTTTGATGAAGGAAGTCCTTCTAATTTGAAGGAGCACTCCTCTACAACAAATTACCTCCTCGTATAAAAAATACAGACTCCCTATAATCTTTCAAATCCGAGTTACGTGACTAATTTATTAAAAACTGCTCACTCTATGAGAATTAATTTTTAGTATGACATATACCTACTTACTTATTATACCCCGCAAGGGATATAGACGTGACCATATGTATGTATGTATGACATATTCTTATTTTTGTTTGTTCTTTGCTTTATTCTTTATGCTTGTTATCGGCATCTTTCAACCTAATAAATATTTAGTATACTCTAGATATTACCCTTAATTAAATACGGGGCTGCTGACAAGTTTTAAGAACTTTTATCTTTTTTGGTTCTCACGTAAGTGGATTTATTGTAATCTTTTATGAGAATAAATTCTTTAAACCTATTTTTAGTGTCCGCGAATAGCCTTCAGTATCGTTAATATTTGGATACCAATTCTGAATTCATATCTTCCTCGCTACGCAGCTAGAGTGGTTTTCAAGGACTATTTACATACCTAGTTACCTAATGGAGTCTGCGTTCAGACTAGTGTTTGAACTGATAAGTGCCTAGAAGCTTTACATTGCATCAAGGACACATACCAACAGACATGGAATAAATGTATGGAAATACATCCATAAAATCGCGCCATTTTATTTTAGAGTACCTGGTTGACCGAGCTGTGTACGGTGGACGTCAAAAAAGTATGAGTAACCCAGCTACATCCAGTTTTTACCCTTAATTTTTTACCTATATTTCAAATTCCAACAAAATCGTTAAAGCCGTTTTCAAGAACTCCAGTACGAACATATATATGTATACATACATATAAATTTATACTTCCTGGCACCAATAGAATAAATAATAAGATCACTACATCTCTTTCCCATGGATGTCGTAAAATGCTACGATATGGCTTATAAACTTGGTATTCTTAGACGTCGGGATAGCAACCTGTCATTATTTAAATCTCAATTCGATCCTATCAGTCTTTCCAAAATTGTTGTCTATGTCTAACTAGCAAGGGATAAAGACGTGATTATATGTATTAATGCATGTTGTATTTCTAACTACACTCGCGAATCTGTATTTATGAACAATGCATGAATGAATGAAAACAACGAATGAACAAAATGAACTTGGAAATTTCTGGCATATTGCATAAACATTCACTGCTGCAGAGTGTAAGCCTGGTCAGACCAACCCAGTCAAATTTACTGCACTTTCCAGTAACTATCCGGGAATCGGGAACATTCGTTTGATATACCGCAGTACCCACCTGCAGTAAGCCGCTAGCTTTCGCCAATAAATTATAGAGATGTAAAACAGTTACAAATGATTCATTTTTCGGGATTCGGAGAATCTATAAATCATATCATTACCATATATCATAAAGCCATACAGCTGAACGTGGCCTTTCAGACTTTTCAAGATTCTTGGCTATGTCTAACTAGCTGTGCCCGCGACTTCTTCCGCGTGGAATAGTTATTTTGGGCATCATTGAAGGATTAAGAATTTTCGCCATTTTTTCACATTTTCCATTATTTCTTTTTTCTCCTAATAGTTGCAGCATGATGTTATATGGCCTAAAGCCTTCCTCGATATATGGTCCATTGAACACAACTCTTCAGCTTTTGCAGTTATAATTAGATTTAAGTGATGTGACGTCAATAAGTGATACCTTGTATCCAATTTTAAAAATAAATCTATTCTATTCTATTCTAATCGTTAAGGCAATTGATTAGAATCTTTGGAGGAGAAAGAGGCATTCATTAAGCTGCTACCTTAAAAATCTTATTGATTTATATCTTTGGGGGAGAATGAGGCTTTTATAAAACTGCTACTTTAAAAATCTTATCGATTTATATGTTTGGGGGAGAATGAGGCTTTCTTAAGCTGCTACCTTAAAAATCTTCTGTGCCCTCAGTAGTTTATACGGTTTTGAGCCTCACGCCATTCTACACCTGTTCTTGTATAAATATTAATACCTTAGTATCCGGGGTTTACTTGTTTTGAGCGCAAATATTATGACGATGCACAGTATTTATCCAAAACAGAAAATGTTTCGGCTTTTAAGTTCGTATTTACATTCGTCCACGATTTAGATTCAAGAGATATTTATAAATATATTTGTAAATTGTCGTCCAGTGAAAATGCTGTAGTGTAGTTTGTTCTATACAATTTTGAAAATAATTCTATTCTATTTATCGGGTGTCGTTGAAAACGGAAGTTAATTAAAAATTTTGTTTAAATATAAAAATAATAAATATGAATGCTTGTTTTGGGTATGGTACAATTTCTCATTGTTTTATTTGCAACAAAGATTCGAATACCGACGCTCAGAAGAAAAAGGGTAACATTTGTAAAAAAAATATAAATAAGACAGACACCATCAAATTATACGACTATCCAAAGGAATCGCCTAATCAGACCCCTAGGTAAGTTACGCGGTTGTAGATTATCCAACCGCTTATTATTAGACTGTAGCACAGAATATCTAAAACACACGAGTTACTTCCGTTATTTGATTTTAAAAAAATCATCTTCATTTTTCTTTACATACACATATAGTCACGTTTATATCCCCCGTGGGGTAGACAGAGCCAACAGTCATGAAAAGACTGATAGAACTCATTCAGCTGTATGGCTTTATGATGGAATAGATATTCAAAAAGTGACAGGTTGCTAGCCCATCGTTTACAAGAGGAATCCCAAGTTATTCGCCTCCCTTATTCGCCTTTTACGACATTTATGGAAAAAAGAAAGAGCGTTCAAATTCCAAAGTATCGAGATACACAGTGAAACATAATAAGTAGGGAATGTAATGTTGAATGAATATGAATAAATGATTTTAATAATCACTACATAGTATAAAAAAGTCGCTATTTTAGTCCGTTTGTCTGTATGCTTAAATCTTTAAAATTACGCAATGGATTTTGATGCGGTTATTTGTAACAGGTAGAGTGATTCAAGAGGAAGGTTTTTACGTATTATTTTTTTCCGAATTTTGCACCCGTGCGAAGCCGGGGCGGGTCGCTAGTAATATTATAAGAGCGACTTGTATAAAGCGCCATATCTGTATTATATTAATTTGTTTTCCTAACCCCTGGCCCACGTCACGTTCCCAATGGAGATCCCAAATTTACGAACGCTATAGAAATCACGACGAGTATGGGTTTCCCCGTGATGAAAAAGAATACAAAAAAAAATACGTTTATTGGGTCAGTTTGAAAGTCATGTATGTATATTTTATGTAACTTTATATTCCAACTTATATAAAATGTAGTATGGTTGGTATAGTATCTCGTAACACAAGTCTTGATTGAACTTACTTCTAAATCAATCTGTGTAATCCCGTATATATTTATATTTGACCACTCGACCAATAGTGCTCCATGACGATTTTATTAGCTCTGTGAATTTCTCGAAAAATAAAAACTAAAGACCCTTAATCTTTCCGTGAACAGGCTGGCTTTTCCGATACATATAGAAAAAATTCAAAAGTTATTCATCTAGAAGGTAGATCAAACAAATAAACCACTTTTACCGAACAAAATCGCGGGTAGCAGATTGTATAATCGAAGGTTACTCTATAAACAGGTATAAGTTAGATCGCAATCCATCTTCGTTGATTAGGCACTCCCCTTTGATCCCCGAAATACATCAATCCCTTTATCTGAAACATCTTTACTCGCACCGTACTTCCATATCGAATCTAATTTATATAATAAAGGTTTATATAAGTCCGTTTTAGCCGTATACGTAGGTAACCAGGAATATTACTCGTGTCGTGATCTTTGGTTTTTAAAACAACTGTTTTTGTTTGTCGTTTTGACCAAATGTTATATGTGCCGCGTGGTTCCCGGCACCAATATAAAAAAGAATAGGACCACTCCATCTCTTTCCCATGGATGTCATAAAAGGCGACTTAGGGATAGGCTTACAAACTTGGGATTCTTTTTTAGGCCATGGGCTAGAATCCTGTCACTATTTGAATCTCAATTCTATCATCAAGCCAAATAGCTGAACGTGGCCATTCAGTCTTTTCAAGACTGTTGGCTCTGTTTACCCCGCATGTGATATAGACGTGACCATAATTATGTATCTACGTATGTAATATGAAGGCAATGTATTTTCTTTTTTAAATATATATACATGCCTGTAACATAAATTATACACACTTATACAAATTATAATGTATGATGTATTATAAAGATAAATCATGGAAACCTGAATACTATGACAATAGAAATATATTAATAACTATGTAACGGGAAAGTTTCAAAAGCGTTACCTAATAGAAATACCATTTATATTAATTACATGGTATTTCTATTAATAACTAATTTAATCAATCGTTACTTAAGGTACATTGTAACAATTGATTGAACTGCTTCCGGATTGGGAGCCATTTTGAGAATACATTCTTTTGTTTTGTCAATAAATCTTTTTTGTTCTCAAAATAAACACTTCTTTCTCATTCTATTTCGCTAGTTTGTTATAAAAAGGTGTATTACTCATTTTTTTGTAAAGGATTTCTGTGCCGGCTAAATAGTTGTCAGCTGCAACCTGTGAATTTCGAAACCTCGATTTTTTCAATAAATCAATAAAATAGAATAGAATAGATTTATTTTCAAAATTGGACACATGGTACCACTTTTTGTCGTCACATCACTTAAATATAATTATAACTACTACCGCTTTCAAAGCGCATGTGTAGAAGAAGCGGCGGAACAAACTACACTGCAGTATTTTCATCGGACGTCAATATACAAATATAGATCTCTTAAAGCTAAATCAACGACGAATGCACATTTACTACATTAAAAAACATGAATGAATGTAGAACTTGTTATTTCAATACAAAATCTTGCACATTTCGATGTTTTTATTTCGCTTAGGTAGGTACTGTGCAGTATAAAAATGCAAATACTACGTCACATGTTCCTAATAACTTCATATAAATCCGATTGGAAGCAGACCCCTTGTTGTATGTCGTTCAATTTCGTCTGAAGTCCCCTCGGGGTCTACCTGAGAAAGGTCACCTGATGTTCACTGATATGACCATGAATTAGTTTTGTTTGACTTCGTCTGACCTTATGTTTGCATAGCTGTTGTGTAATGGACAATTTAGAATTGATGAAATTCTTACTCACATTTAAGCATTAAGTATATATATTCTCTCGCTAGTAATTTTTTTTCATTACATTTATTCTATGTTTTTATATAAGGATTTTTAAACTTGGGATTCTTCTTTAGAGCGATGGGCTGGCTACTTGTCACTTATTGAATCTCGATTTCATCATTAAGCGGCTGAGCGTGGACTTTCGGTCTTTTCGGGACTGTAACAAACATATATACATTTAGTCACGTCTATATCCCTCGCGGGGTTGACAGAGGGACATAGCCCCCTTTTGGCTTAATGATATTCTAGTAGAGCAAGTTGCTAGCCCATCGCCTAAAAGAAGAATTCCAAGTTTAAAAGAAAGTAAATATATATGTATGTTGTGTATTAGAAACTGACGTTTGAGAATAAAAACCATTTTAAAATTACGATTCATTAATTCACGGATCTTCTCCGTAGAAATTACGAAACTCCTTGTTAAGTGTATCAGTCGTCTGATATCATAACATTATTATAACAAACTGTATGTCAAATCTCAGCTTGATTTGTAAGTATTTTCGTGTCTCGATAAGCGTGTCTCACAACTTTGCTATTCAGTAAAATCTTAACTCTTCAATTCAGATGTGCAATTCACACGCACGACTAATATCAGAAGTCATATACCGGGTCACGTGTTACCCTGCCCTGGGGAAATTCGCTTTACAGCGGGGAAACTCAATCGACAAATAATTTGCTAGTATAACGCAGCCAAGTTCAGGCAGAAAAAATCTGTGTTTTCACATAACATGTACCTTGCGGGGTAGACAGGGCCAACTGTTTGGCTTAATGATTGAATCTTGTTATTATGACGCTTGATAGTGATAGAAAGACGATATGCACGCAATTAGGCTTTCAGACCGGTCAAGATGTAAAAGTTTAGCGAGAGAAGTGAATCTTGAGCTTCAAAGTATAATTTATTCCGAACCGAAATCACGTAACCACTGAAGTTATTGTTATTATTATTATTAGAAAAAACCATAGTGGTGAATAAAACCACTGTACCTCGTTCCCATGGATGTCGTAAAGAGTGAGTAAGATAGGCTCATAAACTTGGGATTCTTCTTTTAGGCGATGGGCTAGCAACCTGACGCTATCTGAATCTCAATTCAATCGTGTATGTACAAATTATGTCTTCCAATCTATACTTATATTATAAAGCTGAAGTGTTTGTTTGTTTGTTTGAACGCGCGAATCTCAGGAACTACTGGTTCGAATTCAAAAATTCTTTTTTGTGTTTAATAGACCATTTATTGAGGAAGCCTTTAGGCTATTTATCGTCACGTTGCAATAATAAGGGGCGAAGAAATAATGGAAAATGTGAAAAAAACGGGGAAAATTCTTATTTATTTATTTATTTATTTATGTACACAAAATTATATACAGAAGCATTTATTACAGTAATTCTAGTACAAAGGTGCATCTTCATCCTTGAGGGCTTCAATGATGCCCAAAATAACTATTCCACGCGGACGAAGTCGCGGGCACAGCTAATAATACATAAGAAGGGCATTGTTATGACTTGGCTTACCTCTACCGTGCACCCGTCTCAGAGCGCGGGTTATTACCTGCTCAAATAAAAAATATCGGTACGGCGGTCGACAATTGAATTTTTTATTGAAAAACGCTTCTAACAGATTGCTGTATGAAATAATTCCAATGTTTTACAACAAAAAAGAATGGTACATTTTCTATGTGTGTGAAAACTCTGTGTACCTACAATTGAATGAATAAATGAATGAATTAAACTACTTGTATGTACATATCTACAGGCATGTATGAGACGTTCTCTAAAGTTGTCTACATTTTATCAAAGCTAAAACATATTGATTTCTTGTTATTTATAGTGAAGCATGAGATTTTGCAAAATCGTCAAACGACCTTTAGCGAATATATATCTACTTGGTTATTTGCTTCAAACCTAACAAGCTATGACGAGAAAGATTACAATTTTTCTTGTGCCTTCTTCATCACATCATTCTCCTGGAGTAAGTCCCAGTTGCATCTTCACCTTTCTGGGCAAAAGCCCAAGGTCTTATAGCCATGATTCCGAATTGGGTTAGTTAAGTTTTCACATGAAGCGACTCCTGTCAGTACTTCTTACAGAAAAATCATATATCTGATAAATACTGTTTTTTTGCTGTCGCTATTAAGCCTAATATATAGTGTTGCCGTCTAGTTTTCGGCACTTTAGAATAGAACCACTCCATATCTTTCCAATGGATGTCATAAAAGGCGACTAAGGGATAGGCTTATAAATTTGGGATTCCTTTTGCAGGCGATGGGCTAGGAACCTGTCTCTATTTGAATCTCAACTCAATCATAAAGCCATACAGCTGAACGTGGCCTTTCAGTCTTTTCCATATTAATAGCTCTGTCTGTCTCTAGCATTCAGTCCTTTCAAGACTATTGGCTCTGTCTACCCCGCAAGGGATATAGACGTGAACATATGTATGTATGTATGTAGCTCTGTCTCCCTATTAAGGTATACAGACGTTATTATGTATATATTCTAAATAACGAGCGAGACATGTGAGTCTTCCTTTATTTTATCTGAATCAAGGGATTCAGACCCAGTTTAAATTCAGTTTTTCAATACCCGCAATCTACGTCGACATCTCGAAATCACGCCTCGTTTCACAAAAATGAGGATAACATCAAAAGCATCCGAACCTTTTTCCGATCATTAACAGAACCTTAGCAATTATGAGTGGAGCGAATCGTCGGAATCGCAAGATTTGTGAAAAATTCCACGGATTATGTTCTATAAAAAAAAAGGTTCCATTTTACTCTTGAGACGCAAATACAGTCGGGTACAGATGTCTTTACTTTATTTTTCGTTAAATTCTCTTACATTTGTCGCTGTTATATTGAAATGCAACATTACTTTAAAGCCATACGAAATCCTGTCTGTCTCTCTGTCACCATAAACTGTGATAGCTAGAAAGCTAAATTACTCAGCATTTGTCGAACAAGAACAGAAACCTTAACATGTAACAACTTTTGTACCAAAATGGGCCCCACTCAGCATTTGTCGTGGTATATACCACAACGTTGGTCTTTCGTGGGCACCAATGTGGAAAATAAAACAATAAAATAAAAAATATAAAGTAAAGTAAAGTATGGCTGCTCTCTCTCTCTCTCTCTCTCTCTTTCTATTGCTCGTTCGTTTTACAATAAATAATATCACATAAAAAATAATCTATTTTTTTTATTTATAAAAATTTAAGTAATGATGGTACGAAACACTTCGTGCGCGAACCCGACTCGTACTTGGCGGTTTTTTCTACAGTCGCCTGAAGGTGCAATATTTCTCGCGATATTCTCCAAGAAGTTTTGTTTCCGAGTGTACACTCCAAAACAATCCACTCGGGCGCTCGCAAAACATTTTTATGTTTTACTAAATGTACGATCGACTCATAACAAATACTTATTCATTCGAGCCGTGTCTCAAACATTTCTCAGAATTTATAAATCTATGATTTGGTTCTCTAGACAAAATGAATTTAGTATATAAATGTGCTTTCGCAGAATTTTGCTGACTCGATCCTAAAGTTATATTATCAATATTTCTTCGATTCGGACACCTTGGATTCTTCCGATCATTGCCTTTTTGTATTTGATGTATTGATTAAGTCGTTTTCTATTCAACAAATTCCTTCTCATCAATTCTAGTGAGGAATCTATAATGATATTAGCAAATGGAAATCCGTAGTATCTAATAACGTCTGCGAAAAAAAATAATATATTAATTTAATTGCAGATATGTAATCTTTATTGTGCACTATATTCTAGTGCCGTGCGGTTCCCGGCACCAATAGAAAAAATAACAGGACTATTTCATCTCTTTCCAATTCCATTTACGTAAAAGGCGACTAATGGATATAAATTTGAAATTATTCTTTTAGACAAAGGGTTATTTTTTTATATTCACTGTTTGAATGTTAATTCTTTCACTAAGCCAAACGGCTAAACGTGGCCTATCAATCTTTTTAAGGCTGTTGACTCTGTCTACCCTGTAAGGGATGTAGACGTGGTAATATGTATGTACGTAATTCTACATACATTAAACGATTTCTCTAATTTGTTATAATTTTATTGCAGTTTTTTTTTTGTCTAACCACGTAGGTATCTAATAAAATACAATTTATCCTGTAATATTTTTCATGTATTACAAAAGTACCAAAGCGTACAAAACACCCACGCCACCTTGTCTGCTGTATGTCAAATAAAAAAAAACTCATAACCGGCCGTTGTGTAGCGATAAATACCACTTTCGCCTCATTACTGAATATTGCAAGTCGAATGGCATGCCACCCTCAGTCATAAATGAAAAAAAAGGGAACTTACTGCAAAAAAGGACATGGTGATTCAATTACGTTTTCTCATTTTTATGCCACGAAAATTACACTATATACAGTGATCAGTAGATAAAATATGTTTAAATGCAAAAGAAAAACTGCATTCATACATACATATAATCATGTACATATCACTTGCGGGGTAGACATAGCCAACAGTTTTGAAAAGACTGAAATGCCACGTTCAGCTATTTGGTTTAACGATAGAATTGAGATTCAAATAGTAACCGGTAGCTAGCCCATCGCCTAAAAGAAGAATCCCAAGTTTTATAAGCCTATCCTTTAGTTGTCTTTTACGACATCCATGGGAAGGAGATGAAGTGGTCTGATTATTTTTTTTATTGGTGCCGGGAAAACTGCACTCTTCTTTAAAGATGAACGTTTGTTTGTTTGTAAAGGCTTATCTTCGGAAGTACTGAACCGATAATGGAAATTCTTACACCGTTAAACAGGTACACTGTCTGTGGGTACTTAAGGTTAGGAATCTATATGCACCATAGGAGGTCGCTAATAAACTTTGTTCACACAAAATTTCACGATAATCGGTCCAGCTATTGTCCCGTGAACGCGCAACATACAGGCAGACTTTCGCATTTTCATTAATTGTATGATTTATGGATTGCAACGTAGGAATTTTCTAAGCATTCGATCGATTTTTGTATAATAGGTTTATCTCACGACTACTATGAAAATTCCCGTGGGAACTTTAGGAAAAATCTGTCTATATATTTGTTCTGTCCTCTTTCATATCATCATATTTTTGATCCATCTATAAGTTTTAGTAGTTTTTGTGAAATGAGTATTGCAATACATACGGCCTCTGTGGCGCAGCGGTAGTCTGTGACACCGGAGGTCCCGGGTTCGACTCCCGGCCATGGCATGATAGGAGAAGAACTTTTTATGATTGTCCTGGGTCTTGGATGTTTATCTATATAAGTATTTATTATAAAATATAGTATCGTTGAGTTAGTATCTCGTAACACAAGTCTCGAACTTACTTCGAGGCTAACTCAATCCGTGTTATTTATCCCGTATATATTTATTTATAATACATTTATTAATTACTCGCCCCGTTTTCTAATCGACCAGTCAGCTCGCCCAATCTGAACGTGACGGGCGCTAATAAGACCAACGTAGCTGTTTCAATTGCCTGTCTTGGCTGAACCTTATTTGGAAAAAATACCGCATATAACCTTGGAGGCCGAGAGAGTGCCGTGTGGTTCCCGGCACCGATACAAAAAAGAACAAGACCACTCCATCTCTTTCCCATGTCGTAAAAAGCGACTAAGGGATAGGCTTACAAATCGCTTACAATATCTAGTATCAACACTGTCCAATCTAAAGTTATTTCATATTTACGATGTTTTCTTAATCTAAGTAACATAACAAAGGATAACAAACTTATGGCTGTGTTTATGAATAGGGCCGTATGTTTGTTTGTCTATAAATATCATTATTCGATGGGTAAATATTGTCTAAACATAGTCATAGATCATCATAGCTTTAGTAGACTTTGTTTTATTTTTACTACAGTCTCTGCGGTAGAATGAGCGTCGCTGGTTGATTAGGTAAGGTGCCCGCTTAATATTCGTGTGGCGCGAAAAGGCACAGGTTCGAATCCCACTTCGACCAATGACTATTTTCAAAGTTATGTGCATTAGTTTGAATACTAACAGATACTCTTACGGTGAGGGAAACATCGTGAGGACACCTGCACATTCAGGCAACTGGATGTGTAACCATGGATACAATATCGAGTTAGGTTTACCTGCAAAGGTTGCGGAGGTCATATGGGAGTCGCTTCGTGTAAAAACCTGACTCACCCAATCCAGGATCCGTGTCAAAGGCACACCCCGGGCTCCTCTCCAGAGAGGTGTGGATGCAACTGGGACTAAAGACAGGAAGAAGAAGAAGAAGTTTGCAGTAGAATCCTTGTCTATGACTCAGACAGTGAGGTATGAGTATTTTGTTGTCTTTGCGATAAGATTTACAACCAAAACAATTTTCCAACCGGTTCCATTCCCTTTTGGGTCCATATTACAAAAAATTACCAAAAAAATCACAAATAGGACCACTTCATCTCTTTTTCATTGATGTCGTAAAATGCGACTAAGGGATAGGTTTATAAACTGTGACTAAGTATTTCCATCTCAATTTAATTATTAAGAGCTGAACGTGGCATTTCAGTCTTGTCAAAATTGTTAGCTCTGTCTACCCCGCAAGTGATGTAGACGTAACTTTATATATATATGATCACGACACCTACCGAAAGATACAAATAGATTAGATTCTACTGAAAACACAAAGCTTATGAATAACTTTAAATACCTACTATTGGAATATTCTCAGAATGTTGTTTATTATAACGGAATATTCCAGAACAAGTTTATCGCAGGATAATTCAGTTATCTGGTATGTCTTCAAGTGTTCCTAACTCGACTAACTAACTAACTAACAACTAACCTATCTTGAGAACACCTCAAGTGGTGTACACTTGTATTGGAAACTATGTCCACGTGCCAGTAAGTAATATGTGGGAGAATATTAAAGACCTACATACATACCTACATATAGTCACGTCTATTTCCCTTGCGGGGTAGACAGAGCCAACAGTCTTGAAAGACCACGTATAAGCCTTCCTTAGAATTCTTTTAACTATTTTGAGGTTTGGAATATCAGCATCTATCATCAAGCCTAACAGCTGAACCAGGCCTGTCAGTATTTCAATACTGCTGGCTCTGTCTACCCCGCAAGGGATATAGACGTGATTATATGGATGGATGGAGAATATCGGCGTGGTACCCAGCACTGGAATAGGACCGATCCATACACATCTTTCCCATGGATATCGTAAAAGGCGACTAAGGAAAAGGCTAATAAACTTCGGATTCTTCTTGTAGGCGATGATCTAGCAACCTGTCCCTGCAATAATTAAGAGCTGAACGCGGCATTTCAGTCTTGTCAAAATTGTTAGCCCCGCAAATTATATAGACGTGATAATGTACACAATAATATTTAAAACGATAAACTTATCTATTCAAATTAAGACACGTTACAATCCAAAGGCAGAAATGAGGGTAATTAGGTAAAGTAAACGTTTAGTATATACCCGTCTCTCGTACACACAGACGCTTTTAAATTAAATTGCTTAATGTCTGAAATAAATAGGATACGTTTAGAAGCTATAATGAAACTTAAATATGCATAAATTCTAGACAACATTACATTTTTAGATAATACTAGCTGTGCCCGCGACTTCGTCCGCGTGGAATAGTTCCGGTACCGTCCGGTTCCCGGCACCAATACAAAAAAGAATAGGACCACTCCATCCCTTGCCCATGGATGTCGTAAAAGGCGACTAAGGAATAGGCTTACAAACTTGGGATTCTTTTTTAGGCGATGGGTTAGCAACCTGTAACTATTTGAATCTCAATTCTATCATTAAGCCAAATAGCTGAACGTGGCCATTCAGTCTTTTCAAGACTATTGGCTCTATCTACCCCACAAGGGATATAGACGTGACCATATGTATGTAGGTAGTTGGGATTGATATAGTCGGGATCGGAATCATGTTTCTTATTAACGTCATAGCATAGCATAACAAAATCCTAACTTCTAACTGAGAACATAGATGTTATCACTAGTCCTTTAAAAGTGGAGTGGAAACTTCGTTGATTGCGACCATAGAGATTCCAGTACGTATAGAGAGCGACTTAAGCTTTAAATTCAACCCAATTTTACATACATACATATAGTCACGTCTATATCCCTTACGGGGTAGACAGAGCCAACAGTCTTGTAAAGACTAATAGGCCACGTTCAGCTGCTCGGCTTAATGATGGAATTGAGATATAAATAGTGACATGTTGCTAGGCCATCGCCTAAAAAAAGGATCGCAATTTTATAAGCATATCCCTTAGTCGCCTTTTACGACATCCATGGGAAAGAGATGGAGTGGTCTTATTATTTTTTGTATTGGTGCCGGGAACCACACGGCACCCTAATTTTAGATAAAAAAATGTCTATAGGTACTTATAGGTACATTTTCTTTTGTATACGTATTGTTAATCCTGTAACATCCTCACCTCTCAGGGGATGAGCCCAGGATGCACCGACCATGAACCTGGAAAGTCAGGTTTTTACGAGAAGCCCCATCTGATCTTTGTAAAATGTTTAAGAGAAATCAAGAGAAAACACAATATTTGTGGAGTCCAAAATGCCTTTTACAAAACGCGAACAAACGCAGGAATTAAGTAAAGTATCGCGTTTATTCGCGTTATGAATCCAATCTGTTTGGCAATTTATAGGTATGTGCTCTCTTGTAAAAATAAATTACTTTTCATACGAACTCTATTATAACAACTAAGACTGAAGTCAACATTGGTTAAGTTGGAAATTAGAATTTTCAACTATCTCTTGTTAGGAAATTACTACAACCACACTTCGCATATTAAATAACGCAAGAACACATTTGACGAATTAGATATTAATAAACTCAAAATTAGAACATAATTTAATCATCAAAAAGAAAATAAAATTATAACAGATTTTTTTCAAAAACACGGAAAAGAACTCAAATGTTCAAAACAAGAATATAATAAATCATCTACGCGAAAAGTATAAAATAAATTATAAATTACAATACCTATTTTTCATCAAAACTACAAAAAAATAAATAAATTCAAAATGAGAATATAATTAAATTTCGACGCGAGAAGAATAACTGAAATTAAAAATTAGAATCCTGACTTGCCAACAACACGAAAAGAAAACAGACTGCGGTCTAGCACAGAATATATTAAGGTAAAAAAAAAAGTTATCTGAGACGTGGGTCTTGCAACATAAATTCATTCGTAATATCTCAACAAATCCAGCGTAACAGCCGTGTCAGGTCAGGTGCATTCCCAGGTATATTGCATCGGGATGCATAAGATGCTAACGTTATTGGTCTACCGAGACATCTTGTCGGAATTTATGCGGTACATATTCAAAAGTAACATTTATGTACGCGATGCTTCGCTTGCATAGCACTTTTTACAGAGTCGACATGATGTAGGCGCCATTTAATATTAAAATTCATCATTATATAAATATATACAGCACAAATTACACACTAGATTGAGTTAGTCTCGAAGTAAGTTCCAGACTTTTGTTACAAGATACTAAATCAACGATACTATAATATGTAATAATAAATACTAATAAAGATAAACATCCAAGACCCAGGCCAATCAGAAAAAGTTCGTTTCTCATCATGCCCTGGCCGGGATTCAAACCCGGGACCTCCGGTGTCACAGACAAGCGTACTACCGCTGTGCCACAGAGGCTGTCAAAAATACAAACCCTCAACACTATCAATACGAATTTCTCAAATAATTTTAGACCATTATGGCATATGTCAATATACCAGTTAAGATACCTATGATTAGAATAAGCGACCGGAGAGATTTGTACAAAATTAAACGATATATCGCCGAAGGTGCTACATGAGCCGTGTGGTTACCGGCACTTTAAAATAGGACCAGTGCATATCTTTCCCATGGA
Source organism: Amyelois transitella (assembly GCF_032362555.1). Lineage (NCBI taxonomy): Eukaryota > Metazoa > Arthropoda > Insecta > Lepidoptera > Pyralidae > Amyelois > Amyelois transitella. The sequence goes on along the minus strand of NC_083513.1, from coordinate 10,934,171 downwards.
TGTCGTAAAAAGCGACCTAAGAATAAACTTGGGTTTCGTTTTGAATGTAGGCGATGTGCTAGCAAGCTGTCACTATTTGAATTTCAATTCCATCATAAAGCCACACATTTGAACGTGACGTTTCAGTCTGCTGCTATACCATTTTCTCACTAACAGCTCACGCTTACTTAACTCCCTACAAAATCTTAATAGTGCCTTTTAGTTCTATGTTACTATACTATTCTATGTGGCCTAAGTGTACTACAGTGATATAACGTCCTTAAATGGATTGTATTTTTTTTTTTTGCAAATAAATAAATTGATTAAAACATAACATTAGCTGAATGTGAACGGTTAGACAATCAAATAAATTTGCCAAAAGTGAGTTTTTATCACGTAAATTGGAACGCAGGTGGCACGCAAGCCAATTTGTCGCTCGGCTGGTTCCCGCCAGTTCCCGCTCAATCAAAATGGACGCCGCCGGCCGCGTCTTGAATTGAGCTGAAAATAAACAATATCGAAAGGTAATGTAGCACACGGAATAATAGAATACATTGACATGAAATGATTATACATATAAACATACATTATCTATACTAATATTACAAAGCTGAAGAGTTTGTTTGTTTGAACACGCTAATCTCAGGAACTACTGGTTCGAATTGAAAAATTATTTTTGTGTTTAATAGACCATTTATCTAGGAAGTCTTTAGGTTATTTATCATCACGCTGCAACTATTAGGGGCGACGAAATAATGGAAAATGAGAAAAAAACGAGGAAAATTATTCCTCCTTGTGGGCTTCAATGATGCCCAAAATAACTATTCCACGCGGACGAAGTCGCGGGCACAGCTAGTATACATATAACAACGTCTACATCCCTTACGGGCTAGACAGAGCGAACAGTCTTGAAAAGGCTGAAAGGTCACATTCAGCTGTATGGCATAATGATGGAATTGAGATTCAAATAGTAACAGGTTGCAACCCATTTATTAAAAGATAAATCCCAAGTTTATTTAAAAAAAGAAGAAAAAAAAAGTTTATTTTTTTTGTAGTTTTTATAAAAGTTGTCTTTTATTATCTGCACGACAAGAGAAGCAGCTGACACACACTATACTTATTTTTTCTTTGCCAGCATGGAAGAAATGATGTCAGTAAGATGAAAAAATACTGAATATCGATGTACGTAAACCCAGAATGCTATGAATACCTATATTCTGATATTGCTCTTAGTATTCTGTTGAATAATGAAGACTGACTGACAAACGCTGTACAGCTGAAATTACAAGGCGTAGGAAGGTGAAATTAGGCATGTAGGTGTACTCGTACCTAATTACGTTCTTGGGAAGTGAAACATACATATAATCACGTCTATATCCCTTGCGGGGTAGACAGAGCCATAAAGGGGATCATAAAGGGAGGATTTACTGAAGTTATCAAACAAAAGTGTCGAGTGGTTCCCGGCACCATTAAAAAATAGGATCACTACGTCTCATTCCCATGAATATCGTAAACTAAGGGATAGGCTTATAAACTTGGAATTCTTCTTTTGGGCGATGGGCTAGCAACCTGGCACTATTTGAATCTCAATTATATCATTAAGCCAAACAGCTGAACGTGGTCTAAATGTATGAGAAATTCCTAGAAGATACGTTGCGAAGATCATTGTCGCATTTACAATAAAAATTAGGAAATTGGCATTAAGTTAATATTGTCCCTATTCTACGGTACTAAAGTCAAATGTTGATCGATAAGGAACCATTAACCCAAGGGATACCAAATTATTTCCCAATAACTACATATTTTTTGATCACGAAAGAAATCTCAAAACTCGATTCTATTCCATTCCACGCATCCCAACTACTTAAATGAGAAACTCTTTGACGCAGAAATTCAAAGGCCATCTTTATATGTAGGTACCTTCATTTTTGGCGGGAATATAATAGACCCGACCCTTGATGTGTCAAGAAATCCCTACAAATATTGAACGGAGGGATTGTCTTGTTGGATATAAGGGTTGACCATAACCGTTTTCTATTTTTATCTAAAGACTTCTCATACATTTTTAAAAGGACAATTTAAGATGGATTATCCATCCATACATATAATAAAACTGTAACTCAACTTTGTCTGTACATTGAAGATATTTAAGAAAAAAAATTATCAGGGGTTTTTTTAGGGTCAATAGAAGCCAAAACAATTTTTTTTAGAATTTTTGTCTGTCTGTCTGTCCGTCTGTCTGTCTGTATGTTTGTACGCGCATCACGCAAAATCTACCGAACGGATCTGAACGAAATTCGGCACAGATATAGTTAGTAACCTGGATTAGAATATAGGCTACTTTTTATCCTGAAATTCTATCCCAAGGGGATGAAATAGGGGGTGCAAGTTTGTATGGAACTTCGTCATTTTTGAATCGATATAAAAAGCAATAAATAATTAATTATCATATTTATTATGGTTAAAAAAATAGCATTTTATTGATTAAATTCATTATGCTTTGTTCATTTATTTAGTTCCCGTGGTTTAGATATTTATTTTTTGCCCACCCGATACGAGTAGGCGCCTCATGAGAATTTAAGAAATAACACAATTGTAGCCGCTGGCAAAATTTTTAATTAATTATATAATTAAAACTTCTTTTATTCATTGATTTAGTTTCGCCAGCACTTACCGTTTCACCACATCTTTGAGAAGAATTTTTTTTTATGTAGGTAGTTTGACGCGCCCCGCATCGGCGACGGTTGCTATGCTCCTCAAGATAAGCAGGAATAACACACATGTAGTAACGCCAGTACTTACCATTTCACCATTGATTTAGTTCCCGTGGTTTAGATATTTATTTTTTGACCATCCGATACGAGATGGCGCCACATGAGAATTTAAGAAATAACGCGATTGTAGCCGCTGGCAAAATTAGATAGTACCGATGCTCGCAGCATCGGTACTTATTCGGTAGAGTTCCTTAAATCACTTTCGGCATCTGGACTGCCCGCGCATACAATTGCACTAAAAGTAGACATTCCATTTTGTAATGGGACTGCCTTAAAGTGGTGTCGCTTCATAACATTATAATAGAAGCTAAAATTCTTACTGGTTGTGCAGCTGGTGTAATTGTTTTTATACCGGGCATTCCCCTCATTCCCAACAACTTTCCATTTCAATTTAAGCGTGTACAGTTTCCAATGGCTACATGTTTCGCGATGACAATTAACAAATCGCAAGGTCAATTGCTTCTCACACGGACAGCTCTACGTCGCTTGCTGGCGGGTCACCAGCTGTGACAGTTAAGTTGTGATGTCTCCAATGGGCAAGACAGCAAATGTTGTAAACAAAGAGATAGGTACTTTAACTTTCCATTATTATAATTTCTTTTTTTTGTCTTTAGAATTTATTCGTTTTTTAACAGCTGCGCTTCCGAGCTTTGCTTTTGTAAGAAAAATAAACTATGTTCTATTCCAGGCATTATTCTTCCCGTGTACGTAAGTTTCATCAAAATCCATCCAATAGAATTTGCGTGATTGAATAGCATCCTCAAACAAGCACTCACGTAGGTACATCAATTTTTTTGCATAATCTATACTAATATTATAAAGCTGAAGAGTTTGTTTGTTTGAACGCGCTAATCGTAGGAACTACTGATTCGAAATGAAAAATTAATTTTGCGTTGAATAGACCATTTATCGAGGAAGGCTTTAGGCTATAAAACATCACGCTGCAACTTTAACGAGAAAACAAAAAATGGACTATGTGAAAAAAAACGGGGAAAATTATTCATCCTTGAGGGCTTCAATGATGCTCAAAATAACAATTCCACGCGGACGAAGTCACGGGCACAGCTAGTAATTTAGTAAGAAAGTACTTTAGAAAGTTCTTTGCGGGAAGGCTTATTATAGGACTGATGATTACCTGAATGATCAAAACATCTGGCTCGAGCTTGGTACAGGAACCTCGTAATGAATTGTAGTTTGTTTTGAACCTAAATTAAAAATTGAGAACACTCTGTACATAAATCTATTTAAAAATGCCAACATATGTACATAAAATCACGGCTCTTTCCCGGAGGGGTAAGCAGAGACTACCTCTCTCCACTTGCCACTATCTCTGCATAATTCCTTCGCTTCAACCACATTCATAACTCTCTTCATGCAAGCTCGGCGGTTTCGGGTAATTTTGACCTGACCAGGACGAAATGCCAACTTATAAAAGAAAATATTTTTTAAAATTCATATAAGTCAATTAATCACAGTAATGTATTCTCTCGTCCACATTTCTATTCTAAGTTTGGATAGTTGTGAAGTTGACGTTGTTGAAGAAAATGCTGCAGTGAATTTTGTTACCGCTTCTTCTGCACTTTGAAAGCGGAAGTAAGCTTAGTTTTAAGTAATTTATTTGACGTCAACCAATGTTGTGAAACCAAAAGATATGACAATAATTAAGTGATATGAAGTGTCCTATAATCATGAAAATCGGTCTTAAAAATAAGTTAAAATATAAATAAGTTTTATTTGGTCAATTATATTCCATAATAACATCCCAGACTGGTAAAAAAATATTTTTATGTAAATATGTAAAAAATATTTTTGCCCATTTTAAAGAAACTGTTTACTTAATACTATTACCGGTTACTAAGGACCCGCCCTTATAACTCGAGAAATGCACTTTACGACTCCACAAAACTGAACCTTACTGAAAGTAAACATCGACCTTTTATGGTTGCCTCGTGAATAGACATCAAACTTACATACATATAATCACGTCTATATCACATGCGGGGTAGACAGAGCCAACAGTCTCGACAAGACCAATAGGCGACATTCAGCTGTGTGTCTTAATGATAGAATTCAAATAGTGACAGGTTGCTAGCCCATCGCCTTAAAGAAGAATCCCAATTTAATAAGTCCTGTAGTTGAATCCTGTAGTTTTACGACAAACATGGGAAAGAGATGGAGTGGTCCTATTCTTTTTACTATTGATGCCGAGAACCATACGGCATTAATATCAAAGTTATGAAACCTATCTGAAGTTCGAACCTGTGACCTACGACCTGCGGCAAGTGAAATAAATGTAAGGTAGCTAGCCTAAAATAACGATTAACCTTTTAAGGGTAACTTGATACCTTATGATACAAAAGACAGGTAAACAATGCAGGGCATTATATACCAGTGCTAAGAGGTTTATCGCTTGCAGTTTAGGGTTGGTCATAAAAATCACAATAACTTGTTATTTTATTTATTTATTCATTCATTCATTTATATATTCATTTCTTAATACACATACATACATACATATGGGCACGTCTATATCCCTTGCGGGGTAGACACAGTCAACAGTCTTGAATGGCCACGTTCAGCTATTTGGCTAAATGATAGAATTGAGATTCAAATAGTGACAGGTTGCTAGCCCATCACCTAAAAAAGAATCCCAAGTTTGTACGAGTAAGCCTATCCCTTAGTCGCCTAGGAATAGGACCTATTCTTTTTTGTATTAGTGCCGGGAACCACACGGCAATTTCTTGATACACTTGTAGCTTAAAGCGTGTATATAACTGTGCCGCCCCGGCACCAATATTTTACTATTTAAAATCTTGATCATCATTGAACCAAACAGCTGAACATAGCCCATCAGTCTTTGCCAAACTGCTGGCTCGGTCTACCCCGCAAGGGTTATAGACGTGATTATGTGTAGGTAGGTATAATAAACACTTCAGCTTAGCTTAATTTTGCTGCATTAGTAACAACTTTAGTCGTCTTTTTCTACTTCCATAAAGCAGTCCTATTCTAAATAGCTAGAAACTGTATAAGTAACAAAGAGAACAGAGCTAAATTCTTAATAAATATTTCTTAAAATAAAAACCCTTTCATTGCTTATTAAAAATATGATTACACAAAGCGAGACTTTGGACGTGACAGCCCTATCTTACAAAGGTCTAGTTAAAGGGGTGTAGCTCAAAGTGATGTCAGTCATTTAAGAGATATAATAATAGCTTTTAATATATTAACGACTTTGTATAAAATAGCTATTAGCTTAGGTCAAAGACATGGCAGAGAATGCCTTATTGCAATCCATTTTTTGTTAATTTTACGTGAATAAAGTTATATGCAAAAAATCATATAACATATAATATCATAATGTAATTTGAAACATTAATCGATCAAATTTTATAAATCAAACACAACACCTATGTGTTAGATAGAACTTTTACGTATCCATTAATAAATTAGAATTTGTAGTATTGTTTTTTTTAGAATAGAATAGAATTGATTTATTTTCAAAAATGGATACAAGGTGCCGTGTGATTCCCGGCACCAATACAAAAAAGAATAGGACCACTCCATCTCTTTCCCATGGATGTCGTAAAAGGCGACTAAGGGATATCCTTATAAACTTGAGATTCTTTTTTTTAGGCGATGGGCTAGCAACCTGTCACTATTTGAATCTCAATTCTATCATTAAGCCAAATAGCTGAACGTGGCCTATAAGTATTTTTAAGACTGTTGGCTCTATCCAACCCGCAAGGGATATAGACGTGACCATATGTATGTATGTATGCATAGGAAACAGATAGAATGGTCCCACATACTCGGAACCTGGTTATTCACACACTAAGTAAAGCCGAGTCTGACGCTTCGGTTCAACGGGTCTAAATCTCATTATTGAGAACTTAGCTATCTGCGTCGCCGGCTTAATTTCACGAGAAATGAGTTCCAGTAACTGAAGTACAGGCACGTAGTAGGAGCATTATTAAATTACGAGTAACTAACGAATTAATACTAATTAATACTCTGTCTAACCCGCCAGGGGTTATAGACGTGACCATATGTATGTATGTATGTAACTAACGAATCCTGGGCAGATATTACAAAAAGTTAGTTTTCAAAATGGCGACCTGAGTCGGAAATGCGATAACCATTTTACTATACATCGAAATAAATCAAATGGTTAGAAATGAATAAATAAAAAAGCTTAATTGAGATTCAAATAGTAGACAGGTTGCTAACCCAGCTTAGAATTGAGGTTCAAATAGTAGATAGGTTGCTAACCCATCGCCTAAAAAAGAATCCCAAGTTTGTAAGCTTATCCCTTAATCGCCTCTTACGACATCCATGGGAAATAGATGAAGAGGTCCCATTCTTTTTTGCATTGGTGCCGGGAACCACACGGCACTTTAAAATAGTAACATATTATCTTATCAAAAACACGATTACAAGTCAAGTACCTGGATTGGTGGGATAAAAATAACTGAACCGGGAGGGCTTTTGTAATAACGTTTGTGGAGCCCCAGGGACCTGCTTTTATCGGCACTCGCCCCAAACAATGGAACAGGGATAAAAGGGGGGCGCTGAACATATGACCCGGTTGTAGGTACAGTCGACTAAGTAAATAGGTAGTCATTGTGTTAACTGCTTTATTGTCATTATGCTTTATTATTTGCATTTTTGATTATGACTTCGTATGCGTAGAATGCATACATACATACATTAAATCACGTCTATATCCCTTGCGGGGTAGACAGAGCCAACAGTCTTAAAAAGACTGATAGGCCATTTTCAAGTGTTTGGCTTAATGATAAAATTGAGATTGAAATAGTGACAGGTTGCTAGCCTGTCGCGTAAAAGAAGAATCCCAAGTTATAAGCCTATCACTTAGTCGCCTTTTACGACATCCATGGGAAAGGGATGGAGTGGTCCCATTCTTTTTTCTAATATATATTATATATTTATGCGTAGAATGACTTATATTAATGTTCGTAGTGTCGTGTGGTTTCAGGCACTTAAAAGTAGGATAGAGGATAACTCAATATCTTTCCTCCGATTTAATGGATGTCGTAAAAGGCGAATTAGGCAATAGCAAGCTTCCATGCTTCTCTAATGGCGAAGAGAAAATATGATGTGGTCTTTAAGTCTTTTTAAGACTGTTGGCTCTGTCTACCCCGCAAGGGATATGGACGTGACTATACATATGTATGCTCTCGTCACTCTTACCTGCGACGTTAGGTATACTTTAACTTAAAAGAAAGAAAGATATATAAATTTGATACTCTCACAAAAACACGGCCGAATTTCCTTGAATTTTTTCCCGGATTTATCTGTCATAAAAGCGTTGCATCAGCACAATTTCATTTTAACATTTCAACATTGACCTTTCGCCAGATTTAGAAACGTTGCGAATAAATTTACCATGAAAGCGTTTCCGCTGTACCTACCTACATACATTTTTATTTAGAAGCTTTTACCGTCAATACTAATATTATAAAGCTGAAGAGTTTGTTTGTTTGAACGCGCTTATCTCAGGAACTACTGGTTCAAATTGAAAAATTCTTTTTGCGTTAAATAGACCATATATCGAGGAAGGCTTTAGGCTATATAACATCACGCTGCAACTATAAAGAGTAGAGAAATAATGGAAAATGTGAAAAAAAACGGTGATAATTATTCATCCTTGAGGGCTTCAATGATGCCCAAAATAACTATTCCACGCGGACGAAGTTGCTATCACAGCTAGTTTAATAGATATGTCTTTCTTTCTTTCTTTTCTATATTATGGGTTCCACCGGACTTTCGGTGATTCTGCCAATGTAATGGTTTCAAGAGACACGAAGATACAAAATTGGACGGTATACAATTTGAAAGGAGAAGGTTAACAAATGTACAAAAAGAAAAACACAACAAGAAGGTATTGTTAGAAAGAGACATACATATGGTCACGTCTATATCCCTTGCGGGGCAGACAGAGCCAACAGTCTTGAAAAGACTGAATGGCCACGTTCAGCTATTTGGCCTTATGACAGGATTGAGATTCAAATAGTGACAGCCTAAAAAAAAGAATCCCATGTTTCTAAGCCTATCCCTTAGTCGCCTTTACGACATCCATGGGAAACGGATGGAGTGGTCCTATTATTTTTTGTATTGGTGCCGGGAACCAAACGGCCTTTGGAAGTAGGAGAAAAAAAAATGTCAGTCTCGTTCGTTCAAAATGACAATCTTTTATAACCCAATCACATCACATAAAAAAAACGGCTAAAAATGTTTACATACATATTTGCTCTGTAATTATTGAACCGGGACGATGAGCCGCGTACGCTAATTGTACAAATTAAAGACTGGTACAGAAGTAAAACAGTCAGATGAAACGAGCTTATTTTAGAGTTGTGAGTCGCAATAAATGACTGTTTGTGCGACTACAACAATTCTTGTTGTTTTCGTAGATAAACCTTACAAACATACATACATATGGTCACGTCTATCGTCGTCGTCACTATTATAGTGACAGGTTGCTAGCCCATCGCCTAAAAAAGAATCCCAAGTTTGTAAGCCTATCCCTTAGTCGCCTTTTACGACATCCATGGGAAAGAGATGGAGTGGTCCTATTCTTTTGCCAAGCGAGAATATAAACCTTACCCTTATTTATAATATAACCAGTTATCAACCCCTTTGATTACTGGTTTTTCTGAACCTCGATCATGTATGTTATAGATTTTATTTTCTATTGGTGCCGTGTGGTTTCCGGCACAAAGAATAGGACCACTCCATCTCTTTATCATGGATATCGTAAAAGACGACTAAGAGAGAGGCTCATAAACTTGGGATTCTTTTTTTAGGCGATGAGCTAGTAACCTATCACTATATGAATCTCAATCTATCATTAAGCCAAACTGAATGTTGAATTTGAAAACCCAAAAAAGAATGTTGGCTCTGTATACCCCTCAAGTGATGTAGACGTGATTATCTGTATGGTAATAATAGATTTTTTATTATTGTTATTTCCGTGACCTCTTTATTTTGCGCTAATGGCTCAGCGAAATGTTGACGCAGAGTCTTTAAGTTAATTTATGTGCTTATTCACGAAACGAATTACGGCATATGTGAGGGATATTCTGAAACGTGGGTAACGTTAATGTTTGATCAAATTAATGTTGTTTAGCAAAAGCCTAGGATGGGGTGACAAAATTATAATTAAAAGAAAAATCTTCCTTCACCTTTTAATTATAAGTTTGTGTTATTTTTTTTTCTGAAACTTTCGATGGGGACGTGACTTAAAAAGACTTTTAAGAGTCTTTTATATTTAAAATTAATTTAATAAATAAATATATACGGGACAAATTACACAGATTGAGTTAGCCTCCAAGTAAGTTCGAGATTTGTGTTACGAGATACTAATTCAACGATACTATATTTTATAATACATAAATACTTATAAAGATAAACATCCAAGACTAAAGTCAATCAGATAAAGTTCGTTTCTCATCATGCCCTGGCCGGGAATCGAACTCGGGACCTCCGGTGTCACAGACAAGCGTATTACCGCTGCGCCACAGAGGCCGTCAAGAAGATGTTACATACATAGTTTCATACAAAATCGGAGATAACAAAGACATGAATAAAATGTGAGCAACTGAAGAAGGCAATGGTGGTTGTAAAGACTCCGGGACCCGAAGCATAAACTAGGAGGTACAGACAAACGCATACTACTATGTCCCGCATGAAACTGTATTACGCGATTTTGTTACGCAGATGGCTGTCAGCTACAAATATACTACGAAGCTACTAAACCGCTACAAATGTGCTACGACGCTATTATCAGCTACGAAATTGCTACAAAGTTAGAATCAGCTACAAACGCTGCTAAGAGCAAAACTGATAAATTCTATGTATTTTTTTGTACATATTTTAAGAGCAGCATGTGCCGTGTGGTTCCCGGCACCAATAAAAAAAAGAATAGGACCACTCCATCTCGTTCCCATGGATGTCGTAAAAGGCGACTAAGGGATAGGCTTATAAACTTGGGATTCTTCTTTTAGGCGATAGGCTAGCAACCCGTCACTATTTGAATCTCAATTCCATCATTAAGCCGAGCAGCTGAACGTGGCCTATCAGTCTTTTCGAGACTGTTGGCTCTGTCTACCCCGTAAGGGATAAAGACGTGATCATATGTATGTATGTATGTTTAAGAGCAGATATTAAGAATCGGTTGTCTAACAGACAGAAAGCAATAATACTCGTACTTATGAATACGTATTCGAGTAAAAAAGCCATTGCTTTTTAAAATAGTTGAAAAATCAAATAGTAAAAAGTAAATAGTAGTTAAAAATAGCTTAATAGAGCCAGCTGAATTGAGATGAAGAAATCTCGTGTCTGAAGCTATTGTAGAGAAGTTCGTGATGAACCAACAGACTGCAATCAAGGTCAAATCTAACTTGAACACGTTTAAACCCAACTCGGAACCAAATGGAGTTTTATAATTTCTTTTTTTTATATAAAATATGAAAAAGTTTTTTGTAAATAAATAAATGACTGTAGTTACTGTGACTATAAAAACTCTCTGCACGTTGTACCAATGCCTTTTTTTATATATTTTTTATATTACTTTAAAAAATCAACGATCTGAAATGCATGATGTACTAAAAATAGTATCTGTACCTAATAAAAAAAATAATATTATTATTCTCTTTCTTATATTTAACAACTCTTGTCGGTGGAGTTAACTTAAACTTATTTCGCACAAAACGCAACAGACTCTAACCTCCTGATAAAGGACGCCAGTTGTACAAATACCGGTCAATTAAGCCGAAGGACATCTCTAGAGCCCTCTAAAGGTTAAGGGTCAAGACGATTGATGTGTACCTATTTATATGTGGGTTATTTAAATGAAATACTAGCTGTGCCCCCGACTTGGTCCGCGTGGAAAAGTTATTTTGGGCATCAATGAAGCCCTCAAGGATGAATAATTTTCCGTTTTTTTTTCACCGTTTCCAGTATTTCTTCGCTCCGAATAATTGCAGCGTGATGTTATATAGCCTAAAGCCTTCCTCGATAAATGATCTATTCAACGCAAAAAGAATTTTCCAATTCAAACTAGTAGTTCCTGCGATTAGCGCGTTCAAACAAACAAACTCTTTAGCTTGATTATATTAGTATAAATAAAATCCATGGTACCTCCCGAGCAACCTTGATTCCGGAACGGTTTCAATAGACCTATAAACGGATTTATATACGCAGCCTTACACCAAATTCAGAACTATCTTACTAAACATAGTATTTGCTTCTGTCCGTGATAAATTAGATCACTTATCTCACAAATGCCAATGATTAGTACTTTTTGCTCACTTCCAATTCCCAGAACCCTCTTTTGGGTCAGAGCTAATCGAACTGCTATGGTGGAGATGACAACGATATAGTGGCTTTAATGGCCGGAATTCTGTGACAAATGACATACATACATACATACATATGGTCACGTCTATATCCCTTGCGGGGTAGGCAGAGCCAACAGTCTTGAAAAGACTGAATGGCCACGTTCAGCTATTTGGCTTAACGATAGAATTGAGATTCAAATGTTGTGTGACAGGTTGCTAGCCCAACGCCTAAAAAGAATCCCAAGTTTGTAAGCCTATCCCTTACAAATTACATGCATACATTAAATCACGTTTTTCCCAAAAGGTTAGAGACTACATCTTTCCACTTGCCACGATATATGCATACTTCCCTCGCTTCATCCACATTTATAACTCTCTCCATGTAAGCTGTAGAGGGCGCTCATGTATGTTTAGTAAATGGATACCATAAAAAAGAGTGCCGTGTGGTTCCCAGCACGTTAGAATAGGAAAACTCCTTATCCTTATCATGTTTGTCGTAAAATGCGACAAAGGGATATGCTAATGAACTTGAGATTTTTCGCGTAGGGTAGGGCTGATAACTTGACACTGTTTGAATATCAAGCCGAACAGCTGAACGTGGCCTTTTCAAGACTGTCGACTCTGTCTACCTCGTAAGGGATAAAGACGTGATTATATGTATGTTTGTGTCATAAAAAATAAATACTCGTAGTTTTGTGTGAGCTATTAGGAAGCGCCCATGTATGTTTAATGGATACCATTAAATACATATAAAATGAGCTCTGCAGGCAGACCTATTACAGCTCGGAGGATTATATTAATGATAAACATGTGTGGCCCGAGCTTGACATAATGGCCTTTTAAAGGCATGTGAATTTGCAACATAATTTCTACAGTGTGTACATATCTTATTATACTATTTGACCGAACATTCGTATTGAAATCTTTAATTTTATGAGTACTCACAATTTCTTTTTAATGGAGACAATGTGCATTCGTCTACGATTTAGATTTAAGAGATCTATATTTGTAAATTTAGGTCCGGTGAAAATGTTGTAATGTAGTTCGTTCCACCGCTTATTGTACACATGTGCTTTGGAAACGGTAGTAAATATAATTCGATTTAAGTAACGTGACGTCAATAATTGATAACTTGTATCCAGTTTTGAAAATATAGTAAATCTATTCTACTCTTTTTATACAGTGGTCTTCTGTGATGCGATATAATGATTTCACAAAAAATATAGGTATATATATAATTTAAATATACATTACATAGTTACACATATTATTATATATTTTTTTTAAATTATAAATTTCATCTCTTGCGAACGTTATGCAAATGATGAATGTCTACCATATAGTAAGTATACTTGTTCAATTCGCGAACTACGATATTAGAGCTTTACAACAAATAAAAACGCACACACACTTTAAATAATATATGTATATTGAAAAATAAAAGCGACCTAAATTATGTATCTCTTTGATGAACTATTGCGTTGTTAGTTTTTTGATATTCAAATTTTTTCACTAAAGTTCCTTAATAAAAAACAAAACATGTAACTTTTTATAACTGGCCAGTAACATGTGAAAAAGAGGTTGATACTGTTTAATGTATGGACTTAATAGGATGACAAATGTTAGGAAATGAAGCGATTCTTTACATAAATTTCAACATCCCGCCCACCAAGGACTTGTCCTTTAAAAAACAGTCTATAAGAACGTATTCTATGTTAAACCTTATTGATAATTTACATGTAAACGTAAGATTTGTGAAATTATTATAAAAGTATACAATAAAACCGCCCACCGTGACAAGGCTATTACATACCTATAATACAAAATTAAATGCTATATTTATTATATAAAACCGCCCACCATAACATATGGTGGAACTAAAGAAAGAACCTAAAGAATATTTATGTATTCAATTTATAGAAACTACGATTAATTTTTTAACAAACATGAATCATTTAGGCAGAAAACAAATTTTATTTATAGGACGTTTCAACAATTTGTCCTTGCATTTTATCGTAACAACACGAGTGATGTTATCTTTGCCTGGATGTGTTTCAATGATTCTACCAAGAATCCATTAAGTTGGAAGAAGATTATCCTCTCTAACAATTACAATATCACCAACATCAGGTTCTGATTTTTTAGTAGTCCATTTATACCTCTTATCTAAATTTAATAAATAGTCTTTTGACCATCTATGCCAGAAATCATTCGTAATTTTTTGGACTAATTTCCATCTACTAGTTAAATCAACATTTTCAGTTTGATTCGCAAAATTATTGTCACATATATTAATGAGAGGTTCACCTACTAGAAAATGACCAGGCGTCAAGGGGAGAGGGTCGACTGAATGTTCACTTAACTGAGTAAGTGGTCGAGAATTGAGGCAAGATTCGATCTGCACTAAAACCGTACACATTTCCTCATAGGTCAGAGTACGATCCCCTATCACCTTCTTTAAATGTGTCTTAACTGAGCGCACACCTGCTTCCCAAAGACCACCAAAGTTAGGACTAAGAGGTGGAATATAATGGAATTTTGTTCCTTCCATAGCTAATAATTCCGCAATCTCTTGAGGAATTTTTGATTTAGTTGTGTTGAAAATTTCTCTGAGCTCTTTGTCAGCACCAACAAAGTTAGTGCCATTGTCGTAATGCAAGTCGGTGCAACGACCACGACGACCAACAAACCTACGAAAAGCGGCAATAAAGCCCTTGGAAGTCAAATCAGATACCACTTCTATGTGGATAGCGCGAGTTACCATGCAAACAAATAGGCAAATGTAGCCTTTGTAGGATTTAGCTCCTCTACCAGGAGAAAATCGGAGATTTATGGGGCCCGTGTAGTCCACACCTGATGATATAAAAAGAATTTCGCCATTAGAGTTTATTGTTCGAAAGTACACCACTCCAGCGTAAGCCATTTGAGATGCGTCTGCGAAAGCATGCAGTTCAACTTAACAACCCTGATTAAAATTTAGCCATCTTGGAATAAATATGGTTTTCAGTTCTGAGAGTTCAGCTCTGTATGTGAGCCATTCGTGTAACAAATCTTCAGGAAGTTCATCATCCCAAGACAACCCAGACTTCCACAATTTTTGAATGAAAACCTTTGCAGTTAAAACAACTGGAGCAATCCAACCCATTGGGTCGTATATACGAGCAATATCAGACAACACCTGGCGCTTTGTTGGTGATTTATTAACTTCATGTAACTCTACTGTATATTGAAATTCGTCTGAATCTCTGTTCCAACAAATGCCCAGAACTTTTACCATGTTGTCAGCCTTAATGTGAATTGATGGAGCTGTTTTCTGATTATCTTGACCGATGAACTGGAGCAATACCTTGTTGTTGCTACTCCACTTCTGTAATTGAAAACCGCCCGCTTCCATTAGCTTGTTCATTTCAGTATAAATTTGAATAGCTTCTTCTTCTGTTTCACAGCATGTCATTAAATCGTCGACATAGAAATCTCGTTTCGTGATTTCTGATGCTGTAGGGAAGTTGAGTTGTTCGTCGTCTGCCAAACGTTGCAGTGATCTTACTGCTAGATGAGGTGCACATGCTGTTCCAAAGGTGAGTGTGAGCAACTCGAATTGACCCAGTGGTTCATCTGGGTTGAATCTCCATAATATCCTTTGAAAGCGTGTGTCGTCATCGTGTATACGTACCTGCCGGTACATTTTGACTATGTCTGCAACTATACATATTGGGAATCTTCGCCATCTCATCAAAATGTGCCTTAAATCTTGCTGTAGTTTGGGACCGATAAGGAGGTTGTCATTCAACGAAACGCCGTTCGCGCCTTTACATGATGCGTCGAAAACAACACGTAATTTTGTCGTCTCTCTGTCTTCCCTTACTACGGCGTGATGTGGAAAATACACTGCCTTTGGATGAATTGTTTCGTCCTTTATTTCCCTCATATGACCCAGGTCCAGATATTCTTGCATTACCTTATCATATTCTTCTTTTAATTTCGGGTTCTTCTGTAGCTTCTTCTCCAAATGATAAAATCTTTTCTGTGCTATCTCCTTCAACCCTCCGTATTGACACTCTGGATCATCGCTGTTAAAAGGCAATCTAACTACAAACCTACCTTCTTTGTTTCTAGAAGTAGTCAAATCAAAAAACTCTTCACATTTTTCTTCCATCTTGCTGAATTTCTTTTGAATTGAGTTTGGCTCGTTTTCTAACTCCCAAAACTGTTTGAGTAAAAAGTCTTCTTTGACCTGAACATTTAAACTTACCATTTTTGTGACATCAGTTGGTGCTCCTTGCGGCACCTTACCTGAAATGATCCACCCAAAGATAGTGTTTTGTGCTAATAAGTGTCCCTCTGGGTGTTTGATGATGTCATTCAAAATGATGTCGCCGTATACTTCGGCTCCTAGTAAAACGTCGATTCTACCAGGTGAAATAAATCCTGGATCGGCCAGTGATAGGTTCTCGATTTCTGACCAATCAGGTGATGAGGTTTTGCTAGTAGGCAAACGCGAAATAAGAGATTTTAATACGTAAGCAGAAATTTGAATACATTTACTTGGGTCCCTACGAGACCCAATACGGAAAGAAACCATATGTCTTATATGCAGTCGACCATCTCCTACCCCTGACACACAGCCGCTAGCAGGTATACGTTTAAGGCCTAACGTCTGAACAGTCTCTTCTGTTACAAAGGAGGCTTGAGAGCCTTGGTCGATCAAGGCACGCAGTAGACAATACTTCCCGTTGAATGAATACGCTTTCACAATGGCCGTTGCCAAAAGAACGTCAGCTGAACCGATGACCGTTTCTTCCTTCGCAAAATTGGCAACGACGTTCACGCCATGATTGGGTGATGAATGTTGAATATCTGCTTGATTTTGTCGCTGTGATTGTGTGTGCGCGTGATTGTTTTCCGAATTATTTGTAAGCTCTTGCTGTTTCTCCTTCTCTTGATGAAGCAAGGAGTGATGTCGTCTACCACATCTACGGCAACTTGTTGTGTAACGACATTTGTATACTGAGTGAGTAGGTGATAAGCAGTTATAACATAGCAATTTGGTCTGTACGAACTCTTGTCTCTCACGTGGCATTAGGTGTCCTAATCTCTTGCATTGGTAGAGAAAATGATCTCCCGAACACATAGTACATTGATGTTTTGTAATGTTGTCTTGAACAGATGCAAATGATTTAACCTTCTCTGTACGTTTGTATTGAGGAGCCTTGGAAATTTGTTTACCACTGTCAATCATTTCTAGTGTCCGAAAACGAGATTCTAAGAATACTACCAGATGAGACCACGAAGGTAAGGCATCGGATGCAATTCCACTGGTATTGACTTCCCATTGACGGAGTGATTCATTGTCTAGCTTGGACACCACCAAGAAAATGAGGATGACATCCCACTGCTTTGTATCGATTCCTAAATTATTAATTGAGGTGATGCACGACGTTGTCGTATCCAACAAACATCTAATAGCATGGGCTGATTCGCAAGTTATATGTTTTTGACTGAATAAATTCTTGAGTATTATGTTTAAGTTGTACCTTTTGTTGTTGTATCGAGCTATCAATTTTTTCCAGGCAGAATCGTAATTTAAATCCGTGGTGGGCAAATTTCTTATAAGAACTTCCGCTTCGTCTGATAAAGTACTTTTAAGATAGTGCAGTTTTTCTACAGCGGACAAACTACGGTTCTTGTGTATAAGTGAGGTAAAAAGATCGAAATATTGCTGCCAGTCCTCATATTTACCACAGAATTTTGGTAACTCGATTTTTGGTAATTTGACTTCGTTGGACCTGTGTTTTTCTATGACAGACTGAGATTCCATGGACCCTTGGGCTTCCTCGAAGACATCTCCCGTTCCACGAAGAGCCTCTTTCAAACAACCCTTGTAGTGAGTGTAAGTTTCTTCAAAAATATCGTATATCCCTTTAACAAAATACTCCTGAGTTTTGATTTCTTCTGTAGTTGCTGAACCGTAAATATTATAATGCTCCTGATTAAATTCTTTCCATAAAGCATCAACATTTTCTAGTCTAGTTTCTATATATCCTCGTGTTATTCTGTCCTTCGGACTCTTCTTGTAATTACTTTCAGCTTTTAATAACTTGGCAAGTCTTTCTCTTTGGATAACGATTGATTTATTTACACTCATGATGATAGGCAAGTTTGGTTAGTGAAAAGTCAATGGAATACCTATTGAAACTAATCGAAATATATGGAATATTTAATTAAATTATTTATAAATGTCTCTCTTAAAACGTTTGTGTATGTATTTCCCGTCTAGTCACTGGGTATAACTCGAAATATTCAAAGTTAATGAAATCACTTAAATTTTTTAAAAGTTCATATAACTTCGTGAAATTCGCAAGTCCAATAATTAGTTAATTTTATAAGTTCATTTACTCACAGTTTTATGGTCCAAATTAGCTTGATTTATAGCACTCACCACTACCACTTCATTGAATGTTTCATAAGTCTTTTTGCATGTTATTCCCGGGTTTCGGCACCAATTTTGTTCAATTCGCGAACTACGATATTAGAGCTTTACAACAAATAAAAACGCACACACACTTTAAATAATATATGTATATTGAAAAATAAAAGCGACCTAAATTATGTATCTCTTTGATGAACTATTGCGTTGTTAGTTTTTTGATATTCAAATTTTTTCACTAAAGTTCCTTAATAAAAAACAAAACATGTAACTTTTTATAACTGGCCAGTAACATGTGAAAAAGAGGTTGATACTGTTTAATGTATGGACTTAATAGGATGACAAATGTTAGGAAATGAAGCGATTCTTTACATAAATTTCAACAATACTTAAAAATACGGTCTCCGTCCCAGACGCCACTAAAATATTTAAATCCTTGGCTTCTTCAATAACGTGAAAGGATTGCCCGCGACGTGTGCCGTATCCCGCCATTAATCATAGACCGGGAATTAATATCGCAGGACATACGCGATGTATCACTGACGTGGTGGACTGTAGGGATGTCAAAACATGTTCAGACATATCTATACTTGTTCAAACTTGTACAAATTAAGCGTTGGTGATCGAATCGGTAAGGTGCATACATATAATCACGTCTATATCCCTTGCGGGGAAGACAGAGCCAACAGTCTTGAAAAGACTGATAGGTCACGTTCAGCTGTTTGGCTTAATGATAGAATTGAGATTCAAATAGTGACAGGTTACTAGCCCATCGCCTAAAAAAGAAATCTCAAGTTTGTAAGCCTATCCTCTAGACGCCTTTTACGACATCCATGGGAAAGATAGAGTGGTTCTATTATTTTTTGTATTGGTGCCGGGAACCACACGGCAATCGGTAAAGTGCTCGGTTAAAATGCGTAGAAAGTCACAGGTTCCAAATCCCGCCTCGGCCATATATCAATAACTATTTTAAAAGTTATGTACATAGGAGTAGAATCACTCTATGTCTTTCACATAGATTTTGTTAAAGGCGATTAAGAGTTATCAGAGAAAAACAAATTTGACGGGTTAAGTTCCCCTGCAAAGGTTGCGGAGGTCAGATGGGAGTCGCTTCGTGTAAAAACCTGCCTGCAGGTAAAACTCAATTCTATCGTTAAACCAAATAGTTGAACGTGGCCATTCAGTCTTTTCAAGACTGTTGGCTCTGTCTACCCCGCAAGGGATATAGACGTGACCATATGTATGTATGTATGCAGGGTAAACCCAAGCTTTATTGATTCGATCATTGTTACACATCCAGTTGCCTGAATGTGCAGGTTTCCTCACGATGTTTTCCTTCACCGTAAAAGCATCGGAACAACATAACATTAGCGGCGAGGTTGCTACCGGGACTAAATGTGGAAGAAGAGAGAAAAATAATATATATTTTTTAAATAATTGAGCCATTTTCGTAGACACGAAATATAACGAGTACTGACAACCCTATGAAGTGTGCAATAAATAACAAAGTGTCTCGAAATGGCGACGATATATGGCCTGAAATAATGAAATGGAAAACTGCTAATAAAAGGTAAATCTTAGATGAAACAACTTACTAGGCGGTAGTGGAATAAGGGAATATTGTGATTTGAAAGAAAATGTAATAACAGGAATAGAAAAGGGTATGTTAAAATGGTTTGGTCAAGTGGAGAGGATGAATGAAAGCAGGTTGGCTACGCAAATATACAAAAGTCGGTAAAGTCGGAGTGGGAAGGGTTAGACGAACGTATCTTGATCAAATTAAGGACGTCCTGGCAAAAGGTCAGGTCAGGAGTACCCGAAAGAGTCGATGAAGCGATATAAGTATGCAGAGATCGTGGCAACTGGAACGATGTAGTCTTAGCCTACCAACCTGTTAAAATGAATTTAATAAAGTTCTATTTTTTTTTAATTTTAGCAAAAAATTGGCAAAATAAATAACACACACATATACCATATTGTAAATATCAATTTAATACACCACAAAATCTTAGTATAAAAATTACAAAAGCGTCATTGTTGAGAACAGTCTTTACACACACTCTGACATCAACCAGTTATCCCGAGGGACCTCCTTTGAGCTGGAGATTCAGTTCCTTCAGTTTCGCATTCTCTGCCACCAGCGCCTGGACTCTCTGCTCGTATTTCTCTCTCAATTCCTGAAAAATACATTCACATGGTCACGTTTATATCCCTTGCGGGGTAGACAGAGCCAACAGTCTTGAAAAGACTGAATGGTCACAAATAGTGATTTGTTTGAAGACACGCTTCTTTAAATCAACGTTTCTCATTCATTCATATGATCACAGCAGCTAATGAAATTGACATTCGAATAGCCTGTCACTATTTGCAAGCCTATCGCCTAAATGAAGAATCCCAAGTTTGTAAGCCTATCCCTTAGTCGCCTTTTACGACATCCATGGCAAATAGAAGGAGCGGTCCTAGTCTCTTCTATATAAGTGCCGGGAACCACACGGCGAATCGACGTTTCTTACCTTGAAAATCGCAAGTTGTGTCTCGTACTCCTTCTTCAGATCATCATTGATACTGGTGCTAGTTTGCGCCCGTTGTAAGACGAGACTGTACCGTTCTTTCTCAGCTTTGAAGCGAGCCTCCATGGCTTGGAACCGCTCCTGGGTTAAAGGAAATAAAAGACAGATATTAATAATTGAAATAAATAAAGAGAGTGTGGGGGGAAAGGTCGGAGTAGGAAGACCTAGACGAACGTATCTTGATCAAATTAAGGACGTCCTGGTAAAGGGTCAGGTCAAAAGTACCCGAAACCGCCGAGCTTGCATAAAGAGAGTTATTAATGTGGATGAAGCGAAGGAAGTATGCAGAGATCGTGGCAAGTGGAAAGAGGTAGTCTCTGCCTACCCCTCCGGGAAAGAGGCGTGATTTTATGTATGTATGTATGTATGAAATAAATAAATAGGTATATATAACGTAATGAATATTAATATTGTATTATTGTTTCAGAATTGGCAACAAAGGGAAGTGGAACTTTTGAAGAAAATCTGGCTGGAGCTGGAGAAAGTGAAAACTCAGAGGAGCGAGGATGGACTGAAACTGGAATTGAAGGTTAATTACCTGCTTACTAAATACATAAATAAATAAAGGAATGAATGAATGAAGAAATAAATATAAATATATACGGGACAATAACAAAGATTGAGTTAGCCTCGAAGTAAGTTCGAGACTTTTGTTACGAGATACATACTCAACGATACTATATTTTATAATTAATACTTTTATATCTTAGGTAAACATCCAAGACCCAGGGCAATCAGAAAAATCTGACTGGGATTCGAACCCGGAACCTCCGGTGTCACAGACAAGCGTACTACCGCTGTGCCACCGAGGCCGTCAAGAAAGAATTCAATTCCATATATTTCATGTTGAAGCCGAGACTGTTTGTTTGTTTGTAAACTCTTCAATGAACATAAAAATAATATAACAAATTACAAAACAGTTATTGGATTTAGAAGAATATGTACAATGGCGGACTTATCCCAATTGCGATTTCTTACAGTCAAGAAAATAATAAAGGCAAATCCATAATTAAAAATGCAGCGCACATAAAAAACATTAAGGATGCGTTATAATAACTAATTAATAGTAAACAAACATAAATAAAATATATACAAACTAACATAAATCTGAGTACACTCAAATATAAAATTTCAGAATTGTATTTCGTGTGAATCAATTAATCGTTACAATGTATTCTCTCGTCCGCATTTCTATTCTTAGTTTGGATAATTGTGAAGTTGAAGTTATTGAAGGAAATGCCACAGTGCAGTTTGTTACCGTTTCTTCTGCACTGATGCTTTAGAAACCAATGTTGTAAAACCAAAAATATGACCATTAATAAGTGATATTGAAATGTCCCATAATATGAATAAAATTTTTTAATTTTGTTTCAATCTTTAAGTGTCGCAAGGGCTGTAGACGTAATTATACATATGTATATAAGTGTAAGTGTAACCTCTGTTATTAAGCAAAAATTTCAAGAGATACTCATGAATAAGAAAGCAAATAAGACAAAAAGTTCAGTCTTTTTTAGACTGTCGGCTCTGTCTACCCCGCGAGGGATACAGACGTGATTATATGTATGTATGTAATATTAACAATGATATTTACCTCCATAGCTTTGACTTCAGAGTTCCTTATTTCGAGCAAATCCTTCGTGATCAAGTTTATATCCTTCAGTGACTGCACCTGCGTCGTCAGCGCTTCTATCTGCAGCTCTTGATTCTTCACCATCTTCGTCTTGTCGAAGATCATGCCACGCGCCTTGCTCAGGAGCTGTTAATTAATCAAAAGCCTATTATTACACCTTTTAAGAATTCTTCATCTATTGTACAAATTGTATTTTATTGTATACACTCTTTGGCTGAATCTCTTCTCCAATCTGTTTTCCTTCATTCGTAAAATCACGTCTATATCCCTTGCGGGGTAGACGGAGCCGGCTATCTTGAAAGACAGGCCTCGTTCGGCTGTTAGGATTAATGATAGAATTGAGATTCAAATAGTGACAGGTTGCTAGCCCATCGCCTAAAAAAGAATCCCAAGTTTATAAGCCTATTCCGTAGTCACCATTAACGACATCCATGGGAAAGAGATGCCGTGTGGTTCTATAATATAAAAAGAATAGGACCACTCTACTCCACAAAATCTAAAATTCTTAAATCGCGCAAACGTTATCCGGAAAC
The DNA here is from genome assembly GCF_032362555.1 of Amyelois transitella. NCBI lineage: Eukaryota > Metazoa > Arthropoda > Insecta > Lepidoptera > Pyralidae > Amyelois > Amyelois transitella. The sequence continues at coordinate 10,910,896 of NC_083513.1, read as the reverse complement.
ATAAAGTCAAATAGCTGAACGTTGCCTATTAGTCTTTTCGGGACTGTTGGCCCTGTCTACCCCGCAAAGGATGTAGACGTGACAATATGTATGTACGTATGTTTTCTCGGATTTTATACAACCTCCGACCTAACATCATCAGAAGCATACCAACTAGTTTGGCGGAAGATCATTTATTTTGATGGCGGTCGAGTTCGAAACATGACTATGATTAAGTATCTTCCTCCTGACTTTAGTCTCGGTTGCATCCTCACCTCTCCGGAGAGGATCCCGGGGTGTGCCTTTGACCATGGACCCTGGATTGGGTGAGTCAGCTTTTTTTATACTTAGCCTTTTATATTTTGTAAAAATGTGATCAAATCGGAATGGTTCTAGCAAAAAGTCAGGTCAAGAGTACCAGAAACGGACGAGCTTGCATGAAGAGAGTTATGAATGTGGATGAAGCGAAAGAAGTATGCAAGGATCGTGGCAAGTGGAAGGATGTGGTCTCTGCCTACGCCTCCGGGAAAGAGGCGTGATTTATTTAATTTATTTTATATATTACAACAGCAAGAATCCTTAGATTTTTAAATATACATACATACATACATACATAAAATCACGCCTCTTTCCCGGAGGGGTAGGCAGAGACTACCTCTTTCCACTTGCCACGATCTCTGCATACTTCTTTCGCTTCGTCCACATTCATAACTCTCTTCATACAAGCTCGGCGGTTTCGGGTACTTTTGACCTGACCCTTTACCAGGACGTCCTTAATTTGATCAAGATACGTTCGTCTAGGTCTTCCCACTCCGACCTTTCCCTCCACACTCTCCTTGTATATCTGCTTAGTCAACCTGCTTTCATTCATCCTCTCCACATGACCGAACCATCTTAACATACCCTTTTCTATTCCTGTAACTACATCTTCTTTCACATCACAACATTCCCTTATCACGCTGTTCCTTATCCTGTCACTCAATTTCACACCCATCATACTCCTTAACGCTCTCATTTCCACTGCATTTATTCTGCTTTCATGCTTCTTTTGCCATACCCAACTTTCACTCCCATACATTAATGTCGGGACCAACACGCCCCTGTGCACAGCCAGTCGAGCCTTTTTGGATAGTTTCTGACTGCTCATAAAGGCATGCAAAGCTCCATTCACCATGTTCCCCGCGTTCACTCTCCTTTCAATATCACTATCATACTTGCCATCTGATGTAAACTTTGATCCTAGATATACAAACTCTTTCACTTGCTCCACTTTTTCTCCTCCAATCAAAATATTACATGCTGTCATTTCTTTCTCCATTTCAAAAACCAGTGTTTTAGTTTTACTTACGTTCACTTTCATTCCTTTCTCTTTTAAAGCTTCATGCATACAGTTTACCATCTCCTGTAACTCCTCCGCTGATGACGCCAGTATAACCTGATCGTCGGCATAGAGCAGACATTTGACGAGTAACTCATTCATCCTTAATCCACTTTTAGACTCTTTCAAATCTGTCAAACAGCTATCCATAAATAGGTTGAACAGCCACGGTGACGCAACACATCCTTGCCTAACGCCTTTCTCAATCTTAAACCACTCAGTGTGCGCTCCGTTTATCCTGACACAAGCACTCGAATCCTCATATAAGGATTTCAGTGCTCGTATTAAGAGACTGCTCACCCCATGCATAGAAAGTGCTGACCACAATTCATTCCTCTCAACTCTGTCATAGGCCTTTTCCAGATCTACGAATGTGCAATAGACTTTTTGACTCTTGGCCAAAAACTTTTCGGCTATGCACCGCAAGGAAAAGACCTGATCAGTACATCCCATTCCCTTTCGAAATCCCGCTTGAGCATCCCATATTTTGTCATCAGTTTCATTCCTGACTCTATTAATCAATACCTTAGCATACAATTTGCCGACGACGCTAAGCAGGCTTATACCACGATAATTTTTGCAGTCCAGCTGTGACCCTTTTCCTTTGTAAAGTGGCACGATAACAGCCTTACACCAATCTTTTGGTACTCGGCCGCTTCTCCAACACAAATTGAAAAGGCAGTACAACTGACTAGCTACTACGCCTTTTCCTGCTTTAAGCATCTCGACCGACACTCTATCACACCCAGCAGCCTTTCCCGCTTTCATACTCTTAAGTGCTTCCACAATTTCGAACATTTCAATTTCGCCTTCCATCTCATTCTCTTTTTCTTCGCTATAGCAGAAATCTTTCTTATTTCCTTCCTTTTTTTCAAATAAACTTTCAAAATAGTCCTTCCATATCTTTAGTACACATTCTTCTCCTTTCACAACGCTACCATCCTGGCATCTGATCCTAGTCAGCTCTCTGGTTATAGTATTTCCTCGGGCTGACCTTACGGATTTCCAGAATACTCTCAGATTTGACTGAAAGTCTTCTGATAGCCTTTTATCAAAATCCTCTTTATACTCTTCTTTCTTTCTAATCACAGCTTTCTTAACCAGATCCTTCACCTTCTTATATTCCTTACGTGCTTCATTCACATCTTCATCTATAACCTCTTGCATTCTTAAGTTAGCTTTTGCTGCTAACAAATCCAGCCATGCTTTCTTCTTTAATCGCACAAGTTCTTGCACATCTTTACTCATCCACGCATTTTTGTGATTTTTTCCTTTCCTTCTTCTACTTACACCACACACTTCAACAGCTACTTTCACAATTCTTTCTTTAAATTCCTTCCATCCATCTTCAATATCGCTCATTTCCTCTAAATCTTCAAATTCATCCTTCAGTCTATTAATATACTTCTTACCTACATCCATATCTTGCAAATTTTCTACTTTTACTCTTTCCAAAGCGCTGGTTTGCTCCCTTACCCTGTGCCGCCAGCGATTGAAGATACCCCTTATCCGGGATATCACCAGTAAATGGTCCGAGTCAATGCCAGCACCGCGATATGCACGGGTATCCAGCACTTTGTTCTTCAATCTTTCATCTACAATCACAAAGTCTATCATACTTTTTAAAATACCTTCCACTCTTGTGTAGGTGTGGATCTCTTTATGTTGAAACATTGAGTTCGACACAAAAAGATCCCACTCTAGACAAATTTCTAATACACTTCTTCCATTATCATTCACCTTTTCGTCACCAAACGCACCAAGCACCTTTTCATATCCATCACGCTTTACACCCACCCATCCATTAAAATCACCTAACATAATAATCTTCTCATTTGGCTTGGTAACTTTCAATACTTCTCTTACACTATTCCAGAACTCCTCGTTTTCGCTTTTTGCTGATGTTGTACCCCTCGAACCCACATCCCAAGGTGCATAAACACCTAGAACGAAGATCCGAGTGATTCCAACTTTCAGCCTAATCCATAGAAGACGAGGGCTGACACACTCATACTCATTCACGCACTCAGCCATTCGTGCAGAAAGAATTAGACCGACCCCTTGACAGCCTCGGCTGGTACTGGAAATTCCAGACCAATACGCCGTGTAAGGGCCGTGCTGCGTCGCGTCGCATCCTTTCCGCTTCGTTTCATTCACGCACAACACATCCAAACGTCTTTCATCCATCATCTGGCATACTTCCTCAATCTTATCCTTCATTCCTCCTCTTACATTCATCGTCGCAAAGCGGCTTTCAGCAGACCGCATACCGCTCCCGCCGGGAACGAGACGTGATGGGGTGCGGACACCATCGCCGCCATCTAGGTGCTCTTTCAAAAAATTTGCATCCATGCGATTCCCACGAGACGCTAGGGAAAAATTTTGTCCGCCCCAGCAGAGCCCCGCATGCCAGGGTAAGGCTAGCCATTACCTGGGGGTCGCCCAACCCCATGGCGGAAGTGGCACGCTCGAGACTAGGCTCGCCCCTAGCCATGCATCCATCGGCGCGGCAGACCTTAGATTGGCAGGGATTTACATTAAAAAGGAATCCCAAGTCTATCCCTTAGTCGGCTCTTACGACATCCGTGGGAAAGAGATGGAGTGGTCCTATTCTTTTGTAATGGTGCCGGGAACCACACGGCACGGCATTTTTAAATATACATACATTTAAGAGCCAATTACAGGTCTTCATTAATAAAAAAAGTTTAAAACACGAAAATTTACGAGAACGTTAATTACACTAGTTAAAAATAATAATAACAATAACATTGAATTTTAATGTATGTAAAAATTTGAGAATCAAATTTTCAAATTTTAACGCCTGATCTTTTCAGAAGATTTTATTTTATTTTATAACACACTAGCAGCTTATTAAGCTGATGCGTGTGTATACAAAACTTTGGAGATTTTATTTAATCTATTCTTAAAACTGTTGACCGAAGGTGCAGTGACAACACTCTCATTGAGCCGGTTCCAGTCTCGAACTACACGATTTGATATAAAATTTTCCTTGGGTTTCCTCTTTGCTGAAGATTGACTAATAGCCTAAGAGCTAGTGAACCCTCCAAGTAACGTTGTTCCTGTAAGGCTAGAAATTTGTAGAGTGATGATTCATAGCACACCAAGGCCAAAAATCATGACCTGGCAGGCATCTGCCCTACACGTCATCAACACTTTTATTTCTTAAAATGTAAAATACATAGGAAAAAAAAAATTCCTGCTGTAAGCTTCAAAATTTAATATCATCTATTTTATTTATTGATAATTATAAAAAAAGAATTGCCAGGCGATTAGAGTAAGCAAAAGTACCTGCCAGGTGAATCGAGAACTGCACAGTTTAGGAAGAAAAATAAACTTTCTTCTGTAAAGTTGAAATTTAAGTATATGTTTTAGTATATCATTTAGAAGAAATGTGTACAATGGCAGGCGGTTCTGAACAGCATAAGACCTTGACAGGCGAAGGGAAAGATGCTAAGAACGTGCTAGTAAGAAGCGTTACGTAAATGCATGTAGTGTCAGTGACATGTAAGAAAGTTAAAAATTATAGATGCAATATATTTTACTAATTGTTATGTAATTTACACGTTTTTTCATATTAATTATCATCATCATCCGACACTTCTTCACTACTACTTTTTATCATCACCAGACTCTTCAATATCGTTTTCCTCCTCTGAAAAAATATTTCAATAAATTAATAATGTCATAAAGAATGGAATATCGCGTTCAATTACATAGGACTGTATATTAAATCTTATTGAATCAAATAACTGTATATTACCTGAAATGTATTCTACAGTTAAAAATTCATTAATTCTTCAGAAAAACAAAAATGCACTAATCTATATCTATCTATCTATACATATAATAAATCTGTAGAATTGTCAATTCTGTACATTGAAAATATTGACAAAATAAATAGCAGGGGGTGTTACTGGATCGATACCAAATCCAAATATGTGATTAAAAAATTTTTTGTTGTCTGTCTGTATGTTCAGGCATCACGTGAAAACTAACGGTTCGATTTCGATGAAACTTGGTATAATTATACCTTATTATCCTGGGCATAAAATAGGATACTTTTTATCCTGGAAAAATATGAAGAAAAAAAAACTTAATTTTTCAGTTTTATCCACAGACATTGTTCTGTAGAACCGCGAACACACGTTGCGTTACCCGCAGTGTATGAAGTGCCGTAACCTGTAGCGCCGAAAGTCGGCTTTGGCTTGAACCGTTTGCGGCAAACGCGGGCTGTCATTCTTATTGGAATTAATAATATTGTATGCGTGTAATAACTGTTCTTTTTTGTGGCGACTTTAGACAAATTCTGCCGGTGATACCACGAGAGCCGTGTGGTTCCCGGCACCAATACAAAAAAGAATAGGACTACTCCAACTCTTTCCCATGGATGTCGTAAAAGGCGACTAAGGAATAGGCTTACAAACTTGGGATTCTTTTTAGGCGACGGGCTAGCAACCTGTCACTATTTGAATCTCAATTCTATCATCAAGCCAAATAGCTGAACGTGGCCATTCAGTCTTTTCAAGACTATTGGCTCTGTCTACCCCGCAAGGGATATAGACGTGACCATATGTATATATGTATATTGCATCTATAATTTTTAACTTTCTTACATGTCACTGACACTACATGCATTTACGTAACGCTTCTTACTAGCACGTTCTTAGCATCTTTCCCTTCGCCTGTCAAGGTCTTATGCTGTTCAGAACCGCCTGCCATTGTACACATTTCTTCTAAATGATATTCTAAAACATATACTTAAATTTCAACTTTACAGAAGAAAATTTATTTTTCTTCCTAAACTGTGCAGTTCTCGATTCACCTGGCAGGTACTTTTGCTTACTCTAATCGCCTGGCAATTTTTTTTTTATAATTATCAATAAATAAAATAGATGATATTAAATTTTATAGCTTACAGCAGGAAGTTTTTTTTTCCTATGTATTTTACATTTTAAGAAAAAAAAGTGTTGATGACGTGCAGGGCAGATGCCTGCCAGGTCATGATTTTTGGCCTTGGTGTGCTATGAATCATCACTCTACAAATTTCTAGCCTTACAGGAACAACGTTACTCGGAGGGTTCACTAGCTCTCCAGCTATAATAGATAATGTTTCAATCCTCGATTAATTTATTAAAATAAATTTCGCACTAACGACATTCTAAATAAGATTTAGTTTCCCTGAAAAATATAACTTACTTCCTCGTGCTGCTGTTTGATGTTCTCGATCATCTCGTGGTTCTTCCCCCCGGGCTTGGACAGAGCCGCCTGCAATTCCGTCTCCAGATTCTTGACCCTCGCCTTGAGAAGATCAATTTCTTCCTCGCGAACCTGTCCGTGACGTTGACCTTGATTATTTTTATCATAAAATACTAGCTGTGCCCGCGACTTCGTCCACATGGAATAATTATTTTGGGCATCATTCCTCAAGGGTGAATAATTTTCCCCGTTTTCACATATTCCATTATCGCACCTCATAGTTGAAGCGTGATATTTTATAGCCTAAAGCCTTCCTCGATAAATGGTCTATTCAACACAAAAAGAATTTTTCAATTCGATCCAGTAGTTCCTGAGATTAGCGCGTTCAAACAAACAAGCAAACAAACAAACAAACTCTTTAGCTGTATAATATTAGTATAGATAATATCGTTGAGTTAGTATCTCGTAACACAAGTCTCGAACTTACTTCGAGGCTAACTCAATCTGTGTAATTTGTCCCGTAAATATTTATTTATTCATTCATTCATTCTATCATTCCTTTATTTATTTATGTATCTAATAAGCAGGTAATTAACCTTCAATTCCAGTTTCAGTCCATCCTCGCTCCTCTGAGTTTTCACTTTCTCCAGCTCGTCGATTTTCTTCAAAAGTTCCACTTCCCTTTGTTGCCAATTCTGAAACAATAATACAATATTAATATTCATTACGTTATTAAAATAAACTTTGGCCGCGTAGATGGTAATGATATTTAATGAGAAATGGCGTAATATTAACATAATATTGCCGCGTGCCAGAATATCGTTTGAGATATTGTTATGTCTGTCTTATTCTAATTTGTAAAAACAAATTTATTTTATGTTCACTTTATTAACGGCATACAGGATTTACACCGCTTGGCTAAGTGCGTCAAAGTTAAACGAAAAATCTTCTTAATTTCCTTTAAATTTGGTAAATTCTCTCTTATACTTATGTAAAAAAACATCAAATTTCAATGAATCAATAGATTTTTATTTATGTGCCGTGTGGTTGCCGGCACCAATACAAAAAAGAATAGGACCACTCCATCTCTTTCCCATGGATGTCGTAAAAGGCGACTAAGGGATAGGCTTGCAAATTTGGGATTCTTTTTCAGGCGATGGGCTAGCAACCTGTCACTATTTGAATCTCAATTCTATCATTAAGCCAAATAGCTGAACGTGGCCATTCAGTCTTTTCAAGACTGTTGGCTCTGTCTACCCCGCAAGGGATATAGACGTGACCATATGTATGTATGTATGCAATAGATTTTTATTGCGTTTACTCTTAGGTACTTACTTATAAGTACTTCTCATTTCACATAATAAAGCTTATACATACATAATACATACATAAAATCACGCCTCTTTCCCGGAGGGGTAGGCAGAGACTACCTCTTTCCACTTGCCACGATCTCTGCATACTTCCTTCGCTTCATCCACATTCATAACTCTCTTCATGCAAGCTCGGCGGTTTCGGGTACTTTTGACCTGACCCTTTAACAGGACGTCCAGCTTATCCTACTACTATTATAAAGGCGAAAGTTTGTATGGATGTTTGTTACTCTTTCACGCAAAAACTACTGAACCGATTACCATGAAATTTGGTATGTAGGTACCTGAAGACCCAGAATAACACATAGGCTACTTTTTATCCCAGAGTTCCCGCGGGATTGATAGGGTTTCCATGCGGACGAAGTCGCGGGCGGCCGTATATATATTTCTGTTATTTATCTGATCCTTCTACCTACTGGCCTTAGTCCCGGTTGCATCCTCACCACTCTGGAGAGAGCCCGGGTTAGTTCCTGACCTTGGATCCTGGATCGGGTGAGTCATGTTTTTACACGAAGCGACTCCCGTCTGACCTCCGTTACGTATTGGATCATATGTTTACACATCCAGTTGCCTGAATGTGCAGGTTGGTTTGTTCACGATGTTTTCCCTCACCGTAATGTTGCTTTTATTGAACAGATCCGTACCTTCATAAATCTTCGTAAAAATTTAACATATACCTAACACATTTTTAACATTAAGCTTTTTCCCACATTTTAAACATAGTAAAGCATGTTAAATTTGCGTCATTAAGCAAAAGCAAAAAACAAAATTAAAACAAATGATAATTAAAATTTAGAACATAAAAATATTTTTTTTAAATTACGCGTTCATTTTATCCGTGCTAGGTAACTGGCACATAAATTTGAATGTCGTCACAGATTACGGCAGTGAGACCTTCACGGAATCCCCGGAGGGCTGTATGCTATAGCGTCACCGATCATTAACTTGAATCGAGGAGACGACGACGTCTAAAGATGGCGGCGTTGGGGTAGCCAATCGGGGGGGCGTCTTTAATCTTTTCGATACGATATATTTAACATATGTATGTTATGTATATGTATGTACATATAATCACGTCTATATCCTTTGCCGTGTGGTTCCCGACACCAATACAAAAAAGAATAGGATCACTCCATCTCTTTCCCATGGATGTCGTAAAAGGCGACTAAGGGATCGTATGATTTAAATAAGTTTCAGGTCGCACTTGTCCTGTAACGGCTATTGTAAGTATTACAATAGGGAACAGTCGAGGTTTGAATCCGGTCAAACAGCTATTTACATTCGAGAGGCTGTCGAGCTTCGAGACTCTCGTATGTGATTGCTACTTCAGTTTTTTTTATAAGATTCACTTACGGGGTAGACAGAACCAGCCAACGGCTCCTCGTTAGGATCAGAAACATTGACAGATGTTATCCTATCGCCTGATAGAAGAATAATCTGATATTCCGAATTCACATCACTTCAATCCCTAAGGAGTTCCGACACATTAGAATAGAACCACTTCTTATCTTTCCATTGGATGTCGTAAAAAGCGACTAAGGGATAGGCTTATAAACTTGAAATCCTCTTGTAGGTGACGGGCTAGCAAACTGTCACTATACTATTTGAATCTCAATTCCATCATAGAGCCATAATGCTCAACCCTTTACAAGACTGACTTTACAAGGCACTGTCTACCCCGCAAGAGATATAGACGTGACTATATGTATGCATGTATAACCATTTGGGTTCGGACTCGTACGTACAGCGATTTATTCTCTAGGGCCTGTTCAGATTCAAGACTCTCGTGTTTTTCCATAATGGTTGAATACTTCTCACCTAGGTACCATCTTCACGAAAATGGGTAGGTACTCTTAAATATATATTCAATACAACAATACAATTCTATCATTAAGCCAAATAGCTGAACGTGGCCATACAGTCTTTTCAAGACTGTTGGTTCTGTCTACCCCGCAAGGGATATAGACGTGACCATATGTATGTATGTACTCTTAAATATCTCACATGTTCGATACATTTTTTTACTTATATGTTTGTTTGTTTGTTTGTAATACACACAAAAAACATGTCAGTAAAAAATGTATCCAACATGTGACATATTTAAGAGTACCCATTTTTCGTTAAGATGGCACGTGGCAAGTGTGTATATGTCTTATTGTGCCATGTGGTTCGCGGCACTAATGGAAAAAAGAATAGGACCACTCCATCTTTTACCCATAGATGTCGTAAAAGACGAATAAGGGATGGACTTGGAATAATTCTTTTAGGCAATGGGCTAGCAACCTATTACTATTTGAATCTCAATTCTATCATTAAGCCAAACAGCTGAACGTGGCCTATCAGTCTTTTCAAGACCGTTCCCCTTAGTCGCCTTTTACGACATCTATGGGAAATATATGGAGTGGTTCTATTCTATTTTCTATTAATGCCGGGCAACCACACGGCAAAAACACTAAATAATTTAAATAAATAAATATATACGGGACAAATTACACGAATTGAGTTAGCCTCGAAGTAAGTTCGAGACTTGTGTTACGAGATACTAACTCAACGATACTATATTTTATAATAATAATAAATAATTATATAGATAAACATCCAAGACCCAGGCCAATCAGAAAAAGTTCTTTTCTCATCATGCCCTGGCCGGGATTCGAACCCGGGTCCCCCGGTGTCACAGACAAGCGTATTACCGCTGCGCCACAGAGGCCGTCAAATAACTAAAAATAACTAAATAGAATTTTAAATTACTTAAATAGAACTAAAAATAAGGCTACAAAAATACTTACTGAATCTTTATCAGATCCATTTTGAGCTTGAGCATTATCGCCTGCTCCCGGTTGTCCCGGATTAGCTTCAGGTTTTACGTCTCCTTTAGTCGGCTCTGGTGGTGGTATCTGTGCTGGCTGTTCAGTCTTCACCTGCTGTTCTGGTGGTGCATTATGTGCTGTTTCTGGGGGAGGCACTTCTTTGTTATCTGGTTCTACTGGAGGTTCACCTGGTGTTTCGGTCTGCTGAGGAGCTGGTGCGGCGTCAACCTGGGTTTGAAAACATATTCCTAGATAAATACTAAATAGTTAATGTTTCATATGGTTTTTTTTTCAATAGGCTAATGTGTTCATTTTGATTATAAATACCAGTAAGTATTCAATATTATTTTTTTTTTTTTTGTTTTTTTGTCCTTTCCATGGGAAAGAGATGGAGTGGTCCTATTCTTTTTTGTACTGGTGCCGGGAACCACACGGCACTGTAATATTAGGTAATATTATGTAATACATGACATTTGTGGTGTCTTTTTTACGGGTCGGTTACCTCAGTCGATCACAAATTTATAAATCACATGAATCTATTTAATTTTCGACTACACAATTTCTATAAAGATGGAGAAAAACTTAAAAATAAATTTCTTTTCGTAGCACCAAAGGACAAAAACAAAACCACACGATTACCTTATATCGAAAATCAAATACAAATTTACTTCTAAATATATACGGGACAAATTACACAGATTGAGTTAGCCTCGAAGTAAGTTACGAGATACTAACTCAACGATACCATATTTTATGATTAATACTTATATAGATAAACATCCAAGACCCAGGGCAATCAGAAAAAGTTCTTTCCTCGTCATGCCGTGGCCGGGATTCGAACCCGGGACCTCCGGTGTCACAGACAAGCGTACTACCGCTGCGCCACAGAGGCCGTTGAACTTTACCTGCGAATTTGCTTTAATTAACTGCTTGTGTTTACTAAAACAGTAACCCTAATTGCCAGCCCGCATTCAACAAAAGTTAAAGTCCACTTAACTAACTGTCTCTGTTTAAATATTGACCAGTAAAACAACTGACCAACCGTCAGAAAAAATACAATTCACTTTGACTCCCGTTGGAAAACTATTGGACACTTTGACCTAAATTGTACTTAGGTACAGTGAGATAACAAACATCTTATGAGCTCTCCTTCAGAAATAGGTCAACAAATGATTGAGATTAATAAATTGATAACTATGGATAGCAACCACTCCAAATATAAATATTACGTTTTTATAATGAACTAACCGTGTATCAAATCTTTAGTCATAAGGTACAAATTAAACACAGATTGAGTTAGCCTCGAAGTGAGTTCAAGACTAACGTTACGAGATGCTAACTCAACGATACTATATTTACTGTACCTTGGAGAAGACACGTCATTTATGTATTAACAATAATCAATTATATCATAAAGACCTATACGAACGTATCTTGATCAAATTAAGGACGTCCTGGTAAAGGGTCAGGTCAAGAGTACCCGAAACCGCCGAGCTTGCATGAAGAGAGTTATGAATGTGGATGAAGCGAAGGATACTTATGCAGAGATCGTGGCAAGTGGAAAGTTGTAGTCTCTGCCTACCCTAGCTGTGCCCGCGACTTCTTCCGCGTGGTATAGTTATTTTGGGCATCATTGAAGCTTTCAAGGATGAATAATTTTGATCGTTTTTTCAGTTTTTCCATTATATCTTTGGGTCTAATAGCTGCAGCGAGATGTTTTATAGCCTAAAGCCTTCCTCTATAAGTGGTCTATTTAACGCAAAAAGAATTTTCAATTCGAACCCGTAGTTCCTAAGATTAGCGCGTTCAAACAAACAAACTCTTCAGCTTTATAATATTAGTATAGATGTATGTAATTATATAATTTACCCCAAGCTGACTGTACAATTACACGATTGGAGCTGACTGTACTACCGATAGTACAGTCAGCTCCAATCGTGTAAACACACGGCGTCCGCATTCCCACGCCACGTTGAACTTTGAAGGGCAATCAAATTGATTTCCACTTGCGAACCTCTACTAAATTAGTTTCTTCCAGCTTTTTTGCTAACACTTTTTACGCGACTACGGCGAAGCATAAAGGAGGGTTATGATTTTGACCTGTATAAAAAATAAACGTTTATTTGCTCTTCACAAAAATGTTCTTATTAACTATTTAACAATAATGTGTTTAATCTATAAATGTCACCGGTATGAATGTATGTATTTAGTTCATGAGAATGTTAAAGCTTATTGACTAAATTGTATGATGCAGTTGTCGGGTTCACGCCTCTGAACCAAAGTTCCCGAGTTCGAAGATGGAAAAGGACTTTTTCTGATTGGCCTGGACCTTGGATGTTTATCTATATAAGTATTTCTTACATAAGTATGATATTATTGTGCCTGGTGGTTCCTGGCACCAATAGAAAAAAGAATAGGACCAGTCCATCTCTCTTCCATGGATGTCGTAAAAGGCGACTTAGGCTTATAAACTTGGGATTCTTCATTTAGACGATGGGAAACGAACCTGTCACTATTTGAATCTCAATTCTATCTTAAAGCCAAACAGCTGAACGTGGCCTATCAGTCTTTTCAAGACTGATGGCTCTGTCTACCCCGCAAGGGATATAGACGTGATGATATGTATGTATGTATTAACTTACCGGCTTAGGTTCCTGCGGAGGCTGTGTGGGAGTGGGGGGTGCAGGGTCCGCCTGAAATAAAAAAAAAGAAAAAATGCATTAAATAAATGTGAACTTCATACCCTTTAACAGTGCAAATAGGCCGTCGGCCCCGCACGCGTATAATTAGAAAAATCCCATTAATTGCCAGGAATTTTGGAAAATCCTCTCTTAGCGGCACATAGGACCATATTTAAAGAACCTGCAAGCCAAATTTAAAATCTAGACTCAGTGGTTTCAGCTGTGCCTTGTCTTTTAGTCAGAAACTCGACAACTGAAGAATTTATAAAAGGTAGATTTGAACGCATTCCATCTAAATCTGCTTGATAAATAGCTTTATTATTCCTCCCTTTCTTCCAGGATTCTTGTTTTCCAGAATTTTCCTTATGAACCCAACACGCGCCGAAATTGTAACTCCGCTCCATTTCAACTGACGCAAAATGAAATAGGGAAAAAGTAGAAATAAAAATTTAATAAAAAATATTTTAGACAGACTTTGTTGTGTCAATTCAATCAAGACATTATTTATTTGTAAAAACATAAGTATTTTCTAACTGTTTCTCTCACAAATGTATCAGAGTTATTAATTATTAGGTAAAAACGGATTATTAGGTACAAAAATCAGAATATTATCCGATTTAGCGGAAAACAAGCGGTTTCTTACGTTTTATTAAGATTTATTTTATTACAGGTACATGTGAATTTACAATATTTTCAGAAGTACTGAATTTATTCTATCAAACTTATGGGGCTATACACATATCTACAGAACGGATTGATGTATTATATTTTGTCCTGTATTAGTTATGAGAGTGTATGTATATCAAGATTGTTTAAACATTGTTTGTATGTTTAGAGAGTTATTCTTGTTCGTAAACTTTGCGACCTTAAAATTGTACGTATGCGGAAAATTACATTAAGGATGGTCGTCACGTATGATTCTTCAAGCCTACTCTAAAAGTTACAACCTACTTTCGTAGCTACGTTTGTATTTAAATGTAAGAAAGTTTAGATATAAATAACGATGTCAAAATGAAAGGAGCTTTTTGATTGTTGATTAAAACTATGTAGCTCAAAGTTAGAGGAGTATTCAGCTTTTTTGGTCGGCCGCAGCGGCAGTGCGCTTGTCCGTGACATCGGAGGTCCAAGGTTTGAATCCCCGACCAGGGCGTGAGCGCGAGCCCGACAGTCTTAAAAAACTAATAGGCCACGTTCAGCTGCTTGGTTTAATGATAGAATTGAGATTCAAATAGCGACAGGTTGCTAGCCCATCGCCTAAAAAAAGGATCGCAATTTTATAAGCCTATCCCTTATTCGCCTTTTATGACATCCATGGGAAAGAGATGGAGTGGTCCTATTATTTTTTTCTATTGGTGCCGGGAACCACACGGCATATTATATAGATTATACATACGTTTATGAATAACACAACAATAAGTTACAATTGTAAGTAAATAGGATTTTTTTATTTCCATCTCAACCCTTATGTTGTAATGATTCTGCAATTCTAACATCTTAGCAACCCCAGAGTGAGACCGATTCATGAAAGCTGACGAGACGGGAGTTACAAAGTCACGCGCGAGTCACGCTTATCATTTTATTTGTGCGTGCCTCGTGTCACGCATGTTCACACTGGAAATTCCATTTGGGACACATGTCTGACATATTTATTTCAATGTTTGCATCGGGATGATTCTAAATGAAATGAAACATTGATGAAATGATGACGGCTAAGGAAAAATTAGCAAGCATGCGTACATATAATCACGTCTGTATTCCTTGCAGGGTTAACAGAGCCAACAGTTTTGAAAAGACCGGTAGAGGTTGATAGGCCATCGCCTACAAGAAAAGTCCCGAGTTTATTAGCGTTAGTCGCCTTTTACGGCATCCATGGAGAAAAAATGGAGTGGTCCTATTCTTTTTTTATATTTGTGCCGGAAACCACACGGCTTGTAGATAATTATTTAGAATATTATTCTTAATAAATAAAACTAAATTACAGTTTTCAAATCAACCAATAGAAAAAAGTATCTTAACCCTTAAACAGGCCCCGATAAACCGCTACTGTATATTAAGTGTTATATATGGATTTAGGCTTAAAATAACGCCCTTTCCGATTCCTTATCAACAAATTACTGAAAAAACACTGAAATAGCTGAAAAAATGACGTGGGAAAACATAATCCCATTGCCTGGGTAGAGACAACTCTAATCTGTAGGTATATCTATATGTAAATGGTGAAGGCTAGTCTGTTCATAAATTATTTATTTTATATATTTAAGTATTTTATCTTACTTATTTACTTTTATTTTCTAAAGAGTTTGAAATGAAACAACTTTATTACTTTGTATTATAATCATCAATCAAATCAACTGTAATTATTATAATTTTTTTGATGAAATGTATAAATGAAATATTTTTATGCCCCAGAACCTTGATTTATTTAGGAATTGATTTAGGAACATAGTCTAAAGCTGCACACTCTTCATTCTTTTCATCTTCTTCTTCTGATGAAGAGTCCCATTCTTCCAGAATAACTTCTATTTGTTTATCTTTGAGCAGCCTCTATATAAAAAACAGTAACAAATGCTAATTTTTAAAAGATATTTAAAAAAGTAAAAATATATCCTACTGCAAATCTCAACTTTAGTTACATTTATGTAAAATAATCATAACCATGCGTATTTTCTAATTAAATTTTGCTTATGTTATAAAACACACGAACATAGTAGGGTGAATAAGCTAGTATACAAAAAATAAGGTAATTTGAACAGGCAAAGGAAATATAGTTCCCACAAATAGTGGTAATCAACAGGTTATGGTCATATCTTCCCCACATTTTATTTTACCTTATTTTCATAATATTTTGCAGGAAAACAACAAAAAAACTTTATAATTTTGATACTATAACTCAAAATCTATAATATATCAAAAAATTGCACGACTTACCTTTCTTGGTTTCGCCATAATCGGAAAAAGTATTGCACAGTTACTGAAAATCACCTCTCCAACGGTAGTCAAAAATTCAACTGGCTGTCAATGACACATACATTCGGAAACACCGAGTTTTAGTATTTGGAACCATAGAGTATACAGTTAAGATTAGATTTTGACAGATTGTGGGCTGTGATTCACCAAAACCCGGCTACAACTTTAAAAAATCTATGTGGGAAGCATACGTCCGCGGCCTGCTTAAGGGTTAACAAGAGCAAGTTTTTTTTTAAATAGCTATTTTAACGATGATTATTTTATTTTCTACACATCTCTCCACAAATAGTCAAAAATCTAACATTCAATAGCAAGGAGAACGACCTATCTTCTACGTGCTATCAAAAGCTGCCAAAAATTTTACAAAACAATTTCTCCTGCAACCCGTTTTTGGCAACAACAAACGTTCCGTTCCAACACACTCGCCATTTCTGTTTCAAAGCTCACATCGTCAAAATCAACAACGGCGAAGTTTATCAATTTTAGTACCAAACAAACACACAAATTACATGTTCACACACCAATTAGCGAGGCGTGCCGCGGCATAAATACTGCTCAAAGTTAAACCTGAATTTTGAATAGGTACCTACTAAATGACATGCAGTGCCGGATTTATTGTCAAATGATTAATTGGGTATTGTATAAAACTATATTTTAGAACATAAATGTATGACCTCATTAAGCCTTACGGGGTAGACAGGGCCTACAGTTTCCGTTTACCCGGCATTCTTCCTTACAAAGGAAGAATGTTTGATATTATATTAGTGATAGACGTTTCTAGAATTACAAGTTTATAAGCCTAATATTTTTACAATCTAGCGGGAAGAGCAACAGCTGATACACATTATGTTACGAGTAGTACTTTTTACTCCTCAAAATAGCGTGGAAAGTTAACCGTTGTGTTATTAAAAGTCGGCGTTAGAAAAAACAGGAAAGGTAAGGACGGGAAGGCTCATATTTATTTTGCCTTTGAATCTCGTAATTCTGGGAAACGATAATTCTGATAAATCTGCTTAGGTAATATTGGATGCACAGCTAAAAACATTTCACGGATTTTACAAAAACTAGGCATAGATATGCTGAGAGAAAACTTCTGAAAATTCCGAGGACTATATAGCTAATTTCCTATGAAATCAGCACAATTTTTTTTCCATATAAGCACGTCCCGTACACAACTTTTCAGGAACTAACCGTGTGCATAGGCCTCCTCGTTCTAGTCAAAATAGATTTCATAATTATTCTTTCGTAACTATCGATTTTCGAAAAATCAACACGTCGATCATCGCTATAACTCTCCATAATTAAAAAATATCAACAAATATCCACGCGAAATTTTGAAATTACGTGGTAGGAAACAATAATGAATGACGGTGCGAAATCTTATTTTTTTTAACCTAAATATCCAAATAAAATGCAAAGAAAATAACAAATAGAGTCAGATGGCTTACCATATCGGATCTTTTTGCTGAAATCCTTTTTGAAAATGGAATTTATTGGTAACTTTTTAACACGTTTCGATTTAATATTCACTGTTCACGACCGACTGAGCAATGTTTCAATCTTGGTGCTCTATTTTGGGAGTGCACACGCGCATTTAAAAATAGCCACCCGTTGTGCCCAAAGGATCTTCACGTTTCGTACCTAGTAATTCTTCTATCTTTTTATTTAGGTAAATGCGTCAAATCCCTTTTGCAAACAGTTAAATAAAAAAAATTCAAACCTGTATTCTATAAGACCAACCCTTAAAATAAGGGAATGTTGTAATTATTTGGTAGTAATGAAATTTGGTTCTTGGTTTTCTATGAGTAGGTAAGTACCTAGGTATTTATTCGTTGAAAATGTCGACTTTCTCAAGTATATTTAATAAGCAGTCTGACTACGAGTATGTATTATCGTTATCAGGAAACATTGATCACTAAAAGCCACCATTTACGCTATACCGCATCTTGAAGGGACCTGTAGCCTTCAGTCGGCCAGCTCATCCTTTGGTCGTCTCTTCGCGAAATCCTCGCTTTCTTCTATAGGTACCTATTCACTAGGTCTACCTAGTGAATTTATGGAGTATCTAACTCCTTAAAAGATCATAATAATTTTCGCCAAACACAATGAAACCGTCGCTAGTGGTTATGTATGACATACAAACAGGCGAACAGGCAGTTTAGTTTTTAATAATAGAAATATATATAATTACTTATACAGTGCCAATAGTCACTAAACTCCTAAGCCACATTAAGCTGAAATGGTGTGATTCAAAGACAGTTATGGCTGCCCCATCGCATAAAAAAGGATCTCAATATTACAAGCCTTTCCTTTAATTTGAACAATCTGTGCGGAAAGTGAAACAGCAACATGCAGTACCTATGTTTGTTTCTTCCCTACCAGACCAGCATTGAAGCTAGAACTAAGTGAATGTACTTATTACCTTATATGTACTATATTTCAAATAAGATTTATCCGAATCGTTTCGGTGCCGGTCGAATGTGGTGTCGAAGGCAGGGGCACCAAAATGGCGGCTGGTGATATTTTTTTATTTAAATACACACAAAGAAAAACATTACCTATTCAGTCAACCTTTTCATGATTAATCGGATTTCTTTGTAAGATTAATCGGAGGTTCATTTAAGAGGAGGATTAATGGAGTCGAAGTTGATGCTTCGTAACATCTCTGGTATGGATATTGTGTGTAAATGTATGTGTGATTGTTACTCGTTGACGCAAAAACTACTCAACAGTTTTTTTTTAATTTTTCATGAGACTGCAGTAAATTATAAGCAATTTAGACATGAGAATACCAATAGGTAAATAGATATTTATAAAGATTTAAGGCGGACGAAGTCGCGGGCAACTACTAGTACACAAGTAAGATATAAAATTCAAATGAATGGCCTGATATCCAAATTTGAGGAAATGCTCCGAGTCTTTTTAGCTGCAATTTCTACATTTCGTAATGTGAATTCAAATTCAAAGTGCAGTTGTTCGTCATATCGTTTTCGGGTGGTTTAAGGATATTATATTATAATAATTGTAGCGGGAGTGATATAGTTCGTGCTCGACCGCCATCAAAGGGAAGTTCTTCCGCCAGGCTAGGAGTGATGCCTGGGGAACCGCAACTCCGTTAATGTTGAGTCGGAGGTTGTATTTAAATCATTGTTTGCGCGATTTAGACTCTACGGTGTTTTTGACTGATGGCGTCGCGTGATTGGTTGTTGAAGTTGTGGCGTAGAGATGTAGGCACATAATTAATTATAGGTCCTATTAATAATTATGTACCTATCTAGCTGTTGTGTAATTAATAGCAAATAAAAAACTTAAATTGTCAAATAGTTTTCCCGGTTGTGAAAAACATAGCTATCGATGATCTGTCAATCTGTGCTGTCACTGTCAATAGTGTCCTTGCAGTCATTTACTGAGCGACGCGATTTTCAAATCTGCTGTTGTTTTGCTTCTGTTGTCATTTCCCGTTCGCTAAAATCTGCATAATCTGAAATTCTAAAAACAATACAATTGATAGCTGGAAACAAAATTTTGATAATAAAATAATGACGTCAGAAAAAAATGCTCAAGTAGGGCAGGCGAGAGAAGATTTCCAGATGATGTTTCAAATCTCCCAACTTCTGTGCACTGGCTTGGACGCTGATAGCTTGTCCATCTGCATCCGTCTTTGTGAGCTAGGAGTAAATCCTGAAGTCCTGGCACATGTTATCAAGGAGATCAGAAAGATGGGCGAAGATACTGTACAAAATAAGCCCAGCAGCTTGTCATAACACCGTGATGATACTCTTTCATAGGACTGAGTGTAACAAAAAGTGTATGGAAGTTGTGAGATTATGTTATGATTAATTTAAGGAAATCTAACTAACCCCTTACCCAATCCAATTGTATTTGTTACAGAAATTTTCCATTCCTTGTGCCATTTATAATTATTTAACTATGTACTAATATAGGCATTTTAAAATAAGTGTTAAATGTTACATAAAAGTTTACATGAAATAATGCTTTTTTTAATCTATATTTCTTAAACTTAAACCAATATAAAATTAAACTAATACAAATGAAATTGTGCTGACTAAACAATGTCAAAGTAACTGTTTACCATTATAATTTATTAATAAAAATATTTGAAAACTATTATGATTGTTATTAAACCATCAATTTTATCTGTCAGCCTCAGTGGTGTAGCGGCAGAGCACTTGTCTGTGACACCGGAGGTCCCGGGTTCGATTCCAGGTCAGGGCATGCTGAAAAACAAACTTTTTCTGATTGGCCTGGGTCTTGGATGTTCATCTATATAATTATTTATTATAAAATATAGTATTGTTGGGTTAGTATCATGTAACACAAGATTAGAACTTACTTCGAGGCTAACTCCAATGTGTATAATCTGTCCCATATATATTTATTTATTAATGAATAACTTAGTAAACTCATCAAATAAAAGAGGACACTGACTGACATCAGCCTAAACCGGCAGCATTTCCTATGCTAATGAATTAACACTAACAATGTATTTTAAGTAAAAAAAAATTATACTTAATTTCTATGCACTGTGGACAATCTGCCACTCATTCTATTCTTATCGTTGCATGAAACTTGTATAAATGTTAATTGCCAGAAAAGAAAAAAAAACATGTTTCTTATAAAAATCTTTATTTGATAATAACTTCTATTGAAGACACAACACACACAATAAAATATTACCTACAACTGCATTAGAGAAACAATCGCAACTCTGGCAAGACAATCCTTAGACAGGAACAAATATATCTTCATGGACTATCAATATCAGAATTAAAAATTGAATCCAAAACGCAGAAAACTTTTGACCTTATGGAAACAAATAAACAAGTCAAAAGGAAATCATAGACAATATTTTACTATATATTAAAAATTAAATTACTCCTGCATTGGCAAAAAAATAAATTACACAATATTCCTTCAGATAACAGAGTGAAATTATAAGCAGTCAGTACAGGGACTGTTAATATCACAGATGCAAATAATTCACTGTCACTATGTGATAGGTTGACACTAATCATACAGTTCACTAACAACTTAATCTGGTGTTATTGTACAGTATTCTGTTACTACAAATAAACATACATATTGGGTATGAACTACATTTTCTAACTAAACTTGGTCCAATCATATAAATAATTTTTGGTGGGATAAATTAAGCGAAATACTTTCAATATAAAAGTATAACAGGGAGGCAGAATCTTAAACTTTTGTAGAGTCAGTACGACATTACTGATTCATAACAAGATATCACGCCTCTATTCCAGAGATATAGGTTTTTGGAGAGGTTGTACGTGTTTTTTGTATTAAATAGACAAATGACATCATTTTTGGGCTCATAATGAAGCCACAGCACAATAAAAAATCCAAATGAACTGTGCAAAGTTCAATGATCAAATTACTATGCAACAAAATGGTACTGTGCCTTTCGAGAAATGTAACAGAATTCTGTACAAATATAATACAATCTTATGCTGACGTAAACTACTGGAAATTCGTATTTTGTCCTTGGTTCGACCCTAGAACGGAGGGGTCTTCGAATATGGGCTGCTGCGGGTGGAACTGTTCTGCTGTAAGCCGTGTGAACATGATGCCGATGCCTTCAATCAAGGCGAGGAGGATGCCGCCTACTAATGCACTGCCCGCCATAGCTGGCACTCCTGAAAGGGTAAAATTTGGTGTCATTTATTGGTTAATTGGATAATTGGCATAAGATTGGATTCAAAATGAGTCTGCAAGGGATTTTCTAGTGTTGATTTTTCCAGGCACTAATAGAAAAAGAATAGAACCACTCCATCTCTTACTTTATGGATGTCGTAGAAGGCGACTAAGGGATAGGCTTATAAACTTTTCTTTATTTTTTTGTTTTTTTTTTTACTTTAGAGCATTTCACTGTTATTTAAACAATATATTTCCCAGAGTTTACTCATACAAAACATCTGATGACTAACTTAACCAATAAATGTTTCTTGTATAATTACACTATCACCCAGGCAAATTAAAAAATATTATTACCATTCCTAGCTGCTAATATCCCTCCAGTAAGTGCTCCACTCATTATCGAGTTCCAAGGATCTTCCTTTTGCCTCAGGTACACTAATGAGCAATCAATCGTTGAAAACATACCGCCCCACACGGCGAAATTACCCGCAACTATAGGTGAACGCTCTTTTATCGCTGCTAAACTTCCAAGCTGGAAAAATAATATAATGTGAATAAAATGGGTAAATCCATTAAGATTCATATATTTTTGACACATTTTTTTATTTTTTAAGTGGAACCTTATGTGAATACATACCATTTTCCTATTGAATCCTATTGGCGCATTCCTAAAACCTTTTATTGAGTGGAAAATTCCTCCTCCGATTGCTCCCATAATGAAAGCACCACCAGAATCGTCAAGAATACGCCAAGGACATGGTTCTCTTGTATATTCATCCATGGTTTATTGATTTCGTATCCTGCAAGAGCAATAAATTGTTAGGTAAGAGATAACCTCAAAAATTGTTTTTAAAACGAATAAAAATTCCGTATGTTCACCTTAACAGACTTGAAGGCCGTATAATATTATTAAACTTTTTGTATTAAATTATGTTTTGTGGAATTATTTATAGAATTTACCGAAAACAGTCCACCACACCATGGTTCATTTCACTAACATTTTTGATTGGAACGAAGAAAAAGAAAGAAAAGAATGAACGAACGATTACAATATCGCTATCGCAAAATGCATCGAAATTTCTTCGCATCGTATTTGTATCGATAATTCTTGTCTATGGACATAAACTTTTTGCATTTGATTGAACGACAAAACACTACAGCATTCTATGAGATGAGGTGTCAATGCCAATTTCATCAGATTATTTAGTTGTCAAACCACCAACGCAAGTAGGCAAATCAAATTCAATGAAATATATTCAAACAAATTGGATTGCAAAATAGAGCTTGATAAATTGTATTTGCGCAGAAATAATCTTATTTTTTGCACTAAATATATAAAATAGGCATATATTTTTTACAGAAATTATAAAACACACGTTCGAGCTATTTTATCATTAGCCTGGATTGGGTTACGTTACGCCCTGAAGAGTCATCGGTGTAGGGGTAGACCACTTTAGTGTTTGTAAATACTAAAATGACTATCCACAATATATACATATTTGATCGTTATGGCACGCTCCTTTACTATGGAGAATGGAATAGAACCAAACAATCTGGAATGTCTATGGAGGAGGTACTTAAATCGTTATCACCTGTTGTATTTAATGCTAAACATACATATTAATAATCGCATCATTATTTTTATTTTACGGGGTAGACAGAGCCAAAATTCTTTAAAAGATTGAAAGGCCATGTTAAGCTGTATAATGGACTTTAAATTCAAAAATCTCATATTTAATAAACCTTGGTTAAGTTTTACAATCTGCACATATGTTAATTTTAGCATATGTGAGCATGGAAGCTTTATTGAGTTAAATGCTAAACTTATATGTATCCTATTTCAGTAAGTTGAATTTCTTGAAATCATCTCTTGATAGAAATTGGTAACTACCTTATTACCACTTGTTATTGTTACACTTTATGACAATTCTGTTTATTGTTGCATTAAAAAGAAGACCAAATATGACAAGATGCTATATATTTTCAGGAAGGGAAGCTGATGTATGGCATGCTCTTTTCAATTAAATCCTTTGTTGGAAAAATATCACCGCTGGATCCTAAAGAAGGGTTCTTGAATTACAAAACTTCAAAATACACTTTGCATTGCCTCGAAACTCCGTCTGGATTAAAATTTGTAATGAACACAGATAACCAAGCCCAGGGTGTTAGAGAATTGTTGAAGAAAATTTATGCCGAAATCTATGTGAAATATGCAGTGAGAAATCCTTTATGTGGCATCGGAGAACCCATAACTAGTAAATTGTTTAAAAATAAGTTAGATGCATTTATAAAGCAAACTCCGGTACATGCCGTTAGAGCTTCTTGATAAGTGAAATAACTTGTTCATTGAAGTCAAAAGAAAAGGACTAATGTTTTCTATTCTGACCAACAATCAAGGGATTATAAAAAAATTTTCCCTGTACCGCAGCATGGCATGCAAGATGCCATTTTTATCACACATAAAACTATCACTGGTTTGCTTTTTATCATGATGTGAAACTATATGATTATTAAGCCATAAAAACAGAGTCATGCATGCCATGTTAAGGAGGTTTCATTAAAAGTTTGATAATCTTCAAACTATTTAATTTCTACTTTATAAGAAGTAATACACAACAACAAATAAATATGTAATGTGTGAATCACAGAGATCGAGCTAGCCCAAAGTTCAATATAACCTAAGGATTATAACAATATACTTTATTGTTAAGAAAAATAAAGTTTACCCAATGTATATGTCTAAAGTAAGAAATTAAATCAAAATCAATATATTATTTAGATAATAGGCCTTCGCAGGCACTTTCATATACATTCATAACTCTCTTCAGGCAAGCTCATCCGTTTTTGGTACTCTATACCTGATCTTTATGTTTCAATTAATTAAATTTAAGTTAAATCTAATATATATGAAGTATTTATCAAAATGCATGAGACTAGCATCCGCTTCAAGGAACAGAACGGAACGCTCTTCAAGTAGTAATAATTATGTATAGTATGTGGAAAGTTAAGACGACTACATTAGCTAATTGAGACCTTTTAATAGTCTTTTTCTTAATGAATAAATTATACTTGGGTGACTGTTTGACATAATATACATACATACATACATACATACATAAAATCACGCCTCTTTCCCGGAGGGGTAGGCAGAGACTACCTCTTTCCACTTGCCACGATCTCTGCATACTTCTTTCGCTTCGTAATAATCTTTCGCTACATAATATTCAAGTAAAAATATCAATAAAGCCACCCTAAATGTTTATTTGTAAAACCTTGTTTACTAAAAGTGCATAGAATTCCTTTTGATTTGCCTAATTTTAAGTCTTAAATAAATACTGAATGCCTACATCAAATGTATGAATTTTTATTATGCTGCTTAACTTTATACCTATTTAAATAAAATATCTCTCTCCCTCATTCCAAGGAAAAGAAGTATATCTCTCTCCCTCATTCCAAGGAAAAGAAGTAGATACCTAAGTTTATTTCATGTGTTTAAAGTTGTATCTTAGTTTTGGGATACGTTTTATATTTTTTGTTGAATTGTCTGTTCCCTTAGGCTCTTTGCGCACCGACCGGCCGACGCGGGGCGCGCGGGCGCCGGTCGAGCATTTCGGCCGGTCGGGCGTGCAGAAAAACGCTACCGGCAAGGGCGGCAAGACGCGGCACAATGAAAGCCACTAAGAAGCTTCATACAAATTGCCCTTCTTCATACAAATAGTCTTTCCTTAGATTCACTACGTGCTCCAGATCTAAAAGGTAAGCTAAAGCTAGTATTTTTCTGCGCTATCAGGTTAGCAGGATATATAAAATCAGAATTAAATTATTTTTTGCCATTATATATCCTTGGGTGAATAGGAAGTAATCTTCGATGAAAAAAACGGAATTTGACATTGACAGTTACCGTTCGTAACCGAACCGAAAAATAAATTCAACAAACAAACAACACTAAACAAAACAAACTTTTCATTGTTTTTAATATAATAAAAAATTGATTTTATTCTATTTAATAAATATTCTTCGTATTACAATATGATAATGGCATTTTACATCGATCGTTCAACAAGAAGTTACTGTGATGAGTGAAACGGACGATACAGATGTGCTGTTGCTGATACCACCTAACTTTTTCCTAGTTCAAAGCTCTGATTCCGAAGACTCGCTCTTGGATTCCTCTAGAACCGTCGTGCATAAACCGGTCTCTTGTACTGCTCAAGTAATTGGAAAATTGGTGAACCAGGTCCAATCGTTGGAATCTAGGTTAGGAAATTTGGAATTTAGTGACACTGTTTCAAGTGTAGGGTCGCTTTCAAGACGCAAACTTTGGAATACAACGTCAGAGAGCGTAAGCAATTTAAGCTTTGACCGTAAGTTTTCAACTTTTCCTCGAAGACGCCGTCGAAAAACTACAAAGAAAGAAAAAAGGCGGGAGCATTCTTTAACCAGTCTTGATTCTTGTAGCACATTCAAACAAGTGCCTCATTTGCTTTTAGAAGGTAATTATTCAAAAAAGAATAACATTAATGACACACTTAGTATGGACGGAGATATAAGCAGTATTGTGTCCACTCCAAGTAAGAAGAATGACAAATTGCTGCTTCATGAAATTGACGAGTTTTTGACAAAAGTGGAAACATATGAAAGTCCTGACACCAAATATAAGGAACAGGAAACT
Source organism: Amyelois transitella (assembly GCF_032362555.1). Taxonomy (NCBI): domain Eukaryota; kingdom Metazoa; phylum Arthropoda; class Insecta; order Lepidoptera; family Pyralidae; genus Amyelois; species Amyelois transitella. The sequence continues at coordinate 10,884,146 of NC_083513.1, read as the reverse complement.
ACGCTTAGTCCAGAAAATGTGATCAAAGCTACGAGAGATTACATATCGCACAATTTGGATCCAAAAAATCCAGAGGAAGTTAAATTACCTAGTGGCAGGGTTGTGTCGAGCGACATTTTAGATAAATACATATATTTAGTTAAAAGCAATCCAGGTTCCACTTCTTCTCACTCAGAGAAGGCGTTGACTAATACTCAAAAATATCAACATAATGAAGAATCTGACCGCACTACCGTTTCTAAGGAGCCATGTAAAGTGGAAACCAAATCACCCAGTATACGTAGATTAAATTTTTCTGAAACAAAAGAAGTACAACCTACCTCTACTCCTAAGAGGGCAACCCAGAGTACTAGTTATTTAGACACATTCAGACCATCTTCAAATAAAATATACGATCGTGCATCCAAGGTCTTGGAACAATATAAATCTCAAAACTGTAGCCGAGTTACGGACAGCTACTTACAATCTCCTAAGAGAGAGGAGTTCAAGATGCCACAAATGAGGCCTTATGTCTCTGAACATAAGGATGGTCTGAAATTAGCAGCATTACAGAATAAGTTGATAGAGACTATTGATACGGACCTGTTGAGTTTGAGTGAGCTGTGGGGGGAGAAAGGGGATAGGACAGAAAGAGGGGAGAATTTAAAATTGGAAGAGGAGAGATTGAAAAGGGAGGTAAGTACATATATGTAGAGATAGACTTTGAACCCAGTAACTTTATTCAAGGAAAGCACTCCATAGGGTAAATAAAAAATTACTACGATGTACTGCAATTATCTTGCTTCATTGTTAAAACCAAAAATACATGCTTCTTATGTAATCAGCTGCAGGCAGGCAGGTGCATACTACGGCCTGGCTGGGAAGTTAGTTAACTGCTGCACTCCTATCATAACAAGATTCATAAATTGCAATTTCCCTTCATACTTTCGGGCTTAAGACGTCAAAATACAGAAGTTGTTATCAGGAACAACTAAACTTTAAGTAATAATAAATTATTTAAAGTTCATGTCATCATGTCATTCATCATTAATGACGTCAACCAATGTTTTGGAACCAAAACATATGACAATTATTAAGCGATATGATGTATCCTATAATAATGAATAAACATGAATTTTTTTCTTTAGTTCTAAACAAGCATTATATTTCCAGCACTGCGAATCAATGATCCAACAGCTCCAGAAGAAAATCCTCGAACAACAAGAGAAGTTGGCGGTTGCCCTCAAAGTGGACCGAGCCAAAGACGCGGCTATCACGAAGCTGAGAGAAGCCTGGCTAAAGATAACTGGCAGTTTGGACAAAGCGGAGGAGAGACATAGGACAGCGTTAGATAAGATGGTGCGGGAGGTGGATAACTTTAGAATGGTAGCTGGAGAAGCACAAAAGGTATAATTCCATTCCTCATTAATTCAGGTCAATTTTGTACATTTTTATTACATATATATGGTCACGTCTATATCCCTTGTGGGGTAGACAGAGCCAACAGTCTTGAAAAGACTGAATGGCCACGCTATGGCCAGCTATTTGGCTTAATGATAGAATTGAGATTCAAATAGTGACAGGTTACCAACCAATCGCCCGAAAAAGAACCCCAAGTTTGTAAGCCTATCCCTTAGTCGCCTTTTACGACATCCATGGGCGTCGGCGCTGTATCACTTGAGGGGTAGACAGAACCAACAGTCTTGAAAAGACTGATAGGCCACATTCAGCTGTTTGGCTTTATAATAGAATTTATGCAATTTGTAACACAAATAAATAGGCCTATATCTCGGCCTTTGTCAGTTTGATCGGCCGCTTGATCTTAAGTATGTATTAATTAATGATTCTGTAACAATATTTCAGAAAACAAATCACTTCGAAGCTGAACTATACAAAGCTCTAGACTTAGCACATGACTATCAGGAGAAATGCAAGCAACTCAACTCTGAAATCAAAGATCTTCACAGCAAGATGGAGCGGGACATAGCTAAGCAGCAAGAACTGCTTGCCAGCAAGGAAAAGGAGATTAATGTTCTTAAAGATAATTATGAAACTGTCATGAGGCTCAATAAGCAGTCCACCGATTGTGTCAGGAACTTGGAGGAAGCTTTGGAGAAGGTAAGAGATGTTATTCCAAACCTAATTAATATTATAAATGCGTGTGAGTTTTATTAAAAAAAAAAATTTTAACCTCTTCCGTGTCGTGTGCTTCCAGGCATCAATAGGAAAAAGAATAGGACCACTCCATCTCATTCTTATGTATGTCGTAAAATACTACTAAGGGATAAGATTATTATAACTTGGGATTCTTCTTTTAGGTGACATGCTAGCAACCTGTTACTATTTGAATCTCGATTCTCATGATATTCTTACCCGAGCATAAAATTTAGAAATTAAAAATAGTTTTACTTCCAATAACCAATTTAATTAAATTCTTTTAACTTATTAGGAAAAAGCGGAACATGAAACCACCAAAAGCCGAGTAATGGAACTGAGCCGTAGAATGCAAACATTCAATGAAGAGTCTACTCTCACCGCACAGGAAAGGGACTTGCTGAAAGAGAAGGTGAACGAGGAGCGAGCGAGATGCAGTATACTTGAGAGGCAGTTGAATGATAAACACAGTAATAGTGAAGATTTATTGAAGAAATGCGTAAGTTTGGTTTGTTCATTCGTCTTTTTATTCTCGTCTGGTGACAATATTATTATAAAATATAGTATCGTTGAGTTAGTATCTCATAACACGAGTCTAGAACTTACTTCGAGACTAACTCAATCAGTATAATTTGTGCCGTACTTTAAAAAAAAAACGGACAAAAAATTTGAAGTAAGCTGTGACACAAGAGACATACCGAGCATGTCATGACAGATATCAACCAGCACACTTACTAAATTTTCCATAATAGTGACAGTTTGTGGTAAATGAAAAAAAAAAAAACACAAATAAAAAGCCACATTCATAACAATTTAATTGTACAATCTCTCTTTATTAATCCAGGAAACGCTAGAAAACGAAGTGAGATCCCTGAACAAGCTGCTGGAATTGCAGAAGAACGAGCTGAAACTCCACTATCAGAAGCAGCTGGAAGACGCCGTGCTTGCCAAGCTGCAGGAGTTCCAGCATCAGCTGGACCGAGCCGAGAAGGAAATGGAGAGTGACAGCAGGAGTAAACAGAATCAGATTGTGGACACGTGTAATAAGCAGATAACCAGGATTCAGGAGCAGTAAGTTAACTTTCTGAATATAATCTTGTGCCGTGTGGTTCCCGGCACTAAAGTATAGGACTACTCCATCTCTTTCACATGGATGGCGTAAAAGGCGAATGAGAGATAGGCTAATAAATTTACCTACTACATCTTTCCATTTGCCACTATCTCTGCACACTTCCTTCGCTTCATCCACATTCATAACTCTCTTCATGCAAGCTCGGCGGTTTCGGGCACTCTCGACCTGACCCTTTACCAGGACTTCCTTAATTTGATCTAGATACGTTCGTCTAGGCCTTCCCACCCCGACATTTCCCTCCACACTCTCCTGGAAAAAAGAAATCAAGTGGATAGATGTAGGTAGTCTCTGCCTACCTCTCCGGGAAAGAGGCGTGATTTTATGTATGTATGTGCATAGAATTATGATTAATAATTAATTATAATGTTTATTTTTTTAATTGGTTTTATATTTACCTAAAGATGAATGCAATTAAATACAAAATGTCTCTTTATAATAATATACCTAAGTATGGAAATTAATTGATTTTTTGGAATCTTTCCGGGTTTGTAAAACTCCAAAAGAGTATAAATAAGGTTACATATGTTCTGCTTATTATTTTCAGACACAAATTAGAAGTGAACGTTTTAGAGGAGAAGCAGAGAGAAGAAATTAAACTGTACAGACTTCAATTGGCACAGGCTAGTGAGAAGATTGGTCTGCTTGAGGTATCTTAATAAAATATTTTGTTTGTATTCTTTTGCCTCCTGGCTTAAGTTCCTGTGGCATCCTCACCTCACTGGACAAAAGCCCAGTGTCTTGACCATGGACCCTAGATTGGATGAGTCAGGTTTTTACACGAAGCGACTTCCATCTATCTGATCTCCGCAACTTTTGCAGGCATACCTAACCCGTATTGGTTTATCAAATAGCAGAGACCCATCAACGCTACACTTATCACACAATAATCCAGTAAATCCATTCACTAAATAATTTATTGCCAACTAAACAATTTAGCGTATAAAAAAAACCCGTATTGTTTATTGTTGTACCTGTATCAAATAGCAGGTACCCATCGCCGCGACTTTTTCTACACTAAAATCTAGAAAACCTAATCTTGAAAAATATTGGCAACTTAATACTTTGGTATATAAAAAAAACCCGTATTGGATCCATGGTTACACATCTAGTTGCCTGAATGTGCAGGTTTCCTCACGATGTTTTCTCTTACCGTAAGTGCATCAGTAAGTATTCAATCAAACTAATGTTAATAACTTATAAAATAGTCATAAGTACATGGCCGAGTTGGGATTCGAACCTGTGTCTTTTTGAGCATCACACATTTTTACCGATTCGACCATGGACGCTCTATAACAGAACTGTCTATTTTTTTGAAGGTCTATAATTGACTGTATCAGTCTAAAGGCTTTAAAGGAAGACTTAAAAATTATATCTACACCAAAATTTTGTAAATTACTTAACTTTTCGAAAATTACACTGTTTATTTGCGTCAATATATTTTACAAATTATTTATAAATTAGTTTTAGACTCATTATAAGTGAATTATTGTATTCTTTATGAGTCAATAAATATCTATAAACCGAAAGGCGTAGGCCCGGGGCGCGCTTGTAGGGCTCCCGGGGGAGCGCAGGGGGGCCGCAGCGGCATGACGTCACATCCTGCATTTTCTTGGCCCACATTAAATTCACATCCACATGCAAGCTTGTCTGTTTAGAGCACTCTTGACCTTTTCTCGTACTTAGATTACCATAGACATATTTTTTTTTTAATCAATCTATACTTATATTATAAAGCTGAAGAGTTTGTTTGTTTGAACGCGCTAATCTCAAGAACTACTGGTTCGAATTGAAAAATTATTTTTGTGTTGAATAGACCATTTATTAGGCTTTAGGTTATATAACATCACGCTGCAACTATAAGGAGCAAAGAAATAATGGAAAATGTGAAAAAAAAAACGTGAAGAAATTATTCATCCTTGAGGGCTTCAATGATGCCCAAGATAATCACGCGGACGAAGTCTCAGGCACAGCTTGTTAAAATATATATATATATTGATCAAATAAAACCGCCGAGCTTGCATGAAGAGAGTTATGAATGTGGATGAAACGAAGGAAGTAGGTTTTTGTACGTTTATATATATATATATATAGACTAGACTTCGTCCGCGTGATTATCTTGGGCATCATTGAAGCCCTCAAGGATGAATAATTTCTTCACTTTTTTTTTCATATATATATATATAAAGAAATATATATATATATTTCTTTTGACATTACCAGAACAAGTTGGATTCGTACCGCCGCCGCCGCGGCCAGATCGCGTCTCAGCTGCACGGCGTCATGGAGGCGCAGTGGCGGCAGGCGCTGCTCATCCTCACCGGCGGGAGCCCCAGTGCTCCTGGGGGGGACCTCAGCGCGGCTGATGGTGAGCGACATCACCGAGGGATTATAGCTTTACACATACAGTACTTATGGTCACGTCTATATCCCTTGCGGGGTAGACAGAGCCAACAGTCTTGAGAAGACTGAATGGCCACGTTCAGCTGTTCGGCTTAACGATGGGATTGAGATTCAAATAGTGACAGGTTGCTAGCCCATCGCCTAAAAAAGAATCCCAAGTTTGTAAGCCTATCCCTTAGTCGCCTTTTACGACTTCCATGTAATATAATGTTGTGTACCAGGTATAAATACATACTATATGTAATATAAATAAATATAAACGTGCTTTCAACAATCACATCTTAAATCTTACGATGTTGACAGAGCAGCCAGTCGTGATAAATATACATACATACATAAAATCACGCCTCTTTCCCGGAGGGGTAGGCAGAGACTACCTCTTTCCACTTGCCACGATATCTACACACTTCCTTCACTTCATCCACATTCATAACTCTCTTCATGCAAGCTCGGCGCGCGGCGGTTTCGGGTACTCTCGACCTGACCCTTTACCAGGACGTCCTTAATTTGATCAAGATACGTTCGTCTAGGCCTTCCCACTCCGACCTTTCCCTCCACACTCTCCTTGTATATCTGCTTAGAATAAATATAATTAAATTATGCTGCTTATAAACATACACACACACACACATAATCACGTCTATATCCCTTGCGGGGTAGACAGAGCCAACAGTCTTGTAAAGACTGATAGGCCACGTTCAGCTATTTGGCTTTAAGATAGAATTGAGATTCAAATAGTGACAGGTTGCTAGCCCATCGCCTAAAAACAGAATCCCAAGTATGTAAGCCTATCCCTTAGTCGACTTTTACGACATCCATGGGAAAGAGATGGAGTGGTTCTATTCTTTTTTGTTTTGGTGCCGGGAAGCACACGGCAATATATAAACATACAACGTGTATTAATTGTTTTTCAGCAGCATCCACCCCGCTGCCGACGGATTACGCGCCGCCGCGGCTGCCCGCCGCGAGGGACAGGTTCAATTTCGAGGGGCTCAGCGACAACGAGCTACAGCAGTATGTTAAAATGGTAAATATAATCGCCGTGTGGTTTCCGGCACTTATGTATACATATAAAGAGAATTACATGAATTTTAAATTAATTTTATAAATATATAATAATAATATAATATAATAATAAATTTAAATAAAAGAATAGGACCAGTATCTCTCTCCCATGGATGTCGTAAGAGGCGACTAAGGGATAGGCTTACAAACTTGGGATTCTTTTTAGGGCGATGGGCTAGCAACCTGTCGCTATTTGAATCTCAATTCTATCATTAAGCCGAATAGCTGAACGTGGCCATTCAGTCTTTTCGAGACTGTTGGCTCTGTCTACCCCGCAAGGGATATAGACTGACCATATGTATGTATGTAGTATATAAAGAGATTAGGACCACTCGTATCTCTTTCCCAGGGATGTCGTAAAAGGCAAGGTGTAGTGTTGGTGTATAAACTTGGCATTCTTTAGATTACTGAGATGGAATTGAGATTCAAATATTGGCAAATATATATTTATATATAATATATATATTTGCCAATATATGAAAATATATACATATATGTAAATAAATAAATAGATACACGTTTGTTGCAGCTATTAACTAAACCGCCAAATCTGGACGGCACCGCGGACGCGCTCCGTTCTTCACTGGAGGAGCCGACCAGCGACCGGCCCGATAAGAAGGACAAAGAGAAGGCGAGGAGGAGTCTCAACAACAGCAAGCCGCCGTGGAAAGCGTAGAAAGAAGAGAGTTATGAATGTGGATGAAGCGAAGGAAGTGTGCAGAGATCGTGGCAAGTGGAAAGTGGTAGTCTCTGCCTACCCATCCGGGAAAGAGGCGTGATTTTTTGTATGTATGTATGTATGAGAAGGCAAGGAGGAGTCTCAACAACAGCAAGCCGCCGTGGAAAGCGTAGAATAAAGAGAGTTATGAATGTGGATGAAGCGAAGAAAGTGTGCAGAGATCGTGGCAAGTGGAAAGAGGTAGTCTCTGCCTACCACTCCGGGAAAGAGGCGTGATTTTTTGTATGTATGTATGTATGAGAAGGCAAGGAGGAGTCTCAACAACAGCAAGCCGCCGTGGAAAGCGTAGAAAGAAGAGAGTTATGAATGTGGATGAAGCGAAGGAAGTGTGCAGAGATCGTGGCAAGTGGAAAGTGGTAGTCTCTGCCTACCCCTCCGGGAAAGAGGCGTGATTTTATGTATGTATTTATGTATGAGAAGGCGAGGAGAAGTCTCAACAACAGCAAGCCGCCGTGGAAAGCGTAGAAAGAAGAGAGTTATGAATGTGGATGAAGCGAAGGAAGTGTGCAGAGATCGTGGCAAGTGGTAGTCTCTGCCTACCCATCCGGGAAAGAGGCGTGATTTTATGTATGTATGAGAAGGCAAGGAGGAGTCTCAACAACAGCAAGCCGCCGTGGAAAGCGTAGATTGAAGAGAGTTATGAATGTGGATGAAGCGAAGGAAGTATGCAGAGATCGTGGCAAGTGGAAAGTGGTAGTCTCTGCCTACCCATCCGGGAAAGAGGCGTGATTTTATGTATGTATTTATGTATGAGAAGGCAAGGAGGAGTCTCAACAACAGCAAGCCGCCGTGGAAAGCGTAATCGTTAGCCGACTGCACAGAATATGATAGTACATGCATACATACATATGGTCACGTCTAAATCCCATGCGGGGTAGACATTGCCGACAGTCTTGAAAAGATTTAATGGGCACGTTCAGCTGTTTAGCTTAATGATAGAATAGATAATAGGTATTCTTCAAGTAATTATAATTTTCGAAAAGACTTTAATATAAGACTTGTACAGTTTGTCAAGACAGTTGTGTAAATAAGATTTATTTTTAAGTTTTTATACAGTTTTTATACATGGCAACACTAAGGATTAAAATATGTAATAAGAGATTCATCAACATTCTTGACAAACCGAATGAAATAAGATGTTTTTTTTATTATTAAATATAACGATTTATTGATGGTACGTACATAAATGCGAATTAAAAATATACATAATCTTTTATTTGATAAAAAATGATGGCATCACGATTTTATACACACTAAATAATCAATGTACACCTAACACGATATGATCACATGGTTTTAATATAAGGCAAGAACTTAATTTTTAATATTAATTTTAAAGAAAAAAAAGAGAAAAGTAATAGGGGACGGGTTAAATACTGTTATATTGAAAAGAATAGAAAAAATATCGTTTGGTCTTAGTTACTCTAATTACACTATCCTACGTATAAATCAGAAGAAATTTAGAAATTAATAGAAAAAAGATTGAATACATAATGTTGATATACCTATATATCAACTATGATAAAAGATAAATTTACATTTAATCAATTTTATTGAACCAATGAGAGGTATTATGTTTTCATACTCAATTCTCAAAAGTTAGAATCACATGCACTAGTAATGGATACAATGTACCCGGAATCGTGAGATATTGTTTTCAGACCATGGTCAAATCAAACGCTTCTCAAAAATATCAGTATTTCAAAATACTAGTATTGCAAGCCATGCTTATTTTTTGTATCCATAGTATCAGATTTATACCAAGTAAATATTGCACTTGCGAGAGCGGTGGTAGGTATTTGGAGCCATTAAAGTCTAATATAATATCAGAGATGCGTCCATCTACGTGCTATAGTCAACTGCATATAAAGTACCCTGCGTGGAACTCAATGACGCGGTAATACATTCGAATTTATAGTGAACTAGAGGCCGCCCGCGACTTCGTCCGCATGGAAACCCTATCAATCCCGCGGGAACTCTGGGATAAAAAGTAGCCTATGTGTTATTCTGGGTCTTCAGCTACCTACATACCAAATTTCATGGTAATCGGTTCAGTAGTTTTTGCGTGAAAGAGTAACAAACATCCATATACCATACAAACTTTCGCCTTTATAATAGTAGTAGGATTGGGTAGGTTGATATGCTGTTGACTGTACTAGTACTGTAACTCAAAAACCTGCTATTTAAAACAGGTATATTGATGCTGGTACTAGATATCATAACAGCAGTTTAAACAGTCTCCGAAAATACTAGCTTTTACAAATATACGGTATAACATTACTATGTACGCAAATACTCTGATATCAGTATCATACGGCGCTACCGGTACCAAAATACTGCTTTTTCGTAATCTGCTCCGGTACATTGATACCGGCACAAGATATTACAACTGTAATAGTCCCCGAAAAAACTAGGTTTTCAAATTAATTCTGTGGTAAAACGTTACTAAGCGAGGGCGGAGGCCGGCAGGGAACTATGTTTGGGCTTGGCTTTGTGCACGAAAACCTTGATGCAACCGTTGAAGTCTGCACTGACTAAGACGTGGCCAGTCTGCGAGGAAGACACCATGCCGCCTTCTGCGTTCTTCTGCAAATTAAATGTTAAAACTTAATGGACTTGAAACGGTAAATTTGTATTATATCGTACACTAGATTTATTTGGTTAAATTAAAATCCCTTTTTGATACCTACTTATAATCCAGACGCTTGTTCTCAAATAAAGTATAAAATTTTTAATCTACCTGAACTATAGTCAGATTTTTTTACATTTGAATCCAATAGACGGCATTATTATTTATTTATATTAAATTAGTTAATCTCAAATGATATCAATAAGAAAGTGAGTTTGCACTTGCGTTGAGTTTGTTGTTATCTTTAAACATACACACAAAGTTAAGACAAAAAAGTGGTGTGGTGCGTTTTTTTTTCCAGAAAAAAAAATAATGTTTTAGTTTTAATTGCACACAATTAATTTGTTAAAATTCTTTTAACAAAGCGTTTTTCTTACGGTGAGCGAAAACATCGTGAGGAAACCTGCACATTCAGGGAACTTGATGTGTATAACATGGAACCAATACGGGTTAGGTTTACCTGCCAAGGCTACGAAGGTCAAGACGGGAGTCGCTTCGTGTAAAAACCTGACTTCAATATCCCGCCACTACCCGTCTATATCCCTTGCGGGGTAGACAGAGCCAACAGTCTTGAAAAGACTGAATGGCCACGTTCAGCTATTTGGCTTAATGATAGAATTGAGATTCAAATAGTGACAGGTTGCTAGCCCATCGCCTGAAAAAGAATCCCAAGTTTGCAAGCCTATCCCTTAGTCGCCTTTTACGACATCCATGGGAAAGAGATGGAGTGGTCCTATTCTTTTTTGTATTGGTGCCGGGAACCACACGGCATCTATGTATGTATGTATGTTTATAATATCCAATTGTAATCAAACTCACCACTTCATCAACCTCCTTATCACCGTTACTGGCCAATCTCGCCTCCTCTTCCCTCTCAGCTATCATCCTTATCATGTGATCGGGGTTTGGCGCGAAAACGGCACACGTCACGACCGCATTGTGCGCTTTTATACCCTCCCAGAAATCATTCCTGTCTCTTCTGACCGATGTGAATTTAGAATAGTCATGATATGTCTTCCATATATAAATGCATTGGTTTTCTGAACCGCTGACTATATATTTTCCGTCGTGCGAGAATGACGCTTTGATCTGGCTGGAGACGTTGACGTAGCCCTTGTATTTACACGATAAGTTCAGGTCTCGTAGGTCGTATAGTCTGATTCGACTGTCGTTTGAGGTTATTAGTATTTTGTCGTCGTTCGGCATAGGCTCGATACCGCTTATTTTACGCCCTGTCAATTTGATGAATTAGTTTTTCAGTAAATAATAAGTTCGTTATAGTATTTTACCAACGGGAGATGGAAAGGAGTCTTAGTTTTCATATTAGATAGACATATCTTGCGCATAAATTAAGTAAATGGTAAAAATAGATGTGTAATATTTTACACAAAGAAAAAGTGATATCATTTATTTATTTAAACTTCATTGCACAAAATACAAATATAGCACAATTGGCGGACCTAATGCTAAATGCATTATCTACCAGTCAACCATCTTTATATGACATACATACATATAATCACGTCTTTATTAAGGGGTAAACAGAACCCAGTCTTGAGAAGATTGAAAGTTAACAGCTAACTGTATGGCTTAATGATCGAATTGATATTCAAATAGTGATAGTTTGCTAGTTCATCGCCCTAAAGTAGAATCCTAAGTATATTAGCCTTATTCCCTTAGTTGCCTTCTACGACATCCACGGGAAAGATATGAAGTGATCCTATTCTAAACTGCCGCGAACCACACGGCACAACCACTTGTCATAAGGCACATTAACTTATTTGAATGGTCTAAAGCCCTTAAAACCTTTTTTTGGATGTTTATTAACAGAGAATTCTTCACAATTACGCATCATTTAACGACTAAAGAAAAACAGGAATAAGGGAAGGAATTCGGTGGGTATATATATGTATGTAAAGAAAATCACCTACAACAAGCACTTTTCCTATTTTAAATTCTCCCGCGAATGAACATAGATACGTCAATGTCATTTGTTTTGTCTATGTGAAGAAAATACATTCATAACCTTAAAATCGACTCGATATTTTACACTACAAAAACTGACACCGCATTATAAACATTAAATGTCGTTATGTAAGTAATAATTTAAATATGATATTCAATGTGAATACGTATTATTTAGTGTACAATTTAAAATAAACAACTTCTTTAATTTCAGAGAAACTCAATTGTGTTTCATTGACGGTGTTATTAAATAAACCTTATACCTATGTATAAATGATAAACAAATTAAGTTTTACCTGTAGAATTCTTCCCTCTAGTCGACCTCACATCGATCTGCGTGTGGTACTTCAGCTGGTCTGTCGTGTAGAAGATGCAGCGGCCGTCGTAAGTGCCGACTACGGCGAACTTGCCGTTCTGGCAGAAGTTGGCCGCGGTTATCAGTTTCGTTTTGCCGTCAACTTCGTTCCATACGGCCACCTGGTATGAAGGCAAATGTCACATACATACATACATATGGTCACGTCTATATCCCTTGCGGGGTAGACAGAGCGAACAGTCTCGAATAGACTGAATGGCCATGTTCAGCTATTTAGCTTAATGATAGAATTGAGATTCAAATAGTGACAGGAATAGGCCCATCGCCTAAAAAATAATCCCAAATTTGTAAGCCTATCCTTTAGTCGCCTTTTACGACATCCATGGGAAAGAGATGGAGTGGTCCTATTCTTTTTTGTATTGGTGCCGGGCACCACACGGCAAATGTCACATGTTTTTGAGAAGTTAAATTTTTCTTGCGTCATTTTTTCGCAGTCGTTTCGACTCTGCGTACCAGGAGCTGATACTGCCTCATCAGGATCTTATTGACCTTGGGGTGGAGAAGGCGGTCAGCAACTGACTGGTCGCCCAGACAGTAACAGCGGTCAAGTCGCGCTGTGGGGCTAGAGGGTATTGTGGTGAAATGCCTGTGATCCCATGATGCCCTCAAAAGTGGCAAGAAGGGGGCACGAAGACGTTTTAGTGGGTAGGCTGTCTAACTTAATGCCAGGAGTCCCACATTTTCCCGGGTCAAGACCCAAAGGATCGTCAATAAAAAGTATTTTCTTTAATAAGAAAAAAAGGGACAGCGACTTAATTTAAAAAAAGTTGTGGCGACATCTCTACATTGGATTGGAGCTATATATACAACCTCCGACACAACATCGTCTGTCGCGCGGTTCCCCAGACATCACACCTAGTCTTGGCGGAAGATCTTCCCTTTGGTGGCGGTCGAGTTGAAATATCGTTCCCATTACAACTTTTTAATTGTTCCAAAATCTTAACCTATACTCTTCCTACTATTTACATACATACATAAAACCACGCCTTTTTCGCTGAGGGGTAGGCAAAGACTACATCTTTCCACTTGCCACGATCTCTGCACACTTCCTTCGCTTCATCCACATTCATAACTCTCTTCATGCAAACTCGTCGGTTTCAGGTACTCCCGACCTGACCCTTTACCAGGACGTCCTTAATTTGATCAAGATACGTTACGGCCGCTAGTATTTCGTATAAATAACTTATTACCGTCATTATTTCGGACAACTTTACAAATTTTCTTTGTGTGCAGTAATTGTAAAAATTTATCTCCTAAATTTACTCTCGACTTGACCCTTTACCAGGACGTCCTTAATTTGATCACGATACTTCGTCTAGGCCTTCCCACTCCGACCTTTCCCTCCACACTCTCCTTCTATTTACATACATACATACATACATATAATCACGTCTATATCCCTTGCGGGGTAGACAGAGCCAACAGTCCTGAGCGGACTGATAGGCCACGTTCAGCTATTTGGCTTTAAGATAGAATTGAGATTCGAATAGTGACAAGTTGCTAGCCTATCGCCTAAAAAAAGAATCTCAAGTTTGTAAGCCTATCCTTCTATTTACAATGCCAATAAAACCCTACCTTCTTATCAGGAATGTCCCAGAGCCTCAGCTTGCCGTCCAGGCTTCCGGACAGGAAGTACCTGTCGTCCCTCGGGTGGAACACGATCGCAGTCACGAAGTCTATGTGCTGGAAGCAGCACAGACACTCGCCACGGCAAATGTGCCACAGCCTGCAAGAGAAAAGGAGTAATCCCAACTAATGTTATAAATTAAATAAAAAAAAAAAAAAATTTTGGGAATAAGGCGTGATTTTAAGTATGTATGTATGTAATATTTATAAATGCGAAAGTAAGTTTGTTTGTTTGTTTGTTACCTCTTCACGGGTTATGTACTGAATTAAATTTCTTGTGAGAAAATAGTGTTCAAAGTTGACGTTCTGTGGGTAACTGTTGCCGGTTTTATTTTACAACTTTTACAAGGTTTTATTTTACAACTTGAAATATCACGTATATAGAGTCTGGAGAAGGACATGGGTACATTTCATCCCGGTAAAAACTATAGTTCCCGTGGGATTTGCGAAAATCTTGTATTCTTTTGTAGGTGGAGCTGAATTCGTAGCTTTTTGGTTTTTTTTTTCAAGTTGGTTTTGAATAGTTCATATTTGTTATTTCGGCCAAAAAAAAATATAATTTCATTTTGTAAAAACCTTTAAAGTCTCAATAATTAATATTTAAAATCGTTTTTTTTTAAAACGAGCGATAATGCCGGCCGCCATCTTGGTCTATTTATTATCTGTGCTCTGATTTCATAATATTTTAATACAAATATTTGACTTGACATGTTATTTTGGGACTTGTTTACATACATTTCTTTAGTTTACATTTAGAATGATGTCATACCATTAATGACGGCGTTTTTGACGTTTCAAATTAAAAATTCAAAACGAATTTTCAAAATGGGGTTCCTTGATAATTCTAGCGCTTATAATTATTAAAATTGATATTTATTTATATTCGATTACCTTCGCTTAATTAGAAATATCCGTTAACATTTGAAATTGATTATGATTCAAGTAGTCTATTATACATACATACATAAAATCGCG
Source organism: Amyelois transitella (assembly GCF_032362555.1). Lineage (NCBI taxonomy): Eukaryota > Metazoa > Arthropoda > Insecta > Lepidoptera > Pyralidae > Amyelois > Amyelois transitella. The sequence continues at coordinate 10,869,106 of NC_083513.1, read as the reverse complement.
CCTTTTTCCCGGAGGGGTAGACAGAAATTACATCTTTCCACTTGCCACGATCTCTGCATACTTCCTTCACTTCATCCACATTCATAACTCTCATCATGCAAGCTCGGCGGTTTCGGGTACTCTTGACCTGACCTTTCCCTCCACACTCTATATTGTAGTCTATTATATTTATATAGATATACAGCTTACCTGACAGTTTTATCCATTGAGGAGGACAATATAAAGTAATTCTTGGACCAGGAGACGTCCAGCAGGTCGGAGGTGTGCCCCGCGTACACGCAGAAGGGGCGCGGGCTGAAGGGCGCGGCGGCGGGTGTGGGGGGCTCCCCCGCGCCCCCCGCGCCCCCCACGCCCCCCACGCCGCCCCCCGCCGCGCCCAGCGACGACAGCGACTCCTGCGACGGAGTGGGGGACGACTTCTGTTCGGCGTTGTATTTTGTTCTCATGTCCTGTGGGTATTATTGGGTATTATGTTCCTATTACGAATGTGTGAAAATTCTGTTATAATATCACTACATAGTATAAAACAAAGTCGCTGTTTTAGTCTGTTTGTCTGTATGCTTAAATATTTAAAATTACGCAACGGATTTTGATGCGGTTTTTGTAACAGGTAGAGTGATTCAAGAGGAAGGTTTTTATGTATAATTTTTTCCGAATTTCGCCGGGTCGCTAGTTATCTATAATATAATAAATTGAATTATAATAAGTGAAAACAGAGAGCCGTGTGGTTAACCTGGAACCAATATAAAAGAGAATAGGATCGCTCGCATCTCTTTCCCGTGGATGTCGTCAAACGCGACTAAGGGACAGGCTTTTAAACTTGGAATTTTCCTTTTAGACGATGAGCTATCAAATTGTCATTATTTGAATCTCAATTCTATTATAAAGCCATACAGCTGTGTGTGACCTTTTAGTCTTTTTGAGACTGTTTACCCCGCAACAAATACAGACGTGATAATACATTTGTACATATGTGCACCTGGAACATATGATGTGCATCCCTGGTGACCCACACTCTAAGCAGTTTATCTTGTCCAGCGGTCGCCAGCAATCGGCCGCACACACTGAACTTGCAACACCACACGGCGCCCGCGTGACCATCGCCCATTTCCTGAAACGTAACACACATATTTTAAAATTTTTAAAAGACTAACTTTTGCGCGGGCGACTTATATTTCACTCCTGTGCAAATTTTCAGAAAAAAGTAGCCTATCTTATTTCTAAAGAGCTTTCTATCTGAAATATATCTGTTTTTGAGTAAATTCATTAGAAAATAAAATTATTTTCCCTTAATTATTGGTGTGAATAATATCCAATGAAAAATTCTACTCATAAATCAACTTGATAATGTGTCTACTCCTGACTTAAGTCCGACACATCCCCATCATAATTATACTTCAATAACAAAAAATAAAGAGCCATTGAAGTTAGCAAACACCAAAAAAAATGTCGATGACGTATAATTTTGCACAACGCCACCTATCGCCAACTTTTCGCAACTAAATCATAACTAGTTCCACACAGCACCCACAGATATCGCTAGTACCCTCTTTTACCTGAACATGTCCAACACATCCATCGAAGTCATAAGGTCTCTTGTGTGAATTTGAAGCTTTCAACTTGATATTGTGTTCGCCTCTGACATCGTCCGCTATATCCGACACATCTTTGTGCCTAGCTGATTATTCTTCAACCACAAAAACAGAGAATCATCAAAGTATTTCTTCTGCAATACTCACCCTATAACGCAACTTTAAATACGTACCATAATCTATGACATCCTTACACCTATAAAATTTTACAAAACGCCATCTATCGCCGAACTGTTGCAACTAAAGCGTAATTTCTATGACACACCAATAGATGGCGTTACTAGCTTCACCAAATTACCCTCATTTACCTGAACATGTCTTACGCATCCGTCGAAGTCATAAGGTCTCTTGTGTGAATTTGACGCTTTCAACTTGATATTGTGTTCGCCTCTGACATCGTCCGCTATATCCGACACATCTTTGTGCCTAGCTGATGATTCTTCAACCACAAAAATAGAGAATCATCAAAGTATTATTTCTTCAATACTCACCTTATAACGCAACTATAAATACGTACCATAATCTATGACATCCTTACACCTATAAAATTTTACACAACGCCATCTATCGCCGAACTGTTGCAACTAAATCGTAATTTCTATGACACACCAATAGATGGCGTTACTAGCTTCACCCAATTACCCTCATTTACCTGAACATGTCTAACGCATCCGTCGAAGTCGTAAGGTCCTTTATGTGAATTTGACGCTTTCAACTTTATATTGTGTTCGCCTCTGACATCGTCCGCTATATCCGACACATCTTCTTTGTGCCTGGCTGATGATACTTCGGCCGCTAAGGATTTTGCCGCGTCTACGGTCCGTTTAACCGTGCTACCGAAGAAACGTTTCAACCTGTTCAACGAACGAATGAAAAAGAGTTTGTGTTAGCGGATTCTAATTACAAATTATTATTTTTTTTTATTCATTATTATGTGACATTTTAAACATCACTTAATAATTGTCATATCTTTTTCTTTTCACTTAATAGTTGACATCGAATAGATTTAATATATAATTACATAAAACTAAGTTTACTTCTTATTTCAGCATAAGAACCAGTAACAAACTGCACTGCAGCGTTTTCTTCAATAACGCCAACTTAGGGACGTCAGCAATGGAATACATTGTTATGATAAATTGATTTAATAGAAATTTAAATAATATAATTTTATTTTAGATAAATTGAAATGACCTCTTTTATTTGGGTCCGATTTGGGCACCGATGAGACATGCCTTATTAAAGTTCGTGAATAGCTGTTTCACATTGGCTGTTATTTAAAAAAAATGTCTCTCGATTTTTTGTCTGATAGACACGTTCAATGGTTTAAAAGCAAGTCAAAATACTTATGCAAGCAAAAAAACAAAACAATGTAAGTATTATTGTTTGCAAAAGACATTTTTATTAATTGACAATTAGTTTAATAAATTGACGCAATTTTATATGTAAATTACAAAATCAAACTTCATTATTTGCCTTTAAAAGTAATAATGTTAACAAAATAAAAAAAAAAACTAAAACAGATTTCAAAAGCATCGCTTTTTAAGTCAAATTATGCAGCGCTGGAATTAAAAAAAAAAGTTTCGTGTTTTTAACCGACATTTAAGGTAAGCCGAGTCGTTAGTATAGCTTCATGCCCTGGCGTCACCTGGCATTCGTTTCGTGTTTCATCTTCTTGTTAATGTTGTCTTGCGAGTGACTTTTCACTAAGTTGCCCATAAGCATCCTATTCACAAATAATATGTATACTTAATTTGATGTAAAACATAAATCGCCGTGTGGTTGCCGGAACTTATAAATAAAACCGTTGTATAACCGTATCGTTCCCATGGATTTCGTAAAATACGAGTGAGGGATAACTTAAAAAGTTGGGATACCTCTTGTAGGCGGTGACTAGCAACCTATCACTATTTGAATCTTAATTCCATCATAAAATCATGCAGCTTAACATGGCTTTTCAATCCTTTCAAAACTTCTGGCACCGTCTAACCCGCAAGCGATACAGACGTGACTATATCTATGTATGTAACATATAAATAAATATATATAGCAGTAAATATGTATAGCAAGAGTACCCGAAACCGCCGAACTTGCATGAAGAGAGTTATGAATGTGGATGAAGCGAAGGAAGTATGCAGAGATCGTGGCAAGTGGAAAGAGGTAGTCTATGCCTACCCCTCCGGGACAGAGGCGTGATTTTATGTATGTATGTATAGCAAAGGAGAATTTGTTGAAATTCTTACTTGTGAACTAAAGTGTGGTTCCCGGCACCAATACAAAAAAGAATAGGACCACTCCATTTCTTTCCCATGGATGTCGTAAAAGACGACTAAGGGATAGGCTTACATACATGTGATTCTTTTTTTTAGGCGACGGGCTAGCAACCTGTCACTATTAGGATCTCAATTCCATCATTAAGCCGAGCAGCTGAACGTGGCCATTCAGTCTTTTCGGGACTATTGGCTCTGTCTACCCCGTAAGGGATATAGACGTGACAACTCACTTTTCAGTTTTCCTCCGGATCGTGTTCTGTCTATCGGCTGACTCCCGCTTGGTGTCTTTCGTGTCATCTTCGGCGCCGCCCGCGCACACACTCTCACTTTCCTCGTCAGTTTCTCTGAAAAATAAACGCCATGAAACATATGTCCGCCATTGCTAGTGATTTGTTTATTTTATAACATTGTACTATTTTCTTGTTACTGTGTAAATTTGTATGCAATAAAGATATTACAAACAAACAAACAAACATAAACCATAAATCAAATATGGAATATGTTAACTTGCAATAACTTATAGAACAAGTCAACTTTACCTGACTTTCTCAAATAAACGAAGGTAGTTGAAGAAACAAGATCACAACATAGTATATATTTGAAGCGGACTAAGTTGCAGTGTGTATATGTCTGTGACCTCGATAATTTTGTATAAATTGATCTGTCCCATTTACCTTGAAACACCATATCCCACTACTATAATTAGGCTCCCTAATGACCTTTATCCACTCGGAAGTAAGTACATAAAGACTAGAAAGCCTCACTCACTATTACAATTTTTTTGACGTGACAACGTCTTATAATTCGATTGAGCCGGCTGCACGCACGAAAAAACGTGACTCATGCGGCGTTACCTCGCTCTGAGGCGTTCCATGTAAGGCTTGAAGTGCAAGCGAGAGCGCGGAACGAGCGACAAAGAGGCACAATCGGCCATCGCGTTCGGCAGCGTATACCTCCTTCTCTATATATATACAAATCTATATTAAACAAATGAAATTAAAATTTTCTTTTGAAAAATGCTACCATTCCATCAGTATTTTCTTAAGACGTTGTCACGTTCAACTATCGTCAGTAAACCGACTTTACAGACATCCCATTTTTTTATAAAAAATCTCTTGGAATTTTTTCGACATTCCTCCATATCATTGTACAATAACTCTTTATTGCAACACAATAAATTACAGCAAATTCACAATCATGTATTAAAAACAGCAGCAAAAGGCGATTGAAGCTCACCTTTAGAAGGATATATGTTGTAAAAGAAATTTTATTCTCACGAAAGAATCTACAAATTCACTTACAATGAGAAATTACAAATTAAGAACGAACGCGTACCTATACAAAATATGGAGGGAAATTGCCATCTCTTTATAATAGACTTTATTTTAAGGAGAAATAAAGTTTAATTTGTCATTCAAATACTACCGGTGTTTCCCCATTAATAAATTCCATCACCCGCTACTTATTTTGACGAGGACTCGAGTCACAGTTGACAATATGACTGTTCGGTCATCATCGGCAAGTCTCGGCTACGATCGTGCGTCGGCGAGTGAGATAGAACAGCCACCACTTCACTCGCTAATTGCTCACCAACTCAACAGTGAGCTTTATGTTGTGAGCGTTACGGTAAACTATTCACTGTACACTTACTTTTTTAATTGCAATAATCTGTACAAACAAATAACTTTTTTTTATTTTTGTACAGCCAAACAAATAACTTTTTTTTATTTTTGTACAGCCTAACATATAACTTTTATTCTTGTATGTCAAATTTAATACATAAATATAAATATTAAACATCAACTTACAACACTAAGCTACGAAACATCAAAAGCACAACACAAAGCACACACAAAACAACACTAAACAAGACTTTTGTGAAGTAAAAAAGGAAATATATATATTTATATATAAATATATTAAAAATTGTTTCAGAAACCTAGTTGTTATACTGTAGTCGGAGTCAGTTCGCCGTATGGTCGTTCTGGTTAGGTTGAATGTGGACGCGTACAAACTGACAGACAAATGTTTGCGCCATAGACTCGTATATGTGCGCGTGGTTTTCACTGCGCCACTGAAAATTAGCATTTGGACTTGCAATTTTGTTTTGTTTATTTTGAGCTTTGGTTGCGGTAGTGACATTTATAAATTATTTTAATTAAGTAATATATTTTTAAAACTATTTGATTTAATTTGAAAGTCAAAATTGGGGATAAAATTGGATTATTTATCGTCAAACATGTTCCTTGGCTGAATAAATAATCATCCTCAATATATTAGATTTTGCTAAAACTTGGCATCTAAATTTACAAATAATATAATGAGCATAAATACAGTTGAAAAACTAATATACTCGTAGTCATTACTAAGTCTATATAATTTTCTAAACACATTTCTAATCTAATAATTGCAAAATATCATGCAATCAACAATACATGACTAAACATTAATCTAATATAAACATAGTTGCAAGATTCAATGTTCAAAAACAAAAAAAAAATCACAATAAAATGCCTTAACTACTAAAACATCCTTTAAATTATAATCGACCAATCACTTGCCATCATGCTACTTTTACCTAAGGTCAAAAAAAGAAAAAAATATTTGAATGAAGAACACACGACGCAACGTCATTCACCAAACGGGCAAATAAAAATAATAATAATTGAAACTTGCAACCACACATTTCCTACGAAACAAACACTATCTATGCTTCAAATTAACAAAAAAAAAAAAACTAAATTCAAATTTCGAATATTCTTACCTCGCATTGTCGTCATCGTTCGGCCTCCCGATATATTCCGATGTTAACCTCATGATGTGAAGACTTAGCGGATTTATGCATTGCGGGAGTTTGTGTTCCGCCACGCTTAGTGGGACCCGCTCTCCTGAGAGAATATATATATATATATAGATGAGAATAATCCTAATAATATTATAAATGCAAAAGTTTGTGACTATGTCAGGATGTCAGTATGGATGTTTGTTACTCTTTCACGCAAAACTACCGAACCGATTACGATGACATTTGGTATGTAGGTAGCTGAAGACCCATAATAACATATAGGCATTTTTATCCCGGAGTTCCCGCGGGAATAATAGAGTTTCCATGCGGACGAAGTCACGGGCCCTCTAGTTATTTATAAATGACTTTCTTTTCCCCTCCCCCCTCCGATTCCGGCACACTTCTATCGCTTCATCCACAATTATAACAGTCTTCATGCGAGCTCGTCGATTTCGGGTAATCTTGGCCTGACCGAGCTTGGAAGACAATCTCACCTGTATCCAGGGTGAGCACAGTGACTTGCTCCAGGATCTCTATATCAGTGAGCTGGTGTCCTACTCCTCAGTCCGAGCACCAGTTGTTCAACATCTGCTCAAATATCTTCTTCTTCCCTCTGACATCACCCAGGTTATATCTTCACCTATCTGGAGAACCCAGGGTGCGCCCTTAAACCATGATAAGGTAAGTCCAGTTTTTACACGAAGCGATTCCCATTGGAACGATTTTATTTTAGACTTCTTGGGAGATCCAGTTGTATCCAGATTGAGAACGTTGACTTGCTCCCAGACCTCTATATCATTGAGCTGATGCCCCGACGTCGTTCTGGTCTTCAGGCCAAGTTACACTTGTTGTTCATCTAATCAAACGTCTTTGCCCAACGATTCCTTTTTATAGATTTAAGAGATCTATATTAAATTCTAAAGTAATATATCTAAAGTAAATTGTTGTCCAGTGAAAATGCTGCAGCGTAATTTGTTCCGTTGCTTCTTCTACACATGCGCTTCGGAAGCGGTAGTAGTTACAATTAGATTTAATTGAAGCGACGTCTATAAGTGATACCTTGTATTCAATCTATACTAATATTATAAAGCTGAATCTATACTAATATTATAAAGCTGAAGAGTTTGTTTGTTTGAACGCGCTAATCTCAGGAACTATTGGTTCGAATTGAAAAATTATTTTTGTGTTGAATATACCATTTATCGAGGAAGGCTTTAGGCTATATAACATCACTTTGCAACTATTAAGAGCGAAGAAATAATGGAAAATGAGGGAATCAATGATACCCAAAATATCCACGCGGATGAAGTCGCGGGCACAGCTAGTTATGAAAATAAATCTCTTCTATTCTACTCTATTTTTGAGACTCCCCGGGAGACCCACCTGTGTCCAGGTTGAGCACGGTGACCTGCTCCAGGATCTCGATGTCGGTGAGCTGGTGCCCCGACGTGGTCCTGGTCCGCAGCCCGAGCGCCAGCTGCTGCTCGTCCCCGGCAGACCTTCGGCGGGAGCCGCTCGCGTTGTGCTCGCAAGTGGCTCGTCTGCTGGAGAAATATTCATAATACATTCAGTCAGAAAAGTATCGGGAATGGATTATTTATTTATGGTTCCAAATTCAAATTTTTGTTTTTTTTGTTGTTGTTAGATTGGCACAACTGTTTTCCATTTTGGCGCGGAGTTTGAGTTGCATCTGTTGTTTACATTAAATACAGTGCTATTTTTAGTTACCTATATCATATCTAGTGTGTATTGCTAATTTCATAATGGATAAAAACATCGAACAAAGAGTTTGTCTTAAATTTTGCATTGCCAATGGAATATCGTGTTCGGAGTCACTGAAAATGTTACAGAAGGCTTACGGTGAATCGACTTTATCAAAAACTCGTGCTTATGAGTGGTACAAAGCGTTCAAAAGCGGTCGAGATGTGATGGAAGATTTGCCTCGCTCTGGTAGGCCATCAACGTCTGCAACTGAAGTTAACATCGCAAAAGTGAAGGAAATAGTGACTGAAAATCCTCATTCAACTTTGAGAGAGATAGCCACCGAACTTTCTGTATCTCACGAGTCGATCCGTACCATTTTAACTAATAATTTGGGTATGAAACATGTTGCCGCTCGGCTAGTCCCAAAAGACCTGAATTTTTTTCAAAAACTCAATCGCATGAGAGTCGCTGAGGACATGCTAGAACGAGTCAATTCCGACCCAACATTCATGAAACGCATTGTTACTGGTGACGAGACGTGGGTTTACGAGTTTGACATGCAAACTAGTCAACAAGCTTCGGAGTGGCGCCTTCCAACTGAACCGAAACCGAAAAAACCACGCCAAAGTCGTTCAAAAGTCAAAGTCATGTTGACTGTTTTCTTTGACTATCGCGGTGTTGTGCACTCGGAATTCTTGCCGGAAGGTCAAACGGTAAATAAGGAATATTATTTGAGTGTTATGCGGCGTTTAAGAGAGCAAATCCGACGAAAAAGGCCAGATTTGTGGAAAGAAAATTCTTGGATTTTGCACCATGATAATGCACCTTCGCACAAGGCCATCATTGTGAACGAATTTTTAACCAAACACTCAACAAATACCATCGAGCAACCACCATATTCACCAGATATGGCTCCAGCCGACTTTTTTCTTTTTCCTAAACTCAAATTACCACTTCGTGGCACCCGTTTTCAATCGGTAGAAGACATAAAAGAGAATTCGCGGCGAGAACTGACCTCAATTCCGGAAACAGCGTTTAAAAAATGTTTTGATGATTGGATTATTCGTTGGCGTAAGTGTATCGTTTCTAAAGAAGCATATTTTGAAGGTGATAAAATAAATTTGGATGAATAACAAACAGTTTGTGTATTATTGATCTTTTCCTGCTACTTTCTTGACAGAGTAGTATATAGTTGCTGTCCCGGCAAACGTTGTTTTGCCATATAAATAATTTTATAAGTAAAATATAAATGCCGTGTGGTTCCCGGCACCAATACAAAAAAGAATAGGACCACTCCATCTCTTTCCCATGGATATCGTAAAAGGCGACTAAGGGGTAGGCTTACAAACTTGGGATTTTTCTTTTAGGCGATGGGCTAGCAACCTGTCACTGTTTGAATCTCAATTCTATCATTAAACAAAACAGCTGAACGTGGCCATTTAGTCTTCAAAACTGTTGGCTCTGTCTACCCCGCATGGGATATAGACGTGACCATATGTATGTATGTATGTAAAATATAAATATAAACGGGACAAATTACTGGCCGGGATTCGAACCCGGGACCTCCGGTGTCACAGAAAAGCATACTACCGCTGCTCCACAGAGGCCGTCATATTTAGCTATAGTATCGTTAAGAAACTAACTGTAATGTTGTGGAGAAAAATAAAGTTATTAGTATTAGTAGTAACGTATCTTGATCAAATTAAGGACGTCCTGGCAAAGGGTCAGGTCAAAAGTGCCCGAAACCGCCGAGCTTGCATGAAGAGAGTTATGAATGTGGATGAAACGAAGGAAATATGCAGAGATCGTGGCAAGTGGAAAGAGGTAGTCTCTGCCTACCCCTCCGGGAAAGAGGCGTGATTTTATGTATGTATGTATGTATTAGTAGTTTATTTCATTACATTAACTTCACTACGTAAAGGTCAACTTATACGCCGGCCTCTTCATCTCACCTGTGAGCGTTACCCAGCGAGGAATGCGAAGCCCTGCCCTCGCTGTGGGTGCGAACTGCCCCGCGACGCTCCTCAGCTGACGGAGCGGACCCCAGCCACATTTCACTGGCTGAAACAATTAATGAGTCAGTTAATTAATCAATCATTTATTTGTGCATTTCGATGGTTTAAAGTTAAAAATACCTATTTACCCCGCAAGGGATATAGACGTGAACATGTGTATGTAACATATGGTCACGTCTATATCCCTTGCGGGGTAGACAGAGCCAACAGTCTTGAAAAGACTGAATGGCCACGTTCAGCTATTTGGCTTAATGGTAGAATTGAGATTGAAATAGCGACAGGTTGCAAGCCCATCGCCTAAAAAAGAATCCCAAGTTTGTAAGCCTATCCCTTAGTCGCCTTTTACGACATCCATGGGAAAGAGATGGAGTGGTCCTGTTCTTTTTTGTATTGATGCCGGGAACCACACGGTTTATAAGCAGTGAATTCAACTGATATACTATATACATATATCTTCTTCCTCCTGGCTTTAGTCCCAGTTGCATCCTCACCACTCTGGAGAGGAGCCCGGGGTGTGCCTTTGACCATGGACCCTGGATTGGGTGAGTCAGGTTTTTACACGAAGCGATTCCCATCTGACCTCCGCAACCTTTGCAAGGCAACCAGACCCGTATTGGATCGATCATTCTTACACATCCCGTTGCCTGAATGTGCAGGTTTTCTTACGATGTTTTCCTCCACCGTAAGAACATCGGTTAGTATTCAAACTAATACCTTAAAAATACTTTTCGTTAGTCTATCCACATCCATTCTTACAATATACAACCATAATTTTGGTGAAATTAGGTTTACATGGTAATTAATCACGAAAATAAAATAACTGAGTTTGAGAGTTGCTTCAAAACCTGACTATTCCTACTTCTATAACGTATTAAAAACTGGCTCTGTCTACTCCGCAGGGGATATAGACGTGATTATATGTTAACCACCACTATGACATTGAAAAAAAAATGTATAATCAACTTACCCCTAACAGCATCACTGACATCCTGCAAATGATGCGCCAAATGCAAAGCCGTGCTCGTGGCGTGATGCGCGGGCGCAGCGCCGCGCTGCTCGCCCGACAAGTTGCCCGACAAGTTGGCGAGCTCGCCCAGCAAATTGGCGTGCTCGCTCAACATGTTGCGCGGTAGGGAACTCTCGCGCGGAGTGGCGAATGATCGGTCGCTGCCTATGAAGTAGAACATTATTTTAGAAAAAAAATTGTAATTTAATACACTTACCTAAAAGTTGTTATAATGGTCGACGTTTTTGAAAATTGTTATTAATATAATAAACAAGCTTTAACCCGCAGTTGTGCCCGCGCGAATTTAGCGCCACCTTTTAAAGAATACGCAAATTTTTCGCAATTTTCACGGGAACTTTTATTTTTACAGGGATGAAAAATACCCTTTGTACTTCTCCAGACTCTTAAGTATACGAAAAATGTCAAGAAGGTTCAATAGATATCGCTTGTAGGGACAATAAACAAACAAATAAACTTACTTCCTCATTTATAATAAAAGTTGGGATATAAATATATATGTATGAGACAAATTACACAGAATGAGGTAACCTCGAAGAAAGTTCGAGGCTTGTGTTACGAGATAGATACTTACTCAACGATACTATATTTTACAAAAAATACTTATAAAGATAAACATCCAAGATGCAGATTAATCAGAAAAAGTTCATTTCTCATCACGCCTTGGCCGGGATTCGAACCCGAGACGAACTACCGCCGCGCCACAGAGACCGCCTTATCACTTAAACTTTGAGGTTAATTTTTTCTCAGTGAGGCTGCTTCTTCTAAAGTTGTAACATTTTCTTACCGTATTTAGAGTGTGACAGTTCCAATGAGTCCTGGAACTCTCTGGTCAGTGACTCTATGGTACTAGCCGGACTGGGAAGCGCCATTGTCTGATGCGGAGTCGACGTGTTCTAAAAACAATTCATAAATAATCATACAGCTGAACGTGGAATCAAAACTAAGGCTGATTAACTTGGGATTCTTCTTCTAAGCGTTTGGCTAGCAACTTGCCGGGCTTGCATGAAGAGAATTATGAATGTGAATGAACCGAAGGAAGTATGCAGAGAGCGTGGCAAGTGGAAAGAGGTAGTCTCTGTTATAATAAATACTTATATAAACATCCAAGTCCCAGGACGATCAGAGAAAATTCGTTTCTCATCATGCCCTGGCCGGGATTCGAACCCGGGACCTCCGGTGTCACATACAAGCACACTACCGCTGCGCCACATAGGCCGTATGTATTTCAATACTCATTTCTCAGGGTTTCTCATCTCACCTCCAGAACTAGTGAGTTCAGTTTCTCACTCTTGCGCGCCATATATTGTAACTCGTCGGTGTCTGTCGTACATATGCTGAGGTTGTCATCAGCGCCGTCCGCCACAGATAAAGATTGAGAACCGTGGAGTTTGTCTGTAAATAAAAACGAATCTTTAATATATCTATATTTAATTCACTTAAGTGTTTGATCTGAATAAAATTCAAAGTTTAAAAATAAACTCGAAATATCTGCTATAAAACAACTTGATCACAGAAAATTCTACATCCATACGTACTTACATACATATAGTCGCGTCTATATTCCTTGCGGAGTAGACAGAGCCAGCAGTCTTGAAAACACTCAAAGGCGATTCTGACTGACAGAACATAAAAATCCTAACCGATATACAAATATGCAAAAATAAAACACACAAGTCAGACAGTCAGTTAAAACAATTTAATGTCACATTTACTGCTTAAAGACATGACATTAGAACAGTATGGTTTAATGATAGAATTGCGATTCAAACAGTGACAGGTTGCTAGCCCATCGCCTAAAAAGAATCAAAGTTTGTAAGCCTATCCCTTAGTCGCCTTTTACGACATCCATGGGAAAGAGATGGAGTGGTCCAATTTTTTTTTGTATTGGTGCCGGGAACCACACGGCATCAAAATACAGCTAAGTATGTACATATATACATACATACATAAAATCAAGCTTTTTTCCCGGAGGGGTAAGCAGAGACTACATCATAACTAAGTATTTATTCGACAAAATTCTCACTTAGCTCAATCAGTACACAATTTTTCTGCAATTTAGATTTTTCTGCAATTTAGATTTTTCTCATGGACGAAAATAAACTTCACATTTTTCACATTGTAGGTAACTAATTATATCAATATTAACAAAGTTACACAGTGGTAAGTATAGGCGGTCACAAATCTATTATTAAATTGATATTAGTCACCATGCGTTTTCCTGTCTACATGCGTTAGAAGAGCCACTAGCGATGCGAATAGAATTGATATTCCTTATACATATAGTGCGCACGCGTCGGTAGGCGATAGGCTAGCAACCTGTCAGTATTTGAATCTTAATTCCATCAAAAAGCCGAACGTGACCTTTCAGTGTTTCCCAGACAATTGGCCCTGTCTTCCCCGCAAGGGATATAGACGTGAATATATATTTAATTACTAGCTGTGCCTGCGACTTTGTCCGCGTGTAATAGTTATTTTGGGCATCATTGAAGTCCTCAAGGATGAATAATTTTCCCCGTTTTTTTTTTCACATATTTCATTATTTCTTTGCTCCTTATAGTTGCAGTGTGATGTTAAATAGCCTTCCTCGATAAATGGTCTATTCAACGCAAAAAATTTTTTTCAATTCGCAGACGCAGACGCAGAATAGTAGTTCCTGAAATTAGCGCGTTCAAACAAACAAACTTTAGCTTTATAATATTAATATAGATTTTTTTTTTTTTTTTTTTTTAGATTTATACCCATAGTTTTAGTATGCGCACTCTATGATAAATAAATTATGCTTACTCTATGATCAAGGACAAAATGTCAGTGGGACAAACGCATTATATTCAAGTCACGTATCGGATATGGTAAGTTTGACGCAAATTTTAATGTGTATTTTACATTGAGTATCCTAAATCGACAAACTTGCATGAAAAGATTGATTAATACTGATAAAATAGTAAATAATAAATAAATAAAGGGTCAGGTCAAAAGTACCCGAAACCGCCGAGCTTGCATGAAGAGAGTTATGAATGTGGATGAAGCGAAGGAAGTATGCAGAGATCGTGGCAAGTGGAAAGAGGTAGTCTCTGCCTACCCCTCCGGGAAAGAGGCGTGATTTTATGTATGTATGTATGTAATAAATAAATATATACGGGACTGGTTCCCGGGACCTATAAAAAAAAACAATAGGACCATTCCTTTCTTCTTTCTCATGGATGCGGTAAAAGGCGACTAAGGAACAGCCGCTGATAAACTTCGGATTTTTCTTTGAGGCGATGGGCTAGCAACCTGTTACTATTTGAATCACAATTCTATCATATTAGCTTAACGTGGCCAGCCTAGTCTTTCAAGACTGCTGTCTGCCCCGCAAGGGATATAGACGTGATTATACGAATGAATTATATAATGATGCTACTGTAAGACACTGCTGCAGTGTAGTTCCGCCGCTTCCTCCACACATACGCTTCGGAAGCGGCAGTAGTTACAATTAGATTAAAGTGATGTGACGTCAATAAGTGATACCTTGTATCCAATTATGAAAATAAATCTCTTTTATTCTATTGATTTTGAGCATGATGAGAAAAGAACTTTCTCTGATTGGCCCGGGTCTTGTATGTTTATCTAAGTATTTATTAAAAAATATAGTATCGTTGAGTTAGTATCTCGTAACACAAGTCTCGAACTTACTTCGAGGCTAACTCAATCTGTATAATCTGTCCCGTATATATTTGTAGAATAGAATAGATTTATTTTCAAAATTGGATCATTTATTGAGGTCACATAACTTAAATCTAACTACTACCGC
This sequence comes from Amyelois transitella, assembly GCF_032362555.1. Classification (NCBI taxonomy): domain Eukaryota; kingdom Metazoa; phylum Arthropoda; class Insecta; order Lepidoptera; family Pyralidae; genus Amyelois; species Amyelois transitella. The sequence continues at coordinate 10,853,920 of NC_083513.1, read as the reverse complement.
TTCCAAAGCGCATGTGTAGAAGAAGCGGCGGAACAAACTACACTGCAGCATTTTCATTGGACGTCAAATCATTATTGTATTTAATTTTGAAAGTGAATCTATTCGATTCTATATATATGTATATACACTAGCTGTCCTGGCAAACGTTGTTTTGCCATATAAATAATTTTAAGTAAGGTCTAGTTAAAAAACATGTTAAGGGTGCACAACCCTTAACACTTAGGGGTATGAAAAATAGATGTTAGCCGATTCTCAGACCTACTGAATATGCATGCAAAATTTGAAAAGACAAACATTGTGACACGAGAATTTTATATATATAAAGAAGATATAGGTATGACTCACTCCTCTTCTTCCTCCGGGGCGGCGCCACGGGCGGGCGCGGCCCGCTCACGGCCACCACGGCGCTGGCCCGCGCCTGCTTCAGGCTGTTGGCCTTGGTGCTCGCTATCACGTCGGGCTCCGCCATGGCTAGCACTGCGAATGGGAACGCACCTTTACAATTATAGAGACCTTATCCAAAAAAAAGTCGTCATTAACCGCTGTCTTCGCCGTATTCTCGGTGTTTACTGGCCTGAGAAAACTTCCAACGTAGGACGCTGCGGTGAGACTCCGATCGACCAGCAGATCAAACGCCGCAAATGGAACTGGATCGGCCACACGCTCCGAAGGTACCCCGAACACATACCGAGGCAAGCCCTAGACTGGAATCCCCAAGGAAAGCGTAAACGTGGCCGCCCTAAACAGACCTGGCGGCGGACAATCATTGCAGAGGTGAAGAATCTAGGGAAGACTTGGAGCGAAATAAAACGCGAAGCTCAAGACCGAGCGGGATGGCGACGCACTGTGGATGCCCTCTGCCCCAGCTAGGGGACATAGGACCTTAAGTCAAGTAAGTCATCCAAAAAAAAGTAGTTTTAGGAAAACAGCGAAAACCGAAACAGATCTCAAACCGAACGCACATTGGGTGATGGGAGGGCATGAAAGAGATCGAAATATACGCGTAGCTCCTCTCACGCGAAAATAGGCCTTTGTTTTAATAAAAGTTGGTAGGTATGGTCGTTTTAAGTCATTCTATGACTGAAAGTCAAAATTTTGGATTAGGTCTCTATAATTCTAAAGGTGCGACATATCAATCAGGTACTGTAGGAAGTATAATTATAAAAGTTATTTAATCCCTACAGAAGAAAGAAGGAGAAAAGAGGAGAGAAATAATCAGTTTTAAAATAATTATATTATGAACATAAAAATTGAGAAGCTTTTACAATAAAAAATATTTTTGACATATCTCACTAACAAAAAACCATGGCAACCGTTGCTATGACGTCTAGCAAGAAGGTTGCCTACAGGCACGGTACATAGAAAACATTAAAATCTATTCTATTCTATTAAAATCACATCTTTATCCCGAATCCACATGCTAATCTTTTCTCTTGGTGAAGTTTTATACACAGTTTCTCTTAAGTCTAGTGGTTTCCTTGGTACATACATACATATGTATAATCACATCTATATCCGTTGCGGGGTAGACAGAGCCAGCGGTCTTGAAAATAATGATAGGCCACATTCAGCTGTATGGCTTTATGATGGATTCGAGATTCAAATAGTGACAAGACCCATCGCTTAAAAGAAGAATCCCAAGATTATAAGCCTATCCCTTAGTCGCCTTTTATGACATCCACGGGAAGGGGATGGAGTGGTCCTATTCTTTGTGTTTAATGATGCCGGAAACCACACGGCACTTTTCTTCTAGTAGTAAATTTCTTCCAATACACCCACACTTTCATAATTAGCTTTTTCGGTGATTGACTTTTACAAGTTTGTTACCGTTTCTTCTGCACTGACGCTTTGGAAGCGGCAATAGTTAAAACTCGTTTTAAGTAATTTATGTGACTTCAACCAATGTTGTGAAACCAAAAGATTAATTTTTAAACAATTAAAAAGTGATATTGAAATGTCTCATAATATTGACTAAATAAATAAAAAAATTGAATTTGAAGAATCTGCTCGAGAAGAGTGTTACGAACTCCTTAGAGTGTTCCGAACTCCTTTGTAAAGGACAAACATTTTGTAATTTAAAATAAGAAAAATAAATGACAGTCTGTTTTGAGCGTGCATCATCTTTTCTTTACCAGCGCAAATATTTTATTATTTTCAGCTTATTTCCTATATTTTGGTCCTTCGAGCCGGATATATAGGAAATATGCTGAAAATAATAAAATATTTCCTATAAAGAGAAACAAACTACTTCTTTTTATAAATAAGACTAGGTAAGAGTAAGTTATATTATACCATTTTGACTTCTGTCTGTGGTTACAGGGTCGTCTGATGTGGTGGACGGCTCTCTGGAGACAGGGGGGGCGGCGGCGGCGTCTCGTAGGTTTGCTAGAATAAAAGTTAATTTACAATATTTGAAAGTAAGAATTTATAATAATTCTCAATTTAATATAGGATTAAATAAATAAATATATTCTAATATTAATACATATACATACATACATATAGTCACATGGTGCTAGCCCATCGCCTAAAAGAAGAATCGCAAGTTTCCCATCCTTTAGTCGCCTTTTACTACATCCATGGCAAAGTTATAGTTCGACGTTTCTGATTGGTCTGGGTCTCAGATGTTTATCTATATTTGTATTTATTTTAAAATTAAGTATTGTTGAGTTAGTATCTCGTAACGCAAGTCTCGAACTTACTACGAGGCTAACTCAATCTGTGTACAAAAAAAAGAGTGGACATATTCTTTTTTTTTTAATAGGTGCTGAACTTGATAAATTGTTGACGACGAAATTGGGAATCACACGGCACACACACACACATATATATATATATATATATATATATATATATATATATATATATATTAGCTGTCCCGGCAAACGTTGTTTTGCCATATAAATAATTGTTAAGTAATTTGTAGTTAAAAAACAACCCTTAACACTTAGGGGTATGAAAAATAGATGTTAGCCGATTCTCAGACCTACTGAATATGCATGCAAAATTTGATTAAAATCGGTAAAGCCGTTTCGGAGGAGTACGAAGACAAACATTGTGACACGAGAATTTTATATATAAGATTATATATATATATGTATATATATATATATATTTTTAAACTTATCAACAACACTCACGATGAGATTCGGCCGCCCCGCTCAGTATCCGGCCGATGCGGCCGAGCGACGTCATACTCTGAAGGCTCATGGTGTCATGAGCTATTATCCTGTAACAATATGTTGTTATCATTCACATCATTAAAAATCATGTAGGTATTGTATTTGGTGTGAATGACGCGCGATGTGTAGGTATAGCTATGGCATGTTATGAGCTTCGAGACCTTCAATCAACATACATACATATTAACACGTCTATATGTATACGGAAAGTTTGTCGCGCGATAAAAACGGCGTCGCGCGTGACATGATACGGAGGCTCATGACCTTATACTTCAAATTGCATTAGTGGTCATGTAACTTCTCATTCGATTTTGACAAGGTATATCTATTTATTTATTCATTTGGTCTATCTTTGTATTCAACATTGACACATGATAAACAATCTAATACATTTGACGGCCTCTGTGGCGTAGTGGTAGTACGCTTGTCTGTGACACCGACGGTCCCGGGTTCGAATCCCGGCCACGGCATGATGACAAAAGAACTTTTTCTGACTGGCCTGGGTTTTGGATGTTTATCTATATTAGTATTTATTATACAATATAGTACCGTTGAGTTAGTATCTCGTAACACAAGTCATGAACTTACATCGAGGCTTACTCAATCTGTGTAATTTGTCCCGTATATAATTTATATTTATTAATATTTAAACATAAAATCACGCCTTTTTCCCGGAGGGGTAGGCAGAGACTACATCTTTCCACTTGCCACGATCTCTGCATACTTCCTTCGCTTCATCCACATTCATAACTCTCTTCATGCAAGCTCGGCGGATTCGGGTAGGTACTCTCGACTTGACCCTTTGTCAAGACGTAGGTATTTAATTTGATCAAGAAACGTTCTTCTAGGCCTTCCCATTCCGACCTTACCCTCCGCACTTAATTTAATTGCTAAATTCGCAAACCAATCAATGGTTTGCGCATGATGAACACCACTTATTCAAATTAAAAAAATAGAGCACCTTTTTTGAGATGTGTGTAGTGTTTGAGTTTAAAACTTTCAACTCACTTGTGTGTACAGTGCCGTGTGGTTCCCGGCACCAAGAGAAATAGAATCTCCACTCCATATCTTTTCAACGGATGTGGTAAAAGGCGACTAAGGGATAGGCTTGTAAACTTGGGATTCTTCTTTTTAGCGATGGGTGTAACGGTCCAAGATATTTGCACACGTTATTTCATTCTCAAATATTTTATCACAAATTTATTTTAATATTTAAATCAATTTTATAATATTCTAATAATATATTTAATTCAAATAGCTGAACGAGGCCGTTCGGTCCTTTCAGGACTGTTGGCTCTGTCAGGCCGCAAGGGATGCGGACGTGACCATATGTATGTATATTTAATTCCGCCGTGCAAGGACAAAGGGCTTGCTTGACAAAAACGTGTGAGACGCTAATTGGTTAATAAGTTGGTGGCGTCTTAGTTAGGGTCACGCCCATATTTTAACAAAAGCAAATTGGAAGTTGGCGAAAGGATCATTCGGTTTGGATCAGTCGGAGGACAGTCTCGGTCCGGGAGCTAGGGAATCAGACGAGGACCAGTTGATTCGGGGTTTAGGATCAGTCGAGATCATTCGGAGTCGGGATGAGGCAGGGTCAGGCAGTCGATTTCAATCGGGAAGAGTCGATGGAGCCTATGAGTATCGGTTAGGGGTCGGGGATGCTGAATCCGTGGGGTTCAGTCGCGAACGGTAGAAACAGACGGAATCTGGCCAGATAACGGGGTAGACAAGCCTTAAACGCGATCGGCTTGCGCATGCGCATGCATAGTAATTACGCGCGGGAATCGGTTTCGATATTAATTTGAAATAATATAATTTTATTCGATAAGTGATGAGTGAAGTGGTTCCTGGAAGGCGGTTACAGGAAACGGGTGAAAGAATTCCATTATTTTTATTTTATTATTTATTTGAATTCGAATAATGAAATTGATATAAAAATGTGTTGAATTCCTTGCTTGGGTTGAAAGTTGATCCAAAGTCAATAATATATTATCTTCTATGAAATGTGAATATTTCTGGCTTGCTTGGTCTTGAGTGAAATGAATCATTGAAAAATTAATATTAATTAATTATTATTCAAAAGGATGATTTCCGGATTTTGAGAGCTATGATCTGATCTGATCAGTGAAACTGGTCGTCCGTAATTCTTCGAGGCAAAGCAGTGGAGTTGGACATAGATTTAGATTATACGCAATCAAGTCTAGAAAGTCTTTTATCTGAATTATTCTCATATGAGATCATCTCAGGGGAAACACCCTTACAACTTTTAGTGAATGAAATATTTTCACTTATTTTATACAACCTATGGTTTTATATGAGAAACAATCAGACACTTACCTACTTTTGTGATCATTTTGCCAAGATTAACCAAGTGAGGAAATACATTTATAACGTATGTATTATTTAAAGCCATGAATGCTTTGGATATAACTATCAACTACTTATATTTACCACATAATCTTTAAATCTTTAATTCATTAATATGCAGGGTCTATTGAAGGCCGATTCTATAAATTACCTTCGTTTATTCGAATCCAAAATAAGTAATGAAAACTTATTGCAATAAGGTTATTATCATCTAATATTCGCATGTCTAGGAATTACACCTATTCTTACTATTTATTACTATACCTAAAATGAATGACTACTCCTGTTGATGACTGACTGGACTGTATTGTGTATTCTCCTTCGGAGATAAGATATTACCTTTCCTGATGACATATCAAATATTAAATTAGTTAAAAATATTAATTCAGCTCATTGCAATGTCAAGCTAATGCTGCATTGTAGAATAAGGTAATATCGCTTGGAGACATTTGGTCTCTCCTCTCGTCCCTTGACAGGACTTTGACTTACTTCGACAGTATTGACATACAGACTTACAAGGTCTCTTTGAATTTGATTGACTTGAGAAAATATGAATGAGCTAGGGGGGAGGATTACCCCGTCTGGTGACGCGATCCACCGGTAGCGACGGGGAGGGGTCGCTGCCTATACCCGAAAGCTCAAATGCTGCAAACATGTATTTCTGTATATTCATATTGAATATAAATGGTTATCTATACTTGAAAGTTCAAATGCTGGGAACATGTCAATCTGTATTTCATATTAATTTATATAAACGTATGCCTATACCTGAAAGCTCAAATGCTGATGTGACGTCATATCAGTACCTCAATATTTACCTAATATGCCTATACCCGAAAGTTCAAATGCTCATTTAAATATCATACCATTGTGTAATTCCATACTTAATAAAATACGTATATTACCTATAACTAGAAGCTCGAGTGTTGAAGTGAAATATATACTATATGCTTTTCCAATCTGGATAAAAATAATGGAAAACTTGAATATTTAATTTACTCTCTATTTACCTACATTACCTATAAGTTCCTATTTATAATTTAAGTAATCAGACAGAGTTAGGTCATATAGGTTCACTAGGGTTGTTCTAGGATATGTAGACTTCGTAGAGTCTGAGGTTATATCGGCTATGCAACCAGGGAAATACCACTATGATCACGTGCTATTGGCCATATTAAGAAATCACATTAGGATATAAGAAATACGGAAAGTTAAATTATAAAGGGTCCTTAGGTTATGCGTTATATTATTTATTACATTGGTGTCGTAAAAGAGCGTATTGCATTATAATAGTATTTTAATTAATTATTTGTTAGGGCGTCGCAATTTGGTGTCGTTAGTAAATAGTTAGAAAATAAATAGTAATTAATAAATAGTAAAGTAAATCATTATAATAATTTTAAAAATAAATAATTGTAATAATATTAGGGGGGGGGGTCGTTACATGGGCTAGCAAACTAGTCCCTATTCGAGTCTCAATTCCATCATTTAGCTAAACAGCTGAACGTGTCCAATCAGTTTTTAAAGACTGTTGGCTCTGTCTACCCCGCAAGGGATATAGATAGACGTGATTATATGTATGTATCTGACGTCATATTTATTTGACGTCAACCAATGTTGTTAAACCATACGTTTTGACAATTATTAAGCGATATGAAGTCTCCTATATATAATGAATAAAAATTTTGAATTTGAATTTATCAACTCACTTGAAAGGGTGTTCCGAAGCAAACGTCTGGTGGTCCACGGATCCCGCGGCGTCCGGCCCCCCCTCCGCCTCGTCCTCCTCCTCCGTCTGCATGCACCGCCGCAGCTCCTGAAATCTCCGGCGGCCTTGCACTACCTGCAATTTATAGCCAGATACTAATGTCTTTTTTATGTAATTTAAAAAAAGTTATGCTTGGAGTTGTTTCATGCAAGATTGGACGATAAAGTTTATTGTATAATATGTAAGGCTTTAACATATTTATTTGTTTACTAGGAATTGACATAATCACATTTATATCACATCTTTTCCTTATGGGGTAGGCAGAGCCGACAGTCCCCAAAAGACAAAAGAATTAGTGATGGAATAGAGTTTTAGATACTGAGAGAATTACTCACATTTTTGACAGTGGTCCTATCATCTTCAACAGTCTCACTTTTCGCAGGTCCTACTGTTGTGGTCGGAACGGTGTTTCCTCCAGGCGGGTCACTGACCTTCCCTAAGGGGGATTTTGTCTTTTCGGTTGTATGTATGTCTTTATTACTATCTTTGATGCTGTAAAATTTAAGATTAGCAATTATAAATTGTAAACAAATATTCACTGTTTTTATAGCTTTAAGAAAAAAAAAATATTTTTGACAATAATCATATGATCACTTCTTACTTTTGGATAGATGCATAAGGGTTATGGGTAAGATAGATATGCTAATTGCTAGAAATAATTCTAATTAGATAAAAAAATGGCTTAATTTAAAATAATTTGAGCTTCACTGACTGATCAACATACAAATAGGTTTTAAATAATTAAGATCACGGAACCTACCTTTCAATTGATCGCCAAGGACACTAATTGATCTACTAATAATTACTTACAGACTAGAAAGGTTTTACCATACTGTGACACGAATCTAAAATAATATGCATTAGAAACGTATAAAACCTGTTTCTGTGTGATTTTTATGACGCGATTATCACCCACAACATTCTAAACAGGCTGAAATACCTAATAAATAAAAGGATTTGTAAACAATCTACTTACTCTGAACTTTCAATGGGTGTGAACTCTGCATCATAGAACTCCTCGGAATCACTACTGTCGCCCATTATAAAACAATAAAGGGGTAGCGACTAACACCAAATATTTTGTTGTGTAAATTTATTACATTATCGTCAGACGAATAATTACATATTCTCTACAAGAAGAAAGTTGAATTCCACTCATCAAATCAACATCAACCGACTTGACTTTTGACAACAGTATTAACAGCTGTGACAGTAGTGACAGTGATAGCTATATTTGACTGTTACATTTTTTTCTTTAAAAAATAAAATGGGGCTCAGACGTAGACACGCTCACACACGGTCACGGTCACGTAAAACAAGGCTACACCAATTAACCACGACTCTATCAATCAAATATTTTTTTCTCATTTCTGGGCTTCTGAGGTTAGAAAACGTTGCTCTTTATATAAACTAGTTTTATAAACTCCTAAAATCATAGTAACTGACGTCTTTATATCTTACGAGGTAAACAGAGCCAGCAGTCTTTTTAAGTTCAGCAGTATGTTGGGGCAATCTGTGACATACATACATAAAATCACGCCTCTTTCCCGGAGGGGTAGGCAGAGACTACCTCTTTCTTGCCACGATCTCTGCATACTTCTAATAATTATAAGAATACCTCTTAGTCGCCTTTTACGACTTACCCTTTTATTTCTACTAACCTGTGACTGTTTGACGTAATGATGGTCAATAACAAACCAAAACTACTACACCGATTTTGATGATATTTAGCAAGGAGACTACTTTCAAAAACTTTCAGGAATGGGATGGCAGCGAAGCCCCACATAAAGGCTATTTTTACTTTTAAAATTCTCTACTGGCTCATGATAGGCAATAATTATCCGGCACACATACCTAAAATCACGCCTTTCTCCCGAGGGGTAGGCAGAGACTACATCTTTCCACTTGCATCTTCTTTCGCTTCATCCACATGATCATAACTCTTTTCATGCAAGCTCGTCGGTTTCGGGTACTCGAAACTTGTCAGGCAAGCAGTAGATATTTCAAAAAAACTTCGCCGAAATGCAATATTCTGAGAGAAACCGAAGAAAAATGCTGTGTCATACCAACCAGTCACCAAATGATGATAATTATATCACCGTCAGAGTCATGGGTCAAAGATTTCATTCCAAAAAACTCTCATTAACTAATATTATGCAATTGCAATGTTGTTTTTACGTATATCTAAAACTAACAGTTGGCTATATGCACATTCGAGAAAAATCATAAAGCTTGTAAAAATAAACCAAACCTACTTCTTACAAGCACAATCAACTACAGAGAAACATGACCCCTTTTCATACAAACCAAAACCAATCATCAAGTTTATCTGCGGGTACGATTATATGGCAGCATATAGTACTCGTATAAAAGCAAAATGCTACTCATCGCCAAAAACAGGATTTGTATCAGGAAGCGCTGAAAGAATTCACGAAATTCCCGCGCGAATCATAAAACACTAGAACATTTTACGCTGGAAGAGTCGCGACCAAAAGTTAGCGTAGTAAGTGTTCTACAAATGGATTGCATACGCCCCGTTCACTGTACAGTTAACGGCATATCAACATACCCAACACCACATTCGCTTCTATTGCTGCGTCAGAGTGCTAAGCAGGAACTTATGCTGTTGACTGTACATTTTCTATCACAGATTGACTCGATTCTCTATAGAAGAGGCGCGTAAGAAACAAATGCCTCTTCCGTCCTTGTCTTACACGTGTGGTTAACGTTCAATTTTTTTTTTCTATTGCAACTATGTAAGTACTTAACAGTTTTTTTTTAAATCTATTGTGACAGAACAGCGTAACTCGGTTCCCTTGCCCTGTGTTTTGTTGTCGTCACGGACGCTGATTGCGGTCTTCCTTCGGGCTGAGGTCGGGTGTCACCTGAGATCCAGAAGGCATTGGCCCCGGGAAGGTCGACATGTGTCTGCTGCCCAGTCCAGTTTGAAGACTATTGTTTACAAGTTAGAAAAAACATTGACATAAATATTTTACAAATAATGAGTACACCACTAAAAGTAGGTATTTTTACACTGATTTTTTTCTATATCTTTGAATTTTCGGTTGAAGTAACGGAATAACCGTTTAAATTACAACATTCTTTATCCAAATGACTGCAGTGGTTATTTTTAGTTTACTTCCCTTTAAACAGATGAATCAATACAGATCAAACTGATAAGTAGATAGAAGATAACTTTACCGACCAACCTGGAAGTCGCGAAAATATCAGCTACTTTTTACAAAAAGTGCACGCACGAACAGGATGCATAAATATATTCATGAAACAGCTGACTATATTTTCCCATTTTCTTAGTTCGTTGGTCTCATAAAAAAGTTGTTCATTTTGATGTACTAATTCACTTGTTATAAAGGATTTTACATAACTGAAAATAACCCTGTATAGATACCTAGGTAGGGCATACAAGCAGAAGTTATGTAGACCTGCTTTCGTCCAAGGTCTGCCAATGACTATGTCAGATTTTTACACGAAGTTTCCCGCGTTGCGGAGGTTCTCTACAATGTTTACAGAGATCATGGTTGGTGGCTGAATGTGCAGATTTCCTCACGATGATTTCTCCCTTCATAAAAGTATGGTTTAGCAATAGCAATCAAACTAATGTACCTTGGAACCTAAGTATAACGCAGACATACCTAATTGGTACATGTAAGATTTCAATTTATCAGGTACTAGATAGGATAGAAGAAGGAATTGATCCAAAATAAATATGCCTGACTACTTACTTAGATGTACGAAAAATCATCCAAGTACTATTTTTATTATTTTTTACCAATAAACACAGGTATATTAGGTATATATTATAAATATATATGTATAAATATGTATACGGGACAAATTACACAGATTGAGTTAGTCTCGAAGTAATATTAGGTAGATCTTGTCATAAAGACCTTATCATTTAGGGATATATAAGTAACAGGATACCTTTATCAAAAAAGTATGTATTTTTGTTTTTGTTTATCACCGTTTTGTTTTAAAAATATATTATATTAAATATAATTCGGCGGGAAAACTCAATGGTTCTACGAGGTTTTGTCTGCATCTTGATACGTAAACTATAAAAGGTGCGAGTTCCTCCTCTTGCGGTTATTCCCTTATCTCACTCCGTGACGATACACGTGGTGTGCCACAGTCTTTATTAACTGAAAACTAGTTGAAAATTAGAAACGTAAGTTTAAAATACATAGGTATTTAAATGCCGTTTTAAAATAATGTAAATTCTTAAACGGTTCTTTTTTTAAATGTGTTAACTAGATTTCGAACTTTGGGATGACAGTTTTGCTATGATATTTTTTTTTAATTGAGCAACTGTAATGGTTACGTTTATTTCACTTCTTATATTTTTGAAAAATTAAATATAAAATAAATTTTGATATAATTTAAGAACGTAAGAAAACTTTTGTGAGTTTATCACATTATAAATTTTTATTATTAAGTTCTCGGCAATCAAATCTAACAATTTAATCTTTATCTCTCTCATCTTTGCATTTTCTATTTTAAATAAATTAGGTCAATCAAGCGATTTTCTACTCTCAATACTAAATTTGTTTTTTTTTTATTTTGTTTAACTTAAGTAAGGAAAATTTATTTATTTCATTATTGTTTTTTTTATTAGGTATCTTTCTAGATTCATCACATTGTTATTAGTCTTTTTTCACAGAACAATGCCAGACCTATACCAAATGCCCGGGTCAGCGCCCTGCCGCGCGGTCCTGCTGACAGCGAGAGCTCTCAACATCAACCTGAACCTCAAGCTGGTGGACCTTCAGCGGGGAGATCATCTTAAACCGGAATTTTTGAAGGTTTGTACATACATACATACATACATAAGGTCACGTCTATATCCCTTGCGATCAATACTTTTTAAGTTATCAATGCATAGTTAAGGGTCGTGTCGTGATGGATGACTATGGGTATGAATGATTCATACACGATACCTACCTGCAGCCGTTACGAAATTATTATTTTTAGGCGATCGGCTAGCAACCTGTCACTATTTGAATCTCAATTCTATCATTAAGCCAAACAGCTGAACCAGGCCTTTCACTCTTTACAAGACTGTTGGCTCTGTCTACCCCGCATGACGTGACCATATGTACGTATGTACATATATTTTATAAATAAAATTTCTTCTCACCAGCTCAACCCCCAACACATGGTGCCTACATTGGTGGACGACGGCTTCGTCTTGTGGGAATCCCGCGCCATCATCGCTTACCTGGTGAACAAGTACGGCAAAGGCAGTCCCCTGTACCCTGAGGAGCCGAAAGCGAGGGCCTTGGTTGATCAACGGCTGCACTTCGATATCGGCACGCTGTATCAGAGATTTGCTGATTACTTTGTGAGTATACTGAACTATGTAGCTGTGCCCGCGACTTCGTCCGCGTGGAAAAGTTTTCTTGGGCATCATTGAAGCTCTCTAGGATGAATAATTATCCCGGATTTTTTTTTACATTTTCCATTTTTTTTTGCTTCTTATTCCATTTTAGTTGCAGCGTGATCTAATATAGCCTAAAGCCTTCCTCGATAAATCGTCTATTCAACCAAGATTTTCTCATTTCAAACCAGTAGTTCCTGAGATTAGCGCGTTCAAACAAACAAACAAATAAACAAACTCTTCAGCTTTATAGGTAATATTAGTATAGATTCGTGTCAAATCAATTTGAAAAAATCCTAACTTACTTGTTACTAGATAGTATACAAATTAGTTGATTAGTTTTTACTCTGTTGCGTGTTTAACAGAACCAGCCTTTTTATTTTCGTTCTTTACTTTTTATACTTCCATATTGTCCAGTACCCCCAAGTGTTCGGTGGAGCGCCAGCCGACAAAGAAAAAGCCGCCAAAGTTGAAGAGTCCTTAAAATTGTTGGACCACTTCTTGGATGGACAGAAGTTCTCAGCCGGCCCCAACCTGACCATCGCTGATTTAAGTCTCGTCGCCACCGTGTCTAGTTTTGAGGCATCAGACATCGACTTCAAGAAATACAATAATATCAAGAGGTGATACTACTTTTGATTTTCTACGGATAACAAACAGCGTGATAAGGGAATGTTGTGATGTGAAAGAAGATGTAGTAAAATGAATAGGAAAGGGTATGTTGAGATGGTTTGGTCATGTGGAGAGGATGAATGAAAGCAGGTTGACTACGCAGATAAACAAGGAATGTGTGGAGGGAAAGGTCGGAGTGGGAAGACCTAGACGAACGTATCTTGATCAAATTAAGGACGTCCTGGTAAAGGGTCAGGTCAAAAGTACCCGAAACCGCCGAGCTTGCATGAAGAGAGTTATGAATGTGGATGAAGCGGAGAAGTGTGCAGAGATCGTGGCAAGTGGAAAGATGTAGTATCTGCCTACCCCTCAGGGAAAGAGGCTTGATTTTATGTATTTTTTATTGGAGTATGGATCTCACCATTTTAGTACACAATGATTTAACGTCATTATACGTAACTACCTGAAAGTCATGTTAATATAACTTAGTAATTTGGTACCTATGTACCTGTATGCAATGCGAAATCTCTTTTACGATTTTATATTTTAATGTGCTTCGTCGTATGATTAATCTAAGTTGCATATTTATAGATAATGCATATAGGTACCTACATATCTGAAATATTGGTAAAGATAGATATGCAAAGACAGATAATCCATTCTGTAAAGTATCAAATTAAACGTCAAGATGATTCACAGCAAGATGTCTACGTAAACATTGATATTCAATTTCCATGGAAAAATTCTATGTTTATGTTTTTTTTATTACTGCCGGGAGCCACAAGGCTCGTAAAAGGCGACTAAGGGATAAGCTTATAAACTTGGTATTCTTCTTTAAGCCGATGGGCTAGCAACATGTCACTATTTGAATCTCAATTCTATCGTTAAGCCCAACAGCTGAACGTGGCATATCAGTCTTTTCAACACTATATGCTCTGTCTACCCCTCAAAGGATATAGACGTGATTATATGTATAATTATGTATGGAACAATTCAAAACACAATTCCTGCTATTCCAGATGGTACGAAACAGTGAGAGCTACCGCACCAGGTTACCAAGAAGCCAACGAGAAGGGTGTGGACGCTTTCAAGACTCTGGTCAACAGCATGAAGAAGTAACACCACCTATGTCCAGCTTTCTCGAATCACCGCTTACTAACACCGTTTGTGTCATCATCAAAAATTGTTGATGTATTACATACATAAAATCACGCCTCTTTCCCGGAGGGGTTCGCAGAGACTACCTCTTTCCGCGATCTCTGCATACTTCCCTCGCGTTATCCACATTCATTACTCTCTTCATGCGAGCTCGGCGGTTTCGGGTACTTTTGACCTGACCCTTTACCAGGACGTCCTTAATTTGATGATGTAATGTTTTCCGAAATTTGAAGATCTGCTTCGAAGACCTTTGTAACTTAGCGTTTACAGTAAGATATCTGTTTAAGGCACAAATAAATATGTTAAATAAAATTTTGGTCTTCGTTGTTTCCTTTTTAAACACCGATGGAAAAAGATGGGTGTTTTCAGTTGGACGTGTCTGTCTGTCTGTGGCATCATAGCTCACAAATCGGTAAAGCATTTTGATTTAATTAATTTTTTCATTAAAAGTGATTTATGTGCGCGTTTTCTTAGATATGTTTGATCAGAATTGGTCGAGCCGTTAAAAAGTTGTAGGAGTCGAAAATGGTGAAGGAAGACCGAATTTCGGCGAATGTACTAGAGTGAAAGCGCATTGATAGAGCATATTGATGAATCGAGAATGTGATGTGTTTTAATTCAAATTTGTGTCCGGAGATAACTAAAATTTTAACATACATACATATGTGGTCACGTCTATATCCCTTGCGGGGTAAACAGAGCCAACAGTCTTGAAAAGACTGAATGGCCACGTTCAGCTATTTGGCTTAATGATAGAATTGAGATTCAAATAGTGACTGTTTGCTAGCCCATCGCATAAAACAAGAATCCCAAGTTTGTAAGCCTATCCCTTAGTCGCCTTTTACGACAGCCATGGGAAAGAGATGGATAAAATTTTAAATTTGATACTTTTAAACACACACATACCTACAGTTTATAAGGATTCTTATCTCCTACGGGGTAAATAAAGACACCAGTCACAAAACTCGAAGGCCACTGAAATTCAGAGTTAGTGCTGCTAGCCCAATAACAAAAAGACTTGTCTTGGTTGACTTTTCCACCCGACCAAGTTAATAGCTTGATGGATGTGGGTATTCTCTTAATTGCCTTGCGCCATTCACGGGCAAGCGATGTTAAGTCATTCTATACTACTGGGAACCATGACAAACAAAACCTTTGGATATGGACAATATTAGTCACCCAGTCTCCGGCACTCCGGCTAGAGAAGTTTAAGCGATGAAATTGGTGAGCAGGCAATATTCATGAGAACATACCTAATCATGAGTATATATGAAATAGTATAGATATATTTTCAAAATCGGATTATAGTAGATTGTAAGATTTAAAACTTATCGCTAATGCAAACTCTTCCAGTCAACCTTTGAAGATATTGTGTAAAATGTCGTAAGGTACCTACCTTACGACATTTTATACAATATTGGACTTAGTCAACCTTTCCTTTAGAGTTCTGAATCTCGAGGTAGGTAGGTAGACTACAAAAGATAAAATGGCTACGCCATGGTATGCATTTGACTCTGTATACCCCGCTTTTCCATTCGAGTGCTATGATTGCCGCAACCGGCATAGAATTACAAAGGAAATAATATAAATGCAAAGGAAGGAAACACTAAATAAGAATAAGAGTAAACGCCTTCTAAAAATGAATATTTCGAAAGAAGCTTTTGCTATTAAAATTAGAAAAGGACCTCATTTACTTAGGTCTTTATCTATATTAAAAATAAATCATAGACCTATATTTTATGTTTCCACGCGCCATCATTAATTTATAGCAAAATTACTCATAGTGCTATCCCCGGGGCATAAAGTGTAGGTATAATAAAGTTTTAGGTATATTTTTTTAAACATACTAGTGGTCTTATCATTATTATATGACGCTACATTTACAGTTTTATCAAATATTTTGTTTGGTCATGTTGAGTGTAAAAAATATGACTGAACAGGAAAATTCAAGAGCTACTACTTACTGAGGTTTTGTTGACTACATCTTGATACGATGTATGTATAAAAAGGACCGCGTCCCTCCTCCATCAGTTATTGCTTCACCTCACTCCGTGACGAAAGTCGTGCCGGATCAACGCTGTTTTAATTTACCGAAAACAAGTTCAAATTTAGAACCGTAAGTATTTTTTTTTAATAATTCGGTTTTTTTTAAAGTGTCAACCTTTTCAGCCAGTTTAAAAAATATCATACTTATGGAATTTAGGAAATGATGTGGCCGGCAACCGGCTATGATAGTTGGGTTTTTCCCACTATAAATGTTAAAAAAACATGGTCTTGATTCAAAAGTGTGTTACGCTAAATAAATCTTGATTACATTTACTTATAAAATTATGAATTCAATATTTTGTGTATGTAAGTTAAACAATCACATTTTTTTTAATTCTTCTTATATCCTGGTACCCAATATATAGTCATCTTTACACACTAAAGAGGTCCGTATCATGTAAAATGTCGTTAGTCACTTATTTCTTAAAGAAGATAAAGTTTTCAGACTTCAATCTTCTAACTTAAAAATACACAGTACCTATAAACACGGACTGTTAATTATGTTAACAGACAAACTCTAGATATAACGTCTTACAAAACAAAGCGTGGGTGTTTTTTTACTGCTAATTATTTCAAAACTTGAAGTGAAAGGTAACAAGTGAACCAGTTAAATGTAACTATGTAGTGTGTTAAACTCGCAAGCCTACGAAAATTTGGTACAGACATAGAAATTGGAATAATAGAGGACTTTATGTATGTAAACACAAATATTACTTTTTCATTTTAAAATAATTTTTTAATTTCAGTACTGTAAAGTGAACAAAACTAGGTCATGCAGAAAGATTGAATAATTGTTAATTGAAAAAAAGAGTGCGTTATTTTCCCGACAACTTAAAAGTATCTAAATATAGTTAAGTACAATTTGTTTTGTATTATGTAGGAAGGTTTTAATGTCCAAATAATTTCTTTCTATAAATAAAAATATATTCAATTATTTTCCACTACGAAAGTATTAATAAATTTATACAAGAGTAAGCCTTAGCTTGCGTGATAACATGATACACAATATTTCGAGTTAACGCTGATTTTCAGATTCTGATACAAAAACTAGTTAATAAGGTGTTCTACCATAAACCCTAAGTAAACACTACAAATATACACTTCTAGAAAAAAAACCAGCTGTGTATGAATCACATGCCAATTCACGATGATTATCAAGACTTCAAGCCAAGGTTGAAGCAGTAATTTATTAAGTATACAACAGCATAGCACAAACCAATCGAATCAAGAAATCCTATGTTTTTTTTTCTTGCATGACTTTTTTTTATTCATTAACAAGATTTTAAATTTATGAAGAATAGATTCTCATAACTTGTCTACCTAAAGAGTATATAACCGTGCCTACTTACGTAAAACTTAAATTATAAAATTTAAAAAAGGATCTTAAATTAAAATAAATTGTGTACCAGTCCTTCCCTGTTAAAATAATGTCGAAAATAATTAGATATCTAATAATTAAATAAAAAAAAAAAACGCTAAGGGCCGATTTATGTTTGACATAAATAAGGGAATTTTCAACTTATTTTCCCAGAGAGTAGGGACTAACGTCAAAGTGATTATGATGAAACGGACAATATTTTTAATTGATTTTACGATAGTTCCGGTATGAATAAGGGTCGTTAGTAATTGTACCTAAGTATAGGGAATTCTGTGGTTTTGGAATGATGACAAAATTTTCGGACATGTCTATATTTTTTTTTTGTTAAATTCATCATAATGTCGACATAAACCTGCCCGCCGTTCCATATTATTTCAAAATTACGATGCTCAACAGGGTTTATATTGTACCTATTTATTATTATAAGCAGTAACTGAAATTCAACTGATGTACTTTATAATATGCAATAAAGATTTTGAATTTGAATACTTGGCTGTAAATATTCACATCAAATTTGTTTTTGTCCTAGCTTTTTTGCGAGTCACGACCTTCCGTCGGCCTTGGACGCCTTTGAGTGCCAGCGGTTTTGGTGCCGGTATTAACTAGGAAGTGTTTTTTTTTTTCACTTTTATTTATAAAAAAAAAGTAACGTAGGCATGTAACATAAATTGACTGCTTAAATAAAATTGAAAGTAAGTAGGTATTGTATGTATGAGTACTTATTGAAAAATATCATCATCTTTCTGGCGTTAGCATATTTCTAAGGGTTATGAGGGAAGAAAATGTTAAGATCAAATAAAATATCAATTAAAATTCTAAAATTTCATTTATTATTATGGGACATTTCAACATCATTCAATTATTGTCATATCTTTTCTTTCACAGCACTGGTAAACGTCAATTAAATTACTTAAAACTAAATTTACTGCCGCTTCCAAAGCGTCAGTGCAGAAGAAGCGGTAACAAACTGCACTGTAGCATTGGACGAGAGAATACATTGTTTTAATTCAGACAATAAATACTTATAGGTATCTGCATTTATCGATCACTTATCAGTGCAATAGTTTGGCAACAAATATTTTATCATTAAAAATTTTAACATTTTCTAAAAGAAATGTTATGGATTAATAATTTTCTTGATCTCGCAAAAAATTTCCTAACAAAACCACATCTTGTAAAAATAAGGCGGGAGGTCTAACGGCGAATTTCTCTCTACGCAACAAAATTCCCGCGGGAACGAGTAAGTACTTTAAAGGGCTAACCGTTGTGTCAGACAGAAAATTTATTGGTTTGGGATTTATTTTCAATAGGAATTTAAGTATTTAGGTCAAGCTCAAATAAGTTGTAGAATGATTGCATGCTAAGCGGTTATTGAACGCTGTTAAGTACCTGAACTACTCGTATAATACCTTCATGATTATAAATAAACATCGTGAGAAACCCGCACATTTTCAGGCAACTTGCTTACAGTAAAACTATATGGCTTGCTCATACATACAATCACGTCCATATTCCTTGCGGAGTAGACAGAGCCAACAGTCTTGAAAAGACTGATAGGCCACGCTCAGTTGTTTGACTTAGTGATAGAATTGAGATTCAAATAGTGACACGTTGCTGGCCCATCGCCTAAAAGAGGAATCCCAAGTTTGTAAGCCTATCCCTTAGTCGCCTTTTACTACATTCATGGGAAAGAGATGGAGTGGGCCTATTCTTTTTTCTATTGGCGCCGGGAACCACGCGGCCTTTATGGCTTGCAATCTATGGAATTTGTCCCGTATTATATTTAGGTAAATAGCATTACCAAGCAAGGTAAGAAAGTGTTATGGTGGTCAGACGGAAGTCTTTTCGTGTGCTTGTCTGTTCATCTCGCTCCCGGAAAAGTCACAGGTGGACCCCGGGGTCCTTCTAAAGAATGACAAACACCAGGACTGATAATGACAACCTATTATAATTTTAATTTGAATACGCAAGGGCATTCGATGACCTACATTCACTAACCAGGAATTTGATTAATAACTTTTGAATTTAGAATCACAATAAGAGTTGAAATGTCAAAGCACAGAGCAAAGAACCCCGCAATGAACTTTTGCTCTGCACAAAACAATTCTATAACTACTGGTCCTGCCCTGACACGTCGTTAAACACAATAGTCGAAGCCATTATGTTTGAAGGCTAATTCTACCGTCTACCCCTCACTAATCAATCAATTCGATATGAAATGACTAATGGATTTCCTGGTGCGAGTAATTACCGTTGCTACCGTTTCTTAAATGGACGAAGTGACCATATCCAACGATCCAATAGAAATTTCTCGTTGATTTTCACGCATTTTTTCTAAATACAACCAATTTTATTCTTTAAGTACTTGTGCATGTTCACAATTATAAAAAAAAAATTAAAGATCTTCTGATTTTGGGTTACCCTCATTCGTTTATATAATCAAGTCTTTATGCGGTATCCGGTGCCCTTACGCGGTAGATAGAGTCAACAGTCTTGAAAAGAGTGATAGGCCACGTTCAGCTTTATGGCTTGATGATAGAATTGAGATTCATTTAGTAACAGGCCGTAAGCCCGTCGCCTAAAAGAAGAATCGCAATTGTATAAGCCTATCCCTAAGTCGCATTTTACGTTATCCATGGGAAGTATGTCCTATTCTTTTTTATCTATTAATGCCGGGGCCACACTGCAATACAACACACAAAAAAAAAATTTCGATTTCTGTGGAATACCCGCTCCTCACCTCATGCCTACCGTTCTCAAAACTCTCTCAACAGACTTCTTGAAGTTGCTAATTGCAGTAAACGAACAAATCAATCAGGCCAGTGAACGAATTCTTCAATTCTTCCTCCAGAACCATGCCAGATCTGTACTACGTTCCCGGTTCAGCCCCCTGCCGCGCCGTGCTGCTGGCGGCGAAGGCCCTCAACGTCAACCTGAACCTCAAGCTGGTGGACCTTCATCATGGAGAACATCTTAAACCGGAATATTTGAAGGTTGGTCGCTGATACTTAACGTTTAAAACGATGTTTGACTTGACTTTAATTGGTGACTGAGTAATGAAGAAGGAACTTTTATATGATGTAATAAAAGCATCAAAAATTTTGTGGTACATACCACAAAATTCTGGAATTTATAATTTTTTCACAAACATTTGTGAAATTCATCACTAAGAAGTAAATTTAAAACTTAAACGTGTAATTAATAGATGATGATTAAAAGAAAAATAAATTGAAAATAACTTAAACATTTAAAAAGTTCTGTTTATGATTGGAAAAATTATAAATTCCAAAATATATTCTAAATATAGAGCTTGTAAGGCGGAATAAAAATATAAGGTAGGTACCTACGAACTTAAGTAAAAAAAATAACCAATATAGGTACATAATTAAATAACTATTAAAATTAGAATTCGAACAGGAAAATATAATTAGAGGCTAGAAGAACACGTCCTTTACAGAATCCGTTTTCCGTTTGTTTTTGTTGTAGCTGAATCTATCCAATTAATGTGTGTTTATTTGAAAACATACCTACACAGGATAAATATGTGTAGAAAATATACTCAATTTTAATTACTGTATGTACCTACATGGAACTTCTAAGCTATGATAGTATACAAAAAAAAGACATGTTGATACTTGCCCACAGAAATCTAATAAATATTATTATGATTTCTGCACTGTTTTCATGTAGACCCGGTGTCCGTTCCACAGGAAAAAAGTAGTAGATAAGTTAGTCGATTAAGATTTAAACATATTAACGGTTCAGAATACGTTTGATAGTAAAGTTAGCTGGACCTACCACACCACAGATTTAGAATTTCTGATATTACTATCACATACATACATACAATCATCACCATCGCCCAAAAGAAGACTTATTTTCACATAAGGTAGCCTATCATGTTGTCTATAAACATATTATTTCAAAAGAATGTATACCTAAGTCTAACTCTTAGACTGTTTCTCTCTTAAATTCTAATAGTTTTTCCTAGACTAAACGAAGTAGGTACTTCACCTAAGAATCTATGGCACTCGGCCAGCAGTTCCCGTCATTAATATTATACCAGAAAGTAGTATTTACAACGAGGGGACGCATAAATTTCAACTTTACAACCATAGTTTTAAGCCACTTAAAGCCTTAGCAGTTGTCAAGGCTGAATCAGATTGGGATGATGTAATTCTGCAGTTAGTAAGGTCGTTGAACTTTCAAGGGAATTTGTTTGTACCCATGCCGCCATAACCGTTGTCTAACAAAGTACGAGATTTATCTATTTGAATATATCTATTCGGACGAACTATTCGAATCGAATAATGTGAAAATAAAAAGATATATACTTACTTACTAAAAATAGAATAAAATACAAAATTCAATTTCAAAGTTGGTCACTTTGACCCAAAGGAATGTCATAAAGTAATCTGGAAATCTTAATTGCCAGATACTTCTCAGCTACCTACTATTCATTTAATTGAAAAGTAGCTATTTTATATAAAATTTAATTTTCACTAAGATTTAGGAAGTTAAATGCAATTTTATTTGTTAGTGATTTTGTTCTTTAGGCAGTAAGACACAGAAATCCAAAAGTAATAGGTATGAAGTGGAAAAAAATATAATTTTTAGAACTACATTTATATTCTACCTGTATATAAAATAAAAAAAAATACCTATAAATAAAGTAAAAGGAGTTAATTCAAAAGAAGTAGGTATTAAGTGAGGGATCATTGCTAGTGTAAATATGAAGTCCCTGACTAGCCCTCCGGGAAAGACACGCGGTGTACCTAATCTGTTTCATGCTATTAGCAATTTGAGACGATGAGGCTCTTGTCCTAAAGTATTATTCAACTTTACGACTTCAACAATTAATTATTTTCCTATCGTATGTTAATGACGTAGATTTTCTAATTTAGGAGTTCTTCCAATATAGGAGTCATATTGATTTTACTGTACCTACCTACCTTAATTAAACTTCGCTTAGTGATTACTCTTATCTATAACCTACTTTACTGTCTCTTACATTATCATATCATTTTGTTTTATAAAAATATCCAATTATTTTCTTGATATGTTATCAATATCATGTGGATATTTTTATTTCTCATTTATCAATAATCCCCCAACGAATTAATAAATTTAAGCCACATACAGTTTAAGAGATGTCAATAATAATACAATACAACCGTAGAATACTTACAACCCTATTGTTGTGTGAATGATTACATTTTCTTACACACGATTGAATATTTGTATCAAGATTGAATATTTATAGTTATATAAATTCCTTCATTAATATTTATAGAGGAATCTTTACGAGATAAGTCTTTTTTATTCATAAAGTTACAAGTATAAGTAGGTATAAATTTTTTTAATGACGATGACAAACAGCAGTGACAGAAATAAGAATCCAACGACGAAATATTCAACGCTGGAAATTGTAGCACGCACAATCCCAAAAGACCGGTTCGTTACGAAATTACGAAAGTAATTGTTGCCGGCTTAACTCCGGGGCGACGAACTTAGCGAAAACACTTCAATCTTATCATTACGTGTCTCATTGTACGCTTGTTATGTAAATATTGAGTGTAGAACTATGTAGAATGCATTAAGGCATTACTTTTAAGTAGGTAAGTGAGATAGCTATGTGAAAATTGACGAATATATGTTATTTCCGAGTGACTTTAATGGCACACCCTTAGAATTAGGTATTTCATGAAAGTCAAATTATTGTGATTTCTATGGGCACTCTCTTTGTATTTGTAACAATATTAGAAAATATGTGTGTATTGACCACAGAAATCTAAATTGGTCGGATTCATATCACATTGAAATTTTGAGGAAAACCTATGCTGATTATTGTGAAAATTTTCCATATCAGCAACTATGTCTACTCTAATTACTACACAATCAAAGCTGAGTCATCAAAGCTGCGTGCGACTGTTTCTATTTGGGAATAATCAATCAAATATTATCAGAGCGGGCCATCCGGACTCGATCGATATTCGATATGTCGCCGATATTACGGAGGAATATGTAAACGTTACTATCTGTACAGGAAAACATACAATAAACAATATAAATGAGCTTTCTCTTCAGCCAAATGCCTCTAGTAGACGCAGAAAATTTTAAATGCAATATTTATTAGATGCATCTGACAGATCAAATCAAAGCGTATGAGTCCTTTTACGTTCTCAACTCAACTTTGGCTTCAAACAAGATTGAGGTTTGCTAAAGACAGAATGCTAAATATTTTTTTATCACTAGATAGTATAAAACAAAGTCGCTATTTTAGTCTGTTTGTCTGCATGCTTAAATCTTTAAAATTACGCAACGGATTTTGATGCGGTTCTTTGTAACAGGTAGAGTGATTCAAGAGGAAGGTTTTAATGTGTATAATAACATTTATAATTTTGCACCCGTGCGAAGCCGGGGCGGGTCGCTAGTTTATTTATAACTAGAGGCCGCCCGCGACTTCGTCCGCATGGAAACCCTATCAATCCCGTGGGAACTCTGAGATAAAAAGTAGCCTATGTGTTATTCTGGGTCTTCAGCTACCTACATACCAAATTTCATGGTAATCGGTTCAGTAGTTTTTGCGTGAAAGAGTAACAAACATCCATACATCCATACAAACTTTCGCCTTTATAATAGTAGTAGGATCACCTGCTGAAGGCGTAAAGTTTATGAATAACTGCACGCCTAATTTCATTGTATTCTGAGCTTTACAATTGATGTAGTCATATCTATACTAGTATGATACCGTCTTCATCATATACATACAGACTAGATAGAGCCAGCACAATCTTTTACATTTTTTTCACTTTTCAGAAACAATCTTTAACAATGACTTTTCTCTCCAGCTTAACCCCCAACACACAGTGCCCACATTGGTAGACGATGGCTTCTCCATCTGGGAGTCCCGGGCCATCATCGCCTACCTGGCGAACAAGTACGGCAAGGGCAGCCCTCTGTACCCTGCCGACCCCAAGGCCAGGGCTCTGGTCGACCAGCGGCTGTACTTCGATATCGGTACACTGTATCAGAGATTCGCTGATTACTTTGTAAGTATCCTATAGATTTTTTACCTGTTATTGGTATACTTATATATTTTTTTCTCTGTAATTGGGGCAGTTAAAGTCTAGTTGATGATTTGTGACACTGATCCACTGATGATGAATTTAGTGAGAAGTCTTCCGGTCCTACTGAACTTGAAGAAATTTCATATGATCGTAAAAATGAAAACTCATATCACTATATCAGTGTTCCGAAATTACAGAATTTTTTCTTCTGCGAAATATTTTTTCACATAAAAAACTTGCTAAATCAAATCTTAAAAATCTTTAGGGATCCCAAAATACGCAAGTCGTTAAAATTTTACCACAGAAATTATTCTAAGAAAAGCGTTCATGGCTTGGACTTTACTGCAATAAATGAGTCAGTATGTCTCCTTTATCATTATAATTAATAATTTTTATTCATTTCTAGTACCCACAAGTGTTCGCCAACGCACCAGCCGACAAAGAAAAGGCCGGTAAAGTCGAAGAGGCTCTGAAACTGTTCGACCAATTCCTTGAAGGACAGAAGTTCTCTGCTGGCCCCAACCTAACCATCGCTGACTTGAGTCTCATCGCCTCCGTCTCCAGCTTCGAAGCGTCTGATATCGACTTCAAGAAATACAGCAATGTCAAGAGGTATTTAATAAACATAAACCTATTTACTGTTAGATATTAACTGCTCGATTGTGCAGTGCCGTGTGGTTCCCGGCACCAGTACAAAAAATAATAGGACCACTCCATCTCTTTACCAAGTATGTCGTAAAAGGCGACTAAGGGATAGGCTTACAAACTTGGGATTCGTTTTTTAGGCGCTGAGCGTGGCCTATCAGTCTTTTCAAGACTGTTGGCTCTGTCTACCCCACAAGGGATATAAACGTGACCATATGTATGTATGTAACTGCTCGATTGTGTCGTGACTGGTGAGAAGATGGAAGAGATACTATTTTTATCGCTTAGGGTCAAAGAGAGAGTTTTGTATGGGTGATTTAGGTATACATGTAAAGCGTTAAGTTCCTAAAATATACACCTGTTTATATGGGTAACCTTACCCAGCTTGTTTATCCGGAAGCAAAGCAGATCCGTCCTTTATTCTACATCGGCGTAAAAATCAGAATAATATAGGACTTATTTCGAATTCTGTGGACATCTGTACCGTCGAACAAATCTTTTAATGACATGAGTGAATTATCGTGTCACAGAAATATAAATATTTTTTGATATTTATGAATTAAATCTCTGAGAATCTAAAACTCAATATTAGAGAAATTTAATGCCATAATTTCTTTTATTTCAGATGGTACGAAACAGTGAAGTCGACCGCCCCAGGCTACCAAGAAGCTAATGAGAAGGGCTTGGAAGCCTTCAAAGCACTGGTCAACAGTATGAAGAAGTAAAAGCATCCAATCATCATCTCTCTTTCTAAAATCTTAATCTTAATACTTTCTCTTTCTAAGTGGTCATTTTCTCAACACAGTTTAAGTTCTACCATCAAAAGATTTTGATCTAATTTGTCAGAAATTTTATGATCTACTTGTTGGATGTTGATTAAATCTTATAATTAAGTAACATAAGATAATTGTTAAGTCAAAATAAATATATTTAACTTACAACTGACTTTTATTGCTTTTAAACTTTAGGTACTATTTATTTTTATAGAGACGCATGACGCTGGCAATTAGCTCTGTAAATGAGTAAGAAAAAGTTGACAGACTT
This sequence comes from Amyelois transitella, assembly GCF_032362555.1. NCBI lineage: Eukaryota > Metazoa > Arthropoda > Insecta > Lepidoptera > Pyralidae > Amyelois > Amyelois transitella. The sequence continues at coordinate 10,827,249 of NC_083513.1, read as the reverse complement.
GTTACCTACGGATAGCAATGGTTTTAATCAAAATAAAAATGATCCATTTTCTTTTTTTTTTTGGAAAGAATTATATGCTTCAAAATTTAAAAATATAAAGCTAGCTAGCTATATAAAGATAAATCAATTTAAAATTATAAAAGATATCACAGTTCAGTCTTGGCTTTAAGCTGATCAACGAGATTCTTGAATATTTTCACACCTTTCCCGTTCGCCTTCTCGTAGTTCTTAGCGGTCGACTTGACCAAATCGTACCACCTGAGAAAATTATTAATTTTAGATAATCTTACACACAGATAATCTTATATATTAGATTTTAGATAATCTTACGTCTTACAGCTTGTATAAAGAGAGTTATGAATGTGGATGAAGCGAAGGAAGTATGCAGAGATCGTGGCAAGTAGAAAGAGGTAGTCTCTGCCTACCCCTCCGGGAAAGAGGCGTGATTTTATGTATGTATGTATGTAATCTTACACATATAGTTGATGTGTTAGAGCGTCGGCAATAAGTATCACTGTGATAGACCCGACAATGGCAGATGACACTGCTGTCTTTCCAATTCTACTTCACTAACCTTTTTAGAATAAACTCCCAAGCAATTGTTAGATTTTTAGCTTCAAACACAGAACTCATAATAAAAACAAATATTATTAAATAGATTTCTGTGGATAAATATATCTTGGTATAATTTCGATGAACCGTTCAGTTAACATACATATAATCACGTCTATATCCTTTCAGGGGTAGATATAGCCAGCAGTCTCGAAAATACCAATAGGCCCCGTTCAGCTGTTTGGCTTAATGACAGATTTTATTTTGAGAATAAAGATTCAAATAGTAACAGATTGTTAGCCCATCGCCTAAAGAAATAATCGCACGTTTATCAACCTACTAAAATATACCTTATTTCGTAATACATGAAAACATTAGATACATATCTCTCGAGCTAAAGGAACGACCATTTTCTCAGGCATTGCCTCACTGTACTGCCAAGAAATTTGTTAAATTAACTGAAACAAAAAGTAAACTCACTTCACAACATTAGGGTATTGCTCCAATGAAATACCAGCAACATCTATCGTTGACACCGTGGCGACCAAACTCAGGTCTGCTAGCGTCAGCTGTGGCCCAGCGGCGTAGGTCTGGTCTGCCAGGAACGTGTTGAGGAAGACCAGGGCTTCTTCCAGCTTCTTATGCTGTGCTTCGTCGGCTTTTGTACCCCCGAATAAGGTTGGATACTGGAATAATCGTACGATATATTACAATTATCAAAACACAGTAGAAGCGTGCTGGGCCCATAACCATTTAAAAGGCTACACGCCTTTAAAAGGCGCCTTTTAAGTGGTTATGGGCACAGCAACGTTCGCAACAGACGGATTTTATTCTATTTTCAAATGTAGGAAGTTCAAATTTTGACACTACGTTTCGATACACACTCTAACAGTAACATCATCAATAGAATCGATCTCTAGATTTATTTGGTGGAAAAATTCCGTAAATAATTAGTTCTGGAGGTCACAAGATGCTTATTTTCAATTATCTGGCAAACAAACGTGTTGAAAGATTTTTTGTTAAAATAGATTTTATGAAGGTTATGATTATGATAAGGTTCTTCATGGGGTTTAAAGTTTTGATTCAGTCAGATAAACTAATAATTTAATTATCGAAAAAATGTAATCAATCAACTGTATTCGTAAATAATTTCAAATGCGTGTGATTTCGAGGATTTCTACTTACAAAATAATTTGCGAACCTAGGGTACAAAACCCCAAGGTCGAAATCCAGCCTCTGGTCTACTAGGGCTCGAGCCTTCGGGTCTTCAGGGTATAGTGAGCTTCCCTTGCCATACTGGTTCACCAGGTATCTGCTGATGGCTCGTGATTCCCACAGAGAGAACTCACCGTCAACTATGGTCGGCACCGTGTGTTGGGGATTTAACTAGAAAGGTAAATTATTGACAAGATGAACAAGAGATCATCCATAGAATTCGGGATACATTATTTAATAAATAAAAAAAAATCATATATACATTATAATCACGTCTATAATAATCACGTCCCTTGCGGGGTAGACAGAGCCAAGGGTCTCGAAAAAACTGATAGACCACGTTCAGGCTATTTAGCGTTAAGATAGAATTATGATTCAAATAGTGACATGTTGCTAGCCCGTCGTCTAAAAGAAGAATCTCAAAATTTATAAGCCCATCCCTTAGTCGCCTTTAACGACATCCATGGGAAAGAGAAGGAAAAATCCTATTCTTTTTTTTTTTTTTTTTTTTTTTTTAATTGGTGCCGGGAACCACACAGCAAAATATACTTATTAAAAAAAGTCCATTGAGACCTTTAAGAATTCAGGTGTGAACTGTTCTCCGGCCCTCAAGTCCACGGGCATCAGGTTGAGATGGACGTCCAAAGCTGCAGCCACCAGCAGAACCAGGCGGCACGGCGCTGACCCATCCGTGTAATACAGGTCTATTGGCATCTCGCTGTCAGCTGTCAAAGATACTGGTTTAAAGCTGTGTCATATGATTAATTATCTATGAGTGTCAATGTCATTGTCAAGAGAGAGAATAAAACAGTTTGTAGCGGGAATATAGTAAAACAATTTGGGATGGCGTCATCATGCAACCGAAGATCGAATGTGTTTTATTTCATAAATTCCTATATGAAACAAAAGCCCCTTTGTCAAAAACCTCAGCAATGTAAGAAGATCCTCTAAGAGCGTTAGAAATGGAGAGCGTCAGTAGTCGAAAGGTGCTCAATGCTAGGATTTAACAATGCGTGTGGGTTTAAAATCCTAGCACGAACCAATTACTATTTCCTGTATTATGTACATTAGTTTGAGTGCTAACCGATGCTCTTACAATAAGAGAAAACATATATACATATAATCATGTCTATATCCCTTGCGGGAAAGACAAAGCTAACAGTCTTGAAAATACCGACAGGCTACGCTCAGTACTTCGGGTAAATGATAGAATTGAGACTCAAATAGTGATAGGTTGCAAGCCCATCGTCTAAAAGAAGAATCCCAAGTAAGCCGATCCCTTAGTCGCCTTTTACAAAAAAACAGGCTACATGGAAATCTATAGATACATTTAAGGCTACTGAAGTGTTACTATGATCCAATATGAGTTAGGTTCACCAAAAAATGTGGGGAGGTCATATGGGAGTCTCTTCGTGCAAAAACCTGGATCAATCCAAGATCATGGTCGTAAAAGCTTAAAAATTTTAGGCGAAAGACTAGCAACCTGTCACTATTTGAATCTCAATTCTATCATTAAGCCAAACAGCTGAACGTGGCCTATTAGTCTTTTTAAGACTGTTGGCTCTGTCTACCCCGCAAGGGATGTGGACGTGATTGTGTGTGTGTGTGTGGTAACTCCTGTAGAGTAGGTAGCTACGTATAGGAATGTACAAAATAAACCTAATTTGAAATGCAAAAAGGTATTTATTTTACTTGGCCAACCGATTTTATCATAATTTGAACATTAACATTTTAGGAATCTACTTAGGTAGGCTTAGACTTTGATAAAAATGTAAGCTATCAAGAAAATTTATATTATATGAAGGTCATATAGTACAACTAGCTGTGCTCGCGACTTCGTCATAGTTATTTTTGGCATCATTACCTAAAGCCCTCAAGGATGAATAATTTACCCCGTTATTTTTATACATTTTCCATTATTTCTTTGCTCCTTATAGTTGCAGCGTGTTATATAGCCTAAAGCCTTCCTCGATAAGTGGTCTATTCAACACAAAAATAATTTTTTAATTCGAACTAGATTAGCGCGTTAAAACAAACAAACGCTTCAGCTTTATAATATTAGTATAGATAAGACGATCCTAACAAAAAATAAATGACAATCATCGCTTAAATGACATACCTAATAATTGTAAATATTATCGAATAAGTACCTATAGTAGTACCTATCTATAATGTGCAGCTTTGTATATCATCATTGGGGAAAAAACTTAATAAAATACACCTATAATGCTTATTATCTAGGCAGGTATAATAGCCAATAGTTTAATTAGAGACTCCAATGCTTGATTGTTTTTATAAAAGAGTCTTTTACCTACACACTAAATATTATAAAATCAACCACGTTTTAAACAAAAAAGTGACCATTTAACCATTTTTATATGTCAAAACAAAAAACTACATGAAATCGGAAATAAATTATCAAAACAATGATAATATAAATAAAAGAAAATAAAATTAACTCACGTCAGTCTCTGGGCCTTTCGAAATGACACTAACGTTGTGTTGTGTCGACGTGGCTACAGTTGATAAGTTATCCGGCTTGCCTTGAAACTTGTGTTGGTTTTTTTTTGGCAAAGTCTACTCGATAATGAGAAATGCTTTGCTTAAAAATTCAAGACATCAAAAAGAGGGGAGTGTGATATCTTCTTTATACCTACTTATGTTATAATTTTGTGTTGGTGTTGTTCATCCCGTTAAAATCTATAGTTCCCGTGGTATTTGCGAAAAACCTTTATTCGTTACAAGTGGCGCTAAATTCATGCATTTTGTAGATGGCCCTAAATTCACGCGGTCGAAGACGCGGGTAAAAGTATTCTAAAATTGAGGGTGTACTAAATAAAAAGATGTGTGTTTATTGTCTTGTTACATTTATTATAAAATATAAAAAAAAAATGAAATATACGAACATGAATGCTATGATACTTTTAATTAGGGAAGCACATATTAGGTATTCTGTGCCGGAAAAATAAAAGGATCTTTAATACCTCACAATTCACAGGTACGATTTTTGGGCTAAAATTAAAACTTAACATGAACGATTAACATTAATAATATTACTATTCAGTGTTTTATCTTAGCTTTAAGGTTGTCGAAAATTTCCTTGAAAATCTTCACACCGTTGCCGTTAATTTCTTCGTAGTCTTTAGCTGTAGATTTCACCAACTTATACCATCTGTAAAGAATAATAAAAAACATTTAAACAATTATTATTATGCGAGAGAAAAAGCAGCACAAATTCATGCAGTTAAACAATGAGTTTTTCATTTGAGACAACGGATAAATACCGCGAATACACTGTCACTGAATCTCAAACGTGGCCTTCGAATCTTGTGACTGCCGGCTCTGTCTAACCCATAATGGATAAAGATGTAAAAAATTTGCGTTTTTGTACCTATATCGTGCCTATGACATATCGTCCTAAATTAGGTCAGCTCACAAAATGGTGCCGCGCAGTGGTACCTACATATATTTATTACGATTATACTTGTAAACGAAATGGGAATTATCTATCTTTTTGGAAACTCTATCGATTAAAGGAGAACGTCGTTGGTCAAATCGGCAAGGAGCTCGGTTAAAATGCGTAATGCGCATAAAGACACAAGTTCAAATCCCACCTCGACCATGTACCAAGGACTATTTTCGAAGTTATGTAAACGTATATTAGTTTGAATTCCTTTGAATACTAACCGATGTTCTAACGGTGAGAGAAATCGTCGTGAGGAAACCTGCACTTCAGGCATCTGGGTGTGGAACCATGATCGATCCGATAAGGGTTAGGTGTCAGATAGGAGTCGCTTCGTGTAAAAACCTGACTCACCTAATATAGGTCCCATGGTCAAAGGCATACCCCGGGCTCCTCTCTAAAAGAGTAAGGATGCAACCGTTAAAAGTCAGGAGGAGAAAGAAGATTCTAAACTCTATCTGCAGAATTATTAATTTTCCACTAACCTTTGGATATTTGCCGTGTGGTTCCCGGCACCAATACAAAAAAGAATAGGACCACTCCATCTCTTTCCCATGGATATCGTAAAAGGCGACTAAGGAATAGGCTTACTCGTATAAACTTGGGTTTCTTCTTTTAGGCGATGGGCCAGCAACCTGTCACTATTTGAATCTCAATTATATCATTAAGCCAAATAGCTGAACGTGGCCATTTAGTCTTCAAGACTGTTGGCTCTGTCTACCCCGCATGGGATATGGACGTGACCATATGTATGTATGTACCTTTGGATATTAGGATATGGGTTCAAATCTATGTCGGATATTTCAATAGTCGACACTGTGGCAACCAACGCTAGGTCAGCTAAGGTCAGATCGGAGGCAGCAGCAAACTTGCGTCCCTCCAGTAATACGTTGAAGAGCTGGAGTGCTTCTTGCAACTTCTTCAGTAAAGCTGGATCAGTTTTTGCTCCATACAGTATAGGGGGGTACTGAAAATATAACATGAGTTGGTATATTTTTATAATAAATGAATGGATGTACATAGTCTCTGGCTACCACTCGGATAAAAAGTAGAAAATTTCACGGATATACAATATATGGTTTAGATCAAAGATGACCCGTCTGATGGTTTGAAATAAGGAGTTTGGTTTTTTTCGGAAGACTTACAGCGATCAAAGAACGTATAACAAAAAAACTAAAGATAGAACAAAACTAAAAAACAACTAAAAACAAAAGACAATTAAGTAAAAGATAATATAATGTTTTAACCAACAGAAATCTTAATAGTTAATTTGACATTTCCTTGTATAGGGCCTCCATAATAAAATTATTATACTAAAATCGTTTATATAAAAATAAAAAAACAAAAAATGTGAAAACTTACAAAATAATCTGCGAACCTAAGGTACAAAACTCCAACATCGAAGTCCAACAGCTGATCCACGCGTGCCCTGGTCTTCGGATCCTCAGGGTATAGCGAGCTCCCCTTGCCGTACCGGTTCACCAGGTACCGGCTGATGGCCCGGGACTCCCACATGACCAAGTCTCCGTCCACTATAGTTGGCACAACGTGTTGCGGGTTTAACTGCAATTATAAGATACTAAATCAATCTAAAATACTCTTTTAAAGTATTTATTTTTCCAATCAGTTCAAAACTAAAACTGTAGGTACCTAAGAAAAAATATGACGGTCTCTGTGGCGCAGCAGTAGTGCACTTGTCTGTGACACCGAGGGTCCCGGGTTCGAATCCCGGCCAGGGCATGATGAGAAACGAACTTTATTTCATAAGTATTTATTATAAAATATACTTAGTATCGTTGAGTTGGTATCTCGTAATACAAGTCTCGAACTTACTTCGAGGCTAACTCAGTCAGTGTAATTTGTCCCGTATATATTTGTATTTTATATTATATAGGAGATATAAAGAACAAAAGTATCGAAATTTGATAAATGTGATTTCTGTGGAAAATATTTATGTATACTTATCTAATCTTACTTTTATATTTTATTTAAACTCTATTTTATGTCTTTGCTTGCTCCCATTACCGATATAATTGAGATCGAAATAGTGACAGGTTGACAGCCAATCGCCTAAAAAAAGAATCTGAAGTTTGTAAGCCTATCCCTTAGTCGCCTTTCACGACATCCATGGGAAAGAGATGGAGTTGTCCTATTCTTTTTTTGTATTGGTGCCGGGAACCACACGGCACAACTCGATTACCTTCAAAAATTCTGGATTGTACTGTTCTCCAGCGATGACGTCCACCAGCTTCAGATTCAGGGGTACATCTAATGCGGAAGCCACCATGGACACCAGGATGCATGGCGGCGACCCAGTAGTGTAGTACATGTCAATGGTCATCTTGGTTTTTGGAGTATCTAGGTTCCTCTGTAATGGACGGTTATCTATTGAACAAAGTCTATGTGGTTTTGAATGATAACGTTATTAGCTAAGTGTGTTTTAATGGAGCAAAATGAGAGTCTTTATAAAGGGTACAATGAAGTTAACTGGGATTTACTTCATATTTAATTTTGATGGCTTCTATATAGCACTATAGAAGCAATCAAAATTAAAAATAACTTTTCTTTAGTCGCAGTCGGGTTAAAAAAAAGCAACAAAATGCAACTGAAACACGCAACGATACAGAACATTACGTGAATAATGTTTCTGTCAAATACTAAGAAATCAATAAACAGAATAATTAAATTTCTATGACGTATTTATTACTCAGTAGCTGTGCCCGCGACTTCGTCCGCGTGGAATAGTTGTTTTGGGCATCATTGAAGCCCTCAAGGATGAATTATTTTAAATCCTCAAATAATTTTCCCCGCTTTTTTTTCACATTTTCCATTATTTCTTCACTCCTAATAGTCGCAGCGTGTTATATAGCCTAAAGCCTTCCTCGATAAATGGTATAATCAACGCAAAAAGAATTTTTCAATTCGGACCAGTAGTTCCTGAGATTAGCGCGTTCATACAAACAAACTCTTTAGCTTTATAATATTAATTATAGATAATAACTATAATAATAAACAAGTTATTCACCTTACCGTCGTGCTGTTCTTTAACGTTTGCCAGATAAACTGGCGTCCCTCGCGTTCTTATATCATAAAAACTCACTTATCTAAATTTTTCTCGATAACTTCATCCAACAAAAACACCAGCCTTGGTATACAATTGCACAGTATTGTGACATTATAGTTAATTTATACAGGGTGACATTTAAAACATACATACATACATACATAAAATCACGCCTCTTTCCCGGAGGGGTAGGCAGAGACTACCTCTTTCCACTTGCCACGATCTCTGCATATTTCCTTTGCTTCATCCACATTCACAACTCTCTTCATGCAAGCTCGGCGGTTTCGGGTACTTTTGACCTGACCCTTTACCAGGACGTCCTTAATTATTCATTTAAAACAACTGCATCCATTTAAACATAGACTATACCCATGCTTCTGTGCCGTTTGAGCCTATTTTTATTTTAATTAAACGTCATCATTTTCACATTTAAAAACCCTCAAAAACTAAGTCACACGCTTTAATATAAACCAATACTACAAAAAGAAATTAAAACTAAACATGTAAATAAATGTCTGAAAAATAAATTATTTTTCTAGTATCAAGATCAAGTAAAGTACAGAGTTGTCGAGATCGCTCAGCTGAATGAATTGTGTCGTTGGCCTCTGAATCTTACGCGTCGCTTTTCCGCCGGCCGCGGTGATATGACGTATTTAGGATTGTGGATTTTGATACTTTTATTTTTTTCGTACTTTCTGAAATATGAACCGATAATTTTCTTTTAACGTTTTTGAATATCCTTTAGATGAGTACACTTAACAGTTACATTTATGCAGTTGAATTAAAAGTCACCCTGTATACAGGAAGATGTTTTTTGTGAGGTGTCACTAGGTAAATACAAGGTACAGTCAACTGCATATCAAGTTAACCTTCTTATTATGGAACTCAATGCGCGGTTATACAGGCGAGTTTACAATGAACTTGGGTAGGTTGAGATGCTGTTGATTGTACGTACATTTTCACTACTTGGAGGCTTTCCATATTGGAAACATTGGAAATGTGCCTAAACGAACGTAACTTATTCTTGGTACGTTCGGTTATAACGTAAGTTCTTACAATAAAATTACAGGCAAGTCCAATTCGATAGTATTATTCCATTGCAACTTATATAACAAATGCGAAAGTAAGTCTCTTCACTCGTTATTTACGAACAAATCGTCTTTAAATTTTGCATATATATAATTAAGAGGGAAAGAGGCGTGGTTTTTATGTATGTATTGTATGTATGTTTATAATTAAGAGTCTGGAGAAGGACATTTTCATCTCGGAAAAAAATATTGTGGAGCTTTGCGAAAAACTGTGTTCTTTTTGTAGGTGTAAACTTTAGCAGCTATAAACTTGTATATGTCATGTCTGATAGCCTAAGTGTCAACAAACATTAAATAGTTGTCCATTTAAATAATATTATTAAGACAATATCGCATAGCAGTGTACGTTAGGTATTTAGATGTATACTCGTAAATAGAACTAATCTTTATAATAAGTCTTTTGATGAAGATAATGGGTAATCGAAATGATTCATAATAGTACTATGACTGTATTGTCGATTGTGTTATGTATTTGGATCATAGGTTATCGCTCCAAGAGCGAGAAGATTACGCTGATATCTTTGATATGATTATAGAATAGAATAGATTTACTTTCAAAATTGGATACAAGGTATCACATACTGATGTGACATAATTTAAATCAAATTATATTTACTACTGCTTCCAAAGCGCATGTATAGAAGAAGCGGCGGAACAAACTACACTGTAGCATTTTCACCGGACATCAATTTACAAATATAGATCTCTTAAATCTAAATCCATGGGAAAGAGATGGAGTGGTCCTATTTTTTTTGTATTGGCCGGGAACCACACGGCATTAATCCATCTCTTTCCCATGGATGTCGTACAAGGCGACTAAGGGATAGGCTTACAAACTTGGGATTCTTTTTTTAGGCGATGGGCTAGCAACCTGTCACTATTTGAATCTCAATTCTATCATTAAGCCAAATAACTGAACGTGGCCTATTCAAGACTGATGGCTCTGTCTACCCCACAAGGGATATTGACGTGACCATATGTATGTGTATGTAATTCTAAATCGTGGACGAATATTAAGCACATTGTCTACTTTAAAAATTTTTGTATACCTACCAGTTTTTAAGTTGAACCAAACCTAACACACCTAAGAAAACCGCATTCAAATCAGAGCAATCCTTTCGGTTTGCTAGATCAAACATAACAGACAGACAGAAATTTTCAAAATCACATTTCTGGCTTCATCTGGTCTCGTCATCATCACATCTTGAGTTTTTGCTAATAAGCGCAGACATCAGTCAATTACTATTAATTATATGGATACCTGAAGTTAGTATCTACGGGTACCTACTTTAGTTTTGGGAAAGGTATCTTCGAGCGGAACTGCACCTTATTTAATTTTAATTACATACATATAAGTAAAAAAAATATTGTAAGAACCCCTGATGTTTGGGTCCAACTGGATTTTTTCCCCAACTATCCAGACAACTTCTCCGAGAGCGTCGCTGGTTCTAAGTTATCTGTTGCGCAATATTTTGAAAAAGGGTAAAATTAACACGGTCGATTTTTTATAAGATCCGTTGTTAGTAGCGTACATTCAGATCAGTGTAGAATTACCACTTAAGTTCATGATAAGTACGCCAAGCAAAAGGACACAGCCCCACGACGGAATATTTCCAAGAAAATATGGCAAAATTCTAATAAAAAAATGTAAACAACAACATTAATCTATTATGTCTAAGAAGTTAAACAATTGTAATTATTTTGTTGTGATGAGGAATTTTAACAACAGCCAATGAACAGGGGCGGATTAACACATTTGCCGCCAGTAGGCTGTTCAAAGGGGGTCAAGAGTACCCGAAACCGCCGAGCTTGCATGAAGAGAGTTAGTAATGTGGATGAAGCGAAGGAAGTGTGCAGAGATCGTGGCAAGTGGAAAGAGGTAGTCCCTGCCTACCCCTCCGGGAAAGAGGCGTGATTTTATGTATGTAGGCTGTTCAAATGTTGCCGCCCCTTGTGATCTCTGCTTTCCGATACCCCACACAGATAAAATAAGGTGGAGGTCAAATGTCAATTTTAAAATTAAAAAACTAAAAAAAATATATTTAAATAGGTATTATTATATTATCGTAATAGTATATTATTACTTTTATTTCCGTAAGAAAAAAAAGGATTTTGGGGCTGAATTTGCCGCCACCACAAATCCGTCGCCCTATGCTATGCTTCAGCTTATTCAGCCTGCTGGTAAATCTACCACTGCAATAGATATAATGCCTCTTTATGTGATTGGTTAGGACTGTGGTGGTAATAGGTTCCAGCTTAAAAGATCTGATAGATAAAAGGTTGTATAGTATATGTTTAAAAAGTTACAGCGTACTAACAGAGGTACGGTGGGGCCACAACCGAATAAAATAATATTTTATTAAGAATAAAGGCCTTCGGGAGGTACTTTTATACATAATTTTATTTAACTTTCAATAAATATAAGTTTTATCTAATAAATTATTATTTGTCAAAAAGATACAAGGTACAAACTAATTAATCATTTAACGCTCTTCAAAACGGACTCCCGAGGAGGGTGCTGATAAATTGCCCTAACAAATCCACCACTAGTAAGATGCACCAGCTGAAGAAACTTCCAGGATTGGTCAATTCACAACAACACATATCATAATAAAAACACAATTCAATTTACATTATATTTATTATCTTTGTCTTTAATAAAGTAATTACAGGTAGGCACTAAAAAAATAACCATGCATATGTAAGACCATAATACAATTATATATTCCTTAGAACAACAAACACCGTATCTCCAGTATCAAACAGAAACCGTAGGCCTTAGTACCGATACTTACAGCTGATAACAATGGCACGTAGCGGGCCTTACGCTGAAACAACCTAAATACCAATTCATAAGGCTCAATTTAGATTGCCGTAGAGTAAGGCTTCAGGCCCGGACTTGGGATGGGACCATAGAGTTCGGAATAATATAAGATTATAGATATGGTATACCTTGGGACCCCATTAAAGTGGCGGCGTATAGATATCAGTTGGGGTAGGCCATTGTAAATAGGTACATGAAAAAAAAGACATTTTATAATGTGTTCATAAATAATAAATTTGTGTCTGTGTTTTAAATTTTCATATATTTGACAGCTTTACAACTGCGTGTGATGCAAGACGGGGAGACAATATACCTATAGTTTCCAAATGCCGTTTCTATTGTTTTATATTATTCCGATTCCTATGGATGGGGCGTTTTATCGATACAAAACTGTAAGCTGAGAACGCCCGTCCCTAGGGTCGATGATGCATCGTTATAATCTCTTTTTTTGTCATTTTATAAGCATAAAGCGAAAAAATAGATTAGAAAACAAATTATAACGGTAGGCCTAGTCATTTGAAAAATCTTTCCTTGACTGGGTGTACACATATAATTAATATTTTAAATCGAACCTTACAGATTTAGTCATTGTAAAGCACCATTGCATTTGAGTATTGCCGCAGTGACTAGACATACATCATAGAATACTATAAATGCACCACCGGCCTTTGGGTTCACCCCAGAAACAATTATTACAAAATCAAATTACGAACAAAATTTAATTAACAGTTTTAAAAAAACATATTTTTTGTTTAAACAATCTATGGATTATTCTATTTTCTTTATCAAAATTAAAACGTTTTCAATAGATCATCTATTATTTTGAGATTTAAATAAATTAGATACGTTCTAGAGTAAACCATTCGCCTTATCGGGCCTGAGGGCCGGATTCGGGACTAACGCCATATTTTATTGCAACGTCACGGGGCTTAGAACCAATGAGAACACGGTCCTAATAAACTCTAATACCCAACGCGAAATTAAAAGCTTTAAGCCTTTGTCAGGCGGCTACTTAAGGCTTGAGGACACCAAACGTAGCTATAAAAACGAAGCAGCGCAGTTTGAAAGCTAGCCCGCACCTAACTTCAATACAAGAAATGTTAGAGCCGTTTGAGCGCAGTCTCTTGTATGACATACTGCGCTGTTTCAAACCTGCGTTTGGTGTTCACGAGCCTTTCACAAATTGATGTTAACAACTGCAATTTTAAGATTAAACAAAAATAAACTGGTATATAGCATAGCTATCCTCAATTAAAACACTGTTCAAATCATTTTCAATCTTACATCTCAAGTGTCAAAGCAACCGCCTTAATGATAATCAATAAATATTCCACAATGACCACAGAAGGCACGTAATATCAAGTAAACAAAATGTATTTAAAAAAGCTATTTCGTTACTTAGTTAAGAACTACGCTAGTGTAATACAAAAAAACAATTAGACACTTTAATATTATGAAGCTATGATTTGTGTGATATCAACATTTCGTTTGCCAGACGAATTTTATTGCTCGGAATTCTTTGTTTTCGATATTCACCTCAGTGTAAGAGTGCAAAGCACATGATATACCACGGCCTTTTACTAACTAGCCACTGATAAATTCACTAAATAAATACATATTACATGGGATTAGCTAAGTCAAAATAAAAGTTTTAACTTCTTCAAATAAAAAAAATTACATCTTTAACAAATTAGCATGAATTAGTGACCGAAAAATGAGTGCTTTGAAACAGAAGCATGGGTCTAAATTGTGTTTTATATAGTATTGTTTCACGTTTTATAATATTTATTCGTTCAGATGCTAAATATCAATACTTACACAAGCTATCTACATGAGCCACCCTTTATCGCTGAGTGTTGCCAACATAAAATTCCTCTAACCATAGACAGTGCAGAGTGAACAAAAAACTGTCTTGTTTATTGAAGTTAGTCTAGATATTTTTGGTGCTGGCAACATTGATTTTATTATGATGGTAAGACCACTGTCTAGGAATGATTCGTAATGTTTGCATTTAGAACTCTTCTTGCTTCTTCTTTCGGCTCCAACATTTAATGGACTTTTCTGTTCTGTAATAGAAAACAAAAATTCATTGAACAATTGGAACTTTACTGACATTTGCTGCATACTCCTGCTTCCAAATCATCTTTCCCAGTTTGGATAAAACAATTTTCATAAATACAAATCATACAAATTTCAGCCAAAAGAGATGATATTAAAAGGTGCGTTAATCTGTTTGTCCCGAACGCCGTCTTACAATCGTGATGCAAGTTACGTCAAAAGGGAAGCGCTTTGGATTCATGAAAACTGTATGCATTGATCAGACATCTTCTCAAGACAAAAAAGGGATTTAAAAAATAAACCAATCTCATTTGTATAAACTTGATATCGGGAAAAGATTAAGTGATATAAATAAATCAAAGTTACAATAATATCCCCCTATCAACGATAAGGATGATTCACCATCGATAGCAGAACACGTGTTTATGACACACACTTAATGTAACTTAATGTGTGGTTGTTAAAGTATGTGATTGTCTTACATTCCGTTCTTATCAATGCAGTAATCTCAGGAGATAAATTTTTACAATTATCTACTGCACAAAAAGAAAATTTGTAAAGTTGTCCGAAATTAGGACGGGAAGTAATAAGTTATTTTTACGAAATACTAGCGGCCCACCAGGGTTTCGACCGTGGTAACTATTTCACTGTGAAAGAATTTCAGAAAAAAATAAAATTGATTGGGTCAGTATTTCCGAAGATTAGGATCTACTTACAATCACAATTTATACATACATAAAATCACGCCTCTTTCCCGGAGGGGCAGGCAAAGACTACCTGTTTCCTATCACAATTTATCCCTTTCTAATATTAGTATAGAAATATAGATTTAGGAACTGCGCTTGCACCGCCGGCTACTGGCAGCACTGCCTGCGCACGCTGTCGGCCTGCGAGGAACGCGCGTGGGCCGGCTCGGCGTCGGGATATTCAGTAGGTCCGAGAATCGGCCAACATCTACTTTTCATACCCCTAAGTGTTAAGGGTTGTCCACACTTATGGCAAAACAACGTTTGCCGGGACAGCCAGTACAAATATAGATTTAGGAACTGCGCTTGCGCACTCACCGGCTACTGGCAGCACTGCCTGCGCACGCTGTCGGCCTGCGAGGAACGCGCGTGGGCCGGCTCGGCGTCGGGATATTCAGTAGGTCCGAGAATCGGCCAACATCTACTTTTCATACCCCTAAGTGTTAAGGGTTGTCCACACTTATGGCAAAACAACGTTTGCCGGGACAGCCAGTACAAATATAGATTTAGGAACTGCGCTTGCGCACTCACCGCCGGCTACTGGCAGCACTGCCTGCGCACGCTGTCGGCCTGCGAGGGGCGCGCGTCGGCGGGCTCGGCGTCGGGCCGGATGGTCTGGTCGCCGTCCGGGGGGTCGCGCATTTGCTTCTGCGACACAATCCTGTAGATTTCTGTAATAGAGAGATCACACGTTATACCATTAAATGTTGTCAATAAAAAACACACGCCTCCTTCCCGGAGAGGTAGGAAGAGTATGCGAATACCATAGATTTTCCATGTGTAAAAATTATTATTATCCATCGGCTGGATGGGTAATATGGCGCCCGAGTAAAAAGAATAAACATACATACATACATACCTACATAAAATCACGCCTCTTTCCCGGAGGGGGAGGCAGAGACTACCTATTTCCACTTGCCACGATCTCTGCATACTTCCTTCGCTTCATCCACATTCATAACTCTCTTCATGCAAACTCGGCGGTTTCGGGTACTTTTGACCTGACCCTTTACCAGGACGTCCTTAATTTGACCAAGATACGTTCGTCTAGGTCTTCCCACTTCGACCTTTCCCTCCACTCTCTCCTTGTATATCTGCTTAGTCAACCTGCTTTCATTCATCCTCTCCACATGACCGAACCATCTTAATATACCCTTTTCTATTCCTTTAACTAAATCATTAAAAAAACATGATTTTTTTTTTATATTTTCGGGCGTCGTAATTGTGAATAAGTAAAGTTTTTATATTAAATCTTTATTAACCGACTACAAAAAGGAGGAGGTACTCAATTCGACAGTTATTTCTATTATTGCTTTTGGTTCAAAAAGAAATTATGTTCAATTACTATTAACCAAACAAAATAAAATTGTTTCTTCATAGAGCAAAATATTTCATAAAAAAAAAAGAGATGGAAAATAAAAAGGCGTAAAAGGGAGAGTGAATGACGACAAATAATTATTTTACGATAACCAATTGATTACGCTTTTTTATATCTTAAAAGTTTATATTATATATTAAAAACTTATAACTAGAGTACAAATAAATTAATCCGCGTGTAATGAACCACATCATTCGATTAAGAGCTTCGTTATTCCACAGCGCTGGAAATACTAATTAATACAAATTAAGTTGTGTTGATAAATTAGTACAGTACACGTTTACAAGCGACAAAAGAGGTGAAATAAAAAGTATGATATGATATATGGCTATAGACGTCGCCATTTTGGGTCAATTTATTTATTAGTAAAAATAAAAAAAATATGGTCATATACATATATCTATTAAAAGAAAGCTGATTGGCTAACATAAAAACGCATAGGTGGAATCGCTGGGTCTTAATGGTAATTCCCGTTATCTTAATTTTACATGAGCGAAGCCGAGCAAATTCGTTTATTCATATAATCACGCCTATATCAATTGCGGGGTAGACAGCGAGAACTTTTCTTTCTAGTCCTCCAAACGTTTTTGTTTCAATTGTAAGTTTAGCATACATACATATGGTCACGTCTATATACCTTGCGGGGTAGACAGAGCCAACAGTCTTGAAAAGACTGAATGGCCACTTTCAGCTATTTGGCTAAACGATAAAATTGAGATTTTACCAGTGACAGGTTGCTAGCCCATCGCCTAAAAAAGAATCCCAAGTTTGTAATCCTATCCCTTAGTCGCCTTTTACGACATCCATGGGAAAGAGATGGAGTGGTCCTATTCTTTTTTGTATTGGTGCCGGAAACCACACGGTATAAGTTTAAAACCACTATTATTCATGCAGTGGTTCAACAAACTAAAACAACATACAAATATCGCTCAGACGAGATCATTGCCCTTTGAAAGGTCAAAAGTGACGATGATACGGTACCTACCGGAGTGGGTGAAATTTTTTTACGAGTAGGTACTTATGTCTCGTCTGTTGCATCGTAATCCAGCGTTTGTGCTTCTGGGTGTAGAGCCCTAGGTGATAAAACGAAGCGTCTCCCGTCTTTACCCACTCCTGAATCGTGGTCCTATGTGGCATTGGCGGATTTACCAGCAGACTGAGTAGGCTGAAGCCTAGGGGATTTGAGGGGTCCGCAAATTCAGACCTGAATTTTTTTTCTTCTTACACGCACTCAACTTTCTGATAAAGAAATATATTTAAAAAATAGTAAAGATTTATTTTTTTACTCGGGCGCCATTTTATATTTATTTTTACACATGGAAATTCAATGGTATTCGCAATGAACCGAAATCGATGGTAGCAACTAATCGATACATCGCCATAACAAGTGGGCGGATGGTATTATCGTTATCAGAGGTAATCGGCCTCGCTCGCGGTCAAGTTCCTAAAACTATATTTTCGGAACTGACTATGAATGATTAATGTTGAGTGTCGTCATTAACAACAGTTATCATCGAGCATCGTTATGGCTCCAAATATTTTGTGTACATTTTACCTATTTCATTCATACCATCACGTAATCCTTTGCGGGGTAGACAGAGCCAGCAGTCTTCAAAAACTAATAGGCCATATCGTTCAGCTGTTTGCCTTTAAAATAGAATTGCATATCTGCAATAAAACGATACAAACACATTCAGAGAAAGCACATACCAGTGAGAATATTCTGAAACGCCGGCTCCACGTTGGTGGAGTCAAGTGCCGACGTCTCGATAAAACTAAGACCGTTCCTTTCCGCGAACGCCTTCGCCTCTTCTGTCGGGATGGATCTGTGAACGAAATTATTATAATAAGTAATAAATATTGACAGGATAAAGTAGGTACATACATAGATTGAGATAGCCTCGAAGTTAGTTCGAGACTTGTGTAACGTGATGCTAAATCAACGATACTATATATTTTATCACTACATATTATTAGGGAAAGAGGCGTGATTTTATGTATGTATGTACATATTATTACAAATTGATCCTTTTTATGTATGCATGTATGCGCTAATGTGGGTATGTTGTGGACAGATTTTGTTCCTGTTTGAAATTATGGAAAGAGGGTTTTCTGAGGAAAGTTTATATTTATAATGCTACCCGTGCGAATCCGGGTGGATCGCTAATAGTAATACATACTTATAAAGAAAGACATCAAAGAACCAGATTAATTAGAAAAAGTTTGTTTCTCATTATGTCTCTAGCCGGGATTCGAACCCGAGACCTACTTTGTCACAGACAAGCGCACTACAATTTGGATGGATCTGGCACAGAACAATGTGCCAGATATTTGTCTGGTCCAAGTTTGATAAGACAAACACAAATTATTATTTTATTTGTACAGATGTGGATAATGCTATGTAAGGAACCTAGTTATATATCAACTAAATCTACATAACATACATACATATAGTCACGTCTATATCCCTTACGGGGTAGACAGAGCCAATAGTCCCGAAAAGACTGAATGGCCACGTTCAGCTGCTCGGCTTAATGAGGGTATTGAGATCCAAATAGTGATAGATTGCTAGCCCATCGCCTAAAAAAAGGATCGCAATTTTATAAGCCTATCCCTTATTCGCCTTTTACGACATCCATGGGAAAGAGATGGAGTGGTCCTATTCTTATTTGTATTGGTGCCGGGAACCACACGGCACTAAATCAACTAAATCTTACATAATAAAATGCGCATAGTATGAAGTTACTTAGCAGGATCAAGTGCTATTGGTCGTTCCGTTCAACAACTCACCTAAGATGCCTCAGATCGCTCTTGTTGCCCACCAGCATGATCAGTATATTCTGATCCGCATGATCCAATGCTCAGAAATCCATCTTTAAAGCATCTCGTAAGACAGAGACTAAATCTTACATAATAAAATGCGCATAGTATGAAGTTACTTAGCAGGATCAAGTGCTATTGGTCGTTCCGTTCAACAACTCACCTAAGATGCCTCAGATCGCTCTTGTTGCCCACCAGCATGATCAGTATATTCTGATCCGCATGATTCAAAGCTCAGGAATCCATCTTTCCAGCATCTCGTAAGACAGAGACTAAATCTTACATCTTACATTCTTACATCTTACATAATATCTTACATCTTACATCCTACTACTATTATAAAGGCGAAAGTTTGTATGGATGTTTGTTACTCTTTCACGCAAAAACTACTGAACCGATTACCATGAAATTTGGTATGTAGGTAGCTGAAGACCCAGAATAACACATAGGCTACTTTTTATCCCAGAGTTCCCGCGGGATTGATAGGGTTTCCATGCGGACGAAGTCGCGGGCGGCCTCTAGTCTTACATAATAAAATGCTCATCGTATGAAGTTACACAGCAGGATCAAGTGCTATTGGTCGTTCCGTTCAACAACTCACCTAAGATGCCTCAGATCGCTCTTGTTGCCCACCAGCATGATCAGTATATTCTGATCCGCATGATCCAAAGCTCAGGAAGCCATCTCTCCACGTTCTCGTAAGACAGAGACTAAATCTTACATAATAAAATGCTCATAGTGTGTAGTTACATAGCAGGATCAAGTGCTATTGGTCGTTCCGTTCAACAACTCACCTAAGATGCCTCAGATCGCTCTTGTTGCCCACCAGCATGATCAGTATATTCTGATCCGCATGATCGCGGAGCTCACGAAGCCATCTCTCCACGTTCTCGTAAGACAAATGCTTGGCTATGTCGTACACGAGAAGCGCCCCCACCGCCCCGCGGTAGTACGCCGAAGTGATAGCACGGTAACGCTCTTGGCCGGCCGTGTCCCATATCTGAGCTTTTATGGTTTTGCCGTCCACCTGTGAAGTTATTTAGTTTTAGTTATTCATATCAAGTAAAAATACATACATATAGTCACGTCTATATCCCTTGCGGGGTAGACAGAGCCAACAGACTTGAAAAGACCGAATGGCCACGTTCAGCTATTTGGCTTAATGATAGAATTGAGATTCAAATAGTGACAGGTTGCTAGCCCATCGCCTAAATAAGAATCCCAAGTTTGCCTATCCCTTAGTCGCCTTTTACGACATCCATGAGAAAAAGATGGGAGTGGTCCTATTTTTTTTGTATTGGTGCCGGGAACCAGACGGCACTCAAGTAAAAATTATTCGCAAAATGTATTTCATTATATTCCCATCCTTGTCTTCTCCATATGGTTTGTATAATATCTCTATTAAATTTGTGGTTAGTATGAGACACGAAATGAGACAGCATTAAATGACAACTCTGACAGATTACTTTCACTAGAAAATGAAGAAAAGTTTTAAAAAAACGTTAACGAGGATTTCATACATACATATAATCACGTCTATATCCCTTGCGGGGTAGGCAGAACCAATAATCTAGCATTAACTGATGGGCCACGTTCAGCCGTTTGGCTTAATGCTAAGAGTTGAGATCGAAATAGTGACAGGTTGCAAGCCCTAGCCTAAAAGAAGAATCTCAAGTTTATAAGCCTATCTCTTAGTCGCCTTTTACGACGTCAATGGAAAAGAGATGTAGTGGTACTATTATTTTGTCTATTGGTGCCGGGAACTTTTCGGCAAATTATTGAAACTTTCTGAAGTTTTAAAACAACAGGCGAAGAATTATCCATCAGTCATTCATCATACAATTGTGATGTAATGAAGGCATGCTAAAGAGCAAAATCTTTTTTATATTTTTACACGCAGTTTGAAGAGGGAAACCTGAAAATTTTCTTTTTCTTGGTGCAAAAATATATGATGCAACCGCTTCTTAAAAACTGTTATCACGACATGTTTCAAATTACATACGTAGGAAGTCGGTAGGCATCATACTCAGTTAAGTACCTAGCTGGCAAAATGGAACACCATTGACATTATAACAGTAGATTGGCCACGTTAGGTTAAGGACCGTACAATCGGCTGATGATTATGCAAATATAGATGTATGTAGTTAAGCTATGAACTATTTAAGACGGGAAGTGAAAGTAATTACATATGCGAAAGGTCAAAATAATAGGGAGGAGTAATATTAAGTGATACATACATATAATCACGTCTATATCCCTTGCGGGGTAAACAGAGCCAACAATCTTGAAAGACTGATAAGCCACATTCAGCTGTTTGGCTTGATGATAGAATTGAAATTCAAATTGCTAACCCATCGCCTAAAAGAAGAATCCAAAGTATTGTGTATTATGTGATGTGCGGAATGAAACTAGATTTTGGTATCGGTTTTGTTCCCAGGGGAATTTTGGGAAAATTTATTGGTCGTGAATAATTTCTCTTTACATTTCATCATTTGATGGTTCGATTATTTTCACAAATGTAGGTATGTGCAAAGACTTATTATTTATTATAATCGGATTTTATTTTCATAGTGCTTCCCTAAAATATCTTAATATTTATACCCACACACATGCATAATTTCAGAAAAAAACATAGATTCAACTTGCTACGCTAGATATTTCGGTTGTATGATATCCTCTTTAAGGCAAGTAATTTTTCCTCACAAATTTTTAGTCAAATATGTATACATAGGTGGCCCTCAGTGTAAATTACCAGGCAAAGTCGGAGAGGGTTGTTATTGAACTATAAATGGTTAACAATGCCGAAAATAACTATAATAGCTCATTCATTGGCATTTGATAAAACCAATTGACCCTAATTTGTATGGCGTATGAGCATGCCATGATATGGTGGAATCTTTGACCTTACCTCAAATTTATGACTTCTTTAACTAGCAATTGTGAGGAACCCAATCTATACTCCATTCTCATATTATAGAATATATAGATACATATATAAAATCACGCCTCTTTCCCGGAGGGGTAGGCAGAGGATACATCTACTAACATGTTTTTTTTACTTTAGTATGTAACAGATACAGACAAAACCATAAGGAGCAACAAAGGCTTGGAAATTCCCACAGGAATGAAGCAAAAATCAATTATCAAATAAATTGAACAAATCCAATCTATATAGGTAATTGACAACTCTCAAGTTGTAATTCTACAACTTCTTTACAAGTTTTTTTTTTGTGTGTGAACTTTAAGCTATTATATAACAATCTACCAATCAATCAATCATATATTATATATTTCTCTAGGAAGCTAGTACAGACATTTTTATATTTAGAGTTACATTACTTAGATTATATATTCGATAATTAGATTAAAAAAAGGCGAAAGACAAAGTCAAGAGTTCCCTGAAACTGCTGAACTTGCATAGAGTTTGAAAGATGAAACAAAAGAACTATGCAAGGATTGTTGCAAGTTGCAAAGTAATAATTAGATGTTATGCTTAAGCTAATTATGATATCAAACAGATGATTAAATGTTTAAAGAAATAAGGAGGCTTTATTTACCTTAGAATTGATTCACAGTGGTAAACAAAAACAACTTGGTTTACTATTTTATTGAACAAGTTAAACATATCTAAAATAACTTCATCAAATTGTTCAGGCTTAACTAAACAATTGTTTTAGTGAGCGTGACTATCAACTAATAAAAAAATATTTAACAATTAAAGAATAATCATAACAAAATATTGAATTAATTTTATATATTGAAATGTAAAAGGCCTATTTTATAAATTAAATATAAATTTTGATGAAAGCAGAAAGTTCAAATATTAATAACCTTTCTCAAAGAAATACATAACTAGGTAGGTACAAAACAAAAATAATGGACAAACAAAACATTTTTTAATGGGTTTCTAGGTCACTGTAATTTTGTTTAACTAGTTTTGATTTGAAAAAAGCATAACATTGAACTTTTTGCCAATAGAAAAGTGTAACAGAAAGTTAACTTTCAGAAGACATGTGTGAACTTTCGAAACAATGGAAAAAGTACATAAAACAAATAGCTATAAAAATCAATCATACCTCTATACTTCTTGTCGCGAATTCCACTCCTATTGTGGATTTTGACTCTAAGTTGAATTCATTTCTAGTGAAACGTGAAAGGAGACTGCTTTTACCGACCCCAGAGTCGCCGATCAAAACAACTGGAACAAAGAAAAGACTAATAAAAAACAATCTACATGTTGAAAACTATTTTATATACAAGTTTGGCATCCGTATGATACATTTTAATGATTAGATCATGCAGGTCCGCCACGGTGACTCACAAATTACGAAAAATTTACGCCAAATCAATAGTTCAAACCAATCAGCTGATGTTACAACAAACTTGAATAATTACCAAAAATGACAGAAAATATACGACATATCCATTTAAATCTACGCATCTACTTATAAGAAAGCCAATTGAACAACAAAGAGCTAATGAATATAGCAAAAATGATTAAATTTTGCGTCATTGTTATTGGAAGACGTAACAAAAATAAAAGGGCTAATTCAAAATCAAATAAGATAACGGGTTATAATAGTTTCCGCTATTAATAATAAAAGTTGACCTTTACCTTTGAACAAATAATCGTATTCGTCGTCTCTTGTGCCCATTTTGTTATTTCTAGAGCTGTTTTATTTGACGTCAAAATCGGTTCACTAAAATCGTCAATATCACCGTAAACAAATACTAAGAGACACAAATATCACAGGACTTAAACACACTTCACTGGTTTTAAAATATCACTTTTGTTTAAGGATTCATTAGATTTATACAAGTTTAAAACTTTAAAAAATCTAATTTCCGTAAATTGTCATAAAGACAAGATGGCGGATTGTTTTACGCCCTCTTTGTTGTTCGGATACACGTAGGTAGGTACGTGTGTACGGTACGGTGTTACTGTTTTAAAAATATTAAAAATACTACAGACGTTCGCAGACAATCGGTTGATATTAGTCTCCAAGTAATTGTTTTTAACTCTGTGATATTAGTTTAGTTACTCAGAGGGTTGAATATTTCTTATTGCGCTTAATCTTAAGAGCTATGAATATTGCTTTTTTGTACCAGTTAAAAACATTTTCAATTTATGTAGGAAAGTTGACATGTCTATATTTAGACTCCTTGCTCAATTGATGGATAGGCACGAAATATAAAAATTAATAACTCCTAACTAGGCCTTAAAAATATTAATAAAGTGAAATTCTCGTATAATTTCGTAATGTTTCATTAAAACTTTAAGCTTCATTTCAAATAAAACTACTTTTGTCAGAGTTGTCATTTAATGCTGTCTCATTTCGTGTTTCATACTACTAACCACAAACTAAAGAGAGATATGATACTAACCTTAAGGCGAAGACAAGGATGGGAATATAAAGAAATATATTTTGCGAATCATTTTTACTTGATATGAATATTATTTACAAAAACTACAAGATATAATTAACTAATTTAAGCACGAGCTGCTATTGGTTCAGCTTCATCGTCGCTATCTTCTTGAACCTCCTTGGACAACGTACGGTCGACGTAGACGAAGGGATCGATTTTGAATCGTTCCTTCGATGGCGGGCTTACTATGATACACCTGTAATTATAGAATGAAATAAATGCTAATGGTGGGAGAAAACTCATGAAGAAATTTTTACAGGCAATTGTAAATAATAAAGAAATATATACGGAACATATTACACAGATCGAGTTAGCCTCGAAGTAAGTTTGAGACTTGTGTTACGAGAAACTAACTCAACGATACTATATTTTATAATAAATACTTATATAGATGAACATCCAAGACCCAAGCCAATCAGAAAAAGTTATTTTCTCATCATGCCCTGGCCGGGATTCGAACCCGGGACCTTCGGTGTCACAGACAAGAGTTCTACCGCTGCGCCACAGAGGCCGTCAAATAATATTCAAGCAGAATTAGATTCCTTTGATAACAAGGGTGATTACAAGTACGTGTGGTTCCTGGCACTTTTATAGGACCACTTCATCTCTTTCCCACGGATATCTTATCAGAACGTGACTTTGTCTTTGATATCCTGAAAATTATTTCAAAAGAAAAGATGAGACATATACCTTGTCAATGTCAGTGAAAAGTCCCGCTGAGTTCTAATTCATACATATAATCATGTCTATCCCTTACGAGGTAAACAAAACCAACAGTCTTTGGATAGACTGAAAGGCCTCACCACACTGAAGAGGAGCCCAAAGCCTTGACCTTGTATCCTGGATTGGGTAAGTCAGGTTTTCACATGAAGCGACTCCCATCTGACATCATCATCTTTGCAGGTGAACCTAACCAGTATTGAATCATATGGTTACCATCCTAAATGTGCAGGTCTTCTCTCACCGTAAGAGCATCAGTTAGTTATCAAACTGATGTGCATGTATTATACCTAGTGATGAAAAGACCATCTCGTTTCGGTCTAGCTTGCTGAAGATCCTTCAATAGTGCTCCAATATTCTCTGCTACTTGTGCTGCATCCATGTTAAGCTGAAAATAAGAAGAAAAAATACCTCAATATGTTTTAACGGCCTTCGAAAAAGTGTTCTCCGTTTGACCTGTATTATTTCGCGTTTTGCAAACCGTATTTGATCTGGTTTGTAGGAAAGTGTTTTTTACCGAATATATAACCGAAATATGTTGTATAACCGACTTCAAAAAAGGAGGGCATCGATAGGTGGCGGTGTTATTTACAAATTATATTGTAACAAACATTCATAATTATGTTGTAACAAACATTCATAATTATATCGTCTGGTATTTTTCAAAGGAGTAAGGAGCTCTCATGTACTTGGAATACTTTATTAGGCAATGGGCTAGCAACCTGTCACTATCTGAATCTCAATTCCATCGCTAGGACATGCAGCTAAACGCGGCCTTTGAATCTTTTGATCCTACGACGTTTTTTACAATATTCACATGAAAAAAAAATGAGTGGCCTTATCACTTATACCTCTTATTTTATATTATCACATATACCATATAATTTGGAATTCCCTCCCCACTTCTCTGTTAACTGTTACCTACTACCCAATTCCTACTTCTTCAGTGCACCACCCAACGCTTACCAGGCAAATAGATGTCACACATATTCAAATTCATGATTAAAAAAAAAATGTCCAGATTACATTTTTACATACCCTTCCTACAGGCACTTCCGCTGATCCAAAGTCCTGTTGGTTATCATCCTTCACCACTCTATACTGGACCCCGGCTGCAAACTTTTTCACCAACTGTGGCAGATTAGGATCCAATGTTCCAGCTTTGAGGTTAGGGAACCTTCGCTTCATGAGACCTCGGATCGGCACCAACTCGGTGAGGATGTTGGGATGGGCGATAACGAAATCATAATCACTCAATTTGATCGTGCCTTCCTGAAATAGGTTAATGAAAATTTTTTTTTTAATAATTTTTGCAAAACTTTTAGATGTTGATTTTTTTATTAGACTGTTGTTTGTTTAAAATATACAGAAAAATTACCTCATCTTCATTACAATGAAATGTAATTAAAGTTTGTGAAAAACAAAAGTATATAACCTAAGACCTGAGTATTGTAAACTACTGACAAAATTCATTATATCCTATTAAAATTATAAATGCGAAAGTTTGTATGTCAGTATGGAAGTTTGTTACTCTTTCACGCAAAAACTACTAAACTGATTACAATGAAATTTGGTATGTAGGTAGCTGAAGACCCAGAATAACACATAGGCTACTTTTTATCCCAGAGTTCCCGCGGGATTGATAGGGTTTCCATGCGGACAAAGTCGCGGCCTCTAGTAACGGATAAAATAATACAAGCAATTGTCAATTGAGTTGCCAGAAGTGGCACTAACTCAGCATTATGCTGGCTTTATTGATACAGTCCCCGCTGGTCTTCCGTTGGTGATTTTGTTTTAACTTTTACTTAAGACCGCTGGCAGCAAACAAACTATACCTGAATCTTCTTAACAAACTATACCTGAATCTTCTTAACAAACTATACTTGAATCTTCTTAACAAACTATACCTGAATCTTCCTAACAAACTATACCTGAATCTTCTTAACAAACTATACCTGAATCTTCTTAACAAACTATACTTGAATCTTCTTAACAAACTATACCTGAATCTTCTTAACAAACTATACCTGAATCTTCTTAACAAACTATACCTGAATCTTCTTAACAAACTATACCTGAATCTTCTTAACAAACTATACCTGAATCTTCTTAACAAACTATACCTGAATCTTCTTAACAAACTATACCTGAATCTTCTTGACAAGTTCAGGTCCACCGGCCGTAGTTGCTCCAGCATTAATTGCCTCCTTCGTTATTTCCGGACCCTTGCAGAACGCTAGGATTGTGCGTTCCTCATCTCGCGGGAATGCGTGAGGCAGTAAAGTAAGTCGGTTGAAACTGTCCAAATATCTGTTCTGAAAATAGTTAAAAAATAAATTTTTTTTTGCTTCTCCAGTCTAACCTCCACCAGCTTTATCAGTTTATTTATAATCTAGTTTTCTGAATGGGCAGGCCTCACGATATCTTCCCTTTATAAGGGCAATGGTTAGATAAAGTATTATTGGTACATGGCCATAGCCAAGATAGGTGGTGTGCCTCCATGCGTATCACATATTCAGATCAAGCACCTTGCCATTTTGCTTAAAAATTGCAAAGATGGTTAAATTTTCCTAGCAATAAATTATAAAGCCATCAGGACCAGTGAAGCTAAAAAACTAAATTAAGTACTAAATAAATAATTTAAAAAAATGGTAGCATTCATATTTTGTTACCAAGCCAATTTATAGTGACTTCTTTCATAAATGGAATCGTATCAAAAATTTAATTACGTTTTTGGCAGCCTTCATATTCATCTCCACTTGTGCGAACACTAATGCATCGGGCACATTAAACATCGTCGGGTGGTGAGTCTCCTGGTGAGCCTTGACCGCGTCCTCGGCTGTGTACACCACCCAGCGGAAGAACTTCAATGGATACACATCATCTTTGGGTATGCTCTTATAGGAATCATCTAAATGCTTGTCTTGGTGAACTTTTTGCACTCTGAAATTAATTTGGTTTGAAAATTAGTATTACATAACTAGTAAATAATAAAATTTTTACATATATTATTTCAAATTTTGTGAAGTCATCAATATGGACATAGAATGTAAGGGATTCCTGGATTGTTGTAATTAGGATTAAATGTAAAATTTAATACAAATTTTAAAAGTAATTTTTCCATACAAATCAGGTGTTTATGTCTTGCAGCATAGACAGAGCAAAAAACTAAAAGGCTACAGTCAGCATTCCTTAGTGATGGAATTATGTTAAAGTTAGTGATAACCAATTGTCTGCTCTCTTTCATGAGAAGAAAATCTATAATGTATCATATTATACAAGAAATGTACTAACTTGTCCTTTCCTCTTTGGTTATGCGGGATAAAGCCTACTTTAGTGACCTCCACCTTGACTTTCTTAGCACGGGCCTTCGCCCTGGTCCCTTTCCGAGCGGCATAGTATACTGTAGCTGTATGGAAACTTTTCTGAAAAATAAAAATAAATTTAGGAAGTTATATTGTCATATGTTTCAGTGTAGTCTTAAGTAAAGTTCTGGTTCTGAGTATAATGTTACTACTAACTTACCAAATTTACAGGATTATTTTTGTAAAACGTGATACTATTAGTGAGAATAGAGCCTGAAAAAAATAATTATTTCCGTCAATACATTGTGAATCTATTAGAAATTTGATGAATAATTTTTACAACTTTTAGCAAATAGCTTACGAAATAATGTCCCTGCCATTTATTTTAGTAATAATATAGCTTTATTTGAAAGCAAATTTGTACAATTCACAACAATTTATAATTGAATTCTCTATTTTTATTTTCCTACAATTAAATTTGAGGTTATCCATAGACAAAACGCTCTGACATTTATTTTTCTATTTTATAATTTTGACAGTTTTTCGGTTAAATTATATCGATTACGTGCGTCTCTATGACTTCAAATGTTATCATTCAATGGTCATTCATTCATTTTCAAACCGAAATCAAAATTTCATTCATTCATCAATCAAATCTTACCAAAACAAACGCTTCAAGAGTGATTTTTGTTTTTATAAAATATTAATAAGTTTGGAAAGAAAATGAATTAATATTTACTGGATAAGTGTTGTTTTACAGTTGCGGCTGAGCAATCAAGATGGATAGAATAAATTGTGCCTTACTTTTCGTATCACTCTGCGCTTTATTATGGGGTGTGGCCGGCCAATATGAATGGCAGATACGAGATGCATTTGATGAAATTAGAGGCAAAATGAATAAAATTAGTGCCGATAACTGTTACATAAGTCATTTGGATGATCTGTATTTGCCAGACGACACAGTATCTCACCATCCTGATGTCAAAGAGATCAATATCAACCCTGTTTTTCCTAACCGAACGGCGATGCTTCACTTGCACAATATGGCTATGAATCGGGCATTTTTCTGGAGCTACATCCTCCAATCCCGGTTTATTCGGCCAGCCATAAACGACACATATGACCCTGGTATGATGTATTATTTCCTTTCGTCAGTGGCAGACATTGCAGCTAATCCCTATATCAACGCCAGTGCTATATATTTCTCCCCAAACATGTCCTATACATCCTCATACAGAGGCTTCTTCAACAAGACAATGCTGAGATTCGCCCCTAGGGCTTACCGAGCAGATGATTTCAATGATCCCGTTCATCTTCAGAAGATATCCACACTAAATACTTTTCACATTGACGATTTAGGTGCATTTGACCCTGACAGCCTTTCCAAAGATTATACGTCAGATTTTTATAGAATAAACGAGTGGTATCATAAATGGCTGCCAGACAAAGTGGACAAAAGACATGATACCAAGACAACATACCAAGTAGAGATCAGATATGCTAATAATACAAATGAAACCTTTACTTTCCACGGACCACCAGGCAATGATGAGGTAATCAGGAAAATGTAATAAAACTACTCTTTGTTTCTCATTCAGTTAAAGAAGCTTCATAAACATACTTGTTGGTTTGTTTTTAATACATATATTTATTGTACATACAAAAGTACACAAAATAACCGTAAATCAGTATAGCAAAATATACAAAGGCATTATTATAATTACTTTATAGAAATCAGAATCTTAGACAGTTGATTTAAGTCATAATTGTGTTATTTATACTAAACATAGCTTAATATGGTAGAAGCAACATTTTATGATGAATTAATAAGCACTGAATGATCTAAAAATATTTGTTGCATATTTTTTAATAAGAAAGGTATTTAATACGCACATGCACCTAAATCTTGGATGTTTCAAATCATGTTAAAATGAATGTTGGGCGCTGGGCGATAATCTAAAATAAAAATCTGATGTTTTTTTTGTCTCTAAAACACAAGGTCAGGTTGATTTAGTTGATTTAAAATTTTTATTCCATATCAGGATAAGAATGTTCTGAAAGTGTGTGCAGTGAAGATGACCTGGTCAGTCAGACTTCAGTTTTTTAATAACAATTTCTAGGTTCCCGGTCCCGTGAACTGGACACGGCCTTACTTTGACTGCGGGAGACTGAACAAGTGGCTTGTTGGGGCTGTGAGTCCGGTTGTAGACATCTTCCCTCGCCACACACAATTCAGACACATTGAGTACCCTACGTAAGTATATTACAATAGATTTCAATCAGGGAAAATACTGAGTGAAACAGTTAGTAGCTTTTCAGAATGATATCAATAAGTGATACCTTCTATTCAATAACAATTTCGAAAATAAATCTTTATGTTCTATTCTTATGGTTGCTGAGTGGTTAAGGTCGACTTGTAAGTGAGAGACAACATGTTTGAATCTCAACTAACCCACGAATCTATTTCTAAGTAATGTAGTGACATTATGAGCTTAATTAAAGCACCCAACAAAACCAGATTTATACATTCCAGGATCATGGACAAAGAGCTCTTCCAGAAAGTTTAAGATGTAACCAGATTAAGTTACTCTTGTCTGCATTCTCACCCCTGTGGAGTGGAGTCTGGGGTATCCCTTTATTCATGGAACCTGGTGTTTTTTACATGAAGCGACTCCCATCAGACCTCCGCAATTTTTGCAGGATACCCAACCCTTGAGAAGATTTAAATATTTTTCACGTTCTCTTTTAGGTACACAGCTACTGTAGTAATGGAGATGGATTTTGATCGAATAGATATAAACCAATGTCCGCCTAGTAAGGGGAATGATTGGCCCAATAGATTTGCATCTACTGCTCGATGTAAAGTTGAAACTACCGAGGTAAGGAGCAGATTGAAAAATTATTTTTGTGTTCAATAGACCATTTATCGAGGAAGGCTTTAGGCTATATAACATCACGCTGCAACTATGACGAGCGAAGAAATAATGGAAAATGTAAAAAAAAAAAAGACAGGGGACATTATTCATCCTTGAGGGCTTCAATGATGCCCGAAATAACCATTCCACGCGGACGAAGTCGCGGGCACAGCTAGTATACGTAATAAATGGCTTTTTATTTCAGTGCGAACCAATCCACGGTTGGGGCTTCCGCCGCGGCGGCTACCAGTGTCGCTGCGCCCCCGGGTACAGGCTGCCGAGTATTGTACGGAGGCCATATTTAGGAGAGATCATAGAGAGAGCCACTTCCGATCAGTATTATAACAACTTTGACTGCAAAGAGATTGGTTGTGAGTACATTTTTCTGAATTTGTTCCTGCCCTATTATTTTATTATCCATACTGATTTTATGAGGAAAGACGATTTGTGTTCGTTTTAAACAAATAATGAATAAACTCAAAAACTGTTCGATCAGGTTCTACTAAAGGGTATAGCCGGATAAGTATGACGATCTGGCCTCCAAATGAGAACCTTTATCGAAACTTATGTTCTAATATCGCCTTGATGTACAAACACAATTTATGTACTTTTCGCGGCCAGCTTTCGCTTTGACCTTGAGATATGGGAAAAAATAATCGCACGCATGACTTTTATTCAAAGTCATATATTTCAAAAATTAATTACGCTAGAGAGATGAGACCAACGCGAGTTTTTAGATTACATTGCAGAGTATATCATATATTATTTTCAAATTTTTAGAGTATATTTATATATAAAAAAAATTAAAAAATAAGTAAATCATAATTTTTTTTTCATGTTCTCTGAGACTTACAATCACGAAAATAATATATGTTATGCTCCTTTACGTGCTCTATTACTCATAAAAATTTGGTAAAAAAAAAGTTGGTGCAACACTTTGTAAAAAAAAAAAATTTGATTAGCGCCTTCTACTATACCCTTGTTCTATAAGGCCTACATTACATTTTATTCATTTTTTCGAAGTGTTGCACCAACTTGAATTTATTCACAGGCTCGTATCAATTTTCACAGGCTTTATCTTACTTGGCCGAAATAATGGACGATCAAAATAATCTTTTAGTACAATATGTGAAATCAGCATCTAATATCATTAAAGCAGAAGTAAAATCAAGGCATATAAATAGTAAAGTCTATCGTATTTACATTCACTATATTTCCGATGGTAATGATTACAATACTATTTATATGCCTTGATTTTACTTCTGCTTTAATGATATTAGATGCTGATTTCACATATTGTACTAAAAGATTATTTTGATCGTCCATTATTTCGGCCAAGTAAGATAAAGCCTGTGAAAATTGATACGAGCCTGTGAATAAAATCAAGTTGGTGCAACACTTCGAAAAAATGAATAAAATGTAATGTAGGCCTTATAGAACAAGGGTATAGTAGAAGGCGCTAATCAAATTTTTTTTTTTTACAAAGTGTTGCACCAACTTTTTTTTTACCAAATTTTTATGAGTAATAGAGCACGTAAAGGAGCATAACATATATTATTTTCGTGATTGTAAGTCTCAGAGAACATGAAAAAAAAATTATGATTTACTTATTTTTTAATTTTTTTTTATATATAAATATACTCTAAAAATTTGAAAATAATATATGATATACTCTGCAATGTAATCTAAAAACTCGCGTTGGTCTCATCTCTCTAGCGTAATTAATTTTTGAGATATATGACTTTGAATAAAAGTCATGCGTGCGATTATTTTTTCCCATATCTCAAGGTCAAAGCGAAAGCTGGCCGCGAAAAGTACATAAATTGTGTTTGTACATCAAGGCGATATTAGAACATAAGTTTCGATAAAGGTTCTCATTTGGAGGCCAGATCGTCATACTTATCCGGCTATACCCTTTGATACGAACATAGAATTAACCTCCCGAAGGTTTCCAACATTGGGCACATTTTCGAAAATTGCCAACAGTAGGTTAAGTAGTGCAATAGCTAGTTTTGAAATAAATATTTTAATGCTTTCTAAGAATTTCTGAGATTGTGGAGTTGACAACTCAGGTCTTGCAGGGTAGGGAAATAGAATAGTATAGTTATTTTAAAAATTGTATACAACACAAAGTATCACTTTTTGACGTCACATCCTTAAATCTAATAATAACTACTACCGCTTCCAAAGCGCATGTGTAGAAGCAGCGGCGGAACAAACTACACTAGTACGCAGCTACATACACAGAAATTCAGACGGAAACCTTTTTTGAAAAGTTACCTTAGTCGCCTTTTACAACATCCATGAGAAAGAAATGGAGTTGTCCTATTCTCTTTTTATATATACCTATTATATACATATTTTTTGTCCCCAGGGATCCAACTCTTGCCCGTGAAATGGGAGAAGGCCCACCCGTTCATCCGCGCCCTGTACCTCGACCAGTACTCGGAGTACGTGAACGCCACCTCGGGCCCCGCCGCTCTCCACACGGAGAAAGTTAACGTCTACGAGATGCTGAACTTTATCAGGGGCGTCCAGCCGCACAATTGTTCTAAGTAAGTGTATTTTTTTTTTATTTGAACTTTATCAGGAGCTTCCAGCCGCACAATTGTTCTAAGTGAGTGATTTTTTTATTTTATTGACATTGACAGTGACATTGACACACTAGCAGGTAAGAGTGTAGGGTGGTTCCCGGCACTAACTGAAATAAGAATGGGACCACTCCTTCTCGCCACCTCGGGCCCCGCCGCGCCCACACGGAGAAACTTAACGTCTACGAGATGTTGAACTTTATCAGGGGCGTCCAGCCGCACAACTGTTCTAAGTGAGTGATTTTTTTTTATTGACTTTGACATTGACATTGACACACTGGCAAGAGAGAGTGTAGGGTGGTTCCAGGCACTAACTGAAATAAGAATAGGACCACTCCTTCTCGCCATCTCGGGCCCCGCCGCGCCCACACGGAGAAAGTTAACGTCTACGAGATGTTGAACTTTATCAGGGGCGTCCAGCCGCACAACTGTTCTAAGTGAGTGACTTTTTTTTTTTATTGACTTTGACATTAACATTGACACACTGGCAAGAGAGAGTGTAGGGTGGTTCCAGGCACTAATTGAAATAAGAATAGGACCACTCCTCGCCACCTCGGGGCCCGGCCGCGCTCCATACGGAGAAAGTTAACGTCTACGAGATGTTGAACT
Source organism: Amyelois transitella (assembly GCF_032362555.1). Lineage (NCBI taxonomy): Eukaryota > Metazoa > Arthropoda > Insecta > Lepidoptera > Pyralidae > Amyelois > Amyelois transitella. The sequence continues at coordinate 10,792,474 of NC_083513.1, read as the reverse complement.
TTATCAGGGGCGTCCAGCCGCACAACTGTTCTAAGTGAGTGACTTTTTTTATTGACTTTGACATTGACATTGACACACTGGCAAGAGAGATTGTAGGGTGGTTCCAGACACTAACTGAAATAAGAATAGGACCACTCCTTCTCGCCACCTCGGGTCCGGCCGCGCTCCACACGGAGAAAGTTAACGTCTACGAGATGTTGAACTTTATCAGGGGCGTCAAGCCGCACAATTGTTCTAAGTGAGTGATTTTTTTTTATTGACTTTGACATTGACATTGACACACTGGCAGGTAAGAGTGTAGTAGGGTGGTTCCAGGCACTAATTGAAATAAGAATAGGACCACTCCTTCTCTTTTCCATGGATGTCCTAAAATGTGATTAAGGGATAGGCTTATAAAATTGGGATTCTTCTTTTAGGCGATGGGCTAGCAACCTGCCACTATTTGAATCTCAATTCAATCATCAAGCCAAAAAGCTGAATGTGGCCTATCAGTCCAAGACTGTTAGCTCTGTCTACCCCGCAAGTTTTTAAGATGTGATTATATGTATGTATGTATTTTTAACTAAAATGAGTACAGTAATAGACTATAGGCGGTCTACCACCTGGGACAAATATATGATGCACTTATATATGTGTGTATATAATCTTTTCTATTGACATAATTAGTTCTACATTCATTCATGATTTTTAATGTAGACAATGTGCATTCGTCCACGATTTAGATTTAAGAGATCTATATTTGTAAATTGACGTCCGATGAAAATGCTGCAACGTAGTTTGTTCCGCCGCTTCCAAAGCGCAAATGTAGAACATGCGTTTTGGAAGCGGTAGTGGTTATAATTAGATTTAAGTTATGTGACGTCAATAAGTGACACCTTGTATCCAATTTTGAAAATAAATCTATTCTATTCTACTGAAACTCTTTATTCTCAGATACAACAAGACAGATTTGTTCCTGAACGGTGATATAGCGTACGGTCACGAGGAACAGTTCGAGAATCAAGCCAAGATGGCGCTGCGGTTGGCGAATTTCATCAGCGCTTTCTTGCAGGTATTTTATAGTTGTTATTACTAAAATTATTATGAAATGTACATACATGTGGTCACGTCTATATTCCCTTGCGGGGTAGACAGAGCCAACAGTCTTGAAAAGACTGAATGTGGCCACGTTCAGCTATTTGGCTTAATGATAGAATTGAGATTCAAATAGTGACAGGTTGCTAGCCCATCGCCTAAAAAAGAATCCCAAGTTTGTAAGCCTATCTTTAAGTCGCCTTTTACGACATCCATGGGAAAGAGATGGAGATTCTTTCTATCTTCTTTCTTTCTTCTTTCTTCTTTCTTCTTTCTTCTTTCTTCTTTCTTCTTTCTTCTTTCTTCTTTCTTCTTTCTTTCTTCTTTCTTTCTTCTTTCTTTCTTCCTTCTTTCTTCTTTCTTTCTTTCTCCTTTCTTTCTTCTTTCTATAAAGTAAATTTATAATCTCATTCCTATATTCACAGGTGTCAGATCCCACGGAAGTGTTTAGTGGCAAAAGGATTGCAGACAAACCTCTCACTGAGGATCAGATGATTGGTGAAACGTTGGCACTCGTGTTAGGCGACTCCAAGATATGGTCAGCAGGTAACATAATAAACATTTACTATGAAATAATTGATTACATACATGAAAATCACGCCTCTTTCCCGGAGGGCAGAGACTACCTCTTTTCACTTGCCACGATCTCTGCATACTTCCTTCGCTTCATCCACATTCATAACTCTGTTCATGCAAGCTCGGCGGTTTCGGGTACTTTTGACCTGACCCTTTACCAGGACGTCCTTAATTTGATCACATAAATAATTGATAACATTTGCCTTATATCCTCTTTACTAGCTAGCACCCGTGCGCTTCGTCCGCGTGGAATAGTTATTTTGGTCATCATTAAAGCATTCTTAACGTAATTAGATTAACGACGAGATATATGATAAATTGAGTAGAATATAACTTTTGGTCGAAATTTTCTTCTAATTCCCGTGGGAATGGGGTGTAACGAGGTTTTTCGCGTAAAAAGTTCCAGATTAAACTACATAATTACAATTTACAGGAACATATTGGGACCGCAACCAGTTCACAAACAGGACATTCTTCGCGCCGATGGCTTACAAGACATCTTTGAACACCAGGAAATACAAGCTGGAGGATTTGGCACGATTGAATAAGACAGGTAACAATAATGTGAAGTTTGGATATGATCGCCGGCAGATTTGAATGCTTATACGTGAACCATTCGTGTGCCGTTGCTGGGGGAGTGATACAGGGGGCCACTATGCTTAAAGTTAAATTATATATATTTTTTTTTGTTCTTACATAGTAATAAGCACTACCAACATATTATTAGTCTTTTGTTACTAACTTAAATAAATAAATTCATTCAATAATTTTGTGAACATTTTTCTAAAGCACATACATACATATTGTCACGTCTATGTCTCTTGCGGGGTAGCCAGAGACAACAGTCTTGAAAAGACTGAATGGCCACGTTCAGCTATTTGGCTTAATGATAGAATTGAGATTCAAATAGTGACAGGTTGCTAGCCCATCGCCTAAAAGAGAAATCCCAAGTTTAAAAGTCTATTCCTTAGTCGCCTTTTACGACATCCATGGGAAAGAGATGTAGTGGTCCTATTCGTTTTTGTAATGGTGCCGGGAACCATACGGCAAATTTAAATAAATAAATAAATATATACGGGACAAATTACACAGATTGAGTTATCCTCGAAGTAAGTTCGAGACTTGTGTTACGAGATACTAACTCAACGATACTATATTTTATAATAAATACTTTTGTAAAGATAAACATCCAAGACCCAGGCCAACCAGAAAAAGTTCGTTTCTCATCATGCCGTGGCCGGGATTCGAACCCGGGACCTCCGGTGACAACTATGTACAATTTTCTTGTTACTGTGTAAATTTATATGCAATGAAGATATTAAAAACAAACAAACAAACTGCTTTTGTATGCTTAGCTGCTAGTAACAGTTAATGTAATATAATTATCTTTTTTTTTTTGCAGAGGAACTATACACAAACAAACAATGGTTCCAACACTTAAAACAACGGTGGTCAACTAACTTCGACAGCTTAGAGAAATTCTATCTCAAAATGAAAATACGCGAAGACGAATTGGGCAAATATTTGATGAGATACGAGAGATACCCGACTTCGTATAGGGCGGCTAATTTGAAACACGGGTATTGGACACAGCCGTATTATGATTGCGAGGGACATTTGAAACAGTGGGTTATAACGTACGCAGCGCCATTCTTCGGATGGGACAGTGTTAAAGTCAAATTGGAATTCAAGTGAGTATTGACATGTGTGTTTATAATCTCGTCTTATGTCCCTTACGGTGTAGACAGAGCCGACGGTCTTGAAAAGGCTGAAAGGCTACGTTCAGCTGTATAAGTGTGTATTTTGAACTATAATTTTGCTCAGTGATTGGATGGAGGGGGATTTTTGAAATAATTTATTTTCTTAAGAGACAGTTAAATAACTCCTTTACGCGTCAGTTTTGTTTAGACATACTTGAGCGAGGATTTTAGACAAGTTCTAATTTTTTACTCTTAACATGTTACTACAATATCGGTCCTTCGAGCCGGATCTGTCAAACGACTACATTGAAACCATTCGTATCGAATTATTGTTAAATTTTTACTATAATGAGTAGTTAATGTCTTAACATTCTTAAACCTTATAAAACTTGTCAGTTGCACTTAAATATTGGTCCTTCGAGCCGGATTCCCAAACGAATATATCACGTTTCAGGGGCGTGGTAGCAGTGACAATGGCTTTGATGTCCCTAGATGTGAACCAGTGTCCAGACAAGTACTATGTGCCAAACGCCTTCAAGGGGACGGACAAATGTGACAAGCAGTCTTCCTATGTGAGTATTTATTTTTACTACTTTTTTTTTCAGTAATAACTTTGTTCAACTAAAACGTGTTTCATACGTTTTAGTTGAACAAAACAAGATATATTAAAATATAAATTAAAAATTAATACAATTAAAGCAATTTATATCAAAAGTCAGTTCAATTTGTTTTTAACCGCCTTTGAAGAAAAGGTGGTTCTTAGTTTGGTTTTATGTATGTATGTGTATCCGCCTATCGCTGAACCGATTTTAGTGGGGTTTTCAGGAAAGTGTTTGTGTTTGGGGGAAGGTTTTCGATATTTAACCGACTTCAAAAAAGGAGTATATTGATTGGAGGCGGTTCTCTTTATACAAAAGTTTTTAAATATAAAAAACAACATCTTAGTGATGTGATGAAACAATGATGTTAAGACTTTCGTGACATCTGTTACATATGATATAGTCACGTCTATATCCATTCTGGAGTAGACAGAGCTAACAGTCTTGAAAAGATATGGAGTGGTTTTATTCTAAAGTGTTGGAAACCACACGGCCAAATTGTCGGCACAATAATATTTTAGAACGGTAAACTAATTTTTTAAAAGAGACGTTCGCCGTTCGCTTTCTACCAATATTATTTTGTGCATATCTAATTATTTGTGTTCATTTCCAGTGCGTTCCAATACTCGGTCGCGGGTTCGAAGCCGGCGGTTACAAATGCGAATGCCTCCAAGGTTTCGAATATCCGTTCGAAGATCCGACCACTTATTACGACGGTCAAATAGTGGAAGCGGAGTTTCAGAACATAATCAACAATAAGGAAACACGTATAGACATGTTCAAATGTAGATTGGCTGGTGCCGCAGCAATACAGGGGAGTTTCGCCATTATGTTGGCCATTTTGTTCGTTCTACTAAAAATAAGGTAATTTGATACTGGTTATTAATAAAAATAAATTGCATTTCCCCGAAAAGATGATGTAACTAAGATAAATAAATAAATAATAAATGTATACGGGACAAATTAAACTGATTGTGTTAGTCTCGCAGTAAGTTCGAGACTTGTGTTACGAGATACTTACTCAACGATACTATATTCTATAATAAATAACTTATATAGATAAACATCCAAGACCCAGGCCAATCAGACAAAGTTTATTTCTCATCATGCCCTGGCCGGGATTCGAACCCGGGACCTCCGGTGTCACAGACAAGCGCACTACCGCTGCGCCACAGACGCCGTCACGCCGTTACGCCGTAAGAAAATATCAAAATATTGCACACATGGTGTTAATACATACATATAGTCACGTCTATATCCCTTACGGGGTAGACAGAGCCAATAGTCCCGAAAAGACTCATTGGCTACGTTCAGCAGCTTAATGATGGAATTGAGATCCAAATAGTGACAGGTTGCTAGCCCATCGCCTAAAAAAAGAATCACAAGTATGTAAGCCTATGGTGTTAATTTATATGCAAATAACTTCTACCCGCAATTTGAGATAAGAAAATAATATGTGAAAAGTAATTAAAATAAGATTAATGTGGCCTTTTTTCTTTACCATTACGACTATCTTCGAGTCCCGGCCAGGGCGTGAACAGAAACGAACTTTCTCCGATTGTTCTAGGTCTTGGATGTTTATCTATATGAGTATTTATCATAAAATATAGTATCGTTGAGTTAGTATCTCTTAACACAATTCTCGAACTTACTACGAGGCTAACTCAATCTGTGTGTGTCTCTCCCGTATATATTTATTTATTTTAATTTAGATTTTTTATAGTGACAACTGAAACAAAAAATCTAAAAGGCACGCATTTACAAAGTAAACTTGTAAATGATATTCAAACAGACGACATATGAGTTATTTAGGTAGGTACAAATATAATTGTATACAAAAATTAATAGAGACAGCATTAATAGGATATTCTTTTCAGTTTTTATAATGAAATGTGAGAAAAAAAAAGAGAAGATTTTTTTAAAAGCAATTTTTTTTAAGTTAGTATGTACCTAGTTGTACTTTCGTTGTATCACGGCCATCCGTCCTATATACAGACTGATATTATCAAGAAATTATAAGCAATAGATTAACTTCCCATAGGTATAAGTAACAATTTCCAATATTAAATCTCATTGTTTTACTAATAAGAGTGAGTTACCTACGGCGTTATCGTCATTGGTGAATAAGGGTCGGGTCACATCGACGAGACGCGACGCGACATTTTAACGAAAATTTGACTTTTACTACACGAAACGACCGAACTTTATCTTCAAAGTTAAAAAGAAAACAAATAGATAAATTGAAATTTTAGTTGTGCTATAAATATTTCGCGTCTTGTTTTGGTGTAAACATACCCTAAAGTTAATGTTATGTGAAAATGTGACAGTTCATATAGTAGTAGTAGATCTGATTAATCCATTTAGAATGATAATGATGAAATTTCATTGCTGTACAATGTCTAAGGTGGAATTTCCAACAGGATATAACGTAACGGAATTCTCACATATTTTCTATTTTCATAATTTTGTGTTTACCTTCCGTTAGGTTTAGTTAATAACTCTAGTATATAATTTTCCATTCCTTTATGTACGGTAATTTAAAATTGTATGTTCAAACTTTATGATTCGTACATGTATCATGATTTTAGCAGTAAAGATCCGTTCTAATCTGGCCTCTTTAGCTTTTAAAATTTAAGCTTTATGTATCTTTATGGACGGGTAGCATTTTACGATATAAACCTTCCTCAACCTCTGTAGCATGGAACGCGCGACGCCGTTTTTATAGCGCGAAAACCTGTCACCGTTTTGTTTTTTTTTGACGTCAAACGGGACATCGGTAGTTCTTCGCGCGATAAAAACGCTCTTCAACATTTCAAACGGGAACAAATCCGTCCAAAACGAGATAAGCACTTACTTTCAGATATAGAAAATAGAGGAACCTTATAAAATGTAGTGATAGATTGCCGGATAAAGGTCCTAAAGATAGTACCTACGTGATAATATCACTGATCTTTTACCTTTACGTGTTATTGACCTTTTTTTCTTTAGATGCCATTCATTTGGTTAACCTAAATGTCTTAAATGAAAAAAAAAACTGATGAATAACAAACAGGCGATCGCGACCTATATTTCTATGCTACAAAATTATGTGTTTACCGTTTTATATTTAGGAACAATTTTATACAACTGAAAGATAATACAGGTTTACCTTTTCTTTTTAATTCTGACATGTACTTTTTTCTATGTAAGAATCTCTTATTTTTTTAAGTTAATTTAAGCATATTTACTATAAGCAATATTCTTCTAATTGGTGTGTTATTTTTCGTCTAATTTTATACTATAATCTTTTTTTATGTAAGATCGTATATATTTTGTGGCTGAAACAAGGAGAAAAAGACAGAAAATGTATTTATTTATAATGTCTTCAGTTTACACATATTTTCTACAGTTTATTTTGTATCAATTTTTTTTTTATAAATTTTGATGCATTTTTTATTGTTAGGGTATTTTATAGAACATAGATTAAAATTTTAGTTTTTTCTTAGAGAATCTCTTAGTCATTATTTGCTTATGGCATTTTTTAGTAATTTTATTTTATTCCAATCTATGTTACTATTTACATTTATAAATAAAAAATTGTGCAATTATTTATAAAAGTTTAAATATCATACATAGTGTGTCTTGAATTTTGTATAATGTTGCCAGAACTTACATTCCATTTCATGAATTGGTTTTATTTCTTGAGAACAGGGGAGCAAAACTGTAAAAAATAAATGTGCCAATATTGTGTCCGTAGAGTCGCAGTGAAGAAGTTTTTGTAGTTTGGTACCACAGTAAAAAAAAGAGTATAGAAAGAGACAATCGTCAGCGACACACTTTTGGTACATTTGTTTTTTACAGATTTGATCCCCAATATTTTCAGTAGTTCACATCATGAAATAACAAAATTGGTGGAGAATTTCATGATATATTTTCATTTCGTCATCATTGCACAAAATATGAACAAATATAATGTTATTATGCCAGTGTGACTTATTCAGATACCGTCCATTTTAGTGCCTTTTTCATATGAGAGTTTAATAAAGTGAATATGTATTGAACGGCTTGTTTTACTTGTTTTCACTGCATCATACTTAAAATTCTTCTATACTGAAATAGAAGATTTGTGATAATAATTTGGCTACTGCAAATAACACGTTACCTGAGGAGGGCCATGATTGTCGATAATAGTATGACTTAAGACAAAGAGCTTTAAAAAATAAATATAGCTTCCTGTACCTATATATTTATAATATTTTGAACTACTCAATCGAGACGTCGTAATTTTGCTGTAAATCAACATTATATAATTTAGATCAGCATACTTGTAATCCCGTATGTACATGCTTCGGACATAAACTAGCGCTCCCACTAGACCGAAGTATACAGTTATATATATTAATATGTAAGACACGATTAGGATGCGCAATGCACCCATAATCCTCTGTTTTCGGAGCTATGAGACATATTTTCTTATTTTTTTTGGTCTTGTTGACAACATTTTGTTTTGAAAATTTTATCAGTATTGTGAATGTGAAGTTTAAATGAATGTTACATTTGAATTTGACGCTTTACATGAATGCCCCAATAAAAAAGTCAGTAGTAGATATTAAATTTTTTGTTATAAATAAGAAAATTAGGCTTCTTGATAATTTGTGATAACTTTTAAAGTGTGAAATAGAGTTTTCCTTGATTTTTGTGAAACTGATACTACTGAACAGTTTTATTGTAATTTTTAGTATATAAGCGTCTCGAAAATTAAGATAATCATGAATGCATCTAATTGCATGACGTCAATATTTCGACGTGCAGGTGTCTGACAGTGACAGCATGACAGTAACTTATGAATTATTTGGACGGAAATAGTTTTTTCCTTTTAAGAGTGCGTGTTTGTTGAATAAAATATTTTTTGACAAAAATTATAAAAGAAAGAATATACAAAATCGTAAGTAAATTATTGCTATCATAATATTACATTAAATCAAAGTCTTATTTTCCTTAGTTACGTGATTATAACCTTGAAAAGTGTTTCAAACTGGTATGTAATTATTCAAATTTATATTATCATGAATTCGCTAAAATTTATTAATATTATTTCCTTATATTTCACAAAACAGCCTTCTGTTCTTGCAGTAAGTAATTTTCCTGCGTTCCTGGGCAGTAATTTAGTGTAAAGTTTAATATATTACAGAAAAATGGGATCGATAGTAAAGAAATTGGTGACCTCCATCAAGAGCAAAGAATTCAGAGAATATTTAATGAGGTGAGCTTTTTGTTACCACCTATTTTGTCATTTCTTATAGACCATTCAGTTCTAGGGTTGTTACGTATTAAAATAATATTTTTTTTAACCATTGCACACTGTCTTGTGTGTTAATTTTGAATGATATACGATCTAAATTATATCCACAATTTTTTTTCTAAAGTGGTTGCCAGCACTTTGGAAAAGAACCACTCCATCACATGAGGGAATGGCTAATAAATTTGGAATTCCTCTTGGAAGTGATGAGTTAGCTACCTGTCGCTATTTTAATCTCAATTCCATCATAAAGCTATATGGGTTAACATGGCGTTTTAGTCTTTTCAAGACTGTGGCCCTGTCTACCCAGCAAGATAGATGTGACATTATGTATGTATGTATAATTTTTCTCCCTTAAGGATAAATTTTTATTAATGACATTTCCAGCACACATTTTTGGGGACCAGTTGCCAACTGGGGGATACCACTCGCGGCGATCGCAGATACTCGTAAAGATCCTAGCTTCATCAGTGGCAAAATGACATTTGGTAAGAAATACATATGCTATTTTCAACACCCACACATATTGACTACATGCCATATAACAGGATTTCAAATATGTCATCAAGAGCCTACTAATTCTTCTTCCCCCTGGCGTAAATTCTGGTATCATCCTCATCTCTGGAGAGGAGCCCAGGGTGTGCCTTGTAATCATGATCCTGAAGAGCCTGTAAATTTCTGAGCTTCATTAGGCAAAGGTTGTAGATGAAAATATTTTCAATCGTATTATCTACAGTGGAATGCAGATATGATTTATCATATTTCTGGTCTACAAAATATAAAGCCCAAAATATTTTCTTAGTACCTATTAACCAAACATGATTCTTAATTGATGTTCCCATACACCAGAAAAGGACAAGGAATACAATATTGGTACATAAGCAGATATTATACAACACTTATTTCATGAGATAAATCTTACACAACCTTATCTTGAAGACAGTTCTTATCAATATTTGAAATATACCAGTCTTTAAGTGTTATAACTCACAATTACTTTTATCTCCTTTATCACCGAAAAGCTGATAAAAAATTGGCATGCTGAATGAGAAATGAGGCAGTTTCGCTATAAAAATCTAAGCATTATCATTAAGTAGTCTGTAATAAAATTACATCAGTAATAAATTGTATTTGTAATGTATTTAATTGAGTTTATATTATACTCTGCTGATAAGAAAATATGTATAAATTAACTGGAGTACACCCTGGCTCCATATGCGTAAAACTAAAAGCCTTATCAATTCCCATTCCCACGGGAACTTCGGGAAAACCTCTCTTAAAGCAGACCTAGACCACTTGAGGAAACCACATTGATATCTCTAGATCCTGAGTCAAAATCTCACGGTTGCATCTTCCTGGGGTGGAATCAAAGTCAAACATCTTTGTCTGTAACTACAATTTTGAGCTATTTCACTTATTTCAACAGCGTAGTGCTGACCTCATTTGGAATAAATCATTTTATCTAAAACAAGGAAGAAAATTATAAATGTTCTACATTGAATTTCAAGATAATATAACAAGTTTTTTATTGGGCTAGGTTAATTAAAGTAGTATAATGAATTGATTTTTTCTTTGTCCATAAGCAATTATGGCTAAAAGTGGTCACTTTTACTGTAATATTATCTTATAATTTAGACTATTTATAATTTACGTTTTTGTTTTCGATAAAATGATTTATCTCAAACTAGCTGTGCCCGCAACTTCGTCCGCGTGGAATAGTTATTTTGGGCATTATTAGAGCCCTCAAGGATGAATAATTTTCCTCGTTTTTTTTCACATTTTCCATTATTTCTTTGCTCCTTATAGTTCCAGCGTGATGTTATATAGCCTTAAACATTCCTCGATAAATAGTCTATTCAACGCATAAAGAATTTTTCAATTAGAACCAGTAGTTCCTGAGATAAGCGCGTTCAAACAAACTCTTCAGCTTTATAATATTAGTACCTATAGACGAGAGCAGCACTGCGCCGTTGAAAAATGTGAAATGGCTCTTAATTAGAATTTGTGTTAAACATTCAGATATCAGTCTTCCTACATCTCATTCAGTTGCCTCACGATCTTTTCCCTATTCATAAAAGTTATTATTTACGTAGCTATAGTCCGACTAACTAATGTATGTACACTGTTGCGTCAATCGCATTCAGTCTCGTGTAACTCGTATGCCCTTGTATTGTTGTTGTCCACGTTTATCAATTTAAATACTGATCCATGTGTCACACTAGTTAATATACAATGGGTTCGTTTTTGAGTCAATTTATACTGGTGGCTCTGTCTACCCCGCTAGGGATATAGACGTGATCATATGTATGAATGTATGTATTATTTATTTTCCAGCTCTCTCCCTATACTCCCTGATGTTCATGCGTTTCGCGTGGCGGGTACAACCTCGGAATATGCTTCTCTTCGCTTGCCACTTCACCAACGAATGTGCTCAACTCACACAGGGAGCGAGGTTCGTCAACTATCATTACTTAGGAGGAAAAGAGAAGCAAGATACTGAGCAGAAAGTTTGAGGATAACCTACTTGTAAGTAAACAAATGTTTTCAGGATATATCTGTTTGTAGCAAAAATATGGGTCAATATTATATGTGTGTGGTGTACTCATGACGCCTGAATGTCCTGTTTTGAAGTGATATGTAGATAGATACATAGCAAGAAATATTATGTAGACGTGTTATCAGAAATTTATAAAATTTAGTAATTGTTATAATTTTAGTATTGTAACTGTATAAATTTCCTAAGAAATACTTCATACATTTCGCGTAACAGATATTAGAAGTGTGAATAATGATGTTGTTTGACTCAAAATAACTGAGTGATGTGATTTCCCAGTGAAAAAGCCTTTTGGCTTTGTTCGAAACATTACTACGACAAAAAGCGTCAACGGCGCTGGGATTTATGGTGCGTGCGTTCGCGCATTATTCAAATGTATAATTATATATATAAAATGTATTACTATATAAATTTATTTCGGTTTTACATTTAAAAAAATATTTTTAATATAAATTTTTTAAATGTATAACAGAAATAATTTTACCTGATAAAGGACATTTCAATCGATCGAATATATGAAAAACAAAAACACTTGGATAATTAATCGTTACAAGTGAGCAACTTCGCATTCTATCGCTTATAATCGTGTCGCGTTGAGTCGTATAGTTCAATGTGTTTAAAAACCATACAGTTTGATGTATCGTTAATTGTTGCTTTAGTAGTTAAGCGTTATCAATGTTATCAGGGTCCCGTATCGTCACGCTGCCAACGTCGCGAGATCTCGTGGTATACGCATGTTTATGTGTTCATTATACACTAACATACTATGTAGTATAATTATAAGTAGATAAAATTATCAAATACAAGTCTATCTAGACTTAAAGATTTTCAAATACCTTGATTTGGTAACGGAAAATCTTTAACTGTATTAGGATATGATGAAATGTATCACAAAAACGTAACTTAAATAATATCTGTTCTACGTATGTAGTTTTTAAAGTTTATTCCCAAGTACATTTGAACCTATATTTGCTATTTTTGAATTTTTATGTACCTAAACAATAATAAGTGTTATTTAAATGTTAAAGCCAAAAAGTAACTAAACATAAGAAAACTTACAAGATCTATTCTATCCTGAAAACATTTGACGCTGTATAATCTTAAAGGCATATATTGCTGACCAGATGCTAAGCTATTAGTGAGGTACCTATCTCACGACGATTTTTATACATAGAAGGTTATAATAGCAAAAAGGCTGTTTATAAAGTCGTTAGTTGCATAACTTACCATCATTAAAAAAAAATGTCATTAATCTAGAAAATATGTATTATGAATTATGCCAAGCTATAGCAAAATTATATCTTTATTCCTACTACTTCTGTAGTAATTATATTGATAATTATTTACAGAGAGAAATATAAATGATGTTAAATAAATCGGTTGTATACGTTAGCAAAATTTATCGATTTGAATTGGCACAAAACCTATAAAAAATCGATATAGAAGTGGAACTGTTATAAAATTAACCAATCAGTGTCGTTCTCTTTCAAAATCTTTCAGGCGATATTTTCTTTGTTGTATATAAACTTTATAAAAAAATAATAGAATGAAACATTTAGAAAAGGTAAAATTAGGCATTATAAAAGATTTTAGCCAATTGTCTAATATGTGAACGTAGACTGTTCTATTAAAAACAGTGAAAGACTTTTAAAACTTTGACTAGTAAGTAAAATACATATATTTAAATATTAAATTAAGAATATTAAAATATTTGAGATATCCATAGAGGTCGATTAATATATTGATTTATTCGACCCATTTACTATACGATAGATGTATAGGTATTAAAGTGTAAATCTTTTGTTTACATATTTTGTATTTTCTGTACAATAGTTGTTTGCATTCGAAACCATATTATGATTGAAGCTCTGACATAAAATTCTAACACGTGATAGGTTGCACAATTTTAGTTTTAAAGAAAATAATAATTAAAAAAATGTCAATGCCATTTAAACTATGCTAATATTATTAAAAAAAAGACATGTTGTTAAAGTTTCATCATACATTGGGCAACATAAAAAAGAGTACCACGTACGTAACCTAGTTTTGTATGAAGGTAGTATATTTTCTATGCGCCTCACTATACGTACGTTGGGGCAACCTTTTTTTTTGATGTTTGCTTGTGAATTGTTAATGTACAAAAGATTTTAAATCTCCATCTTACAATTTTAAGGAAATTAAACTTTAAATTGCATCACCGTTTGTATTGTAAATTATTGTAACCATTTGATGATTTGACAAAGCATGGCGCTTATTTCTACTTATAATTTATTTTTAATAAATTTTTTTTTGAATGATTTCTAGCAGTGCTGGAAGATTGTTGGTTTCGATAAGTATTTAGGCATAGTAGTTGTTTTTTGCTTCTAATTCATCAATTTTCCAATATAATAAATAAGACAATTGTAAGCAGTCGACTATCAACCGTTGGTCAGGGTCGCCATCTTGATTTTCATTCGTTATCAAAATTAATTAATTTTATTTTAAATTAATTCTTGATTTTTAACTGAAATGGAAAAAAAAGAAATCAGTTTAAAATCGTAGGTGTGACTGTGTTGTAAAGGCACTATGCCTGAATAACTTATTTTAACATTACAAAAAAAAAAACATTGTACCTATGTAAATGTTACCGTGTATCTTTGTGATTTATGTAACTAGTTAGTGAATCTTAATTGAGTTGTACAAGGGTATATTTTTTTGAATATTTATTATAATTATACGGTGTTGATCTTTATTGGTTTGTTTTATTTGTGACAAGAAGACGTTCGTGGTACCAAACAGGTTCTAAGAATGAAGATGGAGATTTTAAGAGGTAACTATGTGTACTACAAAAGTAACGTTATCGCACCAAGTTAAGGGAAGCATTAGGAGAGTTATTACATATGTAACTCATTTTTGCAATTTTTGCATAAGTGACAGTGTCGCACCGGACGTGCGATATGACAATATATTTATTTCTGGTATGCATGAATAGTGATAGTTCGCTAGCCCATGACCAATAAGAATCCCAATTTTATTTGCTTTTTCCAATCTACAAAACAAACAAACATATAATCACGACTATATCCCTTGTGGGGTAGACAGAGCCAGCAGTCATGAAAAACTGATAGGCCACGTTTAGCTGTTTGGCTTAATGATAGAATTGAGATTCAAATAGTAACAGGTTGCTAGCCCATCGCCTAAAAGAAGAATCCTAAGTTTATAAGCCTATCCTTTAGTCGCCTTTTACGACATACATAAAAATGAGACGGAGTGGTCCTAGTCTTTTTTTCTATTGGTGCCAGGAACCTCACGGCACTTCCAATCTACATTATGTTTTTTTTTTCGTTACCACACTAGCATGGAATCTTATACTCTACATATACCTACAGCAGTTTATTAAGTCGTTTAAGAAAACAATATCATTTCATCAGTTAAAGTGGGACGGAGCGGAGGCGCGGAATCCCGGTCGCGTATTCACAAACACTCGCACACAATGAGACGTGGTCTTTGTTCGCGGTTCTAAACGGCGACTATTGTTTGCATAAACGCTTCCGAGTTCGCGGGGAACTGGCGCTTGTGAGAGTTTACTGGGGGTATGAAAAGGTTTATTTTCCAACGGTTTGATAGTGAATAGTGGGTTAGAGACGAGAAGGCGAGAGTTTATGGCTGTGTAGCGGGAGCGATGATTCGGCTCGACCGCCACCAAAGGGAAGATCTTCCGCCAGGCTAGGTGTTATGCCTGGGGAACCGCGGCTCCGACGATGTTGTGTCGGAGGTTGTAAATATATCTCCAATCCGTGAAATCATTGAAATCGCGTCTTAGATTCTTCGCTGCTATTGGTTGAGCGCGTCAATTTCTTCGCGATGATTGACAGTTTGTTTGATTTGATGTTGTGACGAGTGGCGTAGAGATGTCGCCACAGCTGAAAGTGCAACTGCAGTCGCCTGCTATGACATAAGTATTACATTATCACTAGAGACCGCCCGCGACTTCGTCCGCATGGAAACCCTATCAATCCCGCGGGAACTCCGGGATAAAAGTAGCCTTTATGTTATTCTGGGTCTTCAACTACTACATACCGAATTTCATCGTAATCGGTTCAGTAGTTTTTGCGTGAAAGAGTAACAAACATCCATACTCACAAACTTTCGCATTTTTAATATTAGTAGGATAATTATGGTGGCCAAATTATTATAATGTTACCTACGTATGTAGGTACATAATACAAAAGCTATCATAGAGTCACTCCATCTCTTTCCCATGTGTGTCGTAAAATTTTCATCTTTAACATTCATCTTTGAGGCGATGGTCTAACAACCTGTCACTATTTGAAACTCAATTCTATCATAAAGCCAAACAGCTGAACGTGGCCAATCATTATTTTCAAAACTGTTGATTCTGTCTAACCCTCAAAGTATACAGACATGATTATCTATATGTATGTTACCTACTTACATCTTTTTCCTCCTGCTACAATCCCGGTTATATCCTCATCCTCACCTCTTTAGAAAGGAGCCCGGGGTAGTCTTTCAACAATGTTCCTGGATTGGGTAAGTCAGGTTTTTAAACGAAGTCACTATCGTCTGATCTCCGCAAACTTTGCGGGAGAACCTAATCTATATTGGGTTATAGTAAAAGCTGCCCTTAGTCGCCTTTTACGTCATCCTTAGGGAATAGGATTGGTCCCATTCTTAAGTATTGGGAATCTCACTAAATAATGCCCTGTCTTAAATAACAGTCGTTTTACAGTACGTACGCTCTTTACTAGTAATTTCACAGTATAAAAAAAAATAAAATAAAAATAAAATACCGACCGTATTCACAAACAATGTTATCGAAAATCTGCCCATTTCAGATGCCCTCATTTCCTTATCAGCTCAACTTTTCGCCAGGAAAAGTTAAGGTGTGGTCAGTTAGGGATCAGTGAAATTTATATATACATATAATATTATTTTCAAGTCAAACAAACTCAAATTTTCGATATTTTCATTATAAGCCCATGTCCACCTAGGAAACGGTGATACGGTAGGGAAGACACACATTTTTTTCAGTCACGCAATAGTGTTTTTGATTTGATTTTATCAACTTCAATAAATCATTATTCCTCTGTCGTAGGATTTCATGGATACAACACAGTGTAATCCAATTGTTTTTACGTCTCTTAAGTCGGATGAAGAAATGATTTTTTAACTATGGTATTCATACGGATTTTGTTATCTTACTGTAACTATTATAATTCTTTAAGTTAAAAAAACATGTAATATATAAGTAGTGCCCTTGAACTGAATTTCTCTTTACAAACTTATATAAGTATGGTCACGTCTATATCCCTTGCGGGGTAGTCAGAGCAAACAGTCTTGAAAAGACTGAATGGCCACGTTCAGCTATTTGGCTTAATGATATTATGAAATGATTAAAATTATTTTTATGAACTTCTCTTTATTTTAAGTTTTATTCTTATTTTCCTTGTACATCAAGGTACATAAATACCCTATATATATATTTTATAATATTTTTGTATTTCTCGTGCGTTCGTGTGGCTACACCTTTAGCTACCATAGCAGTAGTTTATTTTAACAACTCGGGTTGTAAAATGCAACGTGTAAGTTATTATTGCATCGCTGTAGTTCTCTAAGTTGTAAACACACTATTAAACTGTGAATTTTGGTTTAATTAGGTCTGTTTTTGTTTATCTAACTACTGCCAATGAAAACGTGAAAAAGTTGTTTGCACATACATTTGTCATGAGTCTTTTTTACTTTAAAAGAAATAAATTCATTCA
Source organism: Amyelois transitella (assembly GCF_032362555.1). NCBI lineage: Eukaryota > Metazoa > Arthropoda > Insecta > Lepidoptera > Pyralidae > Amyelois > Amyelois transitella. Next base: position 10,774,931 of record NC_083513.1, on the reverse strand, counting down.
CTTATTGCATAAATACGAGTACCCTGCAGCCTTATCCTATAAAAGATTTACTTATACAATTACTAGCTGTCCGGCAAACGATGTTTTGCCATATAAATAATGTTTAAGTAATTTCTAGGTAAATGTTAAGGGTGGACAACCCTTATCAGGTATGAAAGCTTGATGTTGGCCAATTCTCAGACCTACTCAATATGCTCCATTACTGTCTTGAGAATCGGTTAAGCCGTTTCGGAAGAGTACGGGAACCAAAATTGTGACACGAGAATTTAATAACTATATAAATGTAAGTACTTACTCAATCCAGAGTAGTGGTTATAGGCGGCCATTTTTTTTTGTTTTCGAAGGGAAATTAATCGGACGACCTTCTGGACCCGGGAGAGTGAGACTCCTGGCATCTAGTGTGCCAGCCTACCAATTAAAACCCCTCCAGTCATCCATCATGGGATCACACGGTATTCCACCACGATGTCCTCTGGTTTCACGGCGCACTTGGCCAGGACTCTTACTATTTGGGCGACCAGTAAGTTGCTGGCAGCCCTTGTGTGTTGTTGATAAACATCCAAGACCCAGGCCAATCAGAGAAAGTTCGTTTCTCATCATGCCCTGGCCGAGATTCGAACCCGGGACCTTTGGTGTCACAGACAAGCGCACTACCGCTGCGCCACAGAGTGACGGCCTCTGATCATGATGATAGTAACCTGAAATTTTTTATTTCGATGACCTTTCTTTCATCTTGAATTTCATTAAGCTGCCGGCCTTATAACACCAATTCATTATAGCCTTAAAATATTAAATATCAGCATGACATAGTTACCACAATAAAAAAAAACTTTGCTAGTTAAAAATTACACGTTTTAACTATCATGTTTCCGCTCTAACTCCGCGCCGTGTGGTCACACGTACGTATAATATGAGACTGAAAACATGGATATAGTTACGTGTTTGTTTTAATTAAAATTGCTCTTGTACAATTAAAACACGTTTTATGTGCACTAAACATGGTACATAACTGCAGAAACGTACAAAACGCAGTTACTGCTTAGTAGAATTCGGTCCATTTCAACTTGTTACGGGTGAATTATGCGCTTTTGTTAAGTTAGTGGAAAATTGCTAAGCTTCTTGCTGCATCTTTAGTCCCAGTTGCATCCTCACCACTCTGGTGAGGAGCCCGGGGTATGCCTTCGACAATGGATCCAGGATTGGGTGAATGAATTTTTTACACGAAGTGATGTTATTACTGGAATGTCCAGTAGGTTTCCAAAGTCCATTTCCTTGAACGTCCATTCTCGATCAAGATGCAATGAGAATATTTTCTTATGTCACGACCATTAGTTGCGACGTCACATTGAGTCTAGTACTTATTTACCTTCTTTTTCCTCCTGGGTTTGAATCCTGGATTAGGTGAGTCAGGTTTTTACTCGAAACTACTAGCCTCCGCTACCTTTGCAGGGGAACCTAACTCGTATTGGATCGATCATGGTTTCACATCCAGTTGTCTGAATCTGAAGGTTTCCTAGCGTTGTTCTAATGAAGGTTTTAATTCTTTACGCTAAATATGAGGCCTGTTTTCTAGTTACAGCCTCTATTAATAGCTTTAAGCCTCGGGCGTTTGTTCTGTGCTCGACAGATCAGAGGAAAGGTCAATAAACCTGGGTTTGTTCTTTTTGGCGATGAGCTAGCAATATATTTGAAAATCAATGCAATGAACTGAATTTGGCTTTTCAGTCTTCGAGACACTTGGCTCTGTCCACCCTGTAAGGGATGATAGAGACGTGATTATATACTTAGATGTATGTTCGACCTTATCTGGATTTGATAGATTCACAATGATCCGAGGGAGGTTGTAAAAATTTACTTTTAAGAATAATGTGAAAAGAAGGACTAAAATTTACAAAAAAAAAACTATTCTAACTTAAATAAGTATTAACACTAAGTTTGACAAATCAGAGCCATATTTTTTTCTGAAGAGCGCCGAAAAACAGCAATAAATGTCTATCGTTCAGGAGTTCCGATGTCCCTCATATATATGCAGTAAACAAACATATTAGAGAAGCTATTACGAATACTTGCATAATAAGAGTTTTCCCGCCTATCAAAAGTTGTCGCTTATATTTGTGTATTTTTACGGATGAGTTATAACACGGAAAAACAGCATTTTCTATGTGAAAAGACACTAAAATAGGTAACCTTTTTTTCCAACAAATATTTATATATCTATCAAATAATTACCTACTTATCATACAAAATGGCAGAATATTTAAAAACACAGTATCTACTCAATTAGTTTTTAAGGTTTTTTTCAGCGAGTTTTATTAACTAGGTTTTTAGATGAAACTAGGTATTTATTTGATATTAATAACAAGAAAATTATTCAGATTTTAACGGTAGAATTTTGTTTGATTTGTCCGTATTAAAACAAAATTACATAATGCTCAAGTAGGTATGTTCTCGAGAAGTAGCAGTCATTCTTTTACGAGTATTAAATACACATTGAGCGCGCCAAAACTTGAAACTTCTATATAATACGAAACCAAAGTTCACAAGACCAGTTTTATCATTGTTCAAACTTGCACAACTCATCCCAACCAAAGGCGTTCACACTCGATTGAATTTCAAGTGAGAGTTGAACGCACTGATCCGCCATTTCCGAACGAGGCGCCGCCATGACGCCGTCCGGTCCAACATGGCAACCGAAAACGCGGGAAAGAAAAGATGGCGATTTACACAAAACACAGCCATTACCGGCTACTCATGTATGTTAGTTATTGCCTGGCATTTGTATTCTCGCGTGGCTTGCCGAGTGTTCTGATTTGGCGCGGTTCACAGACGTTATTACAGTCGGGAGCCCATTTAAAATTGTAACGGTCTTTAGCAATGTATTTTGTATAAAATGTGGTACAGAGATGACAATCTTGTGTGTTGGTTTCAGGGATATCTATAAATGGAATCTAGAATGGGCGGAAAGTACCTAGTATGTTGTCATTTAGATAGTAATGCTCTTATTTGATTCTTGCGTTAGTGCTGCAAAGTGCCTGTATGTAGGTAGGTACTAGATTTTTTTCTAAACCACCAGAATGCCGAATGGCAAATGAAAAAAATATACACCGACAGTAGACAATTTCACAGTAGCATTTTCCAGCCATGCACCCGCGATGCAAAATAATAAAAAAAAATCCGGCTAAGCGCGAATCGCCTTTGGACACACCGAGTTCTAACAATTCGTCTTCCATTTTTACTTAGCAACACAACAACAGTTTAGTGTTGCTTTTTAAAGGCTTCTATTAAAGTAATTAGTATTAATTATCTAGTTCCTTTATTGTTTGCCGGTTGACTGGAAGAGATCCCTTCATGGGATAAGTCCGCCATTGCAAGTGCTTTGTTTCTTTTATAACTATGTACTTACTATTTTCTTGTTACTGTGTAAATTTCTATGCAATAAAGATATTACAAACAATCAAAGTGATGTTTTTAAATAAGCATTCCCGTTCCTTGCCACGATTCCTTCATACTTCTTTTTATTATTATTATCCGTGGATACTTTCCGTCTTCATGGCGTAATCTCTCACTTTAAGAGCATTGGTTAGCAATAAAAGTAAAGGCCGCGGTAGAAATTAAAACTACGTACGTACGTCTCTGCATATTACGCACCTGATCCCGTTTAATCAAAAACGCTCGTAGTATTGGTCTGGTCATGCCGCCTCCGCTGGGTCTTGGTGGCAGGGGGAGACTGAAAAAATCCTGAACTGAAGTCGCGAATGACGATATGCATGCCAATGGTCTTACAAAAGACGACGCGGTAGACCGCAAGAAGTGGAAAGAGAGAAGTAGAAAAGCGGAACCCAGACCGCGAAGTCTATAGCAAAGGGTGATAGTTTGTAGCGGGAGCGACGATTCGGCCCGACCGCCACCAAAGGGAAGATCTTGCGCCAGACTAGGCGTTATGCCTGGGGAACCGCGCGACAGACGATGGTGAGTCGTAGGTTGTATTTTATGCTCCAATCCGTCAAATCGATTTAGATTCTTCGCTACTATTGGCTGAGCGTGTCAATTTCTTTGCGATGATTGACAGTTTTTGTTTGACAGTAGTGATGTCGCCACAGATAGATATATAAAACGTTTATACGACAGTGCTCACTCTCCTAGCGTCAGTTTTTACGTTCTGGTTTAAATAAGTTCTAACCAGAACATAACAACTGACACTGAGAACTGACCACCCACTCTTCACTTCACTTCTCCTCTCCAGAGAATCACTTCCCTGATTCCCAGAAAAGGTGGGTGGTTTATTATTTTAGTCATCTTTGTAGTTTTACCAGAGAACCCTAAAATTGTTGTTTTGTCTCAGTTCCCGTCAGCCAACTCGGCCGGGCTGATACCTAACAACTTTGCGTTCGACAGGTGCGCCAAAACATTCCCGTATTTATTTTTTCAGCTTCGTTTTTGCCAAATGACGTAACGCCGTAGTCGAAATATTGGAGAGAATGCTTGACAAGCGGGACAATAAATTAAAAAGATAAAATTAATAATTGGGGATTTGTCTATTTATTTTTAGAAGCAATTATTAATTTAAGAAGTTATTCAATTCGCTATTTAGAGGATGATTGTAAAACTATATTCGTATACATATATAGTTTAGAAAAGAAAACCTATGTTAAGTATTCTCTTTTCATAAACTTTATTTTTGGTATACAAGTACTATTTATAAGTCTTTTGTGAAAAAGATTACTATCTTGATGATTTTATACATACTTATGGTCACGTCTATATCCCTTGCGGGGTTGACAGAGCCAATAGTCTTGAAAAGACTGAATGGCCACGTTCAGCTATTTGGCTAAATGATAGAATTGAGATTCAAATAGTGACAGGTTGCTAGCCCATCGCCTTAAAAAGAATCCCAAGTTTGTAAGCATATCCCTTAGTCGCCTCTTACGACATCCACGGGAAAGAGATGGAGTGGTCCTATTCTTTTTTGTATTGGTGCCGGGAACCACACGGCAGATTATATCAGTTCAATCTATTGAAAGTCCGAACGTAAGACGTTTTGCTGCGTTCATCCAAACTGTTGAATTATTAAATCCGACTCGTATCCAGTCATAGACCACCCATTTATTAGACCTCAAATGTTTATTAAGAGTGCTTCTTTTTGAGTTGGTAAATAGCTAATTTATTATCTTATTATCGATCATGTTGATTTCAGTTTAAGAAAAAAAGGGATAATCATATTTTTATGGGTGTTACGTACATATTGCTTACCGTAAGAAATAGTCTACTTCTAATAAAAACCATGCACTGATTTGTGCATGGCTGACGTCTAGCCAGAATTGTATTAGTTTTTTTGTAAATATGTTTATTGCACAGAAATTTAAACAGTTACAATAAATAGTACCTACATAGTCAAAAGAAATAAATCACTTGCAATGCAATCGAATTAGTTTAACTTATTAATTCAGACTTGGTAGATATATGTTCGCTAGAGTCTATGTTCTGTGGTCTATCGCGTTATAAGTCAGTGAGTCCACTAATCTGCCTTTTGTCAACGAGATTGTAGCGAGATCGCTCGGAAATTGCGCCGCTGGGGCGTCTACCGATGTTAGTGCCTTTTTTGTATCGCGATCGAGTTATGAATCGTAAAATCGTAGGTAATAGGAGGAAATCCACGGTTTTTGTGGGGATAACGTGATTGGAGTGTTATTTCCAAATATAATGACAATTTCTCGATGGAACTAGGTATGTATGTGATGTTTCAATAGTTGACTCGGTATAATTTGTTTAAGTTGCCGTGTTTAATAATAGAAGGACCATTTTTGCTTATTTATTTATTTCACAAGTCATTTGTGTATACATAGAACATACTTTTAGGAATGAAACTTATAAGAATAAAAGAAATCGCAATACCTAATGTTTTATGTCAATTATGTTATTTCCATAGAAATTTATTTAGGCAGTCTTCACAAATTCATCGTTACATCGTTACAATGATTTAACAAAAATTGTTCAATGCTTTACCGGGCCTAAATACTACCAAAATTTTGTTATCTGGGTTACAAAATATTATTTTTTCGATAATTTACGCATTAGAATATACGAAAAATCATTCATCATTATAAATCACCTTATCTGCTATCCACTTAAAACAAATCATATCGGTAATCATCAACATGGCCTGATTGACAAATTGGTGGTGTTTCGGGCGAAGTGATGCAAATCAGCACCTCATCATCGAGACTGGTTGCACATTACTCATTCTGTCTTGATCCTATTTACCTAATCTATCTTAAGCGGACTTGGCACGGAATATGTAATTTACAATCGGTTTGTAGTGATTAATTCATGGTGGTAACGATTTAGTGTTAGTATATAAACTGCCTTGAGGTTGGCTGGAAGAGATCCCATTTAGAGATAAGCCCGTCTTTGTATTGTACTACTGTTTTATATCTGTATTTAGTGAACAATAAAGCATTTTCTTACTTACCTTGATTAACAGTGTAGCGGGAGCGATGATTCGGCTCGACCGCCACCTAAGGGAAGATCTTCCGTCAAGCTGGGTGTTATGCCTGGGGAACCGCGTGACAGACGATATTGTGTCGGAGGTTGTATATATGCACCAATCCGTGAAATCTTTGCTTGCGCGATTTAGAGTTTTCGCTGTTTTTGACTGATAGCGTCGCGTGGTTTTATTTTTGTGACTTGTGGCGTATAGTTATCGCCACAATAGGTTCGAATATCAGCGTATGTGTTGTTTTCACTGATATTAATATAAAGAAAAACTTAAACACTAACACGAGTGCCAGTTTCTTTTTTATTATTCCATTTGGCAGATGTCTCCATTTGTGGTCTTGTCTTGAAAATGTGATATACGAGGAGTGAATTATGTTTATTTAATATTATATTAAGATCATTTTAAAACCTAAAATAAGGGATTTTAATGTGGATTCTAATTTTTCACAGATGAGTGTATAGTTTGTTCATTCTATTCAAGTATAGTTTTTATGATTGTTCAACATTAGAAGAACGTCCTAATTAAAGTTCTTGTTTTCAAAGAAACGCAAGTAAGTCTTTATTTGATTGAGTGTTTACTTTATAGCGTATAAAAATATAGCGTTAGCGCGTTAAGCGTTATAAAATTGCGATCCTTTTTTTAGGCGATGGGCTAGCAATCTGTCACTATTTGGATCTCAATTCCATCATTAAGCCAAGCAGCAGAACGACATCTCTACGCCACTTGTCACAACATCCAATCTCACAACAACTGTCAATCATCGCGAAGAAATTGACGCGCTCAACCAATAGCAGCGAAGAATCTAAGACGCGATTTCAGAGATTTCACGGATTGGAGCTATATATACAACCTCCGACACAACATCGTCGGAGCCGCGGTTCCTCAGGCATAACACCTAGCCTGGCGGAAGATCTTCCCTTTGGTGGCGGTCGAGCCGAATCATCGCTCCCGCTACAAGTATTTACAAATACTGGGCAAAGGTACACTTCAGAGAGGCGAAGATGTGGCAGATACTACAATCAGGAAGATCATGGGCTTGCATGGTGGTAAAGATCGTGGAGTGGAGAGATGTGGAGAGTGATGAGATGCCTCTTATTAGCCCTTCGGTAAAGATGAGTGATTAAATAAATAAATAAATATATACGGGACATATTACACAGATTGAGTTAGCCTCGATGTAAACTAAGTTCGAAACTTGTGTTACGAGATACTAACTCAACGATTCTATATTTTATAATGAATACTTACATATGTAGATAAACATCCAAGACCCAGGCCAATCAGAAAAAGTTCTTATTTCATCATGCCCTGACCGGGATTCGAACCCGGGACCTCCGGTGTCACAGACAAGCGTACTACCGCTGCGCCACAGAGATCGTCAAAAAGTAGTACGTAGCTATTTCGTAGCACAGACTACGAGGTACGTACGAGTGTATTTCGTAGCACAATTGTGGAGTCGGCTACGAGCTACGAGTGTTATGCGTAGCACAGTTGTAAAGCTACGAAAATTTTTATCATTTTCATTAAATTTCTTTAAAGACATCCAGCTGAGTGTGTATTTACAGTATTTTACCCCGGTGTGCCGTGTGGTTCCCGGCACCAATACAGAAAAGAATAGGACCACTCCCTCTCTTTCCCATGGATGTCGTAAAAGGCGACTAAGGGATAGGCTTACAAACTTGGGATTCTTTTTTAGGCGATGGGCTAGCAACTTGTCACTTTTTGAATCTCAATTCTATCATTAAGCAAAATAGCTGAACGTGGCCATTCGTTTTACCATTCGATCGACCATTCGATCGAGACTGTTGGCGCTGTCTACCCAGCAAGGGATATAGACGTAACTATATGTATGTATGTACCCCGGTGTGAATAAACATGTATATGTATTTTTTCCATAGAAAACCTGCACATTCAGGCAACTGGATATAAAAAAACCATAACTTGAGGTTTGATAGGAGTCGCTTCGTGTAAAAACCTGACCCCATATCAGGATCCATGGTCAAAAGCGTACCCCGGACTCCTCTCCAGAGTGATGAGGATTTCACCGGGACTATAGCCAGGAGGAAGAACATATATATAAGACATCCTTTAGTAATGAATAAATACCTAACCGTAGCCTATTGACAATATAAATCAAGATTTTATAGAATTAACAATTCATCAAAAATTGAACAACGCTAAATAATCCATTAGTAAATGTTAAACCTAAAAGCAGAAACTCCGCGCCAGGGGACGCCACAATTACTGGCAGGGAACTCAATTTCCCTGGAGAATATAATTTTCGAATAAAATCGTCGATACATCAGACTCCATCGGCTCCCTAATTGGTTTGAATCTATCGATTTTGCCGAACGATAACATCACTAGAGATTGTCGCATGGGAGATTATTCTGTATGATACGACCTGAGAAATATTTGAATGTTGGTTCATTGTTGGATATTTAGATGATACAAGGTATCACTTTTTGACGTCACATCATTTAAATCTAATTATACTCGTAACTACTTACTACCGCTTCCAAAGCGCATGTGTAGAAGAAGCGGCGGAACAAACTACACTGTAGCATTTTAATCGGACGTGATGATATTGGTATCAAGGTACGTTCATCTAGGCCTTCCCATTCCCACCTTTCCATTCACACTTCTCTTCTATGTTTTCTGAGTCAACCTGCATTATTTGTAGTACCTATAGTCGATACATCTTTTCCACACGACGAAATCCGCGTGAAACGAATAATCCAGCTATATTCCTTCCTGCGGAAATTTCGGTTTATATTAACGTAATCTACACGACATCAACAATGTGCCGTGTGGTTCCCGGCACCAATACAAAAAAGAATAGGACCACTTCATCTCTTTCCCATGGATGTTGTAAAAGGCGACTAAGGGATAGGCTTATAAAGTTGAGATTCTTCTTTTAGGCAATGGGCTAGCAACCCGTCACTATTTGAATCTCAATTCTATCATTAAGTCAAATAGCTGAATGTGGCCTTTCAGTCTTTTCAAGTTTGTCTATCCCGCAAGCGATATAGACGTGACCTTATCTTATATATAAAATTCTCGTATCACAATGTTCGTTCCCGTACTGCTCCAAAACGGCTTGACCGATTCTCATAAAATTTTGTGAGTATATTGAGTAGGTTCTGAGAATCGGCAAACATCTACTTTTCATACACCTTAGCGATAAAGGTTGTCTACTCTTAACATTTTTTTATTTAACTAGAAATAACTGGAAAAATATTTATATGGCAAAACAACGTTTGCTGGGACAGCTAGTATATGTAGGTATATAATATAGATAGACAGTTACACGAGTAGATTTGAAACCGTTTATCGTTCAAATACGTTGCAGTTTCGTCTGGACGCTATCTGTCTCCATTGACGCGCAACTGCCCGGTCTGTAATCTACACGACATCGCAAGCCAGGGTACTGACTAATTGCTGAGAGGTATTACGATGTAGAGCTCGGAATAATATGACACTGCTAGGACAATTCTGCAAATTTTCATTCCCGTGGAAATTTTGGTTGATACTTTTGTAATCGACACGACATCGCTAGCCAGGGTACTGACTAATTGCTAAGAGCTATAGCGTAGAGCTCGGAATATTATGAGACTTAGTGTACGCCCTTATGCCCGAAAAATCATGCAAATTTATCTCCCCACGGGAATTCCCAGAAAGACCTCTCTTAATGCACTCCTAGATAGTCTAGATACAATATTTCAAGATTCTTTACACCCAGTAGTAATTATATTCTTTTTTTATATTAAAAAAATAAGAGATAAAAATGGAAAGTACTGGAAAATTTGACTCGAGCGTCGGTGGTCGAAAAATCACAGTTTCGATTCCCACCTCGGACATGTACCAATGATTATTAAATTTATGTAAATATTAGTTCAAATACTAACCGATACTCTTGCGGTGAGGGAAAACATCGCGAGGAAACCTGTATATTCAGCAATTGGATGTGTAACAATGATCGATCTAATACGGGAGTCGCTTCGAGTAAAAACCTGACTCACCTTATCCAGGATCCATGGACAAAAGCTTATATAACCAGGAGGAAAAAGAAGATAAGTACTAGACTAAATGTGACGTCGCAACTAATGGTCGTGACATCAGAAAATATTCTCATTGCATCTCGATTGAAAATGGACTTTCAAGGAATTAATCAAATGAATTTTGTAATTCGTTATATTTTTTTTATGTACAAACAAACAAACAAACTGTATACCTACGTCGCAAGATAACGTCACATCATACCTTTAGTTTCAAATTTAAAATGACATTTCTATGATCTCATTATTCCGATTTCTATGTCGCTCCCGCACCGCGCGACCGTGTCTGCGAGAGTCCGGAGCCAAGTTTTTGTCAATCCCCTGGCGATTTTGTAGGATTTAAACGACCCGGTTGACGAGAAATTATTTCGTGGAACCGTCGAGTTTGTGAATTTCTAAGTACTCATTATTGTAATGAAGTATTCCGATACAATCAGGTTTCTTTATAGCTTTTATGTATACGTAGGATGAAAGGTATATCTGTCCTTTTCAATACTCTTATTTGTGTAGGTACATTTCATGACAATTAGTCATGTAGATAAAGCATGAAGGGACTATTTTAAACACACTTTAATTTTTAAATATTAGTAGTGTAAATTGGTATGGAAGTTTGGCATGGCGGAGTTTAAATAGTTAAGTTCTGCACTTATCTGAATTATCCTTTTTCAGGAACTAGGCTCTTCGCAGGACTTCAATGTCATTTACAGATTAAACACATTATTGTTAACTAGTTAGTAAGAACATTTTTGTGAAGAGCAAATAAACGTTTATTTATTATTTATTTATATATCATTTAAAGTGATGACGAACGGTATATACGCAAAGATGTACCTTCCGAAACGAATAAGTATTTTTGTTCAGTTCAAAATATCAAACCACAATGCATACCGACACCGACAAAAGTCTAATTTCAAAGTACAAACCTGGATATAAAATGTCAAGTTCATTTCATGAATCTAGGTTTCCATTTATATTATTCCCAAGGTTTAACTACCATTTACTCGCAGATTCATCCGCGCGAATTCACTTACGAAGTTGATTTAATTAGCGCCATCTACACCATTTATTTATAATTAAGTAGATACGCGAAGATCTACACGCGCGAATTTAGCGCCACGAACAAAATAAAACAGGTTTTTCGCAAATATTACGGGATGTTTAATTTTTACCGGGATGAAAAGTATCCTATCTCCTTTTTCAGACTTAATTTAATATCTGAAAAATTTCGAAACGATTAGTTCAGCAGATAACGCGTGAAGTGGTAACAAACAAACAAATTAGTTGAGATTAAAATTTGATAATGAACATTAGGGTACCTTTAAAATCTACATACATACATATCACGTCACGTCACGTCTATATCCCTAGCGGGGTAGCAGAGCCAACAGTCACAAAATCTACCTTCCCATTAAATTAAAATCTTCTTTATAGCATCGAAGTGACAATACTACAAGCATAGTAATTTTACCGGTCAATGAATCGGAAAACCTCTTAAACCCATATTTCTTTTGCTATCAACTACATTTTAAGCGGTCATTAGCATTTCATCCACTTATCTTTCAGCCATTAATGAATTCTCTCCGGAAAAGGCGAATTTGATTTAATTCTGTTTTAATACGACCAAATCGTAGTTCCCAGTAACAAAGTTAAGCTGCTTGCAGACGTAGGATCAGGGCCGCTGACGTTAATAATGCGAGTACGCTGGACTAGACATCTATACTAATATTATAAAGCTAAAGAGTTTGTTTGTTTGTTTGAACGCGCTAATCTCAGAAACAACTGGTTCGAATTGAAAAATTCTTTTTGCGTTGAATGACGATTTATCGAGGAAGGCTTTAGGCTATATAACATCACGCTGCAACTATAAGGAGCAAAGAAATAATAGAAAATGTAAAAAAAAAACGGGGAAAATTATTCATCCTTTAGGGTTTCAATGATGCTCAAAATAACTATTCCACGCGGACGAAGTTGCGGGCACAGCTATATAATATAATTAAAAAAAGATATATAATTCACAGCCGAGTGTAGTGGGTACTGTAATTGTCATTTGACGCAAAAGAGTCATCAAAAAATGTGTTAATTGTAAAAAAATATATATATTTTACCAAGTCAATATCTTTTGCGGGGTAAACAGAGCCAACTGTCTTAAAAAGACCGATAGGCCACATTTAGCTGTGCGGCTTAATGATGGAATTACCCTTTCCATGCGGAAGCATTATTTCAATTTCGCCGTCTCTGTACGGGCGGTTTTGTATTAAGGCCCTTCTATAAAACGATGGGCGAGATATTACGTCCTAACAAAAATGGTTCTACTGTACGGAAGGCGTATTATTGCGTCCTGTAATTTTTTTCGCTAGACGCGGTTGGCGTATTATTTCGTTTTCAAAATTATATAGACAATTTTGGTGTTGCCATACCTTGGAACAATAACGTCTTTATAAGCAGAAATGAGCAAAATTGAATTATGATTAAGAATAATGAACATTTGCTGCAAAAATACAAAAAGAATATCAAATATTTATATAAAATCACTTGCATATATATTTTTTATAAAAAATTGAATTATGTAGTACATTGAAATCAAATTTTTATTAATCATAATAATTTTTTGGGCAACTGAGTATGAGCGAGCAAGCATATAAGCAAATTACCACTCAGTTTTTTCCATACTCATTTTACATTTTTTTATATTAATTTTTATGTTTTTAAAAAAAATCTAGGGTTATAATAAAATGTAACGAAGGTAGCTTAAAATTTAATTTATGAGGGTACAATAAGTAACTGGCTAGTTGACATATCTTGTACATTGTATCGTGTTTGTATTGGACATGGTGTTATCGGATTTGGAGTGTCATCATAACATTTCACTTTATTTTGTATAATTCGTTGCGGTATCTTAATTACTTGAGATTCTTTGACCTTGTCAATAGTTTCGGGAGAAATTTCATTGTTTCTTCCTCGTTTTCTAGATAAAATACTTTGCGACATCTCATTATCGTCGATAAAATTTGGTTGCGAATATGGTTCATGCTCGTCAATTTGAGTCTCATCTGAAGATTTATCTTTAAAAATATTATCGAAATCAAAAGGATTCGAGGTAAAACACATTATTAAGAATTATAAGTAATAAACTTACCATTCATATTATTCTCCTTTTATTAGACTTTTGATGTAAAAAGCTTACAACACTATCGGCGTAAACCATGCACTCGTATCTACATAATAATAAGTAAGTATTTTTCCACCGTTTCACGTAAGGTTGTTGGGTTTATAACTACAGTACAGGGGAACCAACTATCACATTGGTCTAATCGTTTAACACAAGGATTTCTCTTGGACGCAATAATACGCCCACCGTGTGGCCAACGGTTTTTAGTTATACGTGATATTACGCCAGCCGCATGGAAAGGGTTAAGATTCAAATAGTGACAGGTTGCTAGCCCATTCCATGTTAGTTTATTCCTTAGTCGCCTTTTAACGAAAAAGATGGGAAAACATGAAGTGGACAAAAGTGCTGGGAACCACACGGCATCGTGTATCAGTGCAAAGGGCGACATAATGGCGAAAATCATCATTTATACATAGACAATTGGTGTGTGTGGTTCCCGGCACCAATAGAAAAAAGAATAGGACTACCCCATCTTTTTCCTTCAGATGTCGTAAAAGGCGACTAAGGGATTGGTTTATTAACTTGGGATTCTTCTTTTAGGCGATGGGCTGGCAACCTGTCACTATTTGAATCTCAATTCTATCAATAAGCCAAACAGCTCAACGTGGCCATTCAGTCTTTTCAAGACTGTTGGCTCTGTCAACCCCGCAAGGGTTATAGACGTGATGATATGTATGTATGTATAATATAATCCAGAGAACATTATAGAGGTCAGTGATCACGGCGGATTTCAGAGCTGCAGTCTGCAATGCTTATTGCAAGCATTTGCGGGCATTTTTAGTGTTGCCGGTTTATACCCGGCTATTAACGATTATCGTGTGAAGTGATGATTATAATGTCAGCGAAGGAAATATAAACGCTGTATTTTATGTAGTAAGTGCCGTGTGGTTCCCGGCACCAATACTATAACTACCAATAGGACTACTCCATCTCTTACCCATGGATGTCGTAAAAGGCGACTAAGGGATTGGATTAGGCGATGGGTTAACAAACTTCAATTCTATCATTAAGTCAAACAGCTGAACGTGGCCGTTCAGTCTTTTCAAGACTGTTAGCTCTGTCTAGCCCGCAAGGGATATGACGATATATGTATGTTTTGTACTCTAATTCAAACTATAACAATATAACATAAAATAACCTCACATATAATCACGTCTATATCCATTGCGGGGGAGACAGAGCCAATAGTCATCAAAAGTCTGAAAGACCACGTTGTTCAGCTCTCTGGCTTAATGATAGAATTTATATACACAATACACATACTATTACAATATCAAAATAACAATTATGAACTCAAATGCAAATCTGTGCCAAATTAGGTTTTGTCAATACGGCTAATTTCATAAAATCCAGTGAAACAGATAATATAGTCCCCCAGCGGTGACCCGGGGCTAATCTGGAGCATTATCGATATCGACTCGAACATAACTCGATATTGTATCGATACTGCTGTTTGTTAGACAATTAACGCTTCCATTTGTTTGCTAATGATAGTGACATAAATAGATGTTGTAAAGTGAAACAGGTTTTGTTTTTGGGTATCGATTCAACTAGTAAATGTATGTAAGCTTACAATGTCATAATACATGTATGTAAGTTTACAATGTTATAATAAATGTATGTAAGCTAACAATGTTATAATTAATGCATGTAAGCTTACATACATTTATTGCGTTTTTATCCACTATACAGTTTATGGCGGAATTGTGATTCATAATGTGTCATGGTGTTATACATACATAATATTGTCTTCAGTTCTATTATTAAGCCAAACAGCTGAACGAGGCCTATCAGTTTTTTTAAGACTGTTGGCTCTGTCTACCCCGCAAGGGATATAGACGTGATTATATGTATATGTATTGTATTGCCGTGTGCTTCTCTTTAGAAAAGGACCACTCCTTATCCATATGTGGCGTTTTAGTCTTTTTATAACCGCTGGCTCTGTCAACCCCGCAAGGCATATGACGTGATTATATGTACGTATGTGTGTATGTATATATCTATTATGTCAAGTATTTAGCCATACATATATTCCATTTATAGAACAACAACATAATACATATAAACCAAATATAACATACCCCTACCTATTGTTCGAGTAAATTAGTTTCCATCAGCAGCTTAACTCAAAATTAGGTTTGGCATTGTCCCTTAGCAGTCCTGTATAATTCCGGGATTAACGGAATTTGAAGGGAACCTGTATGCTAATTCGGGATAGCCTACTTGAAGATTATGATGGGACCAGGAACTCTTAAAGATCTTTGACCTAATTGAAGTTATAACCGGTTTGTTCTAAATTACTTTCATATGACCGACAATTTTATAATGAAGCTATACAGCTGAACGCGGCCTTTTCGAGACTGTTGGCTTGGCCTACCCCGTAAGGGATATAGACGTGACTATATGTATGTATAAATAAATTTATTAGTACTTGGTAGACAGAGTCAAGAGTCAAAAGAATGAAAGGTCACTTATAAAAGATCACTTATTATATAAAAGGTCACTTATAAAAGGGTCACAATAAAGCATAATGATTGAGTTGAGATTCAAATAGTGACAGGTTGTTAGCCCATCACATAAAAGAAGAATCCCAAGTTTATAAGCCAAGTATATAAAACATTTGATATATTCTGAAAGTTATGTCATGTGTTATTTTAATTGCTCTAAGCAGCTGTTTTTCGTGGACTATTTATCTTTCATTAACCTTTATGTTTTATAACAGTCGTTAGCAAGAAAACTTTCCTATAACCTCATTTCGATTACAAAGTCGTCGACCTCGTTAGCGTAAGCCAATGAAAACTTTTTACTTAGTCTTTAGGAGAAATTAATTAAAAAAAAAACAACGAGACAGGAAGTGAATTTAAATAATTTAAAAGTTACTCGCCGATTTGGAGCCAAATAAGCGACTCCCTTTGTTTCCCTTCCGTTTTTTTTCCTTTAATTGCGCCTACGGAGCGGAACGGGGGGGAAATTATTGAAAAAGTTAGCATTATTCGACACTGCTGGCTGGTTACAGACGGGATTCATTTACGAATAGATTTAGTAAAAAGTAAAAAAGTATTTAAACATTGAACACCATACAAAATTATATTAACATACATACATATTATTATTATATTACTTATATATTTTTTTATTCTCACGTTCTCTCCATCTCTTTCCCATGGATGTCGTAAAAGGCGACTAAGGGATAGGCTTAAAAACTTGGGATTCTTCTTTTAGGCGATGGGCTAGCAACCTGTCTCTATTTGAATCTCAATACTATCATCAAGCCAAACAGCTGAACGTGGCCTATCAGTCTTTTCAAGACTGTTGGCTCTGTATACCCCGCAAGGAATATAGACGTGATTACATGTATGTATGTATCGATTTAAAACTGAGGATTTCGAAGAGAGTGGAAGGGATAATTGGGAGACCCTCTTAAAAGAGAAAAAGACTTCCTATTCCTCTTCAAAGAGAACCATCTCTCAGAAATACCTCCGAGCTATAAA
The DNA here is from genome assembly GCF_032362555.1 of Amyelois transitella. NCBI lineage: Eukaryota > Metazoa > Arthropoda > Insecta > Lepidoptera > Pyralidae > Amyelois > Amyelois transitella. Next base: position 10,757,717 of record NC_083513.1, on the reverse strand, counting down.
TCTAGTATTTACTAAAATCTAGTAAATACCAGATTTATAGCCGCTAACAGCACCTGTATTGAACTGGGTGTGATATGTAATATCAGTTCCGTGCTAATGGCCGAAGTTCTCGGTTCCGGCTCGTAGATAACACACAGAGCAATACCAGTAACTTGATTACATACAAAATATAAACTGAAACCAAGTCTCGCAGCCCAGTATTTCTACCATAAAAAGTTGTGAGATCCATGTAATACTAACTCGATTAATCTATGTATTTTGTCTCTACTTAAAGGAACTTCTGTCTTAAGTTATTACATAAGTTATTATCGTATCGAAATCGAAGTATAAATATATATATATATATTGTATATAATTGTATATATATATATATATATATATATATATATATATATATATATATATATATATATATATATATATATATATGTATATATATATATAGTGCCGTGTGGTTCCCGGCACCAATACAAAAAAGAATAGGACCACTCCATTTCTTTCCCATGGATGTCGTAAAAGGCGACTAAGCGATAGGCTTACAAACTTGGGCTACTTACACTATTTGAATCTCAATTCTATCATTAAGCCAAATAGCTGAACGTGGCCATTCAGTCTTTTCAAGAATATTGGCTCTGTCTACCCCGCAAGGGATATAGACGTGACCATATGTATGTATGTATTTAAAGTAATTTAGTCGCATAAAAACGCAAGTGTGCACACGCACTTACGTTAACAGAATCACGGCGGGTCGCCCTGCGTCTTTCTACGTTATAGCCGCGAGAATCGGAAGGTATACAACTTTCGCCATTACGCGCCGCTTTGCCGCCGATAGCTACAAGGTATAAGCGATAGCGGTATTAAATCTTCACATACATACATATGATCACGTCTGTATCCCTTGCGGGGTAGACAGAGCCAACAGTCTGATATGCCGCGTTCAGCTGTTTGGTGTAACGGTAGAAATGAGATCCAAATAGTGAGGTTGCTAGCTCATCGCCTGAAAGAAGAATCCCAAGTTTATAAGCGTATCACTCAGTTGCCTTTTACGATATCCATGGGAACGAGGTGGAGTGGTCCTATTCTTTTCTTTATTGGTGCCGGGAGCTACGCGGCACCAATAAGAGAAAATAATTATTTTGTCCAAGTAAATATATTAAATATTATTAAAACATTTACTTGCCCAGAGTTCAGAATTATCGATGTGGATGAAGCGAAAGAAGTATGTACCTAAGTGGAAAATGTTGTATCTGCCTTTCACTACGGGACAGAGGTTTTGAGAATAAATGAACTTGCCCAGATAGATTCTAATAGTGGCAGGTTGTTAGCCCATCGCCTAAAAAAAGAATACATACATAAAATCACGCCTCTTTCCCGGAGGGGTAGGCAGAGACTACCTCTTTCCACTAAAAAAAGAATCTCAAGTAATATCCCTTAGTCACCTTTTACGACATCCATGGGAAAGAGATGGAGTGATCCTATTATTTTTTTAATATTGGTGCCGGGAACCATGCACAATATTTTATTTTAGAAAAAAAAACTATGTTTCACTTTTTTTTGTTTATAAATAAAACTCCATCGCTTATCCCTTGCGCTCAAACATTGCTATTTCCACTAACTTCCAATTTTTAAGCGTAAAACCGTGAATGTATTATTTAAGGAATTGGTCACTTATTCTAGTGATTTACTCCAATCGCTTTCATTTCCGCACCGGTGGTGTAGTTTTGAAATTTTAAAAAGTTTTGTCATAAAAAGTAATGTCAACAAGTTTTACGATATTTACGAATTGTGTGGTTACCGGCACTAAAAGTAAAAAAGAATAGGTAGGTACATTCCATCTCTTTCCAATGGATTTCGTAAAAGGCGATTGAGAGATAGGCATTTAAAGTGTAATTCTTCTTTTAGGCGATGAGCTGATCCTATCCCTATCCCTATCGCTATCCCTTTCGGGGTAGACAGAGCCAACAGCCTTGAAAAGCCTGATAGGCCACGCTCTGTTGCTCGGCTTAATGACAGAATTAAGATCCAATTGTTGTAGGTTGCATGACAGAGACAGATTGGGAGCCCATCGCCTGAAAAAATTTCTTAAGTTTATAAACCTATCCCTTAGTCGCCTTTTACGACATCCATATGGGATGGAGATGGAGTGGTCTTTTTTTTGATAGATAGATAATTCATTTCTTTGATTTGCTACACACAATTTACAATTTTCATATGGAATACAAATTGATTAGGGTGTGAGTTGCAGCTATACAAAAAGGTCACAACTCAACGAATTTATTGCTATAGAGCAATACGCTGATTTTCAGTTATGACCTATGCAGGTGCTTGTGCTTTTTCCATTGGTGCCGGGAACCACACGGTTTATTTTTTTTTTTAAAGTCAGAATAGGTTTTCCTTACTTCTATCACATTACGAAGCTTGTAAAACGGCCGAGTGGTCGACTTAGAAAATGGCGATCGGAATTAATTTAAATTAAGAACACACAGGAACACCGAAATAGTCAAGTTTTTAATTAATCAGAGTCGCACGAAATTTATTTTAAATACTCGTTAGTTTTTGCCTTGACACTCGTTAGTTAATACTTTTGGAGTTGTAATTTATCTTTTGCTAAGTGTAAAATTATTTTTAATTTTTTTTTAAACATCTTCATTAGCAGCGTCCGTGTAAAAGCCAAGGTGCTAAGTAGTTTGTAAAGTTAAAGTAATAATTCTTAATGCAGTTTATATTTCATCTCTTTACTTTTTTCTACGGTGCCGCTTGCTTGTAACATAATACATATGACATGAGAGACATGCAGTCACGTCGATATCCCTTGCCGAGTAGACAGAGCCAGTCTACGTTCAGCTGTATGGCTTTAAATTAAAACCACTTCAAATCTTTCAAATAGATGTCTTAAAAAGTGACTAGGCAAATAAATATATCAACATACAGCACAAATGTATGTATATCTTTTTATTAAGATATTTTGCACTCCAGCGGCTAGACTTTATTAGATGCCTATGTGCAAAACCTCAAAATTCAAGCAAGCGGTTGGGCCCTTAGGTTATATGGCCTGTGCGTTGTTAATACGTCAGTCAGTGTCTTCTTTTACATATATATATATATATATATATATATATTGACGGCCTCAGTGGCACTGCGGCGGTACGCTTGTCTGTGACACCGGAGGTCCTGGGTTCGAATCCCGGTCAGGGCATGATGAAAAAAGACATTTTTCTGATTGGCCTGGGTCTTGGATGTTTATCTACATAAGTATTCATTATAAAATATAGTATCGTTGAGTTAGTATCACGTAACACAAGTCTCGAACTTACTTCGAGCCTAACTCAATATGTGTAATTTGTCCCGTATATATTTATATATATTTACATATTTATTTCATACTTAGTCGCTGAAGCATTAAACTTTGATTCGTTTCTCAAAATTTCTGTACCTACAAAATTCATTACACACGAACAAATGAAAAGCCATCCTTAACAAGTTCACTGGCAGATAAAAGGAACTGGAAGCAAAGGAACAAAGTTCTACACGGCCTTTGCCACGCGCAAAAGACCAGTGAGAACTTACCTTTATGTAGGGTTGCCAGATATATATGTAAAAAAAAAAATTGTTTGATGTTAATGTCACACATGAATCCGAAATACGTACTAATTGTAATTTGTGAAGGATCAGTTATAAATGTGAATTTTAGGGTTCATTGTATATGAAGTTGACGTTGTTGAAGAAAATGCTGCAGTGCATTTTGTTACCGCTTTTTCTGCACTGGCGCCTTGGAAGCGGCAGTAAACTTAGTTTTAACTAATTTATTTGACATCAACCAATGTTGTGAAAACAAAAGATTTGACAATTATTAAGCGATATGAAGATAATGAATAAAAATATAATCATATTTAGATTTTGATAACATAAAAAATGTTTTTAAATAGATATCAACAAAAATGTGTGGCTATTGACCATCTAACAAACACACACAAAGACAATTTTTCAAAGCTTGCTCCATTTCCATCTTCATAGCTGCCAAGCTTTTTTTTATATTCCTCTAAATATCGTTATAGTTTAAATTAACCTGTCACTATTTGAATCTCAATTCCATCATTGAGCCATACAGCTAAACGTGGCCTCTCAGTCTGTTTAAGACTGTTGGCTTTGTCTACCCCGCATTGGTTACACGTTATTATATACATATATATGTAGGTAAATATGTTTTAATTAAATAATATTTAATTTTGTACAGTACCTATTAATAAGTGAAAATTTACATATTTTTTAACGGCTGATACAAACCTTGTCACTATTCGAATCTCAATTCCATAATAGCCATACAACTAAACGTGCCCCCTTTGCCTTTTCTAGGCTGTTGACTTTGCCTGACCCGTAACCGACAAATACGTGTCTAGGTGACATACATTATTAGTATCTTCTTATAAAATAATTCTGCCATTCGCCAACCCTAAATAATGAGTTACCATTGGACTACAACGGTAATAAAACTCCGTCGACCGGGCCGAGGAAAGTGAGTCCTAAAGGCCACAAATATGATTAAAACATTATTAAAGTTCTAAAGTATCAAAATTGAGGGTCGCGAAACATTTTTATTATTCAGCAACGCCTGAGATTTCGGCAAAAGTGTGCTCGTGAAAGTGTTAATTTTTCAGCGGGAGGACAAAATCTGCGGTGGTCAGAGTTCGCGGCGGGACGTACGGGTGAATATTGCGGACGGTAACGCTTTTGTAAATACATACCTAAATGAAAAGCATAAGTGTCTTTTCTAAAGATATTGACTGAGTACAATGTTCCACATGCCATGGTCACTGTATACTTCTTTTGCTTCATCGAATCTTAAAAGGAAACATTGTATTTCGATTGTATTTTTCTGAATTAGTAAAATCACACATTAATGTACAAATAGTAACGCAATGCATTTTTATTGGTTTGTTATATAAAAAAAGTAGAAAGATAAAAACCCTATGTACAAGACGAAAACATTTGATATATTTAATTTGTTTCAAAGGTCAAAGTTAAATGAACTGAAATCATAGAGTCCTTTTAATATATTACTTACAAACATTTACAAGACATACATATGTCTTATCGCTCTCTGTCTCACTCCAAAGTTAATATTAATGAAACAGAGATTTAATATCTTGTGCCGTGTGGTCCCGGCACCATTAAAAAAAAGAGAATAGGACCACTCCTCTTTCCCATGGAGGTTTATAAACTTGGGATTCTTCTTTTAGGCAATGGGCTAGCAACCTGTCACTATATGAATTACAATTCTATCATCAAGCCAAAAAGCTGAACGCAGCCTATCAGTCTTTTCAAGACTGTTGGCTCTGTCTACCCCGCAGGCGATATAGATGTAACTATATGTATGTATGTTATATATATTTAAGACAATACATAGTTACAATTGTTATGTAGATTATGGACAAAACATAGTTACAGCTGTAATTTAATGCCGTGTGTACACAATCAGGTTAATTTTTAATGCAAATATCATTACGGTGTTGCTTTAACGAGATTCCCTCCCTGTTGGTTTGTCTTCGTTTCTCGTATTTTGCGAACTTCCTTTGGAACCGGGAATTTTAAGGAAACGTGCTTCCCCCATAATGGCGTTTTGGATATTTATATTTGGATCGGCAACCTTACTTCTTATCTGAATTATTTATTTATCGGAAGCGACTTCTTTTTAGTACGCTTTTCTAAGAAATACACTTTTTACTTTTATTAAATTTTTGTTGCCATTTGTTGAAATAAATTTGAAATATAACTATGTATATATGTTTTTGGGACTTGGTTTTAGATACACACAAACACAAATATATACAAACAACTCACGCAGAAACGGACAAAACAAAGAAATTTTATATCCCAACATATGTCGAACCTACATTTTACATACTTACATATACTCACGACTATTGCGGGGTAGACAGAGCCAACAGTCTTGAAAATACTGATGGGCCACGATCACCTGTTTGGCTTACTGATTGACAATATACAAGTGACAGATTGCAAACCCGTCGCCCAAAAAAATTATCCCAAGTTTATAAGTCTATCCCTTAGTCGCCTTTTTCGACATCCAAGCGATGGAGTGGTCCTATTCTTTTTCTGTTGGTGCCGGGAACCACACGGCACTGCCTACGTTTGATTGGAATCAACAATTGCAATAGCTAACCCATCTATTTACTTGGATGTCATCTCACACCTACATTTAAGTGATAATGAATCTTTTTAGAATAGAATAGAATAGATTTATTTTCAAAATTGGAAACAAGGTATCACTTATTGACGTCACATCACTTAAATCCAATTATAACTACTACCGCTTCCAAAGCGCATGTGTAGAAGAAGCGGCGGAACAAACTACACTGCAGCATTTTCATCGGAAGAATCCTCGATTCTTGTTTACTTCATTTCCTTTATCGACTTTTATCTGAGGTAACTCCTGAAGAACCCTTGCACCAGAACGTTTACTATTAAAGGTACGTTCGTCTATGCGTCTATCTTTGCAACGTTTATACTCCACTTAATTGTCCGAAAAACTGTCGAGGTTACTCGTGATGAGAGGGCTGGTCTTTATGTCGCTCAAAAGATAAGCATTGCTTAAACGGCTGCCAGCCTTCTGGGCACTTTACCTCAAGACTCCAATCTGCTGGGACTTGCATTTTTGTAAATAAGTGTAAGTATTAGTATTAGTTTATATTTAGGCTTATTTGTAGTTTTATCTTTTAGTTTTCATTTAATTAGTTTTATTTAGATTTATTTTGGTTTTATTAAGGTAACACACAATAGCCTGGAAATAAATGAAAATTTCTCTCCTTGTTCATTTGCAATCTGCTTTCATTCATTTTCTCGACATGACCAATCCCTCAAAGCATTCCCTATTACATTCCACTCACATTATTTACCAAAACGTTCCCTTCATTCAATCGAATTGGCAAAATGTATTATTAAATTTGCCAAAAATATCAAACGCGAAGACACGAATTAAGTGTCAACAAAAACTCGATTTTTCACCGCATACAAATCCAATCAGCCGCCACAAATATTTGTCATCTGTATAAATATAAATATAAATTGGACACAAATCCGTGGATCCATCACGTTTCAAAGTTATACATGTCTGTGGCAAGTTAATTGAATTTTTCTGCTGACTGTTAGTACCCATTCAAAATTGCTTGGTTTACTGTCAATGTTAGATACGGCGTCACAATAAAGTTCAATAAACTAGACGCGTATTGGCTCCTTTATCACAATCGTGGTCTGTTTTTCATCTGCATGCATAAAATCACGTCTTTATACCTTGCGGGGTAGATAAAGCCGACAGTCTTGTAAAGACTGATAGGCCACGTTCAGCTGTTTGGCTTAAGGATAGATTTGAGATTAAAATAGTGACAGGTTGCTAGCCCATCGCCTAAAAGAAGAATCCTAAGTTAGCCTATGCCCTAGTCGCCTTTAACAACATCCATAGGTGGATAGGATGGAGTGGTTTTTTTTTATTGGTGCCGGGAACCACGCGGCACAATTTCTCATCCGCTTTGTCAGTTATTTTCTTCTTAGCTCGTGAAGATACTCTTGACCTTTCAATACAAGCTTTAATGGTCACAATATTAAAATGTTTTCTTTCAGACATGCATATGGACTGGTTATTTTTTAATTTTTTATAATAATTTATCACAATATTGTATTGTACTTGAGATACAAATAATAGTAGGCTAGACCATCGCTTAAAAGAAGAACCCCAAGTTTATCAGCTTAATTGTCTCTTATGACATAAAAGCGCCGGGAACCACACAGCAAGTAGAATTATTCGAGTATTTTTCCCTTACATAGGTACAGTTACTTGCACCGAGAAATTTAAGGCCAGCAGCCGTCCCTCCATCACTAAACAGTAACTATAAAGTTGTAAGCATTACCGAGCTATATAAAGTTTACGGCTCACTGGCACTGAATTACTATAGGTATTGTGGGTGAGTTCACATTGGGCGAGTCGCATTTATTAATAGCCAAATATATAGCTTGTAATATTGTCTAGTAATTTAATGAAGACTTTTATAAATTTCGTGTTTGTTTTAGATAAAATGGCTTATTAAAAATGAAGGCATACTTCGCTGTTGAAAAATATGAAATAGTTCTTAATTAGCTGTAACCGCTGTAAAACATAGTTTTTGTCGGACCTTAGGTTATGGCCCGATACTTATTATATTTCGGGTTATGTTATTTTCATAAAAAAACTACCGTCAATGTAGCGGCCCTCTGGCCTTTTAGCTTTATAATCTGAATTAAATTATTAAGAGCTTATACAAACATAAATATAGTCATGTCTATATCCTTTGCCGGGTTGACAGAGCCAACAGCCGGAAAGGTCACTTTAAATAATGGAATTGAGATTCAAATAGCGAGGTGCTAGCCCATCGCCTACAAGAATCCCAAGTTTATTAGCCTTCCTCTTAGTCGCCTTTTACGACATCCAAGTGAAAGATATATGGAGCGGTCCTATTCTAAACTAAATAGGAACCAAACGGCATTTATCTTGAGTTATAACATAATTTGAAATCAATGAAAAACAAATTGTTGCAAAAGATTTACTTGAGATTCAAGGCTCTGAAAGTTCCGAAGCAAGTCGATGTTGCAACTCACAATGATAAGAGAAAAGCTCTCAATTTCGATCGACCAATGTGAACATTTCGGCCCACCGGTACTGAATTACTAAAGGTATTATATGAAACGACTTTGTAGTACTATGGGGCAGCGAGGCATTAATGGGACTATGAATAGTGAGTCCGGATTCGAGGTTTATGGGATATTATGGTCCAAGTTTCGGGAACAGTTGCTCAGTTAATTGATGAAGAAATTGACATGTCGGTTAATTTCATTTTCTTCTTATATATAAAACTAGCTGTGCCCGCGACTTCGTCCGCGTGGAATAGTTATTTTGGGCATCATTGAAGCCCTCAAGGATGAATAATTTTCCCCGTTTTTTTCACATATTCCATTATTCCTTTGCTCCTTATAGTTGCAGCGTGATGTTATATAGCCGAAAGCCTTCCTCGATAAATGGTCTATTTAACGCAAATTTTTCAATTCGAACCAGTAGTTCATGAGATTAACGCATTCAAACAAACGAACTCTTCAGCTTTATAATATTAGTGCCACAATGTTCGTTCCCGTTCTCTTCCGAAACGGCTTGACAGATTCTCATGTAGTGTGAGAAATATTGAGTAAGTTTGAGAATCGGCCAAAATCTATTTTTCATACCCCTTAGTGATGAGGATTGTCTAGACTTTACATTTTTTTTTAAATTAGAAATTACTTGAAAATATTTATATGGCAGAACAACGTTTGTTACAGCTAGTATGTAAATTAATTTTTATGCATGCAAACAGGATCGAACTGTGATGCTATTCACAGTACCTACATACTTAGCTAAAAAAATTGCGAGCAAATTTCATTGAAAATCAAATCAAAATGTAAAAAGCTTGGATCGTTTTTATTGCTTTGGGTGAAGTTTCAAGATTGTCGGCTTTGTCTTCCCCGCAAGGAATATACGAGTATATATGTATATATATATGTATATATTCAACGCGTGAGAAGTCGGAAACAACAGCTAGTTTTACTGTAAACTCCCGATGGATAGAATAGTGAATTTGATATCCAGCCGGCTGCTCCGTCTTGTTAGACGCGAACTAAATTAACGCAACAGTGTATTTATTACATTTACCTTTGTGTTACCAGGACGGGGTTTGAAACTGAATGGAATAATTAAACGTTTAGGTTATATTAAAATGAATAACCTTAGTGCCGTGTGGTTCCTGGCACCAATAAAAAAAGAATAGGACCACTCCTCTTTCCCATGGATGTCGTTAAAGGTGACTAAGGGATAGGCTTATTAATTTGGGATTCTTATCATAGGCGATGGGCTAGCAACCTGTCACTTTTTGAATCTCAATTCTATCTTAAAGCCAAATAGCTGAACGTGGCCTATCAGTCTTTACAAGACTGTTAGCTCTGTCTACCCCGTAAGGGATATAGACGTGACTATATGTATGTATGTATAACCTTTAATTTATATTACCGAAGAGAGTTCTGAATGTTGATGAATGTCTGAATTTCATCGCACGCAGGTACTGTCAAGCGAACGACATTTTTATCCGAGGTTAATTCGTGAAGAAATTAACTACAAAAATAAACAAACAATTAAGCTTAATTAAGCGTGGAATGCACTGATAACAGAAACACAATCTCGATCTGCGAAGTCGGTTAATATTCACCGCGATACTAACGCGTTCTAGAATACGGCCTCAGTATTTTGACGGTAGTTGGCGTGTTAACAACTTGGTAAGAAGAAGAAGTAGAAGGTAGAAGAACATTCTGCCGTACAGTCGGAGGAGTAGACCGCTGGTTTTCAGTCGCTCGGTGACTACGGACCATTGAAACATAGTAAATAATAAACAAATAAATAAATATATACAGGACAAATTACACAGATTGAGTTAGCCTCGAAGTAAGTTCGAGACTTGTGTTACGAGATACTAACTCAACGATACTTTATTTTATAACATATACTTGTATAGATAAACATCCGAGACCAAGGCCAATCATAGAAAGTTCTTTTCCCATCATGCCCTGACCGGGATTCGAACCCGGGACCTCCGGTGACACAGACAAGCGTACTACCGCTGCGCCACAGAGGCCGTCGATAGTTCGAAAGGTTCGAGAGAGAACGAGCGAGACCTCGAGCAACAGCTAATGATAATTTCATTGTAAAACGATACAGTGCCGTGTGGTTCCCGGCACCAATACAAAAAAGAATAGGATCACTACATCTCTTTCCCATGTCGTAAAAGGCGACTAAGGGATAGGCTTGCATACTTGGGATTCTTTTTTAAGCGATGGGCTAGCAACCTGTTACTATTTGAATCTCAATTCTATCTTAATAGCTGAACGTGGCCTATCAGTCTTTACTAGACTGTTGGCTCTGTCTACCCCGCAAGGGATATAGACGTGATTATATGTATGTATGTTTTAGGTAGGCTTGAAAATACTCGAGCAATATTTAGCTGCAGTGTAGTTTATTCCGCCGCTTCTTCTTCACATGCGCTTTGGAAGCTATAATAAGTAGTTATAATAAGATTTAAGTGATGTGACGTCAATAAGTGATACCTTGTATCCAATTTCGAATATAAATCTATTCTAGGTATTCTATTTCCTAAAAACTACGTAAAACTGTATGTCTCCTAAAGATAAAATAAAATCGTTATACGAAACGTAGCGGGTACCAGCTGCGTCTCATTAGTGTTGGACAAAAGGCGAATCCTGGAACCAGGTGTGAAGCGACTGCAGCAATAAAATTAAATTAGCGCTAATTATTTTGGATTAACAAGATTTTTATAATTACCCGCCGTTGCGTGGATGTTCATCGCTTGAATTTTAAAAATAAACGTCCTTACTTTTTAAGTCTCCATCAGTGCCGCGTGGTTTACGGCACAAATAGAAAAAAGATTAGGTGCACTCCATCTCTTTCCCGTGGATGTCGTAACAGGCGACTAGGCCATAGGCTTATACACCTGGGATTCTTCTTTTAGGCGGTAAGCTAGCACCTGTTACTATTTTAATCTAAATTTTATCATCAAGGCAAAAAGCTGAACGTGGCCTTTAAATATTAGTCTTTTCAAACCTGTCGGCTCTGTCTACTCCGCAAGGGATATAGACGTGATTACATGCATACACATTACCTAAATGTGTGTCAAACTAGGTAATAGTAGACATTATTAGGCTGTAATATGTGTATCGTATGTAATACAAGTATACTTACGAAACCTTACAATAACCACTTTTAAAAAACGATTAATTTATACGTAAAAGTTACACGTTCAAAATAAATTGTCATATATGTATCTGCTACCCGCGGTCTTCCTAGAATTAATAACAGTCGTATATATTCTCGTGTAAGATTATTTTGTGGCGCATTCCGTGAAAAATATGTACAAATCTGTTCAAGCCACTCCATGCAAATGGGACTCGGAATTTGTTAGAGAAAATGTAGTCTTTATTTTGAGAAGTACAATGAATCCTTTATTACTTTTTAAATGTTACCTTAATTTTGCCTTTGATTTGCGCACATGGGAATTAAGTTTATTTTCTGTCGGTACTCCTAATGGTTAAAATCATATATATATATATTTTTAAACTATTCTGTTATTACAAATAAACAAGATCTTTTATCGGAATTCACAAGGTAAAAAGTTAAGCTATGATGTTATTAAAAAAATATGAAGTATTAATTTGAATAAACCTAAAACTTTCAGTTCATAAATGTTTAAAAATATATCGTTGTTATGATCTCAAAAACATCTGTTTCAATATTAAATATTGATTTTAGTAAAATAATAAAACAAAATATGAAAGAAAAAGCTCATCATTTTGAAGTGCCTATTCTAGTTAAGAATTTCTACAATAAAATACCGTACATTTTTTCATCAATATAATTTTTCGATTTCCTTGAATTTCACTTCTATAGTGACACAGAATAATATTGCATCCGAAAATAAAATTCTCCATGTTTTACAACAATAAATTTTCCGGGATGCTTTCCCGTGAAAATCTCTCAATAATAAGTTTCTTCGCGGAAATTAAAATCATTTGGAGCGCACAGAATGTCTAGATTATTCGTATCCACCCGTGCACATACATTCACAAATAACCAACAATGTTAGGGGTTGAGAACAACACGATTTTAGTGCTTTTCAGCTCGTAATGTTGTAGAACGCGCGCAGTAAGAATCCTACTAATATTATAAACTAGCTGTGCCCGCGACTCCGTCCGCGTGGAATAGTTATTTTGGGCATCATTGCAGCCCTCAAGGGTGAATAATTTTCGCCGTGTTTTTTTTTCACATTTTCCATTATTTCTTCGCTCCTTACAGTTGCAGCGTGATGTTATATAGCCTAAAGCCTTTCTCGATCATTGGTCTATTCAATACAAAAAGATTATTTCAATTCGAAGCAGCACTTCCTGAGATTAGCGCGTTCAAACAAACAAACTCTTCAGCTTTATAATATTAGTATAGATTTTGACTACAGTTTTGTCTATCAGTCTATGTATTATAATTATTAATAGCTTTTTATATCGATTTAAAAATGACGAAGTTCCATACAAACTTGCACCCCCTATTTCATCCCCTTGGGATGAAATAGGGGGTGGAATTTCAGGAATTTCAGGATAAAAAGTAGCCTTTATTCTAATCCAGGTTACTAACTATATCTGTGCCGAATTTCGTTCAGATCCGTTCGGTAGATTATGCGTGATGCGCGTACAAATATACAGACGGACAGACAGACAGACAAAAATTAAAAAAAAAATTGTTTTGGCTTCTATTGACCCTAAAAAGACCCCTTATATATTTTTTTCTTAAATATCTTCAATGTACAAAGTTCAGTTACAGTTTTATTATATGTTTGGATGTTTGGATGCGAAAGTTTGTGAGTATGTCAGTATGGATGTTTGTTACTCTTTCACGCAGAAACTGAACTGATTACGATGTAATTTGGTATGTAGGTAGCTGAAGACCCAGAATAACATATAGGCTACTTTTTATCCCGGAGTTCCCGCGGGATTGATTGTTACGTTATAATTGGGTTTCCACGCGGACGAAGTTGCGGGCGGCCGCTAGTTTAAAATAACCGCACAAGGAGACAAACGTATCTCGGAGATATTCTGGTAATAGGGCAAGAGTACACGAAACCGACAAGCTTGCATGAAGAGAAGTGAGATGTCCCGTATATATTTATTATTTATTTATTATTATACATACATACATACATATGGTCACGGCTATATCCCTTGCGGGGAAGACAGAGCCAACAGTCTTGAAAAGACTGAATGGTTCAGCTATTTGGCTTAATGATAGAATTTATTATTATTGTTAAAAAAAATCTGCTCAATCGGTTGAAGATATCTTCTTCAAAATCGTAATTTCTCACTTCTAGCGCTTCTTATGCTTACGACATTATTATAGTGCTAATCAATAATACTAATTAGCAAGTTCCAAAATGTTCTTAAATTGTTTATAGTACCAAATTTTGTTACTTGGGCGCGCTCTACAAATGATTGTAGCTACTCTAAGGCTAATACATATTCATCGGAGTCGGGCGAAAATAAAAAGTGGAAAGTGCCCTCAAACTTTGTGTACGAGATCGCCGAAAATCTGAAAATATTTATTTGTTGACCACCATATTGGTTTTCTGTTCTATTTAATGTCAAATTAAGTGGAATAGAAATGCACCTGTTTGTTATCCAGGTCACAAATATAATCGCTAGTCACGACTTAATCAGAATCTTTTAACTTTCTAATGTTTTTAAAACCATGAATCTGAAATTCAAGGGTTCAATTCAGATATATAGATTCGAAACTGATAATTCTGTCTTAGTCCTAAGACATCCAGAAGAAAGGAAGTTTCTGCTTGGAAGTGTTACAAGATATCTTACTAATATCAATTAGTAGTGCCTCAATAAATCCTAATTAATTAAAAAAGTTACCCAATCCAGGAATGTGATCATGGGTAGGTCTTCATTTCAGCAAGGAGATGCAATTGAGACTCACGCCAGGAGAATGGCGACATAATTTATAAACATTCAATTAAATTAATAAACATTCAACAGGGGGCGTCTGTGGCGCAGCGGTAGTATGCTTGTCTGCGACACCGGAAGTCTCGGGTGCAAATCCCGGCCAGGGCATGATGAGAAAAGAACTTTTTCTGATTGGCCTGGGTCTTGGATGTTTATCTATATAAGTATGAATTATAAAATATAGTATCGTTGAGTTAGTATCTCGTAACACAATTCTCGAACTTACTTCGAGGCTAACTCAATCAGTATAATTTGTCCAGTATATATTTATTTATTTATTCAATACCAATCAGCCTGTTCTTTTTCTTTCCCGACCGGGGATCGAACCCGAGTAATTGCACAAAATATCCCGAAAATCACCGTTCAGTTTAATACGTGCTCATAAAATATTAGCAGTTATTTGGCGGCGTGTTAATTGCTGTAGTAAACTACGGCTGTTACCGAGTTTCGGCCGTTGCACCGAATTTTAGATAAACGAGCGAAATTTTGACACAAAGTGTTGTTGAATAATAAACGGTTTAACTATTAATCTACTTATTGTAGCTGAGCTAATTATATTTCGTTATATCTGTATAGAAATACTCTGGTGAACTGAAGACTCTGTTGACCAGAAGAAGTGGGAGGGGACGTAGGAAAACGGACTCAGGCCTGAAGTTGAATGGCAGAGGATGCAACTGAATATGTTCAAACTATTCATGACTGAAACTGGCCACTTAGAAAAAAAGAAAAACCAAAATAGAATGTTAAGTCAGATGTTGTTTAAAAAAGAATATTATTGTGAAATATTAGTCCATTGTAGTTCATACCCTTATTATTGATCTTGATTGTATTGTCAATGTACCTTAATCAGTTATTACAGTTCAGTGTTATATTTAAGCAAGTGCAGTTTTACTTTTACCATCATAAATTCCCAACGTCAATTTCAAAATCAAACCAAGATCATCGTAATTAGGAGACATGCAAGGATAAGAGAGAGAGTGAGAAACTCTACAAAAGTCAAACGTTATGTTTTCAGTGCCAATTAATATTAAGGTTTGAGGCGTTGTCACGTGTGGCGACATCTGTACGCCACAAGTGACAACAACCAATTTCGCGACGCTATCGGTCAAAAACAGCGCAAAGTCTAAATCGCGCAAGCAAAGATTTCCACAGATTAGAGCATATATACAACCTCCGACACAATCGTCAGCGCCGCGGTTCCCCAGGCATAACACCTAGCCTGGTGGAAGATCTTCCCTTTGGTGGCGGTCGAGCCGAATCATCGCTCCCGCTAAAAGGGTTTCATTAATTGACTTTAATTTTTTATTTGCGTTAGTAAAGCTTAGGGGGAAGTCCCGTAACGCCGGACGGCACCTAGTGCCGGACACTCGTACTATTCAAGCGAGTACAAATCAGTTCGATTCAAAATACAAGTGAAAGGGGTGCTGGGGCATACAGGTACAAGATCACGCACCGTGCTTCGCCAGCGACGCACACGGCCGCGGCAGGAGTAACCATTTGCTGTTTTAGGCTCGAAATCACGGCGTCACCTAAATATCAATGTAAGTAATTCTAGTATATTTATGCATTTACATTTGAGTGTAATTCAAAGATAAAATCAGTACTCGATTGTTATCCGTAAAATGGTAGAATATTATTACATCTTTTAAACAATTTTAGTAGGTACCATCTAATGAACGAAAATGTGTGTCCCTTAGCACCGGACACTAAGTTGTCCCTTACTGTCGGACAGTAAACATATTGATATTTCTTGTAAGAAATTACGTATTTTATTCTAATTATTTAATTTTGTTTTAGAGTATAGAAGAAAGAAGATAGTTAAAATGGAAGAGAACAAAAAGAAAGGATCCTGGGATCCACAGAGCTTACAAACTGCTATTGATAAAGTTATGTCAAAAGAACTGAGTGTAAGACAAGCTGCAATGCGATACAATATTCCTAAAAGCACTATACATTAAATAAAGGCCCTAAATCGAGAAGAAGTAACAATGAAACCAAAGTTAGGTAGATTCACTAACACCTTCTCAGCAGAGTATGAAGAAGTCTTGGTGGACCACATTAAAGATTTATCGAATAGATGCATGCCGCTCATGAAAAAGAAGTTTCTAAAATTAGCATACGACTTAGCTGAAGTCATGAAGATTCCCCATCGATTTAATAAAGAAAAAGGCAGTGCTGATAAATAAAAAATAAAAGTCGCAATAAAAAATTACGACTTCATAAAAAGGCATTCTAACATTTCGTTGAGAACACCGGAATCGACAAGCATGATGCGCCCCGTAAGATTTAACAAACCACGAGTGGATCTCTTCTACGACAACCTTGAAAAGCTGATGAAACAGTACAACATTCACACCCTCAAGAATTTATAACTGTGATGAAACTGGTGTCAGTTGCGTGCACAAATATTCGTCTGGTACTAGGTGCCACTTTTTAAAATTATGTTACCAAAGTTTGTTTGATAGTTTAATTATTTTTTTGCAGAGGTTGCATTTTTGTTAAACTAATTTGATTTCTAATTTTGTTATCTAATATAAGTCATAATTTTATAAACATTCCTTAAATATTTTATGTTTTATTTTGAAACTAGCTTTCCCCCGCGACTCCGTCCGCGCGGATGTCGGTCTTCGCGTAGATGGTTTATTTCTCCATTTTATTTTCAGTCCGGTCAATTTAGACCAAAAAATAGGAATGAAGCTACATTAATTCCCATCAAGCTGAAAATGAGTATAATTGTTTAAAACACAATCAAAAGCATTATTTCAAAATTCCCCATGATTCCGGTTTAAGGAAAAAAATTACCCAATTTTCACGATTTTCTTCAAAACGGTAAGTTTTATAGGAAAATTACCTCAGACATAGATTGTAGATCATATAGATATCTATAAAAAGGAATCAATATTATTTTTTCAATAAACGGTAGTTTCTGAGATATTATGATGCAAAAAGTTGCAAGCGTCATAATATGCATAAGCACATCTCGTATATGCTCTATGTAGCAGTAATATAAGTAAAAATATTGTTCTGTCGGTAATTTTAACTTGAATTCAAAATATAAAATATACATAAGTATAATGAAACCCAGTCCCTTCATTTATACTGTAGTGAAACCTTGAGACAACATCTGTCTCTCTGTTTAATTGTGTACGTGGCTAGGGTCGTATAGCTGCTTTATCTCAGAATGCTCAACACATGAAATACCGTTAGTCTTTAATAATAGTTGTCCTTGCGGGGATACCGTTGTCGGCTATGGACACCACGGCCTCTTATGCCCTAGGAGTGCCGGCCGTTTAGGGCGCCATGCCGCCCTAAATGATATAATCCTCCGTGCTCTTGCCACCATCCATGTTCCAGCCGTTCTAGAACCAAACGGTCTGGCTCGGGATGAAGCCAAGAGACCGGATGGTATGACTTTGGTACCCTGGAGATTGGAGCGGCCTTTGGTGTGGGATGCTACTTGTGTCGACACACTTGCGCCGTCTCATCTTCAGGTTACTAAATCTAAGGCCGTTCTGCTTCAAATGAGGCAAAAAACCTCAAAAGGCGCAAATATGTAGTTATCGGGATCAAATTTTACATCAGATGGCAAGTGTGATAGTGATATTGAAAGGAGAGTGAACGCGGGGAACATGGTGAATGGAGCTTTGCATGCCTTTATGAGCAGTCAGAAACTATCCAAAAAGGCTCGACTGGCTGTGCACAGGGGCGTGTTGTTCCCGACATAAATGTATGGGAGTGAAAGTTGGGTATGGCAAAAGAAGCACGAAAGCAGAATAAATGCAGTGGAAATGAGAGCGTTAAGGAGTATGTTGGGTGTGAAATTGAGTGACCGGATAAGGAACAGTGTGATAAGGGAATGTTGTGATGTGAAAGAAGATGTAGTTACAGGAATAGAAAAGGGTATGTTGAGATGGTTCGGTCATGTGGAGAGGATGAATGAAAATAGGTTGACTAAGCAGATATACATGGAGAGTGTGGAGGGAAAGGTCGGGGTGGGAAGACCTAGACGAACATATCTTGATCAAATTAAGGACGTCCTGGTAAAGGGTCAGGTCAAAAGTACCCGAAACCGCCGAGCTTGCATGAAGAGAGTTATGAATGTAGATGAAGCAAAGGAAGTATGCAGGGATCGTGGCAAGTGGAAAGAGGTAGTCTCTGCCTACCCCTCCGGGAAAGAGGCGTGATTTTATGTATGTATGTAGTTATCGGTAATATCTATACTTTTGAACCTTTTGGGGTAGAAACTCTGGGACCGGGGGGCCTATCTGCCCATCAGCTTTTCCGACAATTGTCGAAAAAGCTAATTGAGGTATCTCTTGTCCGGAGGGCTGGAAATTATCTGGCTCAGAGAATCAGCATTGCCATTCGAATTGGCAATGCTGCCAGCCTTCTGGGCACATTCCCGCATGTTGATGCTATGCAAGGACTGTACAATTTATAAATTAAATTTTAGTTTGTAGTCATCTTTTTTCTTTCTTTTTATAAGTAGTTTTAGTTTTAATTTGATTATAGCATTGAATTTGATAATTGTAATCTCTATTATTGTCCTAAGATGATTTTCTTCACTTAGGGTTATTCTATTTTTTTAAATAATAAATGCGAAAGTTAGTCTTGAGTGCCACTGCGCAGTGAAAACACGTGTTTATTCTAACCTATTTCAGACTTTTTCAAGTTTAATAATAAAAATGTTAAAAAAAACGCGCTAATAGTACACTACCTCATAGGTGGCAAGGAAACGGATGCATATTATGACGCTTGCAACTTTTTGCATCGTTATATCACAGAAACGGTAGCTTTGTTGAAAAAAATTATTGATACCTTTTTTTATAAATAACTTTATGATCTACAATTTATGTCTGAGGTGATTTTCCGATTTGAAAAACTTACCGTTTTAAAGAAAATTGCGATACACCCATTATTTACCTTTGACCGTGAGTAAATTTTTTTCCTTAAACCGGAATCATGGGGAATTTTGAAATAATGCTTTTGATTGTGTTTTAAGTAATTATACTCATTTTCAGCTTGATGGGAATTAATGTAGCTATGTAGTATTTTTTTCATAGTAATTAGTAGCGGCCCGCTTGTGCAGCAAACGGTTCAAGCCAAAGCCGACTTTAGGCGCTACAGGTTACGGCGCTAAATCCACTGCGGGTAACGCAACGTGTGTTCGCGGTTCTACAGAACAACGTCTATGTATAAACTGAAAAATTAAGATTTTTTTTTTCTTCGTATTTTTTCGGGATAAAAAGTATCCTATTTTACGCCCAGGATAATAAGGTATAATTATACCAAGTTTCATCAAAATCGAACTGTTAGTTTTCACGTGATGCCTGAACATACAGACAGACAGACAAAAATTTTTTTAATCACATTTTTGTGTTTGGTATCGATCCAGTAACACCCCCTGCTATTTATTTTTTCAATATTTTCAATGTACAGAATTGACCTTTCTACAGATTTATTATATGTATAGATAACCTTAGGTGTCCGCCACTGGGGGACTTCCCCCTACTCATAAATTAATCATACAAATACAACTAAGTATATAATTTCAGCTAAAACACGTTCCAAATAAATCACGGCGCTAATATTCGAGTAAACTTGAACAAAATCATCTCCAAGATAGTCCTCGCATAGTTTTACAAAGCGGATTTACAAAGTGCATATTTTCAAAGCTCTTAAGGCGCGCGAGTTCAAAGAATTCCCGCCGAAGGTGTTGGAGAAAAATGTTGAGCGGGATGGCAATTTATGTTGTCTTAGGAATGAGTGTTACGTCGTTAGAGGAGATTGGACGCTCGCGTGTGAAGTGCCGTTTCATATTTTTATGTTACTAGTATGTAAAATGTTAAGTTTGAACCTGGGATTAGTTAGGAAAATTATTATTGTAACCTTGTTCAGTACTTAGTTGCATATTTTCGTGGGACTTTGTGACGCAGTGCTGAAGTGTTTGCCTCTGAGTCATACGGACCGATTTCACATCCACGTTACGTCAAGATGATATACGCTCTTTTTAAGGTACTTACATACATACATGTCGTCACGTCTATATCCCTTGCAGGGTAGACTGAGCCAACAGCCTTCAAAGGACTGATAGGCCACTGTCAGCTGTTTGGCTTAATGATAGAATTGAGATTCAAACAGTGACAGGTTGCTAGCCCATCGCCTAAAAGAAGAATCCCAAGTTTATAACTCGTGGTTTTACCTCACCGGAAGAGCATCAGTAAGTATTGAAACTAATGTACATAACTTCGAAAAGTCAATGGTACATAGTCGCGGTGTGAACGTCATTGGTACATGGCCGAGGTGGGAAACGAACCTGTGCCTTTCTGCGCATCACGTATTTCAACCGGGCACTTACTCATTCGACCATCGACATTCTACCCAAAAGATGTCGTCACCGTTCAATTGACTATGAGCACTTTGGGAGGTATTTTTTCAATTAGGCCAGTTTTCCACGTGGAATACAAATGTTCAAGCCTTTGTCTAATGCCAAACTGTCTCGGCCACGGTCAATTTGGGATCCAATTACGTCCAGCTTAGTGGGAAAAAATCCAGGGTAATCCCGGTCTCACGCGCGGTGTGTGTCATAAGCGGTCAGCGGGTTCGGTGTTAAATGTAGGTACTGTGGCGACATCTCTACGTGTACGCCAAAATGGCGAAACATTCTAAATCAAGAAAGCATGGTTTCTAGGTATTGTTGCATGTTCACTATTTATATTTGCCG
Organism: Amyelois transitella; assembly: GCF_032362555.1. Taxonomy (NCBI): domain Eukaryota; kingdom Metazoa; phylum Arthropoda; class Insecta; order Lepidoptera; family Pyralidae; genus Amyelois; species Amyelois transitella. Next base: position 10,736,362 of record NC_083513.1, on the reverse strand, counting down.
TGTGGTTCCCGGCACCAATACAAAAAAGAATAGGGTCACTCCATCTCTTTCCCACGGATGTCGTAAAAGGCGACTAAGGAATAGGTTTACAAACGTGAGATTGTTTTTTTAGGCGATGGGCTAGCAACCTGTCACTATTTAGATCTCAATTCTATCATTAAGCCAAATAGCTGAACGTGGCCGATCGGTCTTTTCAAGACTGTTGGCTCTGTCTACCCCACATGGGATATAGACGTGACCATATGTATGTTCACTATTTTTTGGCGTGTTTCTCCAGGCATGTTTCCCGCCTTGGAGGAAGGTGCGATTGACAAGGAAACATCGCTCCTACTAAAGTGTAGCGGGAGCGATGAATGTTAAGTAAGTCTTCTATCATGTGATTCCGTTTTCACATCCAAACTAATATTAGGTACATATCAAAATAATAGTTTTCTTTGTAACGAACGAGATCGAAAGCTACTAGAACAATATTGATTTTGATATTTGTCACATAGACAAAAACCTTCAGGAATAACAAACTACATTTTTTTTTGGAAATTTCCACGGAAGCTCTGCGCAAAAGTCATACATACATATGATCACGTCTATATCACTAGCGGGGTAGACAAAGCCACCAGTATTGAAAAGACTGACAGGCCACGCTCAGCTGTTTGGCTAAGTGATAGAATTGAGATTCAAATAGTGACAGGTTGCTAGCCCATCGCCTAAAAAAGAATCCCAAGTTTGTAAGCCTATCCCTTAGTCGCCTTTTACGACATCCATGGGAAAGAGATGGAGTGGTCCTATTTTTTTTGTAATGGTGCCGGGAATCTCACGGCATGAGCTAGCATCCTGTCACTAAATCTCAATTCGATCGATAAGCTATAGTTGAATGCGACCTGTCTTTTCAAGACTGTTGCACTATCTACCCTGTAAGGGATATAGACGTGATTGTATGTATGTGTGAGCCTAAAAAATTCTTTTTTGTAATGGTACCGGGAACCACAAGGCATAAAAGTCAGCATCTTATAATTTAGACCAACCTTTGGCGCCCGGGGCAGATTCCGCCGCGCCCCGCATCAAAACACAATTGCGCCCCGATTAGGGATTAGTCGTGGAGCCTTCATCAGGACCTATTGATTGCTACGATTCCATCCGGCATTATGTACACCCTTGTTTTCTAGATATTTTTGGAAAGATAAAAGTGTGTAGGCGTTTTTCCTTATACACATAAAGCCTGTTGAATGATGTTCATTAAAAAAAAAGAACAATAATTTGGTAAGTCCTATGTAATGACTTTTTTCTCTTTTTTATTGCTAACTGATACAGATTAGGCCACGCCTTATCTTGCTTATTTACCAGGCATATTGAGGTCAAATGCACTCAAATTATATTCACTCATATGATCACGTCTATATCCCTTTCGGGGTAGACAGAGCCAAAAGTCTTGAAAAGTCTGAATGGCCAATTTCAGCTATTTGGCTTAATGATAGAATTGAGATTCAAATATTGGCATGTTGCTAGTCCATCGCCTAAAAGAAGAATCCCAAGTTTGTAAGCTTAACCCTTAGTCATCTTTTACGACATCCATCTATCAATATATAAATACTTTTAAAAATATATATGTATAAAATGTCTTTATAACTGAAAGCCAGGAAGAACGTTACAAGCTACCAGTCAATTACAGCGCGTATGCTAAATCGCGCAAGCATAGATTTCACAGACTGGAGCATATATGCAACCTCGGACTCAAAATCGTCGAAGCCATGGTTCCCCAGGCATAACAGCTAGCCTTCATCGCTTCGGCACATCAGCATATAGTACAATTAGTACAAAACAGAAATAGTACCTACAATTGAGCTCGTTATAATCAACTACAAACATGCGGGTCGTAATTAGTCCAGCGAACTGGACCAAATACGAACTGGGCAATTGGACATTTTGCGAATTGGACATAATGCGAAGCGAACAGAAGCGAGTTTCATCTCTCATCCTTTTAGCCGACTTCAACACTTGTTAATTGGTCTGTGTCGAGTTTTAGAACTATAAAACTTCCAGCCAGTCAAAACCTAAACTCAAAGCGTATTCCGCGAGCGTTTCCCGAAGAAACCCAATAAAATGCCTTTTTACCAAGTTTCCGTATTTTCGACTCCACTGAAAACTCTTAGAACGTGTTAAAACTTGTAATTACGATCTCGGGCCATTCAACTTGTCAACGCTGAGTAATACGCCACCTGTCGGCGAGCGGAGGAACTAAACGGGAACGTTCAAATGAAAAATTGATCCCAGGATTAGCGATTCATTCGACTTTTTAAAGGAATATTTCATAAGAGATTTTCCGTGTTTGTGCAAATATTTTTTTGTTTGATTAATGTGGATGAAATTGGTGTGGACAGTAGGAATGTGCTATAAATAACTCATTTTCTTTATTTGTAAGCGTTATCAACCATATGATTAAATAATTTTTCATTTTCAACGACCGATTTTGTTGGAAGTAATCCGAATACAAATAAGAATGCTACGAGGTGCTACGAAGCGCTACGAAATGCTACGAAACGCTACAAAATGCTTTGAGTGTAGTACATTTTATAACTTATATTACATAAGATACACAAATCTAGCAATCTTAAAAGACTGACAGGCCACGTTCAGCTGTTGGGCTTAATGATAGAATTGAGATTCAAATAGTGACAAGTTGTTAGCCCATCGCCTAAAGAAGAATCCCAAGATTATAAGCCTATCTCTTAGTCGACTTTTACGACAGCCATGGGAAAGAAATGGAGTGGTCCTATTTTACTTGACCTAACACTTAAACCTCAATAATAACCTGAATTAATTTAATATATAGTTAATTGGACAGGTACAGGTGGAATGTACTCTTTCTAAGCAAAACCCCAGGCAAAATCTAGTACTTAAAATCTCCATCAGCGGCTTCTACCACAAACTTGTTAAAGTTAATAAATTATACTTGTAATGAGTTATGTTAACAAGGTGCATAAAAATGCATCGTTGCAACGATCTCAATCTCTCATTAAAAGTTCGCAACTTGTCTAATTGCGTCAGACGGTGCAACTGACGCTCAAGGGTTTACGTGATGTCTAGTCTAGCACCGTTATTTTAAGTCATTATTTTCTGGGTATAAATAAAATATACACTTGTAGTTACTGCATGCGACTTTGTGTAGTCTCTGTCTACCTGCACTGGAAAACACGCTGGATTTTAAATACATTAAAATCCAGCCTCTTTGATTTCAAGTGATAATTATGTATAAGCAAACTTTAATAAAGAATATTTAGGTAAATTTAAGAAGAAAGAGAATGTGCTTCTTTTTCTATATGTACACACATATAATCACGTCTGTATCTCTTGCGGGGTAAACAGAGTCTTGAAAGACTGAAAGGCCACTTTCAGCTGTATGGCTTATTGATGATATTGAAATTCAGGTTGCTAGGCTATCGCCTACAAGAAGAACCTCGAGTTAACAGCCATTCCCTCAGTCGCCTTTTACGACATCCACGGATAAGAAATGGAGGGATCTTATTCCATGTTAGTACCGGTAACTACACGGCACATTTATTTTTCTTTCCTTCACTCTGTATATTCATTATGCACAAATTGTGCCGTGTGGTTCCCGGCACCAATAAAAAAAAAGAATAGGACCACTCCTTCCCTTTCCTATGAATGTCGTCAAAGGCGACTAAGGGATAGGCTTATAAACTTGAGATTCTTCTTTTAGGCATTGGACTTGCAACCTGTTATTATTTTAATCTCAATTTTATCATCAAGCCAATATGCTAAACATGGCCTATCAGTCTTTTTAAGATTGTTAGCTCTGTCTATCCCGTAAGGGATATAGACGTGACTATATATATGTATGTATAAATACATTAATGAACTAGAACTAATCGACACATGCTACAATTTACAAGCTAAAATAACTCGCCATTTCGGAATTTACATTGAATATAAACAGTGTGGGTAACTTCGAATTACTGTGTCACCACATAGAAAATAGCTGAAGTCACAAGTATACTCTCATTGGATCCACGAGGGAACAAACTGTACGTATATAAAAAACACGTCTCCTTCCCGAAGGTGTATTAGAAAATAGCTGAAGTCACAAGTATACTCCCATTGGGTCCACGAGGGAACAAACTGTACGTACATAAAAAAAAACACACATCTTTCCCGAAGGTGTATTAGAAAATAGCCGAAGTCACAAGTATACTTCCATCGGGTTCCATCTTGGTCCCATTGGTACCAGGATCCACAAGGCACAATGTATAAAAAACTATATATAAAATTTAAATATGTAATAAAATAACAATTTTGCATGACATTTCAATGGATCAGTACCTGGGTGATCGAGCTGTGTTCGGTGGACGTCAGAAAATCCAGAAAAAGTAGTGAAAACATAAAAATCCCAAAATATTTGATAATAACTAAAAAAAGAAAAAAACAAAACAAAAATAAATCGATAATTTCGGATACATCAACTGGTGCCCAAAACATATGAGAACACAACACAGTTCAGTCGACTAATTAATTGATAAATTAGCTTATAACATAATTAAATTATAAGTAAGACAGAGTTTAAAAGTACTATATGAACGTCTATTTATTCGCAAAAAATCTGAATAAAAGCACATCTGAATATGTAGCAGTCGGAAACATAATTATAAGTAAACACCATATAAATGAAATATTATTACTAACTACACAGTAGTTAAAAGCAACCATACGACAAATAATAGCCAACAATATGAGTTTGTTGTTTTTTAATAGGGGCTAACAATTAGATCCAAGGAGACTAATACCCTAAGTTATGAGTTGCAAACTTAGCAACGCAGGTGCTAATTACGACTTAACTGTTAATAACAACCAATTTAACCTGACCCCCTTCATATTTTCTATCTCTTGTTTCACCCCACCAAAATACCAGGACTTCAGGAATCAGGTGTCAAGATATACTAGTTCAGTTTGCTTGTTATAACAGTTATCGAGTAGGTATAATTTAATGTTATTTCCCAATGAAAGCGAATTATTTGACTGTTCTGATTGCGCAGTATATCCACATACATACATACATATGGTCACGTCTATCTCCCTTGCGGGGTAGACAGAGCCAACAGTCTTGAAAAGACTGAATGGCCACGTTCAGCTATTTAACTTAACGATAGAATTGAGATTCTGACAGGTTGCTAGCCCATATCCTAAAAAAGAATCCCAAGTTTGTAAGCCTATCCCTTAGTCGCCTTTTACGATATCCATGAGAAAGAGATGGAGTGGTCCATGCTTTTTTGTATTGGTGCCGGGAACCACACGGCACTATATCCACAGGTGGGTTTATACGGAGAATTTCTAAAGAGTTTTACTTGAAGTATGCAATGTACGAAGAATATGTCGAAATTACCTATCGTTGATTCTAATTTGTCACTGAAATAATTAGTTGCCTTGTTATAGGCAGACGTAAATAAAGTGGTATATCCCTTGCGGGGTAGACAGAGCCAACAGTCTTGAAAAGAGTGATAGGCCCCGTTCAGCGATTTGGCTTTAAGATAGAATTGAGATTCAAATAGTGACAGGTTGCTAGCCCATCGCGTAAAAGAAGAATCCCAAGTTCATAAACCTATCCCTTAGTCGCTTTTTACTACATCCATGAGAAAGAGATGGAGTGGTCCTATTCTTTTTTGTATTGGTGCCGGGAACCACACGGCACTTATCGTTCGTTGTCACCGGTCAAAACGTTCCAAATCAAGCTAAGACAACTCCCAACCAGCCAAGAAACATTTCTCCAGGCCTGCCCTTAACGGTTACGCTTGCCCTTAAGATTTGTGACGTCATTGACCCTATTTTAGTTATTGTTGCCTAAGGCGGTTTTATGCGAGGCAAGGTTTATGGCCGGAAGGGATCATGTGTTAGGTAGCCTTCCTTAAATATATTGTTACTATAAAAGTGTGTAATATACTTACATTAGTTGTAGGTGCTGCTGAAAAGCCCGGCTATTAATTGTAGGAGGTGATTCTACGAATATATTAGAATGGAGTTGGCATCGACTAAGGCTATATACATACGTGCCGTGTGGTTCCCGGCACCAATACAAAAAAGAATACGACCACTCCATCTCTTTCCCATGGATGTCGTAAAAGGCGACTAAGGGATAGGCTTACAAACTTGGAATTCTTTTTTAGGCGATGGGCTAGCAACCTGTCACTATCGAACTGTTTTCTTCTTTCTTCGAAATTCTTTCTGCGTATCAACCATTTTAATTTTACGCTGGCGCTTTTCCGATTTCCGACCACCTAAGCTTGCATTATTCTATTTATTATTATTTTAAATTATAATATAGATTTATTAAACTGGAATACGTTTAAGCAATAAAGCCTCTTTTTCTAATTCTAAAACTTTACAAAATACTTACACCACAACAACGAAAGTGAAGTAGACGTTGGTGAAGAAATTGCTGTAGTGCAGTTTGTTACCGCTTCTTCTGCACTGATGCTTTGGAAGCGGCAGTAAACTTGGTTTTAAGTAATTTATTTGACGTCAACCAATGTTGTAAAACCAAGAGATATGATAATTATTATTTGACGTCATTCAATGTTGTAAAACCAAGAGATATGACAATTATTAAGTTACTAGCTGTGCCCGCGACTTTGTACGCGAGGAATAGTTATTTTGGGCATAAGCAGGATGCATTATCCGTTTCCAGCGGACCCCCGGAGATCCGGCCCGGATCCGGCGACTCGACTGCCAAATCCGAGCACCTACGGTTCCGTATCCGGCGATATTATTTGGCGGCTGTCCAAAATAATTACTTACGTAACCCGTATCGGCCGTTCGTCGGTATCGCGACACGCGGATGTGTGAAAAGATTAGTGATTTGATGCGGTATTTATAAATTTATTTATTACTGACTATTATTTACTCGTGAAGCATCTTTGCCGGCTTGTGAAGGAAAAACAATAGAAATTGACAGTTGAATTTGAATCTCAATTCCATCATTTAATTAAACAGCTTAACGCGCGTGGCCTTTTCATACTTTCAAGGCTTTTGGTTGCGTCTACCTGGCAAGGTATATAGACGTGACTATTATGTATGTATGTGACAGCTATTTCTCTTCGTGGCCTTTCGATATTTTCAAGGCTGTTGGCTGTGTCTACCTCGCAAGGTATATAGACGTGATTATTATGTGTGTATGTGACAGCTATTTCTCTTCGTGGCCTTTCGATATTTTCAAGGCCGTGTGCTGTGTTTACCTCGCAGGGTATATAGACGTGATTATAATGTATGTGATAGCTGCTTCTCTTTCCGGAAACTTTAATTATTTATTCTAAGTTTGAATTGTTATTACAGACTAGCTTTTATTCACAACTTCGTCCGCGTGAATTAAGCGCAGTTTACAATAGATAAGTGACGAATTTAACGCCATCTACAAAAAAAAGTAGGTTTTTCGCAAATCCCACGGGATCCTAAGTTTTTACCGGGATGAAAGATGCCTTTTGTCTTTTTCCAGATTCCTTATTATAAATACGCAAAATTTCAACATAAACAAATTAATTTACTTTCGCATTTCTAATATTATTTGGGATTCAGTCTTTTCGAGGATGTTGGCTCTGTCTTCCCCATAAGGGTATAGACGTAAGTTTATATTTATATTTGCCACATCCATCGATTTAAAACTTTAAACTCGGATGAACGGGCTCCAATACCATTGTATCAAATATTCATTATCTCATCGAGAAGGGGCACGGCTAAGTAATTTGGCAACAATACACCCAACCAGACGGCTATGTTACTGCCTATGATGTCTTAATGTAGATATATATATATATATGTATATTTGATCATATATATGATTGAGACATTAGATATATATATAAGATTGATATTTCAATGTACAAATAGTGTTTATGTTAGATATATATAAAATTCTCGTGTCACAATGTTTATTCTCGTACTCCTCCGAAACGGCTTCACCGATTCTCATGAAATGTTGTGAGCGTATTGAGTAGTTTTGGGAATAGGCCAACATCGATAAGGGTTGCAAAACCTTAACTTTTTTTTTATTAGACATTTCTTAAAAATTATTTATATGGCAAAACAACGTTTGCCGGGACAGCTAGTATTGATATAAATACGTAATAGTTGAAAAATATATATGAAAAGTAATATAACAGCACAAACAACATTTGTATTTGGATTCCCGCCAAAAAGTCGCTTCTAATTAAACAAATCCATCAGGTTTGCAGCATGTAGCATCGTCTCCTGTCCTAGGATCCAATTCTAACTGTCAGCCCCGGTAAAATATAGTCTGACGGGACTAGGTACAAAATAGCCAATTAAATTAAGCACTTAGTATATATACTAGCTTTTGTCTTAGGCTTATATAGATAAACACCCATGACAAAGGCCAATCAGAAAAAGTTCGTTTCTCATCTTGACCTGGCCGGGATTCGAACACGGGGCCTACCGTATCACAGACAAGCGTACTACCGCTGCGCCACGGCTGCCATAGTAGTTTTATTTGCAGGGATCGTGGCAAATGGAAAGATGTAGTTTCTGCCGACCTCCGGGAAAGAATTGGTTTCCATGATCAAAGTCATAATAAATTGCCTCTTGCAAGATCAGAAAAATCAAAAGATGTCACCAGCGATGCAGAAAATAGTTAATCTATTCTATTTTAACTCTACGTGCTCCAGAATTCACTGTGTCATACTAGAAAATGATGTGTCATGGCGGTAGACTTACTACAATCTTACTCATACTGTAATTTAACAATTCTCTTACATTAAAAAGTGCCTTTATTAGAAGTATAAATTTTTATTTGGGTATTGCCAATTAAGAATTCATATTCCACTCAATTCCTTCCCTGTGAACAGTGTAAGGGGCGACTAAAGAAAAGTTCCAAAGCTTCCTAAGAAAAAAGTCCTTGGTGGCCTTTTACGACTATTACGGGAAAAAGATGGACTATATAAAGTGCTTGTTCCTACAAGGCACAATACCATATTTTTAAAGAAATTATATTTTTTGCATTACCTACATTTACATTAACTCTTAACATTCCTCCACCAGAGATAAAAAAAATTGAGTTTCGAATGTAACAATAACCTACTTTTGTAAATCCGTGTCTACATATGTAGAAAAAATAAATAAATGAACTGATAAAAATGAACAGCTGATACAAAAATGAGGAAACAATCTATGTACAACTGCCCTTTTCGTATTCCATTGATTGTGTAGCAAAAGCGAGATGATATCGTCAATACATAAAGAACAATAGTCGTTGAGACGATTGCCAATAGAATATTACAGTACGGCCCGCGGTGTCCAATGATACGTTTATTAGTGTAGATGCACAGTTCGCTTTTGACTGATAACATTTTTTGTTTGTTTGTTTGTAAACTGCACATAAAAATAAATATAACAATATAAATATAAAATATTTTTGTGTGTTCTTACTTTTTAGATCGAAGCCTATCATGCTTCAGGCATTTCTCTACCCCCTTATTCATCAACGTTGATAAGAGACTTGACGTGTCATCTCTTTTCCTACATTCCGGATGACCAATGAGACAGAAAGAGATAGTAGATTAGACTCATTGCTTTCCAAGCTTCGTGAATAGAGCCCAAGGTCGTGTTCTTCTTGGAGTTGAGTTACTAAACAGTTTGCTAGCACATTGCCTAAAATAATAATCTTAGGTTTACAAGTCTTTGACTGACTTTTAAATCTGCATGGAAAGAATAGCAGTGAGAATATGTAGCTACACTACACTATGTTTTGGAATGGTTTTGGCATGGAAGCTACTGGGGTGGGATACTGAGAGTAGAATAAAATAGAATAGGTTTATTTTCAAAATTTGATACAAGGTATCACTTATTGACGTCACATAATTTTAATCTAATTAAAACTACTACCGCTTCCATAGCGCATGTGTAGAAGAAGCGTGCGGAACAAACTACACTGCAGCATTTTCATCGGACGTCAATTTACAGTGTTATAAATCTATGACGTATCTATTGTTTTCACATCATGAGCGTTAGTGCTAGTAGAGGCACATCGGAAAAACATCAGGGAAAGTCGTATCAGACGTGAACAGAGCCGAATTGGAGAGAAAATTTAATGGGATAGTGGAACAGTCTTATTTATTTATTCTTTGTTGTAACATTTACAATTTTTAAAGTACCTACAATAGGCGGACTTAATGCTAGTAGTTTACAATTGGCTTAAGCACAGGACATTTGTGTGGGTGATAATAAATAATGTATAATAATCTCAATTCTATCATTAAGCCTAGTAAGCTGAACGTGGCCATTCAGTCTTTTCAAGACTGTTGGCTCTGTCTACCCCGCAAGTGATATGGACGTGTCCATATGTATGTATGTATGTAATAAACATACTATCTTATAAATATACTACCTATAAACCCGTATTAAATATATACATACCTAGTTTTAGTTTGATTGTCTAATAGTCTACCATTGGGTTAAGCATGTAATCTTTGTGTTAATAAACACATTTACTATACTATAAATACAATGAAATGTATTAAATATATACATACCTAGTTTTGATTGAGTTTATTTACACTGGATGAGTTTTTGTGGTAAGTTCATTTTATTCTGCACAGCATCGTTTCAAGAACGAAAATAAAAATGTAAGTGATCTACTTTTTCTTTGTTGGAAGACTAATTCAAATATTCTTATTATCATTAAGCAAATAAAAAGCATATCTATTTTACCGAAACAGCCTACAAATTTAAAATTAAATAAGTTTGGAAATTTCTTTAAAAAAAATATAGATAAAATAACGGTTAGTTAAAATAACGTTTGAAAGCCGTAGCACAAATACCAAACGATGTTATACACCCCCTTGGCACGCGCGATGCTGTTTTTATCTTAAAACTATCGCTGTCCCGTTTGACGTCCTAATAAAAAGCGAAACAGCGATAGCTTTTCGCGTCGCGCGTGGCAGACTGCGGCGGCAGATGCTGTTTTGTTAAAACAACGATGTGTTCTTAAATAGATACGTCAAATTCACTTACCTTCAGCGAACATTGGACTTGGATAACTCAAAAGAGTGATATACTTATTGATAGAAAATACTATGACGTTGTTTTATGATCATCGTCTTCTTTGCGTTAAAATCCCGTTATGTTCTACTAGCTCTTACCCGCAGCTTCGCCCGCGCGAACTTAGCGTTCTCACACTCACATTCATTCATAGTCACGTCTATATCCCTTGCGGGGTAGACTGAGTCAACAGTCTTGAAAAGACTGATATGCCACGTTCAGCTGTTTGGTTTTATAATAGAATTGAGATTCAAATAGTGATACGAGTACGTTGCTAGCCTATCGCCTAAATAAAGTATACCAATTTCATAAGCCTATCCCTTAGTCCCCTTTTACGTCATCCATGGGAAAGAGATGGAGTGGCTCTATTATTTTTATATTTGCGACGGGCACCACACGTCACATATATATTATACATGCAAAATTTCAAAATGATTGGTTTGGGAGATAGGTAATGCGTGAAGAGGTAACAAAATTTACTTTCGCATTTATAATATTAGTTGGAAACGAAGCCTTACATGATGTAATGCTAATGCCAAACCATTAGGAAGTTGTTGATTTTTTTTTAAAACACTCACAACAGAATGGAGGAAAGATTTACAGTTTTATAAAATGGTTCCGACATTCAACAAAACTGTCAATAGTATGTAATGGTTGATGAAACTGTCAATATGCACTTTAGCAAATTTTTTTTTATAAATCAAAATAACAATTTAAAAACCGAACATATTTATTTTGTGTAAAATTTTGATCTAAATTGCTCGTTGCGCTATCTCACTGTACGTATCTATACCAATAAAAACATCTTGGGTCAATCTTATTTACAGATTCAATTCAATATTTCCCCCGAAGGTTGAGGTAGACTCAATTTGTGGCGATGTCCTTGGCTCCCGTTTGATGCCAGGTACTTTAATATCCGTTCTTTCTTTTGGAAACCGTTGTGCCGTGAAATTGACTCGGTCGATTGTCTGTCCGATGTTAAAATACTTGTTTGTCGAACCCGGATCGAAATTACTTCCTCTTGCGCTGGTAATTCTAGTATCGATTTGTTGTTGTCCTGTTTTGAATCGAGAATCGCGACTCGGTTTCTATTTTGTGATTACTCTTACATAAAGAACCAAATTCTTTCAAGGTTTCGTAAATACGACTTGTAATGCATGGTCGACCTTATTTTCATTAGATGCCATTAGATGAACGTAGTATTTTAAGAAGAACTTTAAGGAAAAGAAGAATAATAATTTTTAGAGACTTGTCTTAGAGAGTATGATGTAAACTATTTTGTACTCAATGGTTACTTTCAATTATTCATCTGAAGCACTTAACTATGATCAAGAATTGAACATAACTCTGCAATTTCCAAAACGATCCAACTTAAAATTTTTAGGACAATGCACTGGTGCCGAAATCATGTACGGGGCCGTATTAACACATTTTCCATCGACATTAAGAGTGCCAAATGGACAATTAACAAACGTTTTGTTACATGTCGTACATTTTTCACGTTCGTTTGGATCAAACACTTCTACATCTTTATTCGAATCACCAGCCCATTCTTTCGTATCATCTGTTTTAACATTCTCACTATTAACTTTAACAAATCTATCGTAGACGTAATGTTTGTACAAAAATAAACTTTTACTAAATAAAGTCTTCAGAAATCCATCGTTCACTTTCATTTTATTTGTTTCTTCATTTGGTTCGTTATTTGTTGTACCTTTCACTGTATTAACTAAAACATCAGCCAATATATCATTCCACGCGGGAGATAGGTCATTTTGAAGGAGTTTCCTTAAAAATATTCCATGTCTTGTCCCTTTCTTTACTTTATCACTGTTCGTTTTTTCGTTTATAGTGTTAACTTCACTTAAAATAACAATTATAACACTGAATATAAATGCAAACTTCATTTTTGATATTAAAATCAAAACAACAACACAATAGAGTCGCTAACTGTAGCAAGTTTGTTAGATAACAGCTGAAGACGAGGTGTTGTTTTGTACTGTCATGTACGCAAGTGTTTGCCTGTTGTAAAGTTTGAAGTTAAGAACTTTGTAGTCGGTGTTACAAAATTGGACATGAATGAATAAATGCAAGACTAGATGATTTTGTTTTTATTGAAACTAATATTCCCTGTCAGTTTTTTTTGGAACAAATTGATAAAGGTAACGATCGTAGATACAGTAGCGAAAATATTTCCTGAACTAAATAATGAAGTTAAAACTTTTATTTATAAAATGCATGTTGATTCCACTTGCTTTTATTTTTTTACTTTTTGTAACGTAAATCAATTTTAAAATACATACATATAAAATCATACACGAAATCACGCCTCTTTCCCGGAGAGGTAGGCAGCGACTACATATTTCCACTACCCACGATCTCTGCATACTTCTTTCGCTTCAACCACATTAATAACTCTCTTCATGTAAGCTCGGCAGTTTCGAGTACTCTCGACCTGACCTTTCGCCAAGACATCATTAAATTATTTTAATGTTTCTTTTAAAAAATAATTAAATTATTAATGACTTCTGTTCTTGCTTGTATCTACCTGATATCTTGGCGATAAGGTAGCCGCAAAGTCAATATTGACTGACTGACGCAGAGGCGACGTGGTAGCTCGTTCCATGCAAACTAATTTATCGGGAAATTTCAGATTAACTGAAAATGTATCAAGGACGCCGCTATCAGTTCAACGTTTTATATTACGTACGTTAGTTTTGTTTTATTTTATTTGTTACTTTTTATATGATACATTCAGTCAGAAAAGTATCGGGAATGGATTATTTATTTATGGTTCCAAATTCAAATTTTTGTTTTTTTTGTTGTTGTTAGATTGGCACAACTGTTTTCCATTTTGGCGCGGAGTTTTAGTTGCATCTGTTGTTTACATTAAATACAGTGCTATTTTTAGTTATATCATATCTAGTGTGTATTGCTAATTTCATAATGGATAAAAACATCGAACAAAGAGTTTGTCTTAAATTTTGCATTGCCAATGGAATATCGTGTTCGGAGTCACTGAAAATGTTACAGAAGGCTTACGGTGAATCGACTTTATCAAAAACTCGTGCTTATGAGTGGTACAAAGCGTTCAAAAGCGGTCGAGATGTGATGGAAGATTTGCCTCGCTCTGGTAGGCCATCAACGTCTGCAACTGAAGTTAACATCGCAAAAGTGAAGGAAATAGTGACTGAAAATCCTCATTCAACTTTGAGAGAGATAGCCACCGAACTTTCTGTATCTCACGAGTCGATCCGTACCATTTTAACTAATAATTTGGGTATGAAACATGTTGCCGCTCGGCTAGTCCCAAAAGACCTGAATTTTTTTCAAAAACTCAATCGCATGAGAGTCGCTGAGGACATGCTAGAACGAGTCAATTCCGACCCAACATTCATGAAACGCATTGTTACTGGTGACGAGACGTGGGTTTACGAGTTTGACATGCAAACTAGTCAACAAGCTTCGGAGTGGCGCCTTCCAACTGAACCGAAACCGAAAAAACCACGCCAAAGTCGTTCAAAAGTCAAAGTCATGTTGACTGTTTTCTTTGACTATCGCGGTGTTGTGCACTCGGAATTCTTGCCGGAAGGTCAAACGGTAAATAAGGAATATTATTTGAGTGTTATGCGGCGTTTAAGAGAGCAAATCCGACGAAAAAGGCCAGATTTGTGGAAAGAAAATTCTTGGATTTTGCACCATGATAATGCACCTTCGCACAAGGCCATCATTGTGAACGAATTTTTAACCAAACACTCAACAAATACCATCGAGCAACCACCATATTCACCAGATATGGCTCCAGCCGACTTTTTTCTTTTTCCTAAACTCAAATTACCACTTCGTGGCACCCGTTTTCAATCGGTAGAAGACATAAAAGAGAATTCGCGGCGAGAACTGATCTCAATTCCGGAAACAGCGTTTAAAAAATGTTTTGATGATTGGATTATTCGTTGGCGTAAGTGTATCGTTTCTAAAGGAGCATATTTTGAAGGTGATAAAATAAATTTGGATGAATAACAAACAGTTTGTGTATTATTGATCTTTTCCTGCTACTTTCTTGACAGAGTAGTATACTAGCGCGCGACTTCGTCCGCGTGGAATAGTTATTTTGGGTATCATTGAAGCCCTCAAGAATGAATAATTTTCCCCGTTTTTGTCACATTTTACATTGTTTCTCGTGATATTATATAAACAAACAAACTCTTCAGCTTTATAATATTAGTATCCATAGATAAGTTAATGTTAATGGTGGACAACCCTTATCACTAAAGAGTGTAAAAAATAGATGTTGGCCGATTCTCAGACCTACTCAATATGCTCAAATCTCAAATTTCATGAGAATCGGTCAAGCCGTTTCGGAGGAGTACGGGAACGAACATTGTGACACGAGAATTTTATATGAGGGCAGCACTGCGCCGTTGAAGAATATTAAATGGCTATGAAACACTTTCAATAATCAACTCCGAGAATCCGTATGATACTCAGGTTTGATATGAAATGACAGATAGTACGAGTACTTATCTTCTATATAAGTATATAATTATAAAATTAATAACTGAGCTACATTTGCTGAAGGAAAATTTGGGGAAATTTTCGCAAACATGTGCATTACAAATATACCGAGTTGACGGACTAATCCTATTGAAAGTAGGATGAAAGGCATAATAAAGTAGAGTATAAAGGACGTAGAAAAACAGCAAATATATTTTATTATGTAGATGTTGCCCGCGAGTTCACTGGCCGTAAAATAAAAATGTACTGTAAATGTACAAAATAATAATGTAATGTAGGGTACTTTTGACCTGACCCTTTACCAGGACGTCCTTAATTTGATCAAGATACGTTCATCTAGGTCTTCCCACTCCGACCTTTCCCTCCACACTCTCCTTGCATATCTGCTTAGTCAACCTGCTTTCATTCATCCTCTCCACATGACCGAACCATCTCAACATACCCTTTTCTATTCCTGTAACTACATCTTCTTTCACATCACAACATTCACTTATCACGCTGTTCCTTATCCTGTCACTCAATAGTACACTGACTGATTGGAGTAATCCTTGGAGTGGTATAACAGTTTTAAAGTTTAATTAAGACAAACATATCTGAGAGAAGAATGTGCCGTGTGGTTCCCGGCACCAATACAAAAAAGAATAGGATCATTCCATCTCTTTCCCATGGATGTCGTAAAAGGCGACTTAGGGATAGGCTTATAAACTTGAGATTTCACGCGACGCAAAAGGCTAGCAACCTGTCACTATTTGAATCTCAATTCTATCTTAAAACCAAAAAGCTGAACGTGGCCTATCAGTCTTTTCAAGGCTGTTGGCTCTGTCTACCCCACAAGGGATATAGACGTGACCGTATGTGACTGTATGTGCTACACATACTAGAAACTATAACGTTTAAATGGTATTTTACACTAGACGGTAACATATATTATAGCAGGTACCTCTACACCTCGTCTATACAGCGTGTTCTCGTAAAGTTGAGCATTATCCTAAAACACCTAGTATTCCAAGACACAGCACTCGCGTGAACGCGTTTCAGACACGCCGCGACGCGATGCGTTTATGTAACACCTATAATAATCGCCTGTTTGACTCAGTCTTGAATAGTCAAGACTGAGTCAGTTTCATAACTTTATACTGTACCTACTGAGTATAGACTCAGTAGGTACAGTATAAAGTTATGAAACTGGCAGATTATACATAATTAGTAAAAGATTAAAAGCAAGGTTATTAAACGTAGTAATTCCCATCTATGGATTACATCATGGATGTCGTAAAAGGCGACTGAGGGATAGTCTTATAAACTTGGGATTAGTTTTTTCAGACGATAGGCTAGCAACCTGTCACAATTTGTATCTGCTGAACGTGGCCAATCAGTTTTTTCAAGACTGCTGGCTCTGTCTAACCCGCAAGGGATATAGACGTGATTATATGTATGTATATACCCTGTAGATAACATGTAAACTTGAGGAAAGTCTGTAAACTTGTGGTCGCACGAGTCTCAAACCGCCTCGTCGTGTTCTGTCGCAAATGCATATTTAGTTTCAAAGAATACATTGATAGTGTCGTATCGAATAAGTGATCCGTGAAAACGACCGGACGTCCGACGACGTGTCCGGCGCCCGTGCCGGACGAATGCCGGAAGGTAGTGTTTTGTCTTGTTTTTGAGAACTACGTGAATACTTGAGACTTCTTTGGTATATTGC
Source organism: Amyelois transitella (assembly GCF_032362555.1). Lineage (NCBI taxonomy): Eukaryota > Metazoa > Arthropoda > Insecta > Lepidoptera > Pyralidae > Amyelois > Amyelois transitella. The sequence goes on along the minus strand of NC_083513.1, from coordinate 10,719,090 downwards.
TTGTCTAAGTTCGAGTTTTAGTTTTGTGAGAAATATCGACGTACGATCAGAGACGAATTAATTAAATAAATGTGAGTCTTTCTGTCTATCACATTTTCACGGCTCAACTGCTGAATTGGCCGATTTTGATGAAATTTTGTACGAATAAGTAATTTACTGTCCGAGAAATAATACCTACAACAGAGGAATTTTAAAAAAATCCACAGTGATATGGTAAAAGAGGAGATTAAGTGAAACGTGGGAATAGTTGCGGAGAAGAGCTAGTAAATTATGTAATCTATACTAATATTATAAAGCTGAAGAGTTTGTTTGTTTGAACGCGCTAATCAGGAACTACTGGTTAAAATTAAAAAAATACTTTTGTGTTGAATAGACCATTTATCGAGGAAGGCTTTAGACTATATAACATCACGCTGCAACTATAAGGAGCGAAGAAATACCTACTGGAAATTGTGAAAAAAACGGGGAAAATTATTTATCATTGAAGGCTTCAATGATGCCCGAAATAACTATTTCACGCGGACGAAGTCGCGGGCACAGCTAGTGAAAGATATACAGGTAAAACAGAAAGAATAACTGGTTTCTATTTAATTTAAAAAGAATCACACCATAAACAAAACGTACGACTGTTATGAATTCACAACACGAGTTTTGATGGGCGCAGTTGCATTTTACAGCATCGTTACACGAATAATACTAATGTGAACCAAAAATCTAGGCTATTGCCTAATAATGAAAGTGGGGATGGGCCTGCTGGGAGAAATTAATCTAGAAATAAGTAGTGCCCTTGTACTGAATTTCTCTTTATAAATATCTTCTCTTTATATATACCTGTTGTAAATAAATATATAAATAAATAAAAAATGGATTCTTCTTCCACCTGGCGGCGTTAAGATAGTGTCTGTTTTTTTTTGTGACATCTACTTACCTATTGATAGTTCAGTAGGAACGTGTTATTTTGATTTATATGTTTTTTTTTTCAAAGTACTGTTCACGCATAGCAAGAACTAAACGCCGCTTCATATGGATACATATAATCACGTCTTTATCCCTTGCGGGGTAGACAGAGGCTTACGGGGTAGATCTCGCAATTGACTGAAAGACCACATTCAGCTCTATGGTTTAGTGATGTGAATTGAGCTCCAAATAGTGACCGTTTCCAGGCCATCACCTAAACAGAAGAATCCAAAGTTTATTATTATATTATCCCTCAATCGCCTTTAACGACATCCATGGGAAAGAGAGCGTGCGGTCCTATTATGAATTGCCGGGAACCACACGGCTTTTACAATTACGAGTCCCGAAAGTCGATGAACTAAACTTACCACTAATTACTGACATTAGTTACTGTGCTAACGAGCGGAAACTAGTTAACAAGGATGACTTGACAGCGAAAAATAGTTCCAGTTGAGTGAGAGCCCGCGGGAAAAACTTTCCGCGAGACATCTGGGAAACTTTTATAAATAAATAAATATATACAGGACAAATTACACTGATTGATTGATTCTTTTTTCTAATGGTGCCATGTGGTTCCCGGCACCATTAGAAAAAATAATAGGACCACTCAATCTCTTTCTCACGGATGTCGTTAAAGGCGACTGAGGGATAGGCTTATAAACTTGGGATTCCTCTTTTAGGCGATGGGCTAGCAACCTGTCACTATTTGAATCTCAATTCTATCACTAAGCCAAACAGCTGAGCGTATGGCATAGAGTTTTTTTGCAATGAATGTATTTTGCAGTAAGTATGCGTGTGCACTTTATCGCATCACGAACATAAAGTTTTTCTGTTTGGTCTGCTGGTAGACTGGTAGAGAATGCCAATCGGCCTTTTGTACATTTTTTTGAACTAGTCATCGATTGTCTAAAAAAAGAATCCCAAATTTACGGGTCTTCCCTTAATAGACAGTCTGCACGAGAAGAGACGCAGCTGTGAGGACACATACATACATATGATCACGTCTATATCCCTAGCGGGGTAGACAGAGCCACCAGTCTTGAAAAGACTGATAGGCCACGCTCAGCTGTTTGGCTTAGTGATAGAATTGAGATTCAAACAGTGACTGGTTGCTAGCCCATCGCCTATGATAAGAATCCCAAATGAATAAGCCTATCCCTTAGTCACCTTTAACGTCTTCCATGAGAAAGAGAAGGAGTGGTCCTATTCTTTGTTTATTAGTGCCGGGAACCACACGGCACTAAGGTTATTCATTTTAATATAACCCAAACGTTTAATTATTCCATTCAGTTTCAAACCCCGTCCTGGTAACACAAAGGTGAATGTAATAAATACACTGTTGCGTTAATTTAGTTCGCGTCTAACAAGACGGAGCTGCCGGCTGGATATCAAATTCACTATTCTATCCATCGGGAGTTTACAGTAAGAGTAGCTGTTGTTTCCGACTTCTTACGCGTTGAAGCGTAGCCTGTAGATATAGAACAAAAAATCCCACAGGGGGCGTTGCGGCAGAGTATATCATTCCATAATAGATGTTGGCCGATTCTCAGACCTACTCAATAGTGACAGGTTGCTAGCCCATCGCCTAAAAGAGGAATCCCAAGTTTATAAGCCTATCCCTTAGTCGCCTTTTACGACATCCGTGGGAAAGAGATGGAGTGGTCCTATTCTTTTTTGTAATGGTGCCGGGAACCACACGGCAAATAAAGTTTTAAATAAAAAAATAGTAGAAAAAAACTAGTGATCGATTTTCTAAAAAAAATCCCAAATTCACGGGTCTTTCCCTTAATAGACTTTTACAGTCTGCACGAGAGACGCAGCTGAGAGGACACAGCCGGGACAAAAGGTTAATAATGATTGTATCCCATCTCAATCTTATTTTCCCTGGCAAGTCACAAATAACGTACTACTACTAAAAATAAATAATACCTCTTCCTGTATTCGCTCTTGGTACCTTTTCCTTTCATCGCCTTCCAGCCTTTATCCAACCTCTAGGACCTGAGCGGAAACAATTTTACTTATAATTACGTAAGATGTGAACTGCTGTGCTCCCTCGGGAAATTACTTTCTGTCTGCCCTTCACATATAGTTATTACGAAGATCCCGGAACCATAAAATAAAGAGGGGACAGATGGAGAGGCAAAATTTGATCAGACATTTTTGTGACGTGATGTGATGTGACAATTTTTTTGATAGTGATTTTTATGTCACTTTAAATAAAGTTAATTATTTATACACACACATATATATTATTAATTTATTATCACACTACTTTAATTTATTTCAAACAGTTACTTTAGTAGGAGTCTATACGATTAAGGTACGGAATACTCTTCACGCGAGTTGAACTTTCACTTGACAGCTTATAATTTTGACGCATTTTTATTTCGGAAATTTTTATTTTTTGGACGTTTTACATTTTTTTTTAATTTTATTTTTGAGTATTTTTATTTAGTGTCGTGTTTTTTTTGTACGTATATTACGTATTGATCACTAGTCTTCTCTTTCTCGCTTTAGACCCGGTTGCATTCTCACCACTCTGGAGAGGAGCCCGGAGTATGCCTTTGACCATGGGTCCTGGATTGGGCATGGATTTCTAAGACCTTTGCAGGGGAACCTAACCCGTACTGGATCGATCATGGTTACACATCTAATTTCTTGAATGTCCACGTTTCTTCACGATGTTTTCCCTCGCCGTATGAGCATCGGTTAGCATTCAAACTTATGTACATAACTCCAAAAATTGTCATTGGTATATATCCGAGATGGGATTTGAACCTGTGCCCTTTTGCGCATCACGCATTTTACCCGGGCACCTTACCAATTCGACCACCGACGCGCGACGCCATAAAGTTGGACATTAATATTTTAACCGTGTGCCGTGTGGTTCCCGGCACCAATACAAAAAAAAAGGACCACTCCATGTCTTTCCCATGGATGTCGTAAAAGGCGACTAAGGGATAGGCTTACAAACTTGGGATTCTTTTTTAGGCGATGGGCTAGCAACCTGTCACTATTTGAATCTCAATTCTATCATTAAGCCAAATAGCTGAACGTGGCCATTCAGTCTTTTCAAGATTGTTGGCCCTGTCTACCTCGTAAGGGATATAGACGTGACCATATGTATGTATGTAATATTTTAACCGAATCATTCCTTGCTACCGTTCTGCACTGACGTTATTTTATATCGGAACGCTGTTTGTGGCCTTTGAATATAAATAGAGGACAAGAAATTGGTTACATATTGTATTCGCATCGTCGGGGGAAGAAGATTGAATTGTGGCTCTAATTAAAATTTATTACGTGGATTTGTATCGCTGAGTGAATGCTGAAGGGATGTATTATAAGTATTTAGTAACCTCTGAAAAGAAAAAAGAATAAAACCATTCCATCTCTTTTCCATACATACATACATATTATCACGTCTATATCCCTTGCGGGATAGACAGAGCCAACAGTTTTGAACAGACCGATAGGCCACGTTCAGCTGGTTGGTTTAATGATAGAATTGAGATTCATGTAGTGACAGGTTGCTAGCCCATCGCCTTAAAAAGAATCCCAACTTTGTAAGCCTATCCCTTAGTCGCCTTTTACGACATTCATGGGAAAGAGATGGAGAGGTCCTATCTAAAGTGCTGGCAACCACAAGGCACTATAGTCGTTGCTTTTTTTATGTATGGTAAAAATGTAATGAGATTACTCCAGCATTTCCTCTCCGTTCTAGACACATGATTGATAACACACTATGACATGCAAAAGCGATATGAAAAATTATATCTTTACTTGACTCTAAGACACGAAGAAATCATTCTTTGGCAACTGTAAAAAACTTCACACGACTGATATAAAGATGTTAGAAAGTAATAAACCAGTTAAATTCTCTTATAAAAAGTTCTAAGTAACGTAATTTCACTCACGTCTCGTCATAGAAAGTTCAGCTTCGGTAACCCGTTCGCTGCATAGGATTGAAGATAAAATTTTATTGGCGCTACAGTTTAGGAAGATCGTAAAATAAGGCACTTATTTTTACAAGTTAGCTTTATTATATTCAGGTTCCGATGGTGTATGACGCGACGTCAAATTCACGTTATCCCTAACTAGATTGTTAGTAGTTATTGTGCCGTGTGGTTCCCGGCACCAATAAAAAAAAAAAACAATAGGACCTCTCCATCTCGTTCCAATGGATGTCGTAAAAGGCGACTAAGGGAGAGGCTTATTATCTTAACTTGGGATTCTTCTTTTAGGCGATGGGCTAGCAACCTGTCAGTATTTAAATATCAATTCTATCATTAAGCCAAACAGCTGAACGTGGTCTGTCAGTCTTTTCAGGAATGTTGGGTCTGTAGACGTGTAGACGTGATAATATGTATGTATATTTCATTCTTAATCTCTTTCTGAAACGTCCGAGGATGAAAAATTATTTTCGTGGATCAAACGTCGATGTGAGGCATAGTTTTAGAATTGCGATAAGAGATGGCAGCTCAGACATTTAATAATTTTGAATTTTCATTATTAAAAGTAACTATGGTATACCCTCTTAACATGATATTATAAGTAAATTCTTCATATCTCGGATTTTTATGACGGTTTTCATTCATACATACACACGATTCATAGAAATAGTACATCACAGGACATTTCCTTTCATTTCTATCAAATTAAATTATTTCGCTCCAATATTCTGCTATGAGAGACGCCTACAACATATAATATGTTACTTAAGGTCGTGTCAGAAATGTAACATTACATTTTAAATTAATTGGATTGAAATTGTAAGTTAATCATATTTAAAAAATTACACACAATTGTGCCGTGTGGTTCCCGGCACCAAACCAAAAAGAATAGGACCACTCTATCTCTTTCCCATGGATGTCGTATAAAGCGACTAAGGGATAGGCTCAAAAATTGCGATCCTTTTTTTAGGCGATGGGCTAGCAACCTGTCACTTTTTGGATCTCAATTCCATCATCAGGCCAAGCAGCTGAACGTGGTCTTTTCGGGACTGTTGGCTCTGTCTACCCCGTAAGGGATATAGACGTGACTAAATGTATGTATGTATAAAAAACCACCTTTACCACCACCATTACACCGGTGAACGAGTGGATAAGGTATCCGACTTGTGAGTGTACAAATGCCATGGTCCGGGTTCGAGTCCCATTGTGTACAAGTACATTGACATATAAATGGTTACGTTCATTAGTTTGAATACTAACCAATGCTAGATATTGTGAGGAAATATTTTCGTAAGTAATGTTAAATTCAAATCAAATATCGCAAGTTCTTACATAGATATCTTACAGTCATATATTTATAGCTTCCGTGGCGTTCTGGCATCGGAAATAAAACATAGTGTGAACATACATACATACATACAACCCTTGGGTAGACGGAGCGAACAGTTTTGAAAAGACTGAAAGGCTGGTATAGTGTGTGTCAGCTGTTTTTCTTACGGTGCAGGTTGTAAAAGTCGATAAAGGGAGAGGCTAATAAAGTTGGGATTCTTCTTTTAAACGATGAGCTAGCATACATGCATATGATCACGTCTATATCCCTAGCGGGGTAGACAGAGCCACTAGTCTTGAAAAGACTGATAGGCTACGCTCAGCTGTTTGGCTTAGTGATAGAATTGAGATTCAAATAGTGACAGGTTGCTAGCCCATCGCCTAAAAGAAGAATCTCAAGTTTATAACCATATCCCTTAGTTGCCTTTTATGTCATCCACTTACGACATCTCTCAAATGTACCCGAAAAAGATATGACCTTTTAAAAAACGAGAAAACGCAAAGATGATATCGCGTGGGTGGCTTTTACTATCCTACGTTGTATAGTCTTTCTGCTTTATCACTCGATTGTTCAAGGCGCTTAAAGTAATCGAATCGTCTTTAGAAAAATAAGCTAACAATACTGCTTTTCTATAAACATTCCTTCGAACTCAATAAGTCACACAGACTGCATGTAACGCCGCATTTGAAAGAATAGAATAGAATAGATTTATTTTCAAAATATATACAAGGATACAAGGTATCACTTATTGACGTCACATAACTTAAATCTAATTATAACTACTACCGCTTCCAAAGCGCATGTGTAGAAGAAGCGGCGGAACAAACTACACTGCAGCATTTTCATCGGACGTCAATTTACAAATATAGATCTCTTAAATCTAAATCGTGGACGAATGCACATTGTCTACATTAAAAAACATGAATGAATGTAGAACTGAACTAACTAAAAGAGAACCTTACCCACATTGAATCATGAAAAGAATACCGCACGAGATAGATGAATGTATAATGTATATATAAACACATAATTATTTCTGCACAAATTACAAGGTACTTTCTTTAAGGCAAAATGCGAACTCAATAAGTAATACAGCCTGCATGTAACGCCGCCTCTATCCATCATCCGCAGGGGGCAATGGCATACATCACGATCACGTCTATATCCCTAGCGGGGTAGACAGAGACATCGGTCTTGACTGGTAGGCCACGCTCAGCTGTTCGGCTTAGTGATAGAATTGAGATTCAAATAGTGACAAGTTGCTAGCCCATCGCCTGAAAGAGGAATCCCAAGTTTATAAGCCTATCCCTCAGTCGCCTTTTAAGACATCCGTGGGAAAGAGACGGAGTGGTCCTATTCTATTTTGTAATGGTGCCGGGCACCACACGGCACAATACTGTTTTTTCCATAAACATACCTTCGAACTCAATAAGTAAACCAGCCTGCATGTAACGCCGCCTCCATCCATCATCAGCAGAGCGCAATGGGCCGTGTGAGCGTCGCATAAGGTCCGCGACTATTCCGATATTACTGCCGTGGTATAACTAAAATGCCGTTATCTGACATCAGGATTTTCACCTTTTTTACCAGTAGAATAAGAAAAAAAAATCTCTTTCGATCTGTATATAGATACGACTTTTCGGTACCTTTAAGTCAACAGTTTAAATTTTTACCCCTTTTTTGACGTATTACTTAAAACAAGTATTTGGCAGATGACGGCATTTTAGTTATACCAGGGCAGATTAGCCGATATTACGTATCGATGCGGACCAAATTATTAGCTAGTGTTTCCACACGATTGGACCAGTTTATACGGGTTTCTTTTGTTTTCATTGAAAGACTAACTTTTGTACGGGGCTTCGGTTGAATTCGAATCATTTTTGTTGGATAATAACGTCATCAGCTAAACGTGGCCTATCAGTCTTTCTAAGACTGTTGGCTCTGTCTACCCCGCAAGGGATATAAACGTGATTATATGTTTGTATGTAATAACATCATTATATTGTTTTCTTTTTGGTTAATAGATATTATCTCTAAGATAATTAGTAAACGTGGCTGTGAAGACCTGATTCGAGTGAATCTTAAAACTTAAATAGCTTCCCTACTGTTCTTTTGGTAGAGGGAGAATTGACTAGTGATCAAGCTGTTTTTGTTCCGGTACATACATACATATGGTCATATATCCCTTGTGGAGTAGACAGAGCGAACAGTCTTGAAAAGACTGATAGGCCACATTCACCTATTTTGCTAGATGATAAAATTGAGGTTCAAATAGTGACAGGTTGCCAGTCCATCACCTAAAAAAGGAAAGAAACCCTCTGTGTAGAATAAGCGTCGGAACAAACTACACTGCAGATGAAATGGCTGCATGACTTAATGTCATACAGCTAAAAATGGCTAACGAGTGTTGTGAGTCTTGCCTCTGACTACGTCGTATTCAATATAAAGGTTATGTAATGAACTAGTTGCCCCCGCGACTTCGTCCGCGCGGAATAATTATTTTGGGCATCATTCAAGCATTCTCAAGGATGAATAGCCCGTTTTTTTCACATATTCTATTATTTCTTTGCTCCTTATAGTTGCAGCGTGATGTTATATAGACAAAAGCCTTTCCTATAAATGGTCTATTCAACGCAAAAATTTTTTTCCATTCGAACCAGTAGTTCCTGAGATTAGCGCGTGCAAATAAACTCTTCAGCTTTTTAATATATGTTAAAATGTAAAATTACTAAAACAGTGCGATGTCAAATTACATAATCCCACTATTGTCCATATCCTAAATTAGACCTTAATGTCCGCCATTATAATCCCACACGAATCGCATATTCTATTTGGGAAACAAGGCAATTTAGTGTAAATCGCTACATCAACCCAGCACAATTAGAGTGAGGATCGCCTTGTATAGAATAAGGTCTAATTTCATTAATCAGATTTAGTAGATAGTAATATTTGAAGAATTTCTGTTACGATGTCTTAAATTAGTAGCTTCAACTTAATTAAAATATTGGTGGAATAATCTCATTAATTAAAAAAAAAAAACCACTCCATCTCTTTCCCATGGATGTCGTAAAAAGCGACTAAGGGATGGGCTTACAAACTTGGGATTCTTTATTAGGCGATGGGCTAGCAACCTGTCACTATTTGAATCTCAATTCCATCATTTAGCCATATAGTTGAACGTGGCCTATCAGTCTTTTCAAGACTGTTGGCTCTGTCTACCCGGCAAGGAATATAGACATGATTACATGTATTTATAACACACCTCCTTTAGAACAGGGGTAAAACGAAGCAAAATAGACAGAAGAACTTCTAATAACATGTCAGTAAGAAGCAATGAAACGGTGCCTTAAAATGGTGTGTACCTCTATAGAATAATGAGTGCCCCACATTATGTATAAACCGTTTCCCGGATTAACGGGATATGGGGCAAGAATAGGTTTAACCTCTATTTTAGGGTAATTTCTGCCTAAATACAAATGCACAAAACGTATAAGTTAAACAGCCGTGTGGTTCCCGGTACCAATAGAAAAAAGAATAGGACCACTCTATTTCTTTCCCGTGGATGTCGTGAAAGGCGACTAAGTGATAAGCTTAGAAACTTGGGATTCTTTTTTTAGCACATGGACTAGCAACCTGTTGCTATTTGAATCTGAAATTCTGTCATTAAGCCGAACAGCTAAACGTGACCTATCAGTCTTTTCGAGACTGTTGGCTCTGTCTACCTCGTAATGAATATAAAAAATTTAACGTCCGCTAATTCTTGCGTGTAACAACATTCATATTTTAGTCGCCCTTTACGACATCCATGGGAAAGAGATAGAGTGGTTCTATTCTTTTTTCTATTGGGGCTGAGAACCACACGGTATCCGGGAACCACACGGCATAGACATAAACATACACCCTCAAACAAATAAACATTTAATCTCGTCTGCATCCCTTGCCGTGTGGTTCCCAGCACCAATACAAAAAAGAATAGGACCACTCCATCACTTTCCCATGGATGTCGTAAAAGGCGACTAAGGGATAGGCTTACAAACTTGGGATCCTTTTTTTAGGCGATGGGTTAGCAACCTGTCACTATTTGAATCTCAATTCTATCATTAAGCCAAATAGCTGAACGTGGCCATTCAGTCTTTTCATGACTGTTGGCTCTGTCTACCCCGCAAGGGATATAGACGTGAACATATTAATGAGAATAAATGTCTTTAAACCTAAAACCTATATGTATGTATGTATGCATTCTTGAAAATTGGTCAAGCTACATAACGGTTACTGTACTAGTTATATCAGTTTTCATTTTCACTTTATCGATTTAAACTTTCTATAATTAAATTAACTTGTTACAAAGGCTCTCCCGCTAATGAATTTGGTTTTCCTTATGGTTGATATCAATCACACTATTTCCAGCCAGCCCGTTATCTGGTGCCGGCCAATAATCCCTTTATTTCAGTCCAGTGGACATCGGTCGACTTCGCTACAGGGGTAACTAACATTTTTTTTTAAATTTTTTTTAAGACTAGCCTTATTTATTTTTACGCAACATGTATATATTTTGAAATCGTATTTTTTTTTAATTTTTATGTGATACATACATACGTATAATCACGTCCGTAGCTCTTGCGGGGTAGACAGAGTCAACAGATTTGAAAAGACAGATAGGCTATGTTCGGATGTTTGGTTATAAATGACAATAATAATAAATAAATATATACGGGACAAATTACACAGATTGAGTTAGCCTCGAAGTAAGTTAGTAACTTGTGTTACGAGATACTAACTCAACGTTACTATATTTTTAAATAAATACTTATATAGGTAAACTTCCAAGATCCAGGCCAATCAGAAAAAGTTCTTTTCTCATCATGCCCTGGCCGGGATTCGAACCCGGGACCTCCGGTGTCACAGACAAGCGTGCTACCGCTGCGCCACAGAGGCCGTCCATATATGTATATTAAGTGATAGATAAAGATTCTTCAGAAATAAAAACGAATTATTAAACATCTTCGGGCTTCTTAGTTTATCGAAATTTAACTTATAAAATGAAAGTTTCATTACTATCAAGAGCTAGACTTCAATCAAGCCTCAACACAAATCAATTTATCTTCGGCCACAAAACTTAAATTTCACCGCTCATACAATTAACTAAAATGATTCCATTAACTAAAATAAATATTTACTTTAGCCAAAGGTTGGTCACCCGAGATCGGCTTTGTACGGGATTGCGTTAATCTTTTGAAGTAACTGCCAATGTTAACCGTCTAATTGATTTGATAGAAGTTTGTTTGCTAAATTAAAGTTAGTTAAAACTAGTTTAGGTGCTTTCGGTTTAATGTTTGCTCGAGTGGAAAACGCTTAAGTGGATATGTGCCGTACATCATATGCCGTGTGGTTCCCGGCACCAATAAAAAAAAGGACCACTCCATCTCTTTCCCATGGATGTCGTTAAAGGCGACTAAGGGATAGGCTTATAACCTTGGGATTGTTCTTTTAGGCGACGGGCTAGCAACCTGTCACTTTTTAATCTCAATTCTATCATTGAGCCAAATAGCTCAATGTGGCCCTATCAGTCTTTTCAAGGCTGTTGGCAATGTCTACCCCGCAAGGGTTATAGACGTGATTATATGTATATATCCATCTCAGTTTGGTTCAAAGGTTGGTAAGTCCACCTGTTGTACATTTTACGTGCATAAAGTTTAAATAAATAAAAAAATATGTTTTCCGTGGCTTTGTATAAACGTTTTTAAGTAGCTTGTTTAGCTGCTTGGAAAAGGCTTTGACATTATCAGAGAATATTATAAAACTACTAACTGACAATATAACGCGTTGATGTCAGTAATTATAGTTTTATACTTATTATCACATTTATAATATATGCATCTGAAAATTGAAAATTAATTATATATATAAAATTCTCGTGTCACCGTTTCCGTACTCATCCGAAACGGCTTGACCGATTCTCATGAAATTTTGTGAGCATATTGAGTATCGGCCAATCTTTTTTTCATACCCCTTAGAGATAAGGGTTGTCCACCCTTAACAATTTTTTTTTAAACTAGTAATTACTTCAGAAATATTTATATGGTAAACCAACATTTGACGGGTCAGCTAGTAAACCATATTATTTTAAAAAGTAAAACCAAATTACAGTACATATGTCATTTGTGTCCACTCTGTTTCATAGATTTGTTAAATTCATAATGAAATATCACCACACACATTGTTAAGGGTACTAAAATGGACAATGGGATTAGGTCCCATTTCAGTTAAACTGCCAGTTGTATCAAAATTGTTTGTACAGTAAAATTTAAATAAATTAAAAAAAAAAAACTACTGATGAAAAACTGCTAATAATAATCACATACATATATAAAATCACGCCTCTTTCCCGGAGGGGTAGGCAGAGACTACCTCTTTCCACTTGCCACGATCCCTGCATACTTCCTTTGCTTCATCCACATTCATAATTCTCTTCATGCAAGCTCGGCGGTTTCGGGTACTTTTGACCTGACCCTTCACCAGGACGTCCTTAATTTAATAATCACTACATTTTTAATTATAAGTACATTAATCAAAATGTACAAAACTGAAAACATCAATGAACATGAATAGTCATGAACATTACGAAAATTTGTGACATGGTCACTACCATGTCGATATTTAAACATACATGGTTTTATGTTTTCACTCGTAACATGGTATCAAAAACGTCCCAATTAATGTGTTTTCATACAAACATTGTTTTGCCTGAAACAAAACTGTACATGACAAATTTAACTGGTACAGTCAAGTGATGAAGTGATCGTGAAAATACTTGATTACTCAATTGGATCGTGTATTATATATTATATCCCTTGCGGGGTAGACACAGCCAACAGTCTTGTAAAGACTGATAGGCCACGTTCAGCTATTTGGCTTTAAGATAGAATTGAGATTCAAATAGTGACAGGTTGCTAGCCCATCGCCTAAAAGAGGAATTCCAAGTTTATAAGCCTATCCCTTAGTCGCCTTTTACCACATCCGTGGGAAAGAGATGGAGTGGTCCTATTCTTTTTTGTACTGGTGCCGGGAACCGCACGGCACCAAAAAATTCATTGTTTTTATTCACAGTTTTATTCAACACTTCTGTGTTCCTGAATAATGCAACAATAGGATTTAAACAATCCAAAATGTACAAGTTTGGACGCAACTGAGGGAACTTTTAATGGGCCCACGGGGCGTTCGAGCGGTTTGGAGCGAGTCCAACAATCAAGCATGTAATTTTAACATTTCTATACTATATTTATTCATTTATAGGAAGTATGCAGAGATCGTGGCAAGTGGAAAGAGGTAGTCTCGTCTACCCCTCCGGGAAAGAGGCGTGGTTTTATGTATGTATACATACATACATACATATTAGCACGTCTATATCCCCTGCGGGGTAGACAGAGCCTACAGTCTTGTAAAGACTGATAGGCCACGTTCAGCTATTTTATGTATGTGTGTATTTATTCACTTATGTTACCATTGTCGCAACGCCTTGCCGATTTCTATTCTATTTATTTCACCATGTTAATTACTAGAGGCCGCCCGCGACTTCGTCCGCATGGAAACCCTATCAATCCCGCGGGAACTCCGGGATAAAAAGTAGCCTATATGTTATTTTGAGTCTTCAGCTACCTACATACCACATTTCATCGTAATCGGTTCAGTTGTATTTGCGTGAAAGAGTAACAAACATTCATACTGACATACTCACAAACTTTCGCAATTATAATATTTGTAGGATAGGATTTCCTAAAAATGTCGTAAAATGCGACTAAGGGAAAGGTTATCAAACTTGGGACTCTTCTTGTAGGCGATGGGCTAGCAACCTGTCACTATTTGAATCCCAATACATCATTTAGCCAAACAGCAGAAAAGTTGCCTTTCAGTTCTTTTAAGACTGTTGGCCCTATCCACCCCGGTTTAAATGAATTAAGATTGCGGTATGCAGACGGGAGTCTTCGTGTAAAAACCTGACCTACCCAATCCAGAATCGTAATTACAGGAGGCATCAAGAACTAATGCCAGGGAAAAGAGATTTTAGGAGTAGATTATTAGGCCGCTTGACAATGTAACATTTGCAAGCCATTATGCTAGTCTGGCAGAAAAGCAAATCAAAATTAATCAAACAATAAAAAAAAAATATTGCCGTGTGGTTCCCGGCACCAATACCAAAAAAACAATAAGACCACTCCATCTCTTTCCCATGGACGTCGTAAAAGGCGACTAAGGGATAGGCTTACAAACTTGGGCTTCTTCTTTAGGCGATAGGCTAGCAACTTGTCACTATTTGAATTTCAATTCTATCATTAAGCCAAATAGCTGAACGTGGCCATTCAGTCTTTTCAAGAGTATTGGCTCTGTCTACCCCGCAAGGGATATAGACGTAACCATATTTATGTACTAAAAAATACTGGCCTCCTAAAATTCCTTATTCTTCGTCTAAAAACCGAATACCATTAATTTTTAACCATATCTCTTTATTACAGTTATCTTATTCTCTCTTTATTTTATGAAAACTTAATAATTTAGTCCCCTCTTGTGCAGAAGATTATTGTCACTTAATGGAGGCGTTTCGCAAGAATTATAATTACCAGGAAGCATTCGTATTCACATTGATGCAGTTAATGGGCGAGAGGACTCGCCATGTAAATTAAAACAAACATTAACTTTGAGTTTTTTTATTTTTGACGGCCTCTGTGGCGCAGCGGTAGTACGTCTGTCTGTGACATCGGAGGTCCCGGGTTCGAATTCCGGCCAGGGCATGATGAGAAAAGAACTTTTTCTGATTGGCCTGGGTCTTGGATGTTTATCTATATAAGTATTTATTGTTGTTTTAGTGGGTATCTCGTAACTCAAGTCTCGAACTTTCTTCGAGGCTAACTCAAGCAATGTAATTTGTCCCGTATATATTTATTTATTTATTTAATGTGTACATATCTAACCACTATTTCTGTTGAATTATATTATAAAAGTTTGTCTCAATGAAAAGTGACAAACGTATTTCTATAAATACAATAGCAATTAAAAATCTTAATGGCGCACACAAAAATTTCATCAGTTGGAGCATAAATACAAAGTCCGACTCAACATCGTTTGAGCCGCGGTTCTCCAGACATAACATACTTTAATCGCCTTTTACGACATCCATTGGAAAGAGACGGAGCCTATTCTTTTTTCTATTGGTGCCGGGAACCACGCGGCATTTATGAAATATGATGAGATATATCATATTTATATGAGTTTTGGCCAATCAACTCGACCAATATAAACATGTAAGGAGTCGACCAAACTTGTTTTCGGGAAACTTGATTCCAGTCTTAAAAGCACAGTAGGAAAGTTTGTCAAATGTTTTGCTTCAAATCAAATTATGTCGTGTGTTGTTACGCGTTGACTTGTTTGGTAAGGGTTGAGAAGTTAGTCAGTTAATTCATTTTTGCCGTTTAATTCGGTTAGAATGTGTTGCTTTTTGTCTTTCCCTATTAAGTAAGTTAAGTTTTCTACAAGGAAAAGTCGGAGTGGGAAGACCTAAACGTACGTATCTTGATCAAATTAAGGACGTCCTGGCAAAGGCTCAGGTCAAGAGTACCCGCAACCGCCGAGCATGCATGATGAGAGTTATGAGCGGATGAAGCGAAAGAAGTATGCTGAGATCGAGGCAAGTGGAAAGATGTAGTCTCTGCCTACCCCTCCGGGAGAAGGTGCGATTTTTAATGTACCTATGTATGTAGATTTCTACCTAATGTATTTTTTCTACGAATACAGAAGCTGTATTTCAACACAATCTTTTGTGGTTTTTGAAACAGTCAACAAAAAAAGTTGTAAAAGCCCCAGCAACATTGCACGCGCGATACAGTTTTTATCGCGCGAAAAACTATCGTTGTTTCGCTTTTTACTTTGACGTGTAACGGGACAGCGATAGATTTTCGCGCGAGTCATGTTACGGTGGAGTATTCTACTTACATTCTTAAAGACGATGCGGCTACTTGAAATGCAAAATGAATGAAAAAAAAACGCAAGATTGTTTTGTTCTTATTAAGTAAGAGTTTGCACAACTGAATTAATTTGACTAAAACAAAATATGGTATATATACAATACATACATATAGTCACGTCTATATCTCTTGCGATGTAGATAGATCCAACAGTCTAGTAAATACTGAAAAGCCACGTTCAGCTTTATGCCTAAATGATAGAGTTGAGATTTAAATTGTGACAGTTTTCCAGCCCATCGCCTGCAAGAAAAATTTTATTAGCCTTACCTTAGTCGCCTTTTACGATATCCATTGGAAGGATGTGAAGTAAAGTACAGGGAACCACACGGCAATATGGTTAATATACATCTGTTATAGATATGGAAAACAATAAATTTGTCATAACAAAGGTTTATTGAAAGACAAAAGGTTGGGAGGTCGTTTTATGTCCCTGACCCAAAGACCAAATGATTAATTATCTTAGGCGGACATTAAAGTAATAACGTAAATCTAAACGCACTTGCGACATGATGCTGTGCGATTTTTTGGCCTGTTTTACATACATAGGTATAATCACATCTATATCCACTGCGGGGTAGACAGAGCCAGCCAAAGAAACTCAAGTTTATAAACCAATCCCTTAGTCAACTTTTATGACATCCATGGGAACGAGATGAAGAGTGGTCCTATTCTTTTTTTTATTGGTACCGGGAACCACACGGCATAAATGTTTAAAATCAGTTAATAATTCAATGTACGCACAACACAAGGATTGTCTATGCTTGTGTGGCGAAATCTATACACAACATGTCACAAAAATAAAAAAAAATCACGCGACGCTATCAGTCGAAAACAGCGAAAGACCTAAATCGCGCAAGCATAATTTCACGGATTGGACCTATATATAGAACCTCCGACTCAACATCGTCGGAGTCGTGGTTCCCCAGGCACAACACCTTGTCTAGTCAGTCGAGCCGAATCATCGCTCGCGCTACACTTGTTCTACTCGTAATAATAAACAACTTGGTCGCATCGCAACGTGTCGCATCGCAACGTGTCGCATCGCAACGTGTCTCATCGCAACGTGTCGCATCGCAACGTGTCGCATCGCAACGTGTCGCATCGCAACGTGTCGCATCGCAACGTGTCGCGTCGTGTCGTGTCGCGTCGTGTCGTGTAGCTAGTGCGCGCAGACTATAAATTGACCGGTTGATGTCGAGAGCGCCTCCACCCAATACATCATCCTTAGCATTGTTGTCTTAAAAATGGACGCCCAGTATAACCAAATGCCAAATAATATAAATTCGAAAGTGAGTTCGCATATTTATTTTCTTACTAGCTGTGCCCGCGACTTTGTCTGCCTGGAATAGTTATTTTTGGCATCATTCAATATTTTTTTCCCGTTCTTTTTCACATTTTCCATTATTTCTTCGCTCCTAAAAGTTGCAGCGTGATGTTTTGTAGCCTAAAGCCTTCCTCGATAAATGGTTTATTCAATATAAAAAGAATTTTCTAATTCGAACCAGTAATTCCTGAGATAAGCGCGTTCAAACAATCAAACAAACGAACAAACTCTTCAGCTTTATAATATTAGAATAGATTTCTATTGTTTTAAGAAATAAAAGCGAGTTTTTTCTGCATGTGTTTGCATCAGCCCATTGCCTAAAAGAAAAATCCCAAGTTTATAGCCTTTATGATGAGAAGAAGAAAATTATGGTCATAAAGTAACAACTAGATTTTATGCTAAAATGGTGCCAAAAGGCGACTAATGGATAGGCTTATAAATTTGGGATTCTTCATTTAGGCGATGGGCTAGCAAGCTGTCATTAATTCAATCTCAATTCTATCATTACTTAAATCAATTCATAAATTCAGGGTAGACAGAGCCAGCAGTCTTGAAAGACTGATAGGCCACGTTCATCAGTTAGGCTTAATAATAGAATTGATCAGTCGTGAAAGACCCAAACTTAACTTTGAACGTCTATACGTGATCATATAAATGAATGAACAAACTAATTCAATATCAAACGAGAGAGAACATCTCTAGAAATATTCCACACTAGAAATATGGTAAAATGCAGAGTTTTAATTTCTTAAATGACATACATACATACATACATATTGTCACGTCTATATCCCTTGCGGGGTAGGCAGAGCCAACAGTCTTGAAAAGACTGAATGGCCACGTTCAGCTATTTGGCTTTATAATAGAATTGAGATTCAAATAGTGACAGGTTGCTAGCCCATCGCCTAAAAAAATAATCCCAATTGTGTAAGCCTATCCCTTAGTCGCCTTTTACGACATCCATGGAAAAGAGATGGAGTGGTCCTATTCTTTTTTCATTGGTGCCGGGAACTACACGGCACTGCCGGGAACCACACGGCATCTTAAATGACACTACAAATTATATACCTAGTAAAAGTTTCGATATAAAAGCGCAGAGCACAGAACGGCCGTCCGACGGGTCGTCCGTCCCTTGCTCTGTGGCGACACCCGATCAATTAGGAGAGTCGCGTGCACGCTCAGTTCGCGCCGGACCCAACCTTGTCGCCACTTAATTTGTTTGCCTCCAAATTCTCACAAAATATGTTAATTCTAAATTGGCAGGGCAGTAGGCGACGGAGGTATGTTGTACACTGCTTGAGGAGATATATAGCTTTACATTTTTCATGGGAGTCTCTTGTTTTCCTGGCATGTGTCTCGGTCCTAGATTATATCTTCACCTTTTTAGGCAACTTTCTGCGCTTTTTTGACCATCATCCTTGAATTGGGTAAATCAATTGACAGATCAACTTTGCTGGGAAACCTAACCCGTATTGGAACGATCATGGTTACACATCCTCACGATGTTTGCCCTCACCGTAAGATAATCGTTCAGTATTCAAACTAATGTACATATTCTTACTCCCTCTTATAATGTTTTCTTGTTCCTCCTGGCTTTAGTCCCGGTTGCATCCTTATGTATCGTGTGGTACCCGGTACCAATAGAAAAAAGAATAGGACCACTCCATCTCTTTCCCACGGATGTCGTAAAAGGCGACTAAGGGGTAGGCTTATAAATTTGGGATTTTTCTTTTAGGCGATGGGCTAGCAACCTGTCACTTTTTGAATCTCAATTCTATCTTAAAGCCAAAAAGCTGAACGTGGCCTATCAATCTTTTCAAGACTGTTGGCTCTGTCTACCCCGCAAGGGATATAGACGTGATTATATGTATGTATGTATGAATCCTTATCACTCTGGAGAGAAACCCGGGGTATGCCTTTGACTCTATCTTATAAATGTATAGCCACAAAATTATCGCTTCTACTATACCAGGGCTTAATCCTGGAAAGTTGTTATATTTATTTAGGCTGAAACAATTAATCAGCTTGTGACCCAGCGCGATTCGTTGGAGACGTCTCCTTCATTTTCTGCAAACTTGATTTGTCTGTAACTGCCCTTATTCAGACAAGATTGTTTGGGAGTTTTCAAGAATAAAGTGTTATTAATAATAATGTGTAATAAATTAGAGCCGTGTGGTTCCCGGCACCAATAAAAAAAAAAAGAATAGGACCACTCCATCTCGTTCCCATGGATGTCGTAAAATGCGACTAAGGGATAGGCTTATAAACCCGTCACTATTTGAATCTCAGTTCTATCATTAAGCCAAACAGCTGAACGTGGCCTCTCAGTCTTTTCAAGACTGTTGGGTCTGTCTACCCCGTAAGGGATAAAGACGTGATCATATGTATGTATGTATAATAATAATGAAAATATATAAAAGAGGACACTGTCTGACTGATTAACTGATAGGTATTAAAGTATAGACCAAACGGAAATTTGACATCTAGGTTTCTAAAGTGGTCTTGGAATGCACTAAATACTGGGTCAGAGAATCGAATTAGTTCTCGTATATAGGACGTCAGTCCTACGAAAATGCTGCAGTGTAGTTTGATCCGCCGCTTCTTCAAGGCTCGCGGTTTGGAAGCGGTAGTAAATTTAATTACTAAAAATTTGTGTCAAATTGATTTGAAACTTTCACATTGCGTTATACTATTTTTTTTAAATAATACAGGTATTTAACGCGCATGTAACGTACCTTTATTTTATATTTTTTTCTAATGATACAAATTACTCGCTGAAGTAAAACAAATCATTAAAACGCAGAGACAAAATTTATCAAACTTCTTAATCGATTTAACGAATAAATCTAAAATAAACAGAATAGGATCGTGACTTTTCATAATTTACTTTCGAAATGTCATCTTCGTATTTTAGAGTTCGTTTATTTTAACTCGATCGGACTAAGTTTTTAATACTCTTGGGAGTCTCAATAAGATTAAATGCTACGACTTGATTACTATTTCTTAAATTATGTATGTAATGGCTTTTGACTAAACGGCTGACAGTTAATTAAAGTCTAGACTTTAACCTGCGGTTTTTATCTCGTGAACATTGGAATTAAAATAAACTATTTTACATATATATAAAATAAGAAAAATATTTCTTTTCAAAATTGTAAACAAGCTTATGCTAATTGAGGTCAAAATTAAATTAAGTATAATTATATTTACTACCGCTTCCACAGCGCAGGTGTAAAAGCAGCGGCGGAACAAACTATACTGCAGCATTTTCACCGGACGTCAATTTACATATAGTCACGTCTATATCGCTTGCGGGTTAGACATAGCCAATAGTTTCCAAAAGACTGAAAGGCCACGTTCAGCTGCATTGCTTCATGACGGAATTGCGATTCAAATAGTGACTTGTTGCTAGCTTATTTGTCTCGTATATATTTATTTATTTAATAGTCGATTTTAATGGAAAATATCTAAATAATGGTCTAGTAGCTTAAACGTTATTCGTTGTCAGTAGCTTCCACAAAAGTTTTCAGGATCACTTTCTTTCTCATATATGCGGTGTTCCCGGTTGCAAACTCCACGGAAGTGTTTCGGAGCCCGGGGTCCACTTTCTGACTTTTCCTGTCTCCACTCAACAAACGTTCTAAGGTTCTGCAAGATATAAATTTTTCTTATGCGATTTTCATTGTTGGAGACAATAAATACATACATACATACATATAATCACGTCTATATCCCTTGCGGGGTAGACAGAGCCAACAGTCTTGAAAAGACTGATAGGCCACGTTCAGGTGTTTGGCTGACAGGTTGCTAGCCCATCGCCTAAAAGAAGAATCCCAAGTTTATAAGCCTATCCCTTAGTCGTCCTATTCTTTTTTTTTCTTGGTGCCGGGAACCACACGGCACTAAGACAATAAGACTCAAGACAATAAATATTCTACTGCATTCTCAGTAATTCGACTCTCTTAGTTAGGCCTCTATTTTTTTGACAAAATTGAATAGGACTGTTAAATTTTTTCTTGTTAGGTACATCGTAAAATGGAAACGAGATGTTTGTTTTTTATTTCACACAACATATTTGTTTGACATTACCTTTATTTGGTTTTGAGTAAATTATACTTTTAAAGGAATTATGCCTTCATCACTGTCTACCCAGCGTAAGTTCAAGTTATTTAATTTATTATTATAAACTAGCTGTTGCCCGCGACTTCGTCCGCGTAAATTTCGACTTTAATCTACAATAATTGGTGAAGGTTGTAATTAAATCGGTTTAGTACTTTTGGAGATAAGCGTGATCATACATACAGATAGACAGACAGACAAAAAAAAATGTTTGCTTTATATTATTAATTCTAATCTATGTATCCCTCTATCGATTTCAGTCAAAAATACTAAATGTACAGACAAAATATTTTTTACAGTTTTATTATATGTATAGATGATTGATGATTAGTATATTGATTTATTTCACATTATTGTAGATTCAACTCGAAATCTACGCGGACGAAGTCGCGAGCAACAGCTAGTTATAAATAAGATCCATGCCGAACTCGGCTCCTCACCACGATTTATGATAGGAACAAATTACATTTGAATCACGCCGCCATATTTCATAGTCTGCTTAATTATTTCGTGAGAGTCGAAATAAAGCGATTTCGTTATCGTGTTGGCAACTCGCAAACATTTGACTCCGCGTTTTGGTTTTAGGACATGGAGTTCGAAAAGTATGGAGTCTGCATGTTTACTTTCAAGGCCGAGCCCCGTGGCGCCATCTTGTTACTTGAAATAATATATTAGGAATAAAATTACTCTCTCTTATGTTTTCGTGCTAGCCTCATTAATAAGGTTATATTTATATTTTTATTTCACAAGATTGTTGTAACTTCCATTGTAGCTTTCACACTGATTTGGTACCTTAAACAATAAGTAAAACTGCTTATTTTATTATTCTCGTTTCAAGCGACGGGCTAGCAACCTGTCACTATCTGAATTTAAAACCCATCACTAAGCCCTCTAGGTAGCTAAACGTAGCTTTCCAGTCTTTAAGAAGCTTTTTATAAATAATACAGTACCTCAAATAATGCATTTTATTGTTTTTTTAAATAAATAAATATATACGGGACAAACTCGTATTACACAGATTGTTTTAGCCTGGAAGTAAGTTCGAGACTTATGTTACAAGATACTAATCCAACGATACTATATTTCATAATAAATACTTCTATAGATAACAACCATTACCCAGGACAATCAGAGGAAGTTCGTTTCTCATCATGCCCGGGCCGGGATTCGAACCTGGGACCTCCGGTGTCTGACTGCCTATTACTATTAAACGCACACGTAACCTATCTTTATTTCATCTCGGACGTTTCGAATCATGTCACAATGATCCGTAGTTAACCAACGACTCTTGACGACTTTAAAAAGCTATTGGCTCTGTCAACGCAGTAATGAATAAAGATATGTTATGCAACTTCTTCAAAAAAGAATAGGACCACTCCGTCGCTTTCCCATGCATGTCGTAAAAGGCGACTAAGGGATAGGCTTACTTCTTTTTTAGGCGATGGGCTTGCAACCTGTCACTATTTGAATCTCAATTCTATCATTGCCACGTAACGTGGCCATTCAGTCTTTTCAAGACTGTTGGCTCTGTCTACCCCGCAAGGGATATAGACGTGACCATATGTATGTATGTATGTATGCAACCTCTATGCCTTTAGAGTTCCTGGTTCCAGGGTTGCACGCACACAGTCCGCGCGGGAGGCGTCGGCAAATAATTAACATTTTAATTGTTCTCAAACAAACATGGCCTTTATTAGCGTTTTCTAATAAGCGCTTTTTGGGAATTTATTGTTTTCGCTTTTTAATTGAATTTAGAGATAGGAATCTTGATTTAATTATATATAACTAGGTGAAAAAATAACAGAGAAAACAAATGCTTCAGCACTAATTTCCTTTTCCTACAAATTTCAAGTTACATACACATACATAACTACGTCTATATCCCTTGTGGGGTAGACAGAGCCAACAGTCCCGAAAAGACTGATAGGCCAAGTTCAACTTGATCGAATTGCGATTCAAATAGTGACAGGTTGCTAACCCATCGCCTAAGAGAAGAATTCTAAGTTTATAAGCTTATCCCTTAGTCGTCTTTAATAACATTTATGGGAAATTGATAGAGTGCTCCTATTATTTTTTCTATTGGTGCCGGTAACAAGTTCATGTTATTTTATAAAGTAAATCAATCAAGGCAGACCTCATGATACTTTCTGATAGTACCAAAAAACATTACACCACAAATTTCGGTAACCCTAATATGATGGGAACGCTCTCATCATACCCCATTACGAATTCCCTTTGCGTTGTCCGCACGCCGTGGTATCTAGTTACGCTACAAATTCTTTGATGTCAAACGACCGGATGGGAATTTTATTAGGAATCTTATACTGACAAAAACCCACAATTATGAATGTTATATTTATTCATTTAAAACTTTACCGCCGTGTGGTTCCCGGTACCAATAAAAAAAACGAATAGGACCACTCCATCTCGTTCCCATTGATGTCGTAAAAGGCGACTGATAGGCTTATAAACTTGGGATTCTTCTTTTAGGCGATAGGCTAGCAACCTGTCACTATTTGAATCTCAATTCTATCATCAAGCCAAAAAGCTGAACGTGGCCGTCAGTCTTTTAATACTGTTGGCTCTATGTACCCCGCAAGGGATATAGACGTGACTATATGTACGTATGTAAAACTTTAACCCAAAATAAAACCTACAATAGGCGGACTTAATGCCGTTTGGCATTGTCTATTAGCTGACCAAACAGAAAAACTTTTAGTTTGGTGGTGCGATAAAGTGCACATGCTATACGAAGAACGTCCTTGGTTACAACCGTGTAAAACGAAAAGTCTATTCCCGTGGGAATTTCGGGAAACCTCTTTAAGACCTCATAAGGAACCCGGAAGCTAGATTAGAATCTCTAAACCCAGAGTTTTGGGCTAGGCGTTGATATATCAGTTAACCTTATTAGTTACACCTCTATTTTAGGTTATAGTCTTCTATGTGGAGAGTGTGGAGGGAAAGGTCGGAGTGGGAAGACCTAGACGAACGTATCGTGATCAAATTAAGGACGTCCTGGTAAATGGTCAAAAGTACCCGAAATCGCCGAACTTGCCTGAAGAGAGTTATGAATGTGGATGAAGAGAAGGAAGTATGCAGAGATCGTGGCAAGTGGAAAGTGGTAGTCTCTGCCTACCCCTCCGGGAGAGAGGCGTGATTTTATGTATGTATGTATTACAGCCTTCTTCCTTCAGGCGTTACTTCTGGTAACATCTTAACTTTTGGAGAAGATCCAGCAGTGTGATTATGACCCTGATCTAGGATTAGTGAGGTCAGGTTGTCGCAATTAGTATAGAAAATAGTCGAAACTTGATGCTGAACTTTACGCGGTAGAAGTCGCAAGCAAAATATAAATATAAATATAAATATATACGGGACAAATTACACTGATTGAGTTAGCCTCGAAGTAAGTTCGAGACTTGTGTTACGAGATACTAACTCAACGATACTATATTTTTATAATAAATACTTATATAGATAAACATCCAAGACCCAGGCCAATTAGAAAAAGTTCTTTTCTCATCATGCCCTGGCCAGGATTCGAACCCGGGACCTCCGGTGTCACAGACAAGCGCACTACCGCTGCGCCACAGAGGCCGTCAAAAATAATAGAATATTAGATTTATTTTCAACATTGGATACAAGGTATCACTTATTGACGTCACATCACTTATATCTTATTATAACTACTACCGCTTTCAAAGCGCATGTGTAAAAAAAGCGGCGGAACAAACTACACTGCAGCATTTTCATCGGACGTCAATTTAGAAATATAGATCTCTTAAATCTTAATCGAGGACGAATGCACATTGTCTACATTAAAAAAACATGAATGAATGTAGAACAAAAGTTGAAAAGTAAAAGAAATATTATAACAGTGTAATAGTTTTATTTCACTGCCCCTGGCGAATTCTGCGCCTGCGCCGTCCAAATTGGGATTGGCGTTAGAACGCCAGCCGGCCCGCATACTGAAATGTTAAAAGCACAGGGTGGTTAGAAATATACAGAGAATGTACTCTTTTATTCCCTTTACCGGGGCTAGATGGCATATAAACTATCGCTGTTTCACTTTTTATTATCACGTGAAACGGGACAGCGATAGTTCATCGCGCAATAAAAATGGCATCGTGCTTGATATGTACCGTCTTACTTGAAACTTTCATCTCGTAATTAACAAATTACAAAGTGAAAGTTTCAAAAGGTTTTATTGATAAAATGCGTCCAAACCATAAATGGATATTTTTTTTCGGATGGCTAAATGGTTAGAATTATTTAAACTGCTAACTGTTATAATCTATGATGATCGATATTTATAGAAGTTCTACTCCGCTGAAACCATTCCAATTAAACAACCGAATTTAAATTTGGAATAAACTGTTGACTAAGCATGATCCATATAACTGGCTGTTTTTTGTTAATAACCTAAATCATCACTAAATAAATAATTTAAAATAATCATTTTGAATTTAGAATCATTATGTAGACTCTGCGCGTTGCATACTCTGTAACCTTGAGCAAAAGCTTTTCCACGTTCACTGTTCTCAGTGAATGGCGATTCTAATGCAAGACACGTCCATCTCGAATTTACAGGCAATTCATTCGATATTCGATTATTAGGCGTTGATCTTTTTAAAATTTTCGACTCGATTCTATCGACAGGCGTCCTGACATTTTTTCCCATTTATTTCTAGAACATAACGCATTATACGATTTGACGGGCTTCGAATTTTAATTTGGGTCCCTTTTATGAATTCGACATATTTTTTTGCGACATTTTGTCACGAAATTTGTCGTTATCAAAGACTTTTCAGAAATGGATATTATATTTAATAAAAGGTACTCATAAACAGGATATTAAGGAATTAGTAACACAATAATATAATGTAAAATATACAAATTATAATAACTTATATTTGAGGCTTTATATATAATAAAGTATATTGGTGCCGTGTGGTACCCGGTATCAATAAAAAAGAATAGGACCACTCCATCTCGTTCCCTTGAATGTAGTAAAAGGCGACTAAGGGATAGGCTTATAAAATTAGCACTGTTCTTTTAGGCATAGGGTCACTTTTTTTTTTGACAAATTACACTGATTGATTTAGCCTCGAAGTAAGTTCGAGACTTGTGTTACGAGATACTAACTCAACGATACTATATTTTATAATAAGTACTTATATAGACACTATTTGAATCTCAATTCTATCAGTAAGCCAAACAGCCGAAAGTGGCATATTTCTTTAGTCCCTAGTCTTTTCAAGACTGTTGGCTTTGTTTACCTCACGGGGGATATAGATGTGACTATATGCATGTATACAAATTATTGTATTAAAATACTTGTTAATGAGAAGGGGCTTGATTTTATGAAAACTCCTGCGCGTCACCGCAAATTCGAGAGAAACCGTGAGACAACTTTTAATTAAATAATAATGCTATTCGCGACGAAATTTACAAGTAAATTAGTGATGGGCGATCCGGTTAATTGTCGATGGTCGATAAAATTAAGAGAAGTTGGCGAATGCGTGAACTTCATTTTAAAAAATGTAATTTTTGCTAAAATAACCAGAGATAAGAGGGTAATTATAAATTTAGTATTTTTTTATATATAACTTGTGTTCTATAGAGGAGGGAATCGTGATAAATATTTCTTAACGGAAAGAGTAAAAATCTTCCTTCCGTCCCTAATTTCATCTTAATAGGTTTAGTAGCTATTGAGATTTCTTGATCAGGTAGTAAGTGAATAAACATATTATATACTTTATGATTATTTACAATGACGCGGCGATAAATTAAAATTAAATAATTTTATTTTTGTATTATTATTCTATATTCGAAATATTGACAAAATGATCATAATAAGACAGAGCCTTTATATGCTGCTTATTTAAAATATATGTATATAATTCCGACGCCTTAAGATGTAGAATATGTGTTCACAGAAACTGTACCTAAAAATACTTAAGACCTACACTGTAACCATATTCAAGGAATAAATGATTATGATCTAAAAGTCATATAATATGAAAGGATTTTACTTATTATCTCGTCATACTGTTAATTACAGCTACGATACTTGTAATATTAAAAATATTTGGCAAAGTACAACTTAACCATCTTCTTCCTCTTCCTCCTGGCTTTAGTCCCGGTTGCATCCTCACCTCTGGTGAGGAGCCTGGGGTATGCCTTTGACCATTGATCCTGGATTGGGTGCGTCAGGATTTTACCCGAAGCGACTCCCATCAGACCTCCACAACCTTTGCAGGTATATCTAGCCCACAACTTAACTATCTCTCTAATCTTAATCATTTTAATTAAAATAGCAAACAAAATTAAACTCTTTACAAACAAAATCCATGGCAAATTACAATTTTACTACCTATATTAGAAAGGGCTTTGTAATTAAATAATCGCTTTCCAATGATGATGGCTATTAAGCGAGCAGTCAATTGGATTTAATTTTGTATTACTGTTCATGACGCGTTTGTGCATGAAGCTGAAACATCAAATGACTATGAAATTATTTGGCTAGGGATTATGAAGATCCTGTTATATATATAAAAAGTATTGGATTGTGTAAATAAATAAATACAATTGTAGGCCATGGGCCAGCAACCTGTCACTATTAGCACCTCAATTCCATCATCACTACTTGAGTTCCATCATTCAGTCAAACAGCTGAACGTGGCTTTTCAGTCTTTTCAAGACTGGTGGCTCTCTTTACTCCGCTAGGGATAAAGATGTGATTATATATAGGTATGTATGTATTGATTGAGACTTAAATAAAATTAATTTATTATTGTCTTAATGTTTGTCAAGACTGTATAAGATACTTTGCAACGTTGTCTCAATACTTAACTAATTTTAAATTTTAATTATTTAAACGTACGTATAATTTAACAAAATAGTTGTAAAATTTCTCCTGACATCACCATTTAAGGGAAATAAATATTTAAAAAATGATATTTATGTTTATCGACATCGATAAAAATATTTTATTCTTCCCACCCCTAGCCCACATGTGTTGAAGATAGCGATGAAGAAATTAATTCATATTTCACTCTTGCTAATGAACCCGACCGAGGCCAAAATAAACAGAACTCCTGTTCATATAATTGCTTTTGTATTATTTACGCGATTATTAAATAACTTTTGCACAAACAAGCCTTTGCATCTGTTAGAATGTCTAAAAAAACATCTACTTTACTACAGTGCCGTGTAGTTACCGGCATCAATAGAAAAAAATAGGACCATCTCTTTCCTATGGATGTCGTAAAAGCAGGTAGCTAGTTTATCGCCCAAAAGAGGAACCCCTTTCCCTTAGTCGCTTTTTATGATATCCATGGGAAAAGATGTAGTGCACGATTTCTTACCCACATAATATTTAAATATAAGTTTCGTAGCAATTAAAACTTTGTTGTTAAAAATTAAACACAAACGTAGACTTCTTAAAGAGCTATTTTTAATAAATTCTTCGTGAAAATTATAAAAATGTACAAAGCGTTTAACTTAAGAACTAAGGCGCCCGAGGGTTAAGACATTTCTGCCTACAATTTTGTATAATATATACCAGAGGCATTTAATGTCACAATTTAATTTTCTCCTAACTACAGAGCATAGAGTTAAGCAAAAAAATGGACAAGACGTGAAGGAAAAAGTTAAATAAGCGACTGCAATAATAATTCTACTTTTTTCTAGTTACACTTTTCTGAAGCAGATGTGTGTACGCCTTTGACGTGTAACCTTTGCAGGGGAACCTAACTCTACTGAATTCGACAGACGACAGACATCGATCAAATAGGCGCTAATAATTTTATTTATTTTTTTAATTTATTTTGGGACACCAACAGGTTACATGATTACATTCTAAAAAATACACTCACAAAATTAAAGTCAAGCATGCAATCCAATTGCAGGTGAGCACAACTTTATCAAAAATAAATTAAGAATCACTCTATTAGGACTACATACACGTGGAAAAAAAACAATACATACATACATACATAAAATCACGCCTCTTTCCCGGAGGGAACCTCTTTCCACTTGCCACGATCCCTGCATACTTCCTTTGCTTCATCCACATTCATAACTCTCTTCATGCAAGCTCGGCGGTTTCGGGTACTTTTGACCTGACCCTTTACCAGGACGTCAACGTCGAACAAGAAAGAAAAAAAAAGAAAAATATATGATGAGTCATTGATAGGATGACTGAATATTAGTTTTAAATTTAAATAAAGAATCATGGCAAATATCAAGGTCATTAATTCTGTTATAAGCTTTGTTGTAACTGGAAAGCATTTTTGGTAGAGGAGCATTTCCACCGAAATTAGTTCGCACCACAAATATATTCTTTAGCTTTCTTCGAGCATTAGGCGTAGGTACAGAAAAATTATGAATATAACTAGTAGCGGCATATCTATTTTTTCATAAGTCTATGTAGCGAAAGGTATTTTTTGGGGAGCCTGCCAAGTGGGATGCCAAAAGGCGCCGTATTTGTACTTGCAGCAAACGCATCCACTTCTTAATTTAGAGGCTGAATGTGAAGATAAGTTTTTAAACTGTTTTGGATGTTAATTCATTTTTTGTTTATAAGTAAATCGCAAAATAACGGCCTTTGAAGCGTTGTGGCTTGGAAACTAGGGAACGCCATTAAAACACTCGACAAAATACATAAAATCCTGCCTTTTTCTCGGAGGGATAGGCAGAGACTTTCTTTCCACTTGGCACGATCTCCCCATACTTCTTTCGCTTCATCCATATTACAGCAAGGAGGATTATATTAATGACTAGCTGTGCCCGCGACTTCATCTGCGTGGAATAGTTATTATGGGCGTCATTGAGGCCTTTAAGGATGAACAATTTTTTTTCACATTTTCCATTATTTCTTTGCTCCTTATAGTTGCAGCGTGATGTTATATAGCCTAAAGCCTTCCTCGATAAATGGTCTATTCAACGCAAAAATAATTTTTCAATACAAATCAGTAGTTCCTGAGATTAACGCGTTCAAACAAACTCTTCAGCTTTATAATATTAGTATAGATATCGAATTAAACAATATAGAACAATAAAATTATTGTCCAGTCTACTGTTGCTTGCGCAGATCGCAACTATAAAACTTATATTCCGATGATATAATGTAATAATTTTGATGTCATCAGTTCCATCGACGGGCAATGTGAACATGCAATAATAAAACAGTTTATTGAGAACCTTCTTTTTCAGAAGAAGGTTAAATAAGTCGCACATGATACCGTTTATTTAAAGTGGGGCTAGTGTGAAGCTCAGCGACAAACCCCGGCTCTTAGCTATTGTCAAAACACGTCTTGTGTACAGTTGGTCACAAAAGTGGACAAGATCTACTTTTTAATGACAGCTAGTGACCTGCTTTAATGTGCCATACACCCAAAAAGTGCCGTGCGGTTCCCGGCACCAACACAAAAAAGAATAGGACCACTCCATCTCTTTCCCATGGATGTCGTAAAAGGCGACTAAGGGATAGGCTTACAAACTTGGGATTCTTTTTTAGGCGATGGGCTTGCAACCTGTCACTAGTTGAATCTCAATTCTATCGTTAAGCCAAATAGCTGAACGGGGCCATTCAGTCTTTTCCAGACTGTTGGCTCTGTTTACCCCGCAAGGGATATAGACGTGACCATATGTATGTATGTATTTATCTACTTTGTAATGACAGCTAGTGAGCTGCTTTTATATGCCATACACACAAAAAATCATAGGTCTTTATGATAATAGATGGCATGACTACGTGAGGCGACTCATGTAATATCAACCCTAAATGAATATTTAAAAAAAAAATTTAATTACACGGATTGTGTTACCCCAAAGTAAGAGTCGGGACTTGTGTTAAGTTGATACAAAATCAAGGATACTATATTTTATTCTTTAAGTACATCTAAGACTACACACTTAAGATTTACAAAACTTCGTTTTTCTTTTTGACCTGACCACCGGTTGAACTCTTGAAACCTTGTACCTCAATCAGCAA
This sequence comes from Amyelois transitella, assembly GCF_032362555.1. Taxonomy (NCBI): domain Eukaryota; kingdom Metazoa; phylum Arthropoda; class Insecta; order Lepidoptera; family Pyralidae; genus Amyelois; species Amyelois transitella. The sequence goes on along the minus strand of NC_083513.1, from coordinate 10,687,391 downwards.
CATGAAAAACTTAGCCAATATTTTCAATAAAAATGACTTTTGCCTCCGACTGTACACTCGCTCCATCACGAGTCCCGCCCCGTCGTCCGTGCCGGCGCATAATGTGCGATGTTTGTATTCGCACGATTGAGACATGTCTCACTCTATAACCAGCTAACTGGGTGCACCGAGAGGGGATAACCCTCTGATTCATAGTAGTGTGCAAGTGGTCCCAGGTTCGACGCTAGTCAGCATCAGGAATTGAATGATAAAAATCATATTATTTCACATCTATATCCCTTGCGGGGTAGACACAGCCAACGGTCTTACTAAGATAAGGCGACTAAGGGATAGGCTTATAAACTTAGGATTCGATTCGATTTGAATCTCTATTCCATCATAAAAAACCATGCAGCGGAACGTGAATTTTCAGTCATTTAGAGACTGCTGGCTCTGTCTACCCCGCAAGGGATATAAACGTATGTATATACATATACTATGACAGTACAATGTTTTATAATACATCATTAAAATATATTGAAACATCATTCTCACACATCAAAAATACATTTTTAACACATAATGAAAGCTGTGTGCATTTCGTCAACTCTGTACCCCGAGGGACGAATTTGTGGGTAACAGTAATGGGATGGAGCTGCTTCAAGTAAAATCTGCTAAGTGAACCCTTTCACGCTTCGGTTGTGACCACGTGTACTCCAAATGGGAACAACACATATTACACGTGTAAGGAAAGATATATTGAGCGCGTAATATTATTATATACTGCTTCTCTGAGAATTGGATTAGACCGGTATATCATAATTACATACATACATACATAAAATCACGCCTCTTTCCCGGAGGGGTAAGCAGAGTCTACCTGTTTCCACTTGCCACGATCTCGGCATACTTCCTTCGCTTCATCCACATTCATAACTCTGTTCATGCAAGCTCGGCGGTTTCGGGTACTTTTGACCTGACCCTTTACCAAGACGTCCTTAATTAGATCAAGATACGTTCGTCTAGGTCTTCCCACTCCGACCTTTCCCTCGACACTCTCTTATATCATAATTCATACATATGATCACGCCTATATCCCTTGCGGGGTAGACAGAGCCACCAGTCTTAAAAAGACTGAATGGCCACGTTCAGCTGTTTGGCTTAATGATAGAATTGAGATTCAAACAGTGACAGGTTGCTAGCCCATCGCCTAAAAAAGAATCCCAAGTTTGTAAGCCTAACCCTTAGTCGCCTTTTACGACATCCATGGGAAAGAGATGGAGTGGTCCCATTCTTTTTTGTATTGGTGCCGGGAACCACGCGGCAATATCATAATTCCATGGACATAAACTGTATTACATGGAGGGTCGGTGGTTGAATCGGTATGTTGTCAAGTTAAAATGCGTTATGCGCAGAAAGGCACAGGTTCAAATACAATCTCGCCAAGTATCAATGACTATTTTCGAAGTTATGTGTGTACACTTATTAATTCATGAGTTTTTTTTTATTTATTTTTTCGTTTCAATACTAACCGATGTTCTTATGGTAAACATCGTGAGGAAACCTGCATATTCAGGCAACTGGATGTGTAATCATGATCGATACAATACGGGTAAGGTTTACCTGCAAAGGTTGCGGAGGTCAGATGGGAGTCGCTTCGTGTAAAAACCTGACTTAGCCAATCTACGATCCATGGTCAAAGCTTACCCCGGGCTCCTCTCCAGAGTGGTGAGGATGCAACCTGGACTAAAGCCAGAAGGGAGAAGAAGAAGAAACTTAATTTCACAAACAAAGATATAATGGAAAATGTGAAAAAAAGCGAGGAAAATTATTCATCCGTGAGGGCGTCAATGATGCCCAAAATAATTATTCCACGCGGACAAAGTTGTGAGCACAGCTAGTTTGTTAATAAATCTGCATTGCGCATACATACATAGCTAGATCAAGTTAGATAGGTAGTGTATGTCAATTTGACTTGTAAAATGTATATTTTACATCATGTACAATTAACGATTTATATAAGGGATGTCGTAAAAGGCGACTAAGATTTATTTAGAAGAATTTTATTTTTTTAGGCGGCGGGCTAGCAACCTGTCACTGTTTGAATTTCAATTATAGCGTTAAACCAAACATGGCAATCACTCTTTTTAAGACAGTTGGCTATGTCTACCCTGCAAGGGATATATATGTATGTCTTATGAAAATAACGTGGTATCGCAAAGCTGGTGTCCAAATTTCAAGTTTGTAGCTTCTATATTTTAGGCTTGGCGCTGATAAGTCAATCACCCTTGTCCTTATATATAGACATAGATAATAGACACCAAGCGAACGCTTAGATCCTAAACTTCAAAGTGTAAGTAAAAGAGAAACGCGATAACCAAAGCATCGAGGCAACGCCTTTTCGCCTGTGGCGAAGTAAATTCGCCTTTATTTTTTAAGCCACCATTATAAATAAAGAATCCCTAAGGAGAGTGGGGAATCCACAAAATCCAAGGCCGGTAAGGGTTAAGACAGGATGGCGTATAAATCATTGGGTTCTGGCAGTTTATTACCGGGCTCACATGGATGTTAGAGGTGATTGCTTTGTGGAAATGTTTTGTTTATCCATGCAAATGTTGGATTTTGTTCTGTATCAGATTATCTTTGTAACATACATACATATGATCACGTCTATATCCCTTGTCGAGACAGAGACAACAGTCTTGAAAATACTGATAGGCCACGTTCAGCTGTTTGGCTTAATGATAGAATTGAGATTCAAATAGTGACAGCTTGCTAGCCCATTGCTTAAAAGATGAATTCCAAGTTTATAAGCCTATCCATGAGTCGCCTTTTACGACATCCATGTTAACAAGTGACTCTATATCTTGAGGTCGATGATTGAATTGATTCAAAAATGCCGAGAACCACATGGATAAAAAATTATTACGACAATACAAAATAACTATACACAAGAAATTCTTATTGGATCCTATGAATATGGAACCCTAACCTTACCTGGGTATCTCCCTACCTCAGTCTTTACGATCACGGCCCTGCTTTATGTCTCCATCGACCGTTATCGCTTCCCTTGATCGGCCCCTGGGGAGCACTCGACCGCTGGTCAGTGAATTCGAATCCAGTCTCAAGAACAACTGTTTACATATTTACGCGTGTTTTATTCAAATCTTATTACTGTTCTGGGTGATGTTATAGGCGTTATTGTTTATGGAATTTTTTGTTTTTAGTGATAATAAAATTTATTTCCGTGTGGTTCCCGGCACCAATACAAAAAATAATAGCACCACTCCATCTCTTTCCCATGGATGTCGTAAAAGGCGACTAAGGGATAGGCTAGGGATTCTTTTTTAGGCGATGGGCTAGCAACCTGTCACTATTTGAATCTCAATTCTATCACTAAGCCAAATAGCTGAACGTGGCCATTCAGTCTTTTCAAGACTGTTGGCTCTGTCTACCCCGCAAGGGATATAGACCTGACCATATGTATGTATGTTGGGGATTACACAATCTGCGTGACTTACATACATACTACAAGAGGAATGCCAAGTTTATAAGACTGTCCCTTAATCGTCTCTTACGACATCCATGAGAAAGATATGGAGTTCTCTTATTCTGTGTGATTTGTTTCAGACGTTTCTTCGCTCTAGATACTAGAAAATGCACGGCTAAAAAGGCTATATTTAAAACTCGTGTTAGCCTTAAAATGGCAGTAAAATGTCAAAACTTGAATACAATCAGTTGAACGAGGTCGGTCGAACCGAGCAATAACTGGCTAAAGCGATTTACATTATTAATTAACCCGAACTACATGTTTACAAAGCTTTGCATTTTAACGAGCCACAGTTATGAAATTGATTCCTGTAATCACGTGTTCATTATTTTTTTTATAGAAACATTTACAGTGTCGCGTGGTTCCCGGCGCCAATAGAAAAAAGAATATGACCACTCCATCTCTTTCCCATGGATGTCGTAAGAGGCGACTAAGGGATAGGCTTACAAACTTGGGATTCTTTTTTAGGCGATGGGTTAGCAACCTGTCACTATTTGAATCTCAATTCTATCATTAAGCCAAATAGCTGAACGTGGCCATTCAGTCTTTCCAAGACTGTTGGCTCTGTCTACCCCCCAAGGGATATAGACTTGACCATATGTACGTATGAATTAATAGTCGTAAGACTTGGAAACCAGTTAATCTAAACTCCTGAGATCCAAGTTACTAGCCAACCTCGTAAAAGAAGAATACCACACTTGCAACACTTTTCCTTGATTGGTTTTTATTTGATGAGAAACAGCTGGCCAATTGTATGTTTTTCTTCACTACCAAAATGAGAATTAAAACCATTTTTTAGAATAAAACCTTACAGTTTTGAGAAACAACTGATAGAGCCTATTATGAGTTTCGATCGTTGGCGTTATTAAACTTTACTGCATTCCCCCGCTCCTCAAACTTAATGATCTTGGGCCGGAGAGGAATGAAACGTAGATGTATAAATACAAGAAGGTGTCTTTTTGGATTTCTTTGAAATATCTTAATACAAACGTATCACGCGACTTTTATTGTGTGACTATTGCATAGAGAAGTCTGTGCGTCGTTTGGTTTCAATAAGGTATCTGTTAAAGGCTGTACCATACGTACCTACATACATATAATCACGTCTTTATCTCTTACAAGTTAGATAGAAACAAAAGTCTTGAAAAGGTCACGTTCAGTTCTTTGGCTTAATGATAGAATTGAAATTCAAATAATGACAGGTTGCTAGCCCATCGCCTTTGCCATCGCCTTAAAGGAGAATCCCAAGTTCATGAGCCTATTCCTTAGTCGGCTTTTACGATATCCATGGGACAGAGATGGAGCGGTCCTATTCTTTTCTCTGTTGGTACCGGGAACCACACAGCACTGTACCATTTACGGGATTTTTTTAATTAAATAGAATATAGCCAGATTTTTTTGAGCATTTCGATTTCAGCTTTAATTCTGGGACAATCAAATACTTAAATAAATTTTGTTGACATTTTTCATGAAAATTGTTTATATTATCGTCTTTTTGTTCATATGAAGTAACTTTGGCAGATTTAGACTATAAAAGTTAACATATTTTGGACTTTTAAAGATAACCAACGCTGTGGTGAGATAAACTTATTTATAGGAAAATAATAAGTTGTAATTGACCAACTTTAATTTAACCTTAAGAAAATTGACAGATATATAATTGTTATAGCATCATATATAAGGTTTTCAATGTTCATTCTGGTGGAATAAAGGATAAAAATAAAAATAAAATCAGAAATCATTTGTTACGTAAATGTAGATTATTTTTTGCTTACATTGAATTCGTGTGCCTTTGTAATATCATTAAAAAAAGCTTTATTTAAAAAAGGGACCCAAGAAATCACATCTAGAGTGCTAACGCCTCAATGTCGTTCGTTAACCTCTGGAAAGATACGGTAATGAGCCCTCCTATCGCCATTGACTTTAGTAGATTACCTGATAAGCCCATCCTCAATATACCTGCCTTTATAAATATACATATTTTCCGCACAAATTGCTATTTTAACTTTCAAATATTTCGTTTTACTGAAGAAACAGAAATAGATTTTGTGAAAATCTTCTGCGAGATGCTGTAATAGTTGTTATTGTACACGATATATGTATCTTTGTTGTTAAAAGCGAGTAGAGATCACTTCGTTAACAAATAAAAAGCTAAACATTGAATGTAATGTTATATACATACAAGTTACACGCAAGCGAAGCTGCGGGCATCAGCTACATTAAGCCTAACAGCTGAACGTGGCCTATCAGTATATGAAGACTGTTGATCCTGTCTACCCTTCAAGGGATATAGACGTGACTATATGTATGTATGTAAACTTACATACATATAGTCGGCAATTTATGCTGACAATCAAATTGTAGGAAGAACCATTCACTCAATTATACCATCTTTATTATCCAAACCATCATTAATACACGCTTAACGTTGTTCCGTTCAAAAAATGGAAACGAACATAAAGAGGCAACTTTGATGAAGTTTGCAGAGGGAAAGAACTTTTCTTTTTGTTAAATTTATAAACAAATTCTTGCCTCACCCGCAGCCACGTCTGGCCGAAACGTGTTTCGGAGTAATTGTAATTTTATGTCGACGAATTTAACTTTTCGGGCAGGTGAGCCGTCGATTTTTTGTTTATTGGAACTTCGGTTGTTTTTTATGGGTCCGCGCCACAGAAGGAAAATCCATGCTGAATTATTTTATATATACCTATAATTATAAGGAGTGCCGTGTGGTTCCCGGCACTAATAGAAAAAGAACAGGACCACTCCATGTCGCTCCCATGGATGTCGTAAAAGGCGACTGAGGGGTAGGCTTATAAACTTGCGATTCTTCTTTTAGGTGATGGGCTAGCAACCTGTCACTATTTGAATCTCAATTTTATCTTAAAGCCAAATAGCTGAACGTAGCCTATCAGTCTTTTCGAGACTGTTGGCTCTGTCTACCCCGCAAGGGATATAGACGTGATTATATGTATGTATTATGAGAAGGAAGATTTGGATTTTTTAGTGGTACGTAACAATCTCAATATTTCTCTATGTCATTATTACAGGAAACAAAAAATGTGGAATCAAATCTTATTGATTTTGATCAACCAGGTGATTTGCTAATAGATAAAATGTGGAATTTGATAACTAAGGTGACCAAAGTGGAATTAACCCTGATTTCATTGAAATGGTTCAACATCATGAACCATAGTTCAAATCATTAAAAATACTGCCATATTTTCAAATTTTATAGAAATAACTACTAAATCAACATAAATATATACAAAATCGCGCCTCTTTCTCAAAAGAGATCACACCTCTCAGATTTGCAAACATCTCTCCATACTTTTTTTGTTGCACTATTATCAATCTTATTTTACAAACTCGACGGTTCAAATTACTCATGATCATCAGATCACTTTCAATTTCCTTTCCTCTTAGAGTCTATAAAGTAGTAATTTCAATGAAGTCTACCACAAATGTAGTTAATTTCTAAAGATCTTGCTCAATATCGATAGTATAATAAATGTTTCAGTGAAGTAATAAGGCGCCCCGCTGAATCACGCTATCAAAGTTTTGAAGCGCCGTCATTATAACACTAGATCTCAATTGTTCCCAGAGCGCACATCTATTATATACCTGTGTATGACTTTAGTGCCGTGTGGTTCCCGGCACCATTAGAAAAAGTATAGGACCACTCCATCTCTTTTCCATGGATGTCGTAAAAAGCGACTAAGGGATAGGCTTATAAACTTCGGATTCTTCTTTTAGGCGACGGGTTAGCAATCATTCACTATTTGAATCTCAATTCTATCATTATGCCAAACAGCTGAACGAGGCCTATCAGTCTTTTTAAGACTGTTAGCTCTGTCTACTCCGCAAGGGATATAAAAGTGATTATATGTACGTATGTATGACTTTACATAATATGTACTAACCCTTACTGTACTAACAGTCTAGACTCTTTTTTACATTATTTATTTTATTAAGACTCGGTCTTAAAGTCACGCTCTTATAATGTTCCTTAAAAGAACTCCTTTGGTTATTCAAAAATGCCATTATAAATAATTTCATTGTTCAAATATAATGCGTTTCGGACTAAAAGTTCAATGAGAAGGCCTTTAAGTCCAACTTAAAAAAAAAGAATCTTCAGAATTGATTCACATTAGTACAGTATTCGAAGTGAGAACCTTCTTTTTTGGAAGTCAGTTGAAAAATAGCATTATGCTGAAATGAAGCGTGCTATTTACAGCCCAAGTTCGGGTCGTAGACTACAAATATATTGCTTTTCTTACTTGTTTGTTGAACTTGAAACTACGGAGGACAAGTTATAAGATGATGAATTGTTGTTCAGAAGATTAGGTTAGCGTTGTGGTGCGTGAAAGTTTACGTCTTAGGTTCAGGTCTTACATACATACATACATACATATGGTCACGTATATCCCTTTTGGGGTAGACAGAGCCAACAGCCTTGAAAAGACTAATAAGCCACGTTCAGCTGTTTGGCTTAGTGATAGAATTGAGATTCAAATAGTGACAGGTTGCTAGCCCATCGCCTAAAAGAAGAATGTCAAGTTTATAAGCATGTTCCTAAGTCGCCTTTTACGATATCCATGGGAAAGAGATGGAGTGGTCCTATTCTTTTTTCTATTGGTGCCTTGTTGTTGGTGGTTGAATAAATAAATGAATAAAAGTACCAGGCGATAACCTTCATGCGTCAGAGTCAAAAATTCCCTAACGCTATATAAATACGTACACAAGAACGTAAATGTCTACTATGTGCTGTCAAACTGGTGGCACGTTATGGCTCCTAAACAAACCGTATCGCCTTTATCGCCTTACTATGTTGCTACTCGAGAAAAGAGGTAAGAAAATAGAAGCTACAAGATAGATACTGGAAGGTAAACAAGTGATAATAAAAATGAATAAAAAGGTTAAAAATTTTGCAGTTTGTTGCAGGTTGGGTTCACATTTAGGCGACAAATTTTTAACTATTATTTCTATCACTAAGCCAAATAGCTGAACGTGGCTATTCAGTCTTTTCTAGACTGTTGGCTCTGTCTACCCCGCAAGGGATATAGACGTGGCCATGTGTATGTATATAATTTTTTGCACTCATACATACATAACTATAATTACATCCATCCAGGACCATCTTAATAGGTGGGCTGTCCAATGAATCGCATATTAACAAATCAATTGTAAATACTATTGTTATGTTTTAAGATAAATAAAACAGTTAACTAATCCATTGTGTTACACCAAAATATTCATACTGACATCCTGACATACTCACAAATTTTCGCATTTATAATATTAGAAGGATAAACAATAATTCATATTTGACATTGAATTGTTCATCTGACCACGTATTCACTCAGCTGTATATGACGGTTATATAAGTAATAAAACGTCATATAAATTCTAAAGCCGCGGCGGTCGCTCGCAATAAAAATTTGACGTGTCGAGAGTGATGTAAAAATAAGATTGAAGCGGGCTGTCTGCTTTTCAGCAGAACGTTTTGTGCGAGACGTCTAGGGTATAAGAGCAAGCGATTACATTTTTTAAAAACACTTATGTAGCTCAATAGTTTGTTATATCTTTATTGCAGAGAAATTTACACAGTTATATTACATAGTTATAAAAGATCACTTGCAATGGCGGCTTTATCCAATGAAGTAAGTTAAATGGCCGCTTAGGATTCCAGCGATAAAACAATAATTTTTTTCTGAGTTATTAAACAATATATAGTGAAAACAGGTTGACTAAGCAGATATACAAAGAGAGTGTGGAGGGAAAGGTCGGAGTGGGAAGACCTAGACGAACGTATCTTGATCAAATTAAGGACGTCCTGGTAAAGGGTCAGGTCAAAAGTACCCGAAACCGCCGAGCTTGCATGAAGAGAGTTATGAATGTGGATGAAGCGAAGGAAATATGCAGAGATCATGGCAAGTGGAAAGAGGTAGTCTCTGCCTACCCATCCGGGGAAGGGGCGTGATTTTATGTATGTATGTATGTATGTAAAAAGAATAGGACCACTCCATCTCGTTCCCATGGATGTCGTAAAAGGCGACTAAGGGATAGGCTTATAAACTTGGGATTCTTCTTTTAGGCGATGGGCTAGCAACCCGTCACTATTTGAATCTCAATTCTATCATTAAGCCAAACAGCTGAATGTGGCCTATCAGTCTTTTCAAGACTGTTGGCTCTGTCTACCCCGTAAGGGATAAAGACGTGATCATATGTATGTATGTATGTATGTATATAGTACAATGCTAATAAATTCTCGAAATAACGAGGAAATCGTGATTTATAATCGCCGTCGCTTATGATTTGCAAAATTCCGCCCGCGGTCCGAAACGTGAACACAATATAATGAGGCGGCGAGGCGATGCAGAAAGGAAAGTTTGAGCGGACTCGAGTGCTCTCAGTAATTTTTACTGGTTGATTTAAAACGATCGCTGTCATTGACCACTTACTTTGAATTTTATATTTTCATACATATAATTACGTCTATTCTATATCCCTTGCGGGGTAGACAGAGCCAACAGTCTTGAAAAGACTGATAGGTCACGTTCAGCTGTTTGGCTTAATGATAGAATTGAGATTAAAATAGTGACAGGTTGGTAGCGCATCGCCTAAAAGTATATTTCAAGTTAATAAGCCTATCCCTTAGTCGCCTTTTACGACATCCATGGGAAAGAGATGGACTGGTCCTGTACTTTTTCTATTGGTGCCGGGACCAAACGGCAGTATATAAAAAAATTAAAATCTTCTTTTAATTAATTCTCATATATGACACAAAAGTACCAGAAACCGACGGGCTTGCATGAAGAAAGTTATGAATGTGGAGGAAGCGAAAGTATGCAGGGAAAGTGGCAAGTAGACAGATGTGATGTCTGCCTACCCCTCCGGGAAAAAGGCGTAATTTATGTTTGTATGTTTAAATTTATCTTCTAGCAATGACGTATATACTATTTGAATCTCAATTCTATCATTAAGTCAAACAGCTGAACGTGGCCTATCAGTCTTTTGAAGACTGTTATCTCTATCTACTCCGGAAGTGATATATGTAAGATTTTTTACTAAAACCCAGTCTATTCCTATCATGTCAATATTACCAAAGAGTTTCGCCTCTTTGCGGTCCTTGAGAACAGCGAGTGGCGTTTTACATTTTACATTTCTTTATACCCAAATGGACGTTCAATCGAATTACTGACTTTCTGAATTTCAATTGCTTTGAGTGCGCCTTCGGATGTCTCAAACAATATCAATCAGTTAATAAAGATTTTTAAATTGTGCCGTGTGGTTCCCGGCATCAATACAAAAAAAAAAATAGGACCACTCTATCTCTTTCTCATGGATGTCGTAAAAGCCGACTAAGGGATAGGCTTACAAACTTGGGATTCTTTTTTAGGTGATAGGTTACCAACCTGTCACTATATGAATCTAAATTGAAATTAAATGTGGCCATTCAGCCTTTTCAAGACTGTTGGCTCTGTCTACCCCGCAAGGGATATAGACATGACCATATGTATGTATGTATGTACAAATTTAGAGCAATTGATAGCAATCAGCAGTGTTTGCAAAGATTTTTATCTCATATATAAAATTCCCGTGTCACAATGTTCGTTCTCGTACTCCTCCGAAACGGTTTGACCGGTTCTCATGAAATTTTTTGAGCATTTTGAGTAGTTCTATCTATTTTGTATACCCCTCAGTGATAAGAGTTGTCCACCCCGAACATTTTTTTTTAAATAGAAATTACATAAAAAATTACTTATATGACAAAACAACGTTTGCCGGGACATATTAGACATAAAATCACGCCATTTTCCCAGAGGGGATGGCAGACGACATCCTTCCAATTGCCACACGATGCCTGCACATTTTTATTTATACACAAGAGTATAAAAGTATAACATAAATACTTATAAATACTCGTACGTGCGAAAAAGTTGAAATACATGACATGTCTTTATTAATAAACAAACGGAGATCATGTCAATTAAGCTAACTTTGGGTTAATAACAAAAAAAAGCTACTTTCTAACTTCTCTTCTTTGTCTTTAAGAAGAGTTTCTTATAAAATTTAAATTTGGCATTTTCTAATTATATTGCACATATAACGTATTTTAGATTAAAAAAAATACCATTTTTACCTACCTGTTATATAAAAATCTTGCGCCAAATTACATAAAGGCTCCATCACACAAACTCAAACCCGTCACGCTGCGGAGATTAAAATACGTTCCGTTTTCACTCTCATAAACAAGCAAATTGAATTTCACACCATAAAGCTTGCAAAAGTGATTTTATGCTAGCATAATTTCGTATAATATGAAATGCATAAAGTTTTAAACAATGAGACCGGTTGGATCCGCGCATCAACTGTCTGGCGATAATAAGCATACGATATGAAGTTTAAATAAATACGGAATTTGGTAATTTCAATTTTAAACTGAGCTCATTATGAGCGTTTTCCGCGAAATTCAAAGTGGAAAGTTGTTTTTGACTGTGTTCTATTTTTGTTTATTATATGAGTATTTTTTTAATTATATATAATCATTGAATTAAACTGATGATCTTGTACGAAGAGTTATTAATGTATAGTATATGTAGGTAAAGAAGTATGCAGTGATCATGGCTAGTGAAAAGAGGTTGTCTGTGCCTACTAATCCGACAATAAGGTTTAACATTTTCTTCAATTTAAATAAATATTTGGATACGCAGTGAAACCACTATTGTTTTATTCGCAAACTAGTTTATAGTGATAACAATTTTATGACTTATATTTGGTATATTTTATTGTCTGTCTGTCTGGTCTAGCATTTATGATCGGGACAATAACGCGACGAGATATAAACAATTTTATTTGTATTTTATGTTTAAGTTAGCGTGATTTTAAATTCGAATAACAAAAATATACTAAAACGATACAATAAAAATTAACACTAACACACTACGGTTTCTTTTTACAGCCAGGACAGACAGCCGATGACATAATAACAGAACTGTGATTGAGATAGTAACAGGTTGCTAGCCTACAGGCTATAAAAATTATGTTTTTCAAAGACAAAACTAGATCTTCGTGTAAGAAGTTTGTTGTAGCTCCTTTTACTCAAGATCTATTTGTGTGACAAATTTTATTAATATCGGTTCTGTAGTTTTTGAGTTATAGTTTGCTATAAAGAAGACACATTTTTTATCTTTATAACATAATGAATGTATGAAAACAGATGGAGCTACCCTCAAAGTAAATTATGTTACAAGATCCTCATTGAAGCGGCTATCAGACCATTCGATATTAAGAATGTCTTAGCCTTAAATCTTAAAAAGAGTTAGACAGTTAGACTCTGAATTACGACTGCGACCAGGTTCAACGAATTTTACTGTCAACGAATCTGAATATCGAATAGTGTAATAAGAGTTTAATTTTTCGTTCGGAATAAGTTCGCTTTTAATCATGACTTGATCGGAGACCAAACCACTCTCTCGTCTCTGCGTGTTCCCGGTTGCACCCTCCACAGCAGTGATTCGGGGACCGTAGATCAAACCTGTTACAGTTTAAATCTGAGACAAACACAGTATCTTTGAATACAATCATCAATAATAAATAAGTCAATAAACATTTGAAAAAAAAAGCATCTTACAAAATCGCCTTTGGCATTTTGTGATTCTTAAAGTTGTTGTGTATGAGGAAATGAAAGAACTTTTCCCCCGACCTAATATCATGATATTAATTTGATATCAGAAGCAATGTAAGAAGCCTTAAGCACAAATTGAAAGGGGGATTGTGTGGAGTCTCTTATATGCACAGCGCGGTACAGAGATAAAGCTGGGATTTTTTTAAGCTTGATTCTATTCTGGATAGGATCGGACTTACCTGTAAATTAAGTTCGTTTTAATTATATTTATTGAAACAGAGAGTGTGAGTCGTAAGTCTATAACTTGTAGATAATATATTAGATAGATACATACATGACATAAAAACGATCAAAATTCAATTCAATTCAAGTAAATTCAATATAAGACTAATGATAGTGCTCTTATTTTGAATTTTCTTGTCTTGTTGTATAAATGAAATAAAAATCATGAAGGTTTAACACTTCGAAATTAATTAAGGCTTCGTTCGAAATGATACATACATACATATAATTACATCTATATCCCTTGCGGGGTAGATAAAGCCTGATGATGAACAGTCTGGAGAAGACTGATAGGTCCCGTTCAGCTGTTCGGCTTGATAATAGAATTGAGATTCGAATAGTGACAGGTGTCTAGCCCATCGCCTAAAATAAGAATCCCAAGTTTTTAAGCATATCCCTTAGTCGCCTTTTACGACATCCATGGGAAATAGATGGAGTAATCTAATAAAATTATAATTTTTGTAAACTTTTACTGTTATAATAACTGTTCTATTCCATCGATGTTTTGTGCTCTATAGCTCGGCAAATTGAAGACACGCAGCTAATTGTTTGCAGTGAGTTTGATAGCGAAGTTCTACATATCAGCATCAGGCGCAGTTGTTCTGATCTTGCGCTAGTTTGCCTTACAAGGCGTGGTGGTAGCACCGGTTGAGTTACTACATCCTGACCTGTTTGTGATAGGTTTTAAGGTCCGATTTAGTGGCTGTCTTGCCGAACTTTAAATTTATCCATATCATGAACTTAAAAAAATGGAAATCATGTGGATTTTGAAAAAGGAAGTAGTTATGGTGAGATTTGGCTTAAGTCTGACCAAAAATATATGTTAACTCATATAATGTTATAACCTAAATCGTGTCTAAAACATTTATTTTATTAACCTAATAAAGACATAAATGACTTACCTACTCTAGAACCGTTGCCAAAGACTAATTCTGGAAAAGCTAATAGAAATACGCATTAATTGCGACAAATGGAAAATGCCGGCTGATTCCCGGCACCAATACAAAAAAGAATAGGATCACTCCGTCTCTTTCCCATGGATGTCGTAAAAGGCGACTAAGGGATAGGCTTACAAACTTTAGATTCTTTTTTTTAGGCGATGAGCTAGCGCCCTGTCACTATTTGGATCTCAATTAGAATTCAATTCTCAATCATTTAGCCAAATAGCTGAACGTGGCCGATCAGTCTTTTCAAGACTGTTGGCTCTGTCCACGCCACAAAGGATATAGACGTGACCATACGTATGTATGTAATGGAAAATGCATATGAAGTCCAAACCAATGAAGCTGATGGTGAATGAAAGAAGACGGTGGATTCCTAGTGACTGCACAGTAACCATAAAGTAACCACAGAGTAACCACAGAGTAACCACAAGGTAACCACAGAGTAATCATAGAGTAACATAGTTTCACCCTCAAACTGTTTCGAATTGAAAAGCCGGTCGCAGTAAATTGAAGACGCGGCTAGCCAACTAATTGGTTAAAGCCGCCGTTACAAAGTGAGCTCACTATGTACATCTGCATTTGGAATTGTGATGGACGTCGAAATAGGAATTTTAGACTTGACATTATTCCCGTGTGGTTCCCGGCACGAATTAAAAAAAGAATTGGACCACTCCGTCTCTTATCCTTGGATGTCATAAAAGGCGATTAAGGGATAGGCTTACAAATGGAAACAAAAAAACTTTCTTGTAAAGTGGGTCTCCAAATAGTGATTTTTCCTCTGAGATTCAAACTCAGGTCTTCCAAAGTAAGCGTAAGCGTATAACCATTAGTTTCAGCACTAACTTTAGCAGTTTAGTCGTAAAGTCTGTTTCACATATTAACTTTATAGTTGCTAAGAAACTTACTAGCTTCGCTTAGGTCTAGCTTTCAATGATGTCAGAAAAAGGAATATGTTATATATTTTACTGTCTTTATTTCTTTCACTCAATTTTTATTACTTAATATATCCCTTGCGGGGTAGACAGAGCCAACAGTCTTTAAAATACTGATATGCCTCGTTCAGCTGAACGTGGCCATTCAGTCTTTTCAAGACTGTTGGCTCTGTCTACCCTGCAAGGGATATAGACGTGACGTGACGTATGTATGTATGTATGTATTTTTGTTTAACAAAATAACATGCATGTTATCGAATGCGACTAACAGGAGAAAGGCATTTCGACTTCCATACACCAGACCACTTGTCCGATCACACTTTAATTTTAAAAAGGTTCAAGAGATGGAGTGCTCTTATTCTTCTTAAGAGCATCGGTGGTCGAATGGATAAGGTGCCCGGTTAAAATGCGTGTGGCGCCAAGGCACAGGTTCAGATCCCACCTCGTACGCCATGTACCAATGACTATTTTCTAAGTTAAGTACATTAATTTGAATACTAACCGATGGTCTTACGGGGTGAAACAAAATCGTGAGGAAACCTGTACATTCAAGCAACTGCATGTGTACCATGATCGATCCAATACGGGCTAGGTTCCCCTGCTAAGGTTGCGGAGGTCAGACGGGAGTAGCTTCATGTAAAAACCTGACTCACCCAATCCAGGATGAGAGATGTCGCCACTCGTCACAACATCCAATCAAACAACTACTGTCAATCATCGCGAAGAAATTGACGCGCTCAACCAATAGCAGCGAATAATATAAATCGCGATTTCAAAGATTTCATGGATTGGAACATAAATACAACCTCCGACACAACATCGTCTGTCGCGCGGTTCCCCAGGCATAACACCTAGCCTGGCGGAAGATCTTCCCTTTGGTGGCGGTCGAGCCGAATCATCGCTCCCGCTACACTGGGCTTAAGCCAGAAGGAAGAAGGACCAGTATCTAAACTGAAATAAGAATAATATGTTGATCAATAGGAAATAGAAGCAAATCAGTTGGGGGTCACAATTCAATCCCGGTTGGCCGCGGTGTTCCACTAATGACTCCACCGCCGGTCCCGGCCAATCGTGATTTATTCGCTGCGAGCTATGTCCGCGCGTGGTACAAGTTGGAAGCGATTGCGATAGTAATCGTAATGATATATTAATGCGTACTTTGATTAAATGAAAGAAATCATGCCAAAAGTTCAGGTCAAGACTACCCGAAACCGCCGAGCTTGCATGAAGGGAGTTATGAATGTGGATGAAGGGAAAATGTCGTGTGATTCCCAGCAACAATGAAAGAATGGGACCACTCCATCTCGTTGGATCTCCAATGGATGTCGTAAAAGGCGACTAAGGGATAGGCTTACAAACTTGGGAATCATTTTTAGGCGATGGGCTAGCAACCTGTCTCTATTTGAATCTCAATTCTATCATTAAGCCAAATAGCTGAACGTGGCCATTCAGTCCTTTCAAGACTATTGGTTCTGTCTACCCCGCAAGGGATATAGACGTGACCATATGTATGTATGTATGATATGGCAAAATAAACAAAATCACTATTTTTATTTTGTAACACCTGATGTAACCATATTTTATGTGATTAAAGATTTATTATTATGTTGGTACATGAATAATGTGCTGGGGCCCATGGGGACCCGGTCATTTGAAAGGGGTTTATTGGGCCGAAGCCAACATGAAGAGGCTTTTGGTACCTTTTGTTCTAAGTGAGATGGTTGCAGCTATGGAGATCTGTCCCTTGATGGACCATTGGGATACACCAACGGACAGCCCTTTACAGCTGCCGAACTATTGCCAGGGAGGGATTTACTTGGTCTGGGTCACGCGGATGGGACGCTAGTGGCCTGGATTATGGTGTGAGATACGGACATCTGCCTCGAAAATATCTTTTATTATTATAATTATTATAACCATAACTCGGAATAGGTAGATTGAATTGGGGTCAATGAACTGAAACGTACATATATATTAAAATGGACATCTCTCCGGGATTGCGGGATTTGTAAATTATTAAGATTTTTTCCGGAATTTTTTACAAGTGGGATGAAGAATATATTAGTGGTAGCTGTTTTCCCCCGACTTCGTTCATGTAAATTGTAGTCATATGTTACCCGCGGACAATGTAGTTTATTGTAAGTGTAAGTACTGAAATGGAATCCCGGAAAAGAGGCTTATCCATGTTATGCTTTCTATGGTAATTCATGATGCAAGTACTTAAAATCAATCTACCTATTCCGATCTATGATTATAACCCTCACTAACCCCCCGTCAACAGCTCTTATCTTACACCACACGCGTTACGCGCACCTGCTACAAACTTTCGATATTCCAGCGCGAAAACGATAATTGGTTTCGATTCCATCGCTTGTTTTCGAGAAATGGCGCACCAATTAAATTTTGTTTGAACACCTCTGCGACACGAGTATCCCCGATTTGTGAATTAATGATTCACTGCGGAGTATCAATTAGTATTACGCTGACGGCGACGCTGGCACTAGGTTCGATTCACACCAAATGGATGACAGAAGAATATTCTAATATAAACATTTAACCATTAATAATTTTAGTTGCTAGCCCATCGCTTAAAAAGAATCCTAATTTTGTAAGCCTATCCCTTAGTCGCTTTTTACGACATCCATAGGAAAGAGATGGAGTCGTCCTATCCTTTTTTGTGTGGTTCTAACCACACAGCACAAAAATACTGCTTTACAAATTCTAATTTTGGCCAGTTGTAGTAGTACTCGTATTCTACCGTACGAAAACATTTTGCAAAACCTTCTACTTAAAAAGAGTCTTAATTGAATCTCCAATTTTGAAGCAGAATGTAATGAAATCCAGAGTGAAAGATATTTTCTTTAATTTTTTCATAAGCGAAATTTTTCAAGACCTTATCAAAGATATTTCCACATATTTTATTCAGTAACTTATAAACGTATTATCTTCCACACATTGGGGTATACAAGGTGTACCCACCCGCCCGTAAAGTTGGTCGTTAACAAGTTTCTCCCACGGGACCTATAAGTAGGCTTCCCTATCGTTTTTACTTACATACCCCCTATAATTTACCAGAATTCCTGTGGGAACAACTCCAATTTTCGCATCACTAAAAGGACTTGATATCAAATTTATCGACGTCTATTCGTCGTGACTTTTGCAGTGATTTATCGAAATATTAGTTCAAGTGAATTTATTATTTCGATGATTTAAGAGGTCACACTGGTAGTAACAATAAGGCCAGAGTAGTGAGGATGTAACCAGCGTCCGTTTAATCTACACTACATAACGATATTTGGACTTAATAAGCTATCTTTAATTTGTAAAATCTAATATACACAATTCTCGTGTCACAATGTTCGTTCCCGTACTCCTCCGAAACGGCTTAACCGATGCTCATGAAATTTTGTGCGCATATTGAGTAGGTCTGAGAGTCGGCCGACATATATTTTTCATACCCACAAAATGTAGAATTAATGATTTCTTATAAAAATGACTCAGGAACAAAAAAATAATAATATTGTCTAGCGTCACTTGTATAGGATGAATTTTCGGTTAATAGAGTTAATTATTTTTACGTATCCGTTGGTTTTATTATACAAAATGCAAAACAACGTTTGCCGGAACAGCTAGTTAGTTCTAAAAACATTACATGCCTTTTTGAAAGCGTAGGTACTAACCTTAAAAGCCAAGTCGCAAGCACCAACAACTATATAAAATTAGTTCGCCAAAGGGCGTAG